>NW_024367930.1:9212748-9812748 GCF_014805655.1 Passer montanus | reverse complement strand
TTGTTCACTGAGGCACTAAGTCTCTCAAAATCTTCCTTAATTTGCTTCACAAACCCCTATTTATTTGAAATTTCTTCCCATATATATTTTTTTTCTTTCTTGAACATTGAGTCAGATGTTTAAAAACACCCTGTATCAAATTAGCAAGTATAGAAGTTTCAATGTGATTTGTATTCACTCAAAGTCCCCCTAAACAGAGCAAACAAATTACAAGGCTCGTAAGTAAGATAATATAATTATCTGATAAAAATTTAAAAATCCCTCTAACCCAAACGGTAGTAAATGTGTAAAATAACAACTACACAAAATATTTAACCATCTCTTTACATCTAAAGCATTTCTTAGTATGTACCAGTTCGGGCTCATAGTACAATCTTGACTGTCGCCTAGTTTCAGAAATATAAGGAAATTGTTACAGAAAAGGTGACAATAATACGTCTTGTTGGAGCTGAGAAACAAAATGAAGCAGCTGTACATCAGAGAGAAAATCTGAACCAAGAGACTGATAATGAGTGTGGCAAGTATTTTTTCTTGCTTATGGGTGGAAAAGCCAGCGAAGTCTCCGTTTGAAGACAAAGCACAGAGTAATGTGATCATAAAAATCTCCTAATGGGGACTATGTGATGTTCCGTAAATGTATTCCTTTCAATACATCTACACGCAGTCTTTCAAGGTTGCAGGGGATATGATAGCATCAGCATAGCTGGATGTGCACAGAGCTGATACTCCTGTTTTGTTATTATTGCTATTATTTGTGCTGTTATTGTTTAATACATGTACCGCGGCAGCTTTTGAGAAGCTCAGATAAAAAAACATCACCCCATTTTTGCAAGGCAGTGTGCAGACATTGCCAAGGCACTGTCTGTGCTCTGAGAAGCCTGCAATTGATGGAAACGAGTGACATTCAGAGGGTGGGGAGACAAGTACCATAATTATGGGTGGGGCTGCTAGTATTACCTGTTATTAAGGGCTTGCCTGACACTTCCCATTTTAAGACCTGTTTTTGGTGGTTTGTATCTGCTTAGTAAACTTTAACCATTTGTCTTTCACTAGACTTCCGACCTTGGCTGACAGTGCAGCTCAGTCATTACTAACAGACTGATTTATTTCATTTAGGCTTGGGGGATGGCAGGGTTGGGGCTGACAGAGGAAGCAGCAGCTTTCAAAAAATGCAAAAAAATTTTGTCATTGTTCCTGTCACTGTTTATCTGAAATAAGGACTCGAATATTATAATGTCACTGTTTCCTTCTATTCCCCCAGCTGTCTGTCTGCATCCATCTCTGAGCTCTTGGCTTAGATTTATCTTTCTGTTCTGCATTTATACAGTACCTTACTCAGCTGAGTGCTGGTCCATGACTGGTACACCTATAAGCAACAGAAGGGCCCAAAAATACGCTGGTTTAGCACAGAACAAATGCTATTGGGAGGCAGAGGAATATTCCCTGTACAGCAGTCCTTCACAGTCTCTTCGTTATTGATTGTGACTCTTGAATTACTTACCTTTCCCCTCATACTTACAGTGCTGGAAATGTTTAATATTCAAATATGAGTAACTTTCCTTGTCAACAACGGCTCCTTTTAGTAAATGTTTCTTCTAAAAATAAGGAGGCTGGTTTTTAGGCTCTGTTTAAACAGAGACATGGTGCTGTTGGGGGATCAAGCTGAGCAAAAGCTTATTCTTCTACCTGTGTTTTTGGAATCAGCACAGAGAGGAAGGGAATGAGCCACTGAGTTCGTATTTCCACTGGAAGTGCAAAACAGAGGGCCAAGATTCATTAAGATTGTTACACTAAGTCAATATGACCTTTGTATTTTGCTTCCTTCAATTGACTCGAAATTGGACTGAGCAGCAAGCACTGTGTTCAGGACTTGTGAATTTCTTCAGCAAAGGTCAATATTTTCAACTGTGAGGGGATCATTGTTTCAATAGTGATTTTTGTATCACCTATAAAGCCTCACAGGCCATTTCATTCACCTCCTTTATAGTCAGTATTTTTCACCCTCTTTTAACTAAATAGTTGATGAAATCTGGTCTTTTAGAATAAATGCAAAAATTACTGGATTTTTTTGTTGCACTAAGTTTTCAACATTATGTTTTTCATACCTGAAGTTCAATCCTGCAAACTTTTAGGTTCTGTTTCAGGTTCTTTTGCTTCACTTTTAAATTTAATTATGAGCAATTTTGTTCCCCTGTGAACACCCCTGACATTTGCAGGAATTGTCCCTACATTTAACCGAGTCAATAATGCGAAAGTGTGTAGGCTGAATGTTTGCAGCTGCTCCTATTGGGATTAAAGATGTTTTCCTAAATGCAGACCTGTGTTCTCTCCTTGTAACCTGGTTATGGACCATGTAATCTATGGCACACTTTTAGAGTGTAATCATACGGAAAAGTCCTCGACCAAAAAAAGCAACCAAACAACACAAGGGCTCAACAAGCCACAAATGTGCTTTGAAATCTGAGTGTGGGCAGACCCAGGAGCAGGCAGTGCATCATGCAGAGAGCAAGTTTCTGTTGATTGTAAAAAAACCAAAGAAACCACTACACCCTCTAACAAATCTGATTTTACCCAAGAACTTCATATGGATGTGACTTGTGATTAATTTATTCTTTCTTTGTTGGGTAGCCTCTATTAGCTCCCAGGGATGTAGCAAAATACAACTCTTCTACCCCAGTCTTTTAAAGGCAGGTCCATCCTTGCTCACAGGTCTGCCAACTGAAAAGGCAAAATTGATTGGTTTTCATTTTTTGGACCATACTTTTCACACATGCACAAGCACAAAACTCCTGCAGGGGTCAATGAGAGTATGTTATGCAGGGATTGAGAAGAGAATACACCCTGGCTAGTTGGTATTTTTCCTAGGATCAGGTGGAGAGGTGGTCTTTGCTGACACTGTGCCAGGCTCACGCCAGCTGCTGTAAGTGCATAGAATCATAGAATTGTTTAGGTTGGAAAAGATGGTAATAAACCTATTTCTATGCAAAAGAACTTATTGCTAATAATTTCTGTCAGCTTCTAACCACTGGTGTGTGACTTTTTTAAAATCAGATGTTTACAAGCAGTTGGGTTTTTTTTTCTACTTCAGTGTTTTAATGGAGTGCTAATGGTCATCGGCTCCGTCTGACTCATCCAGCCCAGAAACAAACATATGCCCTTTTCTAATGACAAAAGCTAAAGTAAAAGATAAAATAAAGCATATTTTCCTGAACAGCTTGATTTTTCCCTCCTAGCAGGAATTAATGTGAGTACATTTCACAATAAGACAGAATCTGCAAGGAGCCAGGCTGGAACCATTTGGGCTCTAGTTGTGTGCTGCTGGGAGGGGGCACGGGAATGGTGAGTGAACCTGCTATGAGTCAAGCCAAATTCTTTAGAAACCACCAGCCCTAAAGTGCTGATCTCACCATCCAATGCATAGAGGCACATTTGAAAGACATATTTTGCCAAAGTATCTCCCTTAAGTCTTTCCAGTGAGATACAGTAACTACAGGTGTGGTTAGGTCCTGTAAATGTCCCTGGGAGCATTAGACAATCTCAGACAAATTCTGTGCTACAGCAGTTTTTTTTTGTTGTTGTTGTTGTTGTTTGTTTGTTTGTTTGTTTTAAGAATAAGAAGGAAAATAAGGAAAAAAAAATAAATGAGTGGCTGGTAACATATATCTGTATCACAAATGAGGTTATTGTTTGTTTGTTTGTTTGTTTTAAGAATAAGAAGGAAAATAAGAAAAAAAATAAATTAGTGGCTGGCAACATATATCTGTATCACAAATGAGACATCCAAGTTGGCTCAAACCATCAGAGGCCCCTGAGGGCTAAATTGTTCATAAAAACCAAAACTTACCAAGAGCTGGTCTTTCCTCCATGGCAAGGCTGAGTGGGATGGAAGAACCTGAATTTCTTGCTCCTCCTTTGTGCGGCTAGACAGGTCTTCACCAGCAATTGCATTTCTTTCATGAGCTTGAAACCCACACTAACATTTTAAAATAACAAGCAATAACTGTGTAAGCTTCCAAGCTTTCCAAAAGCCTATTTATAGCTTCATATAGTCATATACAGACAACTAAATTCCTATATACACTAACATCCCCAGCTGATTTTATTAGGTGAACCTCTTTTGGATCCCCAGCCCCAAATGACGCTTCCCATTCTAGAGGGGCCCTCAGATAGTTGCATGTTTGCACTCTTGCTCTCATCCAAAAAATATTTGCAAAATGCATATCTTTGTTCAAGTGGGAAGTACTAGATTTAATCCTGGTCTGTATGAAGGAAGAAAACTGGCTTGATTTCTCCATTCAGGCGTGCCTGAAATCCTTATCATGCCCAGTTATATAGTATCACATGGAAGTTTAATTCCTTTGTCACCTCACCTAGCATAGCCTGTGACTGTGTTCTGAAGCATCCACTTGGAAAGAAAGTCAACAAAATCATCTCTGATGCTCCTACGGGGGTGCCCCCTCTAAAACAAATTTTCTGGAAAGGAAGAAGAGAAAGGAAAAATCAGAGAAGGCTTCATCAAGTTGTGAGTTAGGAATCTAAAGATATTGCTGTACTTAGCATATCTGATGCTCTTCTAAACGGAATCTAATATCAAACTTAAAAATTGCTAGGGCCAGGGAACTCAGCAAAACATTTGGGAGGTTCTTCAGAAGAGAAAGGAAAAATCAGAGAAGGCTTCATCAAGTTGTGAGTTAGAATCTAAAGATATTGCTGTACTTAGGATATCTGATGCTCTTCTAAAGGGAATCTAATATCAAACTTAAAAATTACTAGGGCCAGGGAACCCAGCAAAACATTTGGGAGGTTCTTGTAGTAGTCAAACATCAGCACTTCCAAAGTCTAGTCTGAACTTGCCCAGTTTCAAATTGCAGCTTCTGGGTGGTGTCAGCCTCCATCTTCTGTACCACACAGCCCAGTGTGGAGTTCTCTTCTTACAGGCTGATCAAATCCAATCCTTTATTTTCCCCATGATAAAGTATCGGTCTTCTACTACATGAGGAAAATTTCCTGCACCTACTCTGCTTTACAGCTTATTAACACCCTTCTAGCCCACAGACACCAGGATGGGGGAGACTGGCTGCATCTAGACCGTGCCTGAAACATTTACAAGGTGATGTGGTGGGCTAGAGCTGCTTGGCTTGTTAACCAGACTCACACATCCACATGGCAGCCTCTGAGATACCACAGCATGGAAGGCTGGTGTTCCTCACTGAGAGCCCACATTCTGGCAGCCCTTAAGTGCCCTTGGACATCCCAGGAGACAAACTCCATATCCCAAAGTTCTCTCACCCATGAGTTAATGACTTGGTCTTTTGACCAATACAGGTCCTCAGGGATTGGGTATTCTCCATGAGCAGTCTGTCCTTGCTTTCCAGGAGAGAGTCATATTCTATAATGAGGTACTACAGTCACAGCTGCTTTGCATTTTATATTGGGGTGGATTAGAAAATGTGCTCTTTGCTTGCTAATAGCTCGGCCCGCATCAGTGACCTCTCTTCTTTCTTAACCCCCAGTCTTTTGTGTCATCTGCCAAATTTCTTAGCAAGGATTTTATTTTTTTTTCCGGGTCACTGACAAAAATGCAAAGTAAATCAGCTGTTTTTGTTGGCAGAAAGGGCCCATGGGACTGTCCCTTGCAACTTGTGGGTTCTTAAAAAATGGGTTTCTTATTATATCAACCACAAACTTTCCCCAAAGGTAAACTGCCTAGGAAATGACTCCTATCAGTATCCCACTGGTATTCCAGAGCACAGCTCTACTGCACAGGGAGAAGAGATTTACACATATTGAATTCACTGTTACTACTTTGACAAATAGTGTAATCCCTCAGAGCTAGTTCCTGCATAATCACTTCTGTATGTTTTTTACTGACCTTAGAAACAGAACTAGTGATAAGAATGGTTGAGAAGATAGAAGGCAGCTTACCAGACCCTTCTTTGCTCCGGGCTGAAACACACTGCCTGGAAACTGTTAAAAGATGTGCTCCAACTTCCAATGTTTCCTTCAGTTTTGCAGTGACAAGGACACCCTTTTAAGGGCTTGGGTTAAAAGAGGGATGTGTTTCGAAGGTATGCAAAAGGAAGAAAAGGTTTTTTTATTTTGTGTAACACTCTGAACAGATATCTCTCTGTGTGTTTTAATCATGGTACAGACAGAACTGACTCTGTGATGCTTTCATGCATCAATTTCTATTCAGAGGGAGTCAGTCAGGGCTGCAACCCCAAACAGATGGAATAAGTTTAATGATCAGCTGAAATGGGAGGCAACATAATCTGGTTTAAGGCATTTTAATGCCTTATCTTCAAGACATTGAATTAAGGTTGTGAGGACTCCATGTTTCCTGCTCCTTTTGACTGAGCATTTTGCAGAACTGCGTTCATGTTGTGATTACACATCTGCGAGTATCTGTGACTTTTTCTCCCCAGCAGGTTCTCAAGAAGCATATGTCTTAGTGTATCCAAGTGCTATCAAACCAAAGTTTGTAGAACTAATTATTCTTTATTTGTGTGAGTCCTTGTCCTGCACTTCTTTCAAATGTAAGATTTTCATTTGTCTGTATTTCTGAATTGTCAGAAACAGAAGTCAAATAGATGAGATCTGTGTTTTTCCTCTGAAGGTGAGGGCTGTCTGAGAGATCACATAGTGAATTTTTAGCTAACAAAATGGTGATAATGTCAAATGCATTTCATGTCTGTCTTTGAGAGAAATATAATGGAGTTGATTGAAGGCTCTGCAGATGCTAAAGGCCAATCATGTGTTAGCAATATGGATTCTGTGTGCTGCTGTGTCTTCAGGCTTACTGTTTAAAAGCGTTTGTAACATTTTCAAGTGTTACAGCATGAAGAAATCTGAGCGATTGCATTTACCAGAGTCTGTCAACAAGTTATCTGAAAAACAAGAACTGAGTTCTCAGATCAGATCTATTTATTTATTAGTAGAGCACATTATATGGCCATATTATATACAGGGCACACACTTAGATCTTTTCTGCTAAAAACAAGATCCAGTCACAACATATACTTTATTTTTCATGCTCCAGCAAGTGTGCACCAGCATGCAATTTTAACACTTTGGGAGAGAAATGAAAGCTGAATAACGTTTAACTTGATTTCAGTTTTTCAAATGTCCATATGTACTTCTACCCAGTTCTTACTGTGTCTGTTTCAATACCTTAATGCTGGTAGACATGGAGAAAGAATTGGTTTATCCTGTGCTCCCCATAAAAAACCCCACAACTAATTCAAACCCACTGCTAATTCACACTCTTCAGAGACCACCCAGTATCTCCAGGGCTGTCATGTACTACAGCTGTTATTTTGTTCAACATATATGCAAGTGCATTAAGACTGAGTAAAACCAAAATGAAATTGTTGAAGACCACACACAAGAATACTTGTATTGTTTTGTTTATTAGCTAAAAGAGATCCCAGCCTGAAGAAACATTACATTTTTTTCCAGTGGATTGCCCACGACTAGTGCCTCACTGAGATTCTACAATAATTTAATTCATTATAAGCAATGTCATTTTATCAGCAGCACGCCACATGTATTGCTTGCACATTTTCTTAAAGTCTAATTAACCTTCAATATCATATGGGTTAGTTAGTGTTGAAGGCTTGAGTGTTGGGGTTGTTTTAGCTTGTGTTTTCTTTTAACACCGACCTTTTCAAATTCCCTCCCAGATAATGGGATATGACTTTTAAATGGAAGATATAGCTTTCAAAATGATTCAACATAATAAGAGATAAAACAACTGAGGAACTGAAAAAGCAAATAGTGCCTCTGACTTAAAAGGAAAACAACCATCAGTGCCCCTAGTGATTGTCTAATTTGGAGACATTTGAAAAAGACAGGTCTTAAGAGGGAAAAAACCCCTTAAACTGAACATCACTGCTTCAGAGTTGTGAATTTCATCTGGCATGAATTAAGAAGGATGCTGATAAACGGTATCTGATGTAAAGCTTCACAGCATGGAATTAAACCACCAGCAAACTTCAGCAGGAGGAATGAGCTCAGGCTGGACCAACTTTCTGTGTGGCAGCTTTGGTCCTACATTACCAATCTGAACATAATGAATTGTCTTATACTGGGAGAAGAATGGTTCTGATTGCAAAAGAAAGCTGGGGTGTGCCCTGCTCTGAGTTGCTGTGCTCTGGCCACATCAGCTCTTGGGTTAAAACAACTCAGAAAGACCCACAGCTCCTGTGGCATAGTTTGAGCTCTACCCCAAGCTGCTGTACTTTCAGAAAGGTCTGGAGGATCCAGACTGAGGTGGTGATGGACGTTTATCGTTCTCTGGAGTCATCACTAGGATCTGAAAGAAAGATCTGCTTTTAGGTTAGAGTAGGGTGGGGAGAGCACTTAATAAAGAGAGCAGCCTTCAGTGTGTGCCAGAAATAGGTATAATCTCTGCATTGTTTTGAGAACTCGCCAGATTTTATCTACAGAGTTAAGAGCTGTTTGCTTACTACTGCCCTTCCCTCTCCCGGCCTCCCCACCCCCACCTCTTTTTTTAAGGAAAGAAATCTGGATCTTCTGGTGGTAGAAATACCTGGAAACTATTTCCTTAGCATACTCCAAAGGCTCAAGATAACAGAAGACAAGTACAAGAAACACACTTTTTTTTTGGGGGGGGGCGTTTAATCTTATGCATTTAAAGCAAATTTCCTGATCCTTTGAAAACTCAGTCATGATCTGTGAAGGCTCAGGGTTGCCAATACTATTAGCATACCCACTGAAGAGTTTCAGCTGATAAAGTTGTGAGTGGTGTGCTCTCTGGTGTGCTCTCTCAAGGGAAAGTCAGGCTCGGGAGATGAGGTTTGACTTCATTTGCTCCATGTGACCTTAGACTGCTGCTTAAAACAGACTGCTCTTTGTTTCTCCAGCTGTCAAATGAAGATAATGATTCTTACCCATTCTTAGGACAGCACTTTGAAATTTATAAATGAAAATATTATTTATATTCAAGAGGTTCCCAGACAAGGAAAATGAATGATTTCCATAAATGCAATATATTTCTTCCTTGCATCATTCCAGTCGGGAATGTCATGTCTAGTTTCAGACACTCACACACACTGAGGACTGTGTGAGAGACAAGTATTTATAATGATTTTATACATATACAATCCGACTCTATAGTAGGCCTTTGTATGTAATTTTCTGTATATACTCATATATATATGTATGTGTGTGTAATGGGCACACAGAATGCCACTTGAAGTGATTGTGAACCATTTCATGTTCATGGGGCTGACTGCCTTTGTAGTGCTCAGAGAGCAAAGCTGGTAAATATTTTGTGTGACTTTAAAAGGCCAAAAATTTTGTCAGTCTGTTGCCTAGCAAAATATATACATTAAAAATATTACTAGTTAAAGAGATGATGTAATGTTTGTCACAGGAAGATGACAATGCACTTACAATATTAAACTAAGGTCCAGTCTGCATAATTTTAGTTTCTAAATAGTGATGAAAAATCCCAGTGGGCCTCTCTGAAAGGGTGTTAACTGCCCGAGGAGCTCCAGGGAAATGCTCTTTCTATTTCAAGATCAGCCCATTGCACTGGGCAAGCACCTCTGTGAGAATCTAATATCCAAGATAACAAGAGATCTGTTTCCACCTGCAACACGGCAACTGCACCTCCTTCCCCAGCCAACGCAGCAGAGGGGAAGCTCACCTCTGCCTTGTGCTTAAGTTAGCTCTGCTGTTGTGTGGGGGCTGGACTAGAGTAATGTGAGAAGTGTGCACTGAAAATCGCTGCTCGATGCACCAGGTGGGGAGCCAAAGCAACTCGCATCCCCGATCAGTAATTTATAACAAAGTCTGCACAGCATGGAGAGCCAATTGCCTGAAATCGATAGAGATTTAATGATCTATGAAGGTAAAACAAACCATTCTGACAAAAAGCAGAAGGTGCTAACAAAGCCTTCTGAGTGCTGGAGGAGAGAGGGCTTCCTGGAGGAGGTGATGAGCGTCCTGCAGTGAGTGCACTGGGGCTGCACCTCGGGGAATGGTGCAGGAGCCCCCTTTGACCACACCTGCAGTCACTGCTGAGTGTCTGAGTGTCAGAGGGTGCCACCTCTGTCTGCCAGAGCATCTGAACTTCTTTTCCTGGTTGAAGTGGTGATGATCCACCTCCTGATGGAAGTCCTGGGCCTCCATAAGGGGGACGGGGAAGATGCTCCATGAAGAGGGCATGGCAGGGAAACTCTGAAAGCAGCAGCTCCAGGGAGTAGTCTTAAACCCTGCACAAAACTGATCTAAGCACCATTTCTAGCAGAGAGACTGCAGCTTAGGAATACTGACTGATTTCTTGTTTACACTGTGTAATGTTTCACTGCTCCAGCCAGGCAGAGGTGAGACTGTAAGATATTTAGCACTAGAGTCATTATGAGGCCCTGAGGTGTACTTCAGCAATTATCTGGGCTTTGGCCAAATACTGCATTAGACAGTGGGGCATATTTATTACTAAGTGTCTTGTAACACCCTATCTCTTGTTAAGATTTCTAAGCCAGTGCAAGTAGAAAGAGACAGACCCACTAAGCCATCCAGTCCATCTTCTGTCCAGACCAAGACTGCTCTCTTGAATGCAATCACTTCTGCTCTGCAAGCATAGTTTTAAATGTATCAAGAGATGCATAATTTAATTTATGACAGTAATCAATATGCTAAAAGACCTGTCAATAATTTTTCATTATTTTTTTCATTTTTGTCATTACAAATATCATCCTGTTGCAAGTTATGCCCACTGGTGTTACTAACCCTTCTGACATACACAGACGCTTATTGGAACTTCCCATTCATTGCTTAGCCAATACTTACACTTTTAGGGCCAGACTTTTACACATTTGTCCATAATATTTTGCTTTGTAAGTAGGCCTGTTAAAATGTAGGGGAAAAGGATGGAATAAAAATTAAAGTGCTACTCCATGGGAATAAAAGGTGCCCCAATCCACCCCTAAACTATTTTAATCTTTCCATAAAGTCTGCCCAGACAATCCCTTAGACACTATTGTTGCTCTCCACTGAACCTGCCCTTTTAGATGCTAATAAGGTACCCAGGAGTGAATTTAGTATTCCTAGTGTGGTCACACCAAAGCCATATGGAGTGGAATCTTTTCTTCCCTTTTCTAGGAGGTGATGTCTTTGAATTTGCAGCCAAAAATTTCCCTTTCTCTTTTTTTGCTCAGTCACATTTAATACACTCTCTACTATCACCCTCAGGCTTCTTTCAGCATTACTTTCCTCATTTTCCCTTCTGAGGAATAACTGAGTTTTGGATTATTTTCCCTAGATGTCTACGCTCAAATTTCTTCAAGTTGAGAGTCCTTCTGTTATTTTCTTCCCATAGGTCATATCATATGTCATCAGCTATTAAGTACAATTCTAAATGTGGATTATAAGTTATGGATTTAATTTTCATTGATTTTCAAGGGGGAGGAAGGAATTTAAAATTATCAACATGTCTGAATTTAAATTCCACCTCTCTCATCATCAGCAGAAATAATGGCAATTTTATTCATTACAGCTTAATGTATAATATGTTATTTAAGATCAAATATTTTCACAAATATACAGCAGAGAAATTGAAAATCTTCTCCTTGGTAATCCAGAAAGTAAATACTTTAAACTTTTATTCATAGCCAAATGAGAGTGAGAAGATGACATATTTAAGGTGTACAATAATTAAGTCTCAAGGAAAACAAGTACGGGAGTACTCTGTAAGATGGGTGTAAGATTGACTGAGAGAAAACTTTAATTCAGTAATTACATTCATGCTCAACTCAGAATGCTCTATTTGGCTATATGTAAATTATTTTAAAGTAAATTTGCCACTGATGTAAATGAAAAAAATTATCCAATTGAACTATACATTCTCTAATGGGTGAAGCAATTCTGTCCTGTTCTTGAAAAAGTTAAAATAACGTACAAAGATGCTGTCGGTTGCAAAAGTGCTGCAGAAAAAGAAAGTGTCTGTTACACATGGAAAAATACTCCACTCAGTTGTACCTAGAGGGAAAATTCATTAAAGTTGTCCTTATGAAGTTGAACACAGTTTGTTGCTGTGCCTGGATATATCGAAACACAAATAATCCACATTTCAGCTCTGTCTTAGAAGGCACAGGAGTCCCTGGCATCAAAATTTCCTCTGCTTCAGATTAATTCATCAGATTGGATTGCATTTTCTAAGGTAATCAAACTGATACTTGTCCTAAGTTCTTATGCAAAGGCATTACATGAAGATGGAAGGGTGTAAATTCACTTGAAAGAGGCTACAGAATTAACTGTGTATCAGCAGGCAAATCACACCGTGACTGTTTATAATCTCTGCATGCACATAGCTTGGTATGGAGCATTTCCCTGTATTAAAAATCAAATGTGTGTGTGGCAGGAAAAAAAGAAAAGCTAGGTAATCCATGGAATATTTTAAATGGTTAATTGATGTCAGTTCTACTTGAGCATTTTGTGAAATAAACATTTATACTTTAGTGGATGGTGCTGTTAATTGCTTGAGATTCCTCTGCAGAAATAACTAAAATAATCCAGAATTTACAAAGAAATTGCACAATTGCACTTAGATCATGCTAGACCTTGGTAAATTTGTGGTGCAAACTTTTTTGCCAAAAAGTGTGGGTTTGTGCGAAATTATTTTAAACAGCCAGTCTTCATGAGTCTTTTTCTTCTTCAGAAAGCAACACTGGTACAAAATCTGAACGATTGCAAAAATGACTCTTCAAAAAGTTGATTCAAGTCCAAATGTTCTTCTATAGCCATAGTGAATGGACAGAATTGGGCATAAATTTTCTCAGAACAGTTCTGTGTAACTTCATCATCTGTAACAGGAGATCTCCAGAGAGTGACTCTCTCTCCACAACATGAAGACCCATCCCTTTCTTCTTCAGCTGTTGCTAAAGTTGGTATTCCCCAGACAGACAGAGAGATTTGGCTGTAAGAGTTTTCACTGTTTCAGATAAATCTACTTTCTGGGTTCATCTAGTACACCTCACACCTCCATCTTTACAAAAGCTCAAGACAAAACATGTAAGATTTTTTCAGACTTGGTTTTCTTTGTTTTAAGAGTCTTCAGCATTTCATGGGCTATCTCTGTATTCTCAGCCAAGTGCTCTGCTGGGGTCCACTCTACCATGACAATACTGTGTTTGAAAGGACCTGGTGTGCCCTTGGCACAACCAAATACAATTCAATCCTTTCAAATCCAAACTCAAATCTATTCCAGGCCCAAGTGGGGTGGCAGTGGGAGAGTTGTTCCTTTGCCCCAGCTACCTGGGCAGGTGTCCTGTGTCACTGCACTGGGGACCACCACGGTAGGGATGGAAGCACCTTGCTGGCCATGGAAGGACTCGCATGTGGCTGTTGTCTACAGCGCTTTTGACACGGCCATTTAGCTTTCTTCCAGGGGAGTTACTTGGGATGTGCTGAAAAGCATTGACCATCAACAGGTATTTTTTTCTAAGATTTCCATCAAAGGTCTTCCTCCTTCCCCAGATCTTTCTGTTGAGGAGGCCTTGCACAGATGTCTGGGTGAAGACTTAAATCAGACTCACTTTCAAAAGTGAATTTTGTTTTCCTTTTCTGTAAGCCCAGTCCGAGATGATTATATTGCTCCAAAAATTGCAGTTCCTGACTTAATTAGCTCACATGGCTTGAGATATGTAACACTGACCATTACAGAAAGCCTGATAATGAAGGGTAATCGTACAACACAAACACTGTAAATTAACACAAGCTATGCAGGAACAGAATCACTAGGATGCTGTGTCTCAGTTTTAAGGAAATTCTCCCAGAGACGGGAGGTACTAGAGTCTGTCCTTTAATTTGCCCTGCTTTGTCTGATTCTTCCTCTTTCATATGTTAACTTCCATTCCTTTCCAGGAATTTAGACAATTTTGCATATTCAAAACTTCTGGAAAAGTATCCAAAAACCTTTTGATATTTATCCAGACTAGATCTAACACAGAAGTTTCCAAGCAGTGATTAACCTAGTAGCCAATACAGCTAAGTAATAGTGAACAAGAATAATTTAAAAATATATTACAATAATAAAACTATGATAATAAAATAAAACTCCAAACTCGAGCTGGGAAAATGGAAAGAACATTTAAAATCCAAATGTGGGTTCTGTAATAAGAATCCTCTAAGCCACTCTTTAGTAATGGCTCCAGAAAGTATGGCAGCATCCAAAACTCTGTAGAGCTTTGTCTGAGTTTGTATTTTTTAAAGCAACTGGCAGAAGTCTCCTTGAAGGGCAAACCTTGGGCCAGGGAACATGGCTGAGTGCTACCATGGATGTCGTGGGTGGGTGAGCATGGGAGAAAGGAATGATGGGAACAGACACATCTGGAATGGGGGGATTTGGGGTAAAACAGCAGCAGTGGGTGGGACCTTGCAGAACAGGGAGAGCAGCCTCTGGGTGCGGACTCCACTGCTGGCGCAAGTTTGGCTGTGCCTTCAGCAGCTGGTGCTGGGGCTGGTAGCAGAGCTCTGCTGGGAGCCCACAGGTGCTTGTTCCACTGGTGTGGCTGGGCTGGGTACCCAGCAGGGAGGAGTGGGAGGTTACTCACTGGGAGCTGTGGTAGGGCCCACAATCACACTTGCATTTATTTATCTGAGTGGCAGCAGCTGGGAATGGCAGCACTGAACTCCTCCATTTGCCTTTTACACTTATTTGTTCCCCTACATAAGGAGGGGACTTAGGCATTAATTACCCCTCTGGGACAGAAGTAATAGTGGGTAGCTGTACCCACCCCTCAGCCACACCGGGCTGTGCCTCATTGTCTATTCAGCTGAAGCCACCAAGCAGGGAGGGTTCACACCAAGGTGCCAGACTGTGCGGTGGCTAAATTATAAAGGCTGAGGCTCAGACACCAGCTCCCTCCTGTCAACTTTGTTGTCAGGAGATGGCAGCCTGGCAGATGGGTGGTAACACACAGCTGGAAGGTAATAATAACATTTACTTAATGAATGAGAATGAGAACCCTATTTTATTTAAGGTTACTCTCTGCTGGCATCAATACAATGCCATAAGGCAGTAAATCCTGCCATGGTTTCAGACCTGATCTGGGGAAGAGGACCTAGCACAGTCCATACTGTGGTTTGGAGTTGGGGTTTCACATTTTGCTTGCATGGGGCAACTTACATGTCGAGGTCCCTGAATCTCATCAACTGCATTCCTCATTTTTCTCATCATCCCATCTATCCTGGGGTCATAAGTTACTCAAAATGTCAGCTGACAAAAAGGTATATGATGATTTAGTTCATCAGTTTAAACCAATTAGTGAAAGGCTTTTTGGTCTACCAAAATTTTTAGAGTTGTATATAAGACCTGTTACATGAGTACAGCTCTCTGGCCATTTTCCCTGTCAATACTTTGACCTTGAAAAATGCAATAGTGCAAAGGGTTTTAAGTACATGCTTGAATTTCAAGGGAGCTAAGAAAATGTTTAACTGTTGCTGTAAATACAGAGTCTGGCATCATTCTACAGCCTCAGCTTTATTCACACAGTGTGACGGGAGGCAGATTGATTTTGTCCTTCTGCCACATTCATGAGAAAAGACTTAATTTTGAAAATACAGTGGTAGCAGTATGAACAGAGTCCTGGGGTTACCCAGAGACAGATGCAAACAAATTGAAAGCATTGACAATAATTTCTGTGACAATTGATTGCCCTTCAGAGTAGAAGACTTTGTTATTAAAAGACATGGAATCCGGCAGAAACAGAAAATAGCTTTACATGCTTATATGTATATATAGCACAGCCATGAGCCACATGATTTGTAGCCTGATGCTTGGAAAGATTGGGATGTTCAGCCCAGAGACTTTGGACTGACTCCTTGGCATATTAGTGGAGCATATTCCTTGATGTTGTGTCAGTCATGTTTGGCCATCTCTTGAGTTTAGGCCCAGCGAATACTTAGGGATGTACCATAAACTTACAGGGACAGGATGAGGCTTTCTGCTCACAGAGAAGAAGCCAAGCTATTTTATATCTCATGAAAACTTAAGAATCCCTTTGGGAGGAATGAGAGAAAGAAAAAATTCAGATAGGCAACTTGATTTTAGGTTTTCTTTCCTAACTACACCAGCCACTGCCTCCTCCAGCACCAGTGCCATGGTAGTGCCACCAGTGAAGTTTTTGTGCAAGTTGAGTGCTGCCTGCACTTTTCCAGCAAGCAAAGTGTTTTTCCTGGCTGCATGGTAAATAAAGATCGGAAGTATACCAGGCAAAAATGTGTGTATTTACAGAAAGATTATTTGTAAGCCTGCAACGGATCTTCATCTTGACTAGCCTCTGTAAATTTAAGTGCGTAAGTGCTGAAGTACTAAAATATTATATTTTCCCCAGTAACACAAGTCAGTTAAAATGAGTCAATGTGTTTGTCTTCCCTTAACCAGCTGCAAGCTTCAAGAAGAAAACAATTGATATTCCTCTGGATGCAAAATCACATCATGTAATTTAGTGGCTAAATACTGATATGTGTTCATTAGATTAGGAACCTATTTCTTGTTTGGTTTTTTTTTTTCTCCATAATATCTATAAGTATCCAAAATCTTCCTTGACATTTCTCCACTTTGTGCAGCCAGCTGAATCAAGTGGGGGTGAAGTTGCCCTGTGCACATTTCTATTAGGTTGGCAAAAGTGCCCTAAGCAACCACTTTTTTTTTTTTTTCTGGCTCGTGTTTCCTTCCCTTCCTGAGCTGACCTTATGGAGATGTCTGTTTAAGTGAACCTGAGCCAACGAAACACCAGGCAGCAGACTGAAAATCTTGGTTTAATTGAGTCGTCATGCCAAGCGCACGGGAAGCCTGGTGACACTGACAGAGTGCTGTGCAGGGTTTTGGAGGCTTGGCTGCTTCACCAGCTCCAGACAGGCTGGGCCCAGATGATCTCACTGACCCTGAGGTTTGGAGCCACCCCGTATATGAGCAATAGGATGCAGATGTTCTGCTGTGCGAGAGGCATCCAGGCATCTGCCACATGCCCGGCAGAGCATCCCACAGCCCTGTGAGTGCTCAGAGGCAACAGCTGTGTGCCTGTGAAGCAGAAATCTTCCAAGAAAGAGTAGTACCCCCTGCCTGAAACTGAGTGTGTGTTTGGGACAGGGGCAGTACATTCCCATTAAATGGGAGTGTGTATCACTCAAACGCAGAGGCTTGGCAGATCTCCAGGGGCAGAGTCTCAGAAGTTACAAACCAAACTCTGCCAGAGCCCTGGGGGGGCTCTTTTTGAGAAAACACTGAACAATCAGGCCCAAATCCCAGGAAGACTGTTATCCCCTCTGGAAGCAAACCAAAGAAAATGTTCACACCAGCTCTTCTACATAAAAACAGGGTTTTGGTGTTATTCTCCTGCCAGTGTAGTCAGTTGCTTGCCTGGAAAAGTTGATGAAGAAGGAGCTCTGCATCTTTGCTTTCTCATGTAAGTTTTGTTTCCAGAGTTGTGGTGATAATGGGAATGTCTTCAAAATCTCTGCTGAAACCAAGGGCCATGTAGGCAGAAATTAAGTGCAGCTGTGCCTAGTAAACAGTATTTAATAAGACTCCATGAAGTGGAATCTTTTTATAAGTGATGCTGCAGTCATGTATGCGACTTATTTGGAGTACAAGTTGCAGGCCATGTCTGGCTGCCCAGCACTCACTATTGACATGGTAGATTTTGTGATCTCCTGTACATTCCTGATATTTCTTTTCCTTGCCTTAGGCTTCTCCCATTTGCTCACTACATATGCAAACACAGCCTTCTAGACCAAAGTGCTGTCTCTCCTGGTTACTGGCAATTTTGCCAATGACTTTTGTGGGACTGAGATTTAATAATAGCTGCATGAAATATTTTCATGCCTGGTGTATAAAATAATTTCATACTCTGTGGACTCTCTTGCTTTGATATATTGGAAAATGAGCAACATTTACCGTCTCTGACAATTAAGAGTGCCACATTTTCACCGTATGGTCTAGAGTGAGCATGCAGGTTATAATTAAAAAACTCCATGATGCACAGATCACCAAAGAGGCATTTGTTTTTTCTGCCTACGGTGCAAGTTGGCCATTACAATATAGGTCTATCTATAATTACATTAATATAAATAAAGCTGGAGTGTCTGTGCTTTACCCAGCTGAGGGCTACACTTGAGTTTTAGCAGAGCCAGAGGGATGAATCTAATTTGTTTAACAGATCAGTCAGATTGCAACTGGCCTTGTGAAACAAAGGTGATAACCAGAGAGGCCAAAAAGAACCAGCCACCTACGGACTCGGATCAAATGGGACCTTCTGCATGGGGCCCTGCAGAGCACTGATGACACCCGCACTTCAAAGGCAGCCCACAGAAGAAAAGTGAGCCTGTGACCTTTGGTTCTTCACAACAAACAAAGAAGATCAAGAGGTGGCTGTTGGGCTTTCTTAACTCCATTTGATATTATACTAGGAACATGCAAGCCATTAGGCCCTGCACTGGTTGCATTTGCTGATTATCTGTTTTGTCTAGAAGCCCTCCTGAAGGAATCATTGTGGATTTAGAGTTTCTCACCTGCTCAGAAGAGCTAGGTGTGTTTAGGAAGGGCACATGCACTCAGAAGTAGTGCAGTTCTGGACCTGTGCACGAGTGAAACAAGTTGGGCCAGTAAAGCACAGCTCTCTCTGGTTTCATGTCCCCAGTGGACATTGCTGAGTCAATGGAGCATTGCTGGGTGGACCTGGCCAAAATAATTTTGCCGTTCTCCTGGAAGGCATTTGAGTTACACAGCTAATGACAAAACCAAAAAAAGCAGCAAATATAAACACTCTGATTAAGAAATCCCTGTTCCTATGTTTGCTGCACCTGCCTACATGTCACTCTGTGACATTATAATACTGCCAGTGCTCTGGTGTCCACCATTTTGGTGTATTTTGGGGACCAGAAGTGGCAAGACTGTGGTAAGCTTCTAATACAAGTGTAAGAGAAAAGAAATCTATAAATATGTCTGAACACAAAAATTATAAACTATAAATGGAAAAATAGGCAGAAGCCTATTGCAATTTTTCTCCTCTGGCATGTTTAACAATACCAGGTGAGAACAGCTGTACCACGTGCTGGACCATCCACGCTGTGGGCACCAATGCAGACCCCAGCTGCACATCAGTTTTGTTCTGGCCTAGGTGGGGTGCCAGTTCTGCCTGTCTGCAGGAGAGGCTGTATTTCTCTTTGCAGTTCCATCATCCTTGCTCACCCACTGCTCATGCTCCTGATCTTCCACTTTTCCTTCAGCTTTGCAACTACTGCAGTACCTCAGCCCTGGGCAGGGGTTGGTCCTGGAGAACTCACTCCATTAACAGTAAAGCAGTGAGGAAAAGCACAAGGAAGAAGGATTTTCACAGCCTGAGTCAGCACATCCTTCTTGCTTACTGCCCATTGCACAAACCATTGCTGAAGGGTGATGCAGGAGTAGGACTGAGTGCTCAGCAAGGACAGGGGGGTAGGGCTGCTGAGGATACAGCCCAGCAAAGAAATCCAGAGGAAGCTGCAGCCTCAGCTCTCTCAGAGAGGAGCATGTAAGGGCACACAGTCACGCCAACCAGGTGCACTGCTCGTTTCCACATGAGCAGCCAGTTTTGGGGTCAGTTTTCTCATAGTTTTCCCTATGGCAATAGCAGCAAATGCATCCTGAGTGCCAAGGAACTGCAGCATTAGTTGCTGTTTCTTGATGAAAATACTAATGTGTGACCTGCATATTATGGAGGAATTGTCAATTTTAGAACATTACTGGGGAAAAAACATGGCAAAGATTAACTAGTCTCACCGTAGTGCAGTTGTCTCCTGCAGCAGAGAAGGAAGAAAAGGTTTGACACCACACTGAATCCACTTTTGTCTTAGCAGGGTACTGGCTGCATCTGTTTGAAAGGCTTGTATTGTATCACTGCTCTTTGTTATCAGGTTTCCCATGGTGGTCAGTGTTACATATCTTACATTGTTTGAGCTAATTAAGCCGGGGAATCAGGGAAAGCACATTTCCGGTGGGGATTTATTGCCAAAAGATATTTCAGCTGAAGGGGGGAAAAAGGAAATCTCCCTTTATGTCCAGCATTCCTGAGCTGTTTCATAATATTCAGTGTTCAGCTTCATGGAAATAAATGGACAATAACATCAATAACTTTGAACTTGAGCAGTTTTCCTCTGTTTTGTTGAATTTAAAAGCACTGTAGAAAGAAAACTAGGGATCTGTGTAGCCACAAAAATAAAAATACTTGGATCGCCTTAGTTGGAAACATGTTTGTTAATAATTTACAGACAAATGACTCTTTGCTCCCCAGGTGCTTTGTGCCAGAAAAATAGAGCATTATTTGCACCTGCTTTTATGCTTCTTTACTAGACAAGAGCAAGTGGCAGCATTTTACATCTTCACTGGTATCCATTTGTAGGATGCCAGCAGAGGCAGAGGGAGCTGGCTCCCTCCTGCCTGCACCCAGCACCGAAGGGGTGCTCAGGGCACCGGGCAGCAGGAGGGCTGAGCCCTGCCTACGTGCCTGGCATGGCAGAGCTGAAGCACCTTTTACAGCACCTGCAGCTGCCCAGCAAGCGCTGCCTGTGGGGCAGAGCCTGGGCTGCAGCGTGGCTGCCGGCCCAGGAGAAAGGGGAAGCTCTGCTCTTACGTACGGGATGTTGTACACAGGTTCATTGTTAGGAAATCCTGTGTGCGAACAAAGCCCTGCTTGTCTTCCAGGTGGTATTAATAATCACTGTCAGTGGCACTGGTGATGATGACAGTTTGTTCATTTTCACCAGTAGGTCTAAAAGGCTCTGCTGAAAGAAGTGAGGATGATGGTCCTCTGCCTGCCAAGGTACACCATCAGCAACCAGGGATCACTATGGATTATTAAAGGCATACAGTGTTTTGGATTGGAAGGTCCTGTTTTCAGTGTTGTGTAACTTTAGTTAAGCTTTGAGTGTTCAGCATGTCTTCTGAAATGTGGCTGTTTTGTTTCTTTGGTTGGCTTGGTTCTAGTTTTTTATTTGTTTTGTTGTTGCTGTTGGGGTTTGTTTTGTTTGTTTGGGTTTTTATTGTATTGGTAGTTTCAGCTGAAACATTTCAGCTCTCCCAAACATAATGAAAGAAAAGTATTTTCACCCATGGGAAAAGAAGAAGCTAGCAACTTTATCTTTAGAAAACATTGGCAGCTCCCCTCATTTGAAGCAGGAACTGAAAGTCTGACCATTATATTGTCAGTGAAAGAAAATTTACTACAAATTTACTAAAATTTTATTTCTAGCATTTGCCAGTTTGCACATGCTCACCACAGAGGAGAGTATTTTAGCCAAACTCCCCTGATATTTGGCCTGCAATGAGCAGTCTAGAATGTGACCTGTCATTGCAGCCAGTTAATCCTTTCGGTCAAGTGAGAACAGTCTTGAATGGAAGAGATTCCAGCTTCTGATGGCACATATAGGTGTCAGTGAAGCTGAAGATAACACTTCAATCTTCCCTAAATTTTTTTAAACAGAAAATGACATGCCATATCTGTTAAAACTATTTTGTTGAGATTGAAAAATCAGAGACACAAAGTCAAGTAGGAAGCACTTCACAATTAAGGTTTTCTTCAAAATCCCACACCAGTCCCTTTGAGAAGATTTTATTATTATGATCCATCTTTAATTAAATGATGATGCTAATTTTTTTCCCTAAGTCCCCATGCTCATGTAGTGCAGAGGGTGTCTGTGCTGTTAAAATTAATGAAGACTGTATTGTAAAGAAAGTCCTTGGCTGTAGGGTCCTCACCCCAAGTGCTCCTGCAGCTGGAAAACAAAAACGTGCCGCCCATGAGGCAGCAGGTTACAAGAAGAGAGAGAATTACATGGTGTCTTAGGAGTCTGGCTGTGGGATGGCACATTTGCTCTCGCTGCTGCATCTGGATGTGGCACTGACTTAAAGCAGGTTTTTCACTGGTGGATGTCACTTCCAGGGTGCCTAATTTTGCTCTTCCCAGGCAAGACACTGGGCAAGCAGCACTGAGAGAGAGGATCCTCACAGCAGGCCCGAGCTCAGTGCTCAGTTTCCCTGTGTTTTTTCCTGAAAGCAAATGAGCTGGACCAAAGTGCAGAGCACATTGATACCAAGCTCACGTTCAGATAAGTGGGACAGGTCTAACATGCTTTGGTTGGGAGAAACCTGCTCTGGTGCACGCAATAAACCTTGGGAGGAAAGGAGAGAAAGCAAATGAGCTGGACCAAAGTGCAGAGCACATTGATACCAAGCTCACATTCAGATAAGCTTGATACCAAGCTCACATTCAGACAGGTCTAACACGCTTTGGTGGGGATAAACGTGCTCTGGTGCACGCGATAAACCTTGGGAGGAAAGGAGGTGGGGAAAAGGTGGCGTGGAGCTTGCTGCAGAGATTCCTTGGACTGTTGCACCGATACACCTATCACGCAGATAAGTCCTTTGAGTGACCTGCTAAGGTCATGGAAAATAAAAGGAAAAGCCCTCTGAAAATGCCCCTGGAGGTCAGAAGGACTATGAGTGCTGTGTAAGCAACACAAAATTGGAAATCAAGCCTCTAAAAAAGCATCACTGAGCTGCTCATCTTCTCTCACCTCTTTTCCACTATGAGGAAAGGCAAAGCAAGAAGAAGGGGACAGAGGGAAAGAACACTGAATATTTTCTTTGTTCCACAGAAGCTCGGGTGCTGAACTTGTTGCAAATTTTCTTATGTGCAAAAAGAAGCACCTAGTGTTTTCGGGCTGTTTCTCCCCTCAATCTCCACTCCCCAATCCTATTATATTGGAGTCCCGTGAGATTCTGGTGACAGGTGCTGGACACCTGGAGGATGAGCAGCAAAGGCAGTAATGCTGCTCTCTCTCAGCAGCCTGAGGATGAGCAAGAAAAGAAGGTCCTTATTGACTCTCCATTGCAGCCATCTGAGTGCCCAGAGCAGAGCAATCTCCTGGGCTGAGAGCAGGCAAGGAGCAGCAGCGGCAGAGCATTTTCCTGAGGCCACGGATTGAGATGGAGCTGTTGCAGCTTAATAGACACTGCAACAGCCATGGCAAACGTGACCTGCTCTATTATTGAATTGTGTGGTGCTGTTTTGCTTTTCCTTTAATATTGGTAATTATGCAATTTCTAGACAACTTCCCTGTCATAACCAGGGCAGCAATGCTGACAAAACAAGCTTTAAATAAGCACTTGTCAAAGTAACAGCTATTTTTGCTTGCCCTATTTAGCACCGTGTTTAAGGTCTACAGTGGAAATCTCAGACAATTTTAAATACATGGTGCAGTTACTTTATCACTGCATCACAATATTCAAAATCTCTAAAGCCTGGAAAACAAAAGTGTTTTGACAGCACCTTTTGGTGGTTCCTGCCTTCATGGGAAGGTCAAAGCTTTTGCAGGACCTGTTTGAGAGCCAGGAAGCACAGAAAAGCTTAGGGTACATGAGCCCTTCTTTCAGGCTCTAATGATTATTGGACAGAGAAGATTCAATATCCTGCTTTTTCCCATCTCTGAGACCTCTGGAAGGTCCTCTAAGGGAAAAGAAAAACAAAAGCGACACCACAGTCCTGCTGCTCCTCAGGTAAGTAGGAAATGGGGAATACTCTCAAAGCCTCTTTGCCCATAATGAAGGAAACACAAGAAATCCTTGTGCCTTGCCTTCCTGAGCCCTGTCTGATGGACTCCAGGCCCCAGGCGCTGGGCTGCCTTGTTTGCCCGGTGCTGGCAGAGGGCAGAGGTACAAGCTCAGCACACAGCAGGTGCTGAAGGGGCATCTGCAAGGCCCCTCCAGCCATGCAGCACAGCAGGGACGTGCACAACCCACAACACATGGGAGCTCACTCTGCAGGTGGGGAAAGGGAGGTCAGACAGGCAGTGAGACGAGTGTGACAGTCGTGGAGGAGTGCTTCCTTTAGGAAATAAAGTCACCAGCTGAGCACAAAAGGATTGCATAGTATCACATGGGAGCAATTGCGTATTGGTTTATTTAGGCTATTCTCTATTTTTTGCCCCTCTGTCTCCAGACTATGGGCTTCCTAGCCTGTGTGTTTCTGGGAAGTTTGTGATGATTTTCCAGAGAGTTTCTGGAGCTCTGCTGGGACAGCTGGCACACAGTTACCTTAAAAAACTTTGTGGAGGAGGAAAAGTGTTTAGGAAGATTTTTGATGCACTTATGAAGGGGACAACACCAGCAAAAATAGGAGCAAAAAAGTTTGGGGGTCCTGTGTTTTGAGCAACACCCTTGCTTTCCTCTCATTCTCATCTCTACCAGCGGATGCCAGAGAGACAGCCAAAGCAAACATAACACATGGGAAATGGTCTGTAAACCCAAAACAAAAGAGGTTTTCTTTTATCAGCTGTTTCCTGTTGTCAAAAATAAATTATTCTATAAAAGTGTATTTATTAATGCACTATGCATAGAAAAAATAGAAATTATTTAACTTTTTGATCAGAATTTAATTTGTTACAATAATCCTGGTATTAATATCTTCTATGTCTATTTATCCCCATTGCATTCACTCTCTTCTCTGGTGCAGGGAGGAAAAAAAAAATACTAACTTAGCAGGTTAGGCAAAAAATGCTTTAAATGACCGTGATTTAATGGCACCTGCCTTATTCCAGGGCGCCTGCACTGCCGTGCTGCTGGAAGCGTGCAGAAAGGCAGCTGTGGATGCGGGCTGACCCCGCGTTCCCAGAAATCCCCGGCTGCTCTGCTCTGCCTCTCTATCTCTCCTGACTCCTAAATGAGCTCCTGCAGCAGCGGTCACCCACTGCTCCAGAGGCTGAGCTAAGAAGCCGAAAATAGCCTCTTTTCTGATAATGCAGGGCTCCGCTCATAAAGGCGGCATTCTGGCATCCCAGATAAGATGTACACAGCCTCCTTTGGTTTCGTTTGCAGCCTCCCGAGCCTTTCTCCGCCTGACAGAAGGGCTCTCCGCGCTTTTCCTTAGGCACTGGAGCCGCTGGAAGCGCCGTGCCGGGAGATGCTCGGTGGGCTCTGAGCGTCCGGGGCAGCCGCGGCCGGGGCAGTAGTGTCAGGAGGGACCAGGGCTCTGTTAGGGAGCACTTCACAGCTCCCAGGGGTGGGAAGGCAAGGGTGTTTCCAAGCGGCGGGGTAGGGCATGGGAAACCCCTCCCGCTGCCCTGCCTGCAGGCGCAGACTTCACGGCATCTCTGAGACAGGGAGAGAGCTTTGAGAAAAGGGAATAGCCCCCTAAAAGTGTGGGGATGATGGGCTCGCTGGGCTGATCATCCCTGGCCTAGGGCGGCAAACGTGGTCTCTGAGATGTGATAATCATGCCATCTGACCAGCATTAAGATGTATTCAGCCTGGCTGAACCACTGGCTGCAGACACATCACGAGCAGGCGTTTGGGGCACTCGTAGGGATGTGTTTCCTAAGCAGAGCACTGCTCCCCTGTGGCACCTGTATCTGTATTTATATGAAACCATTGATATTTGTGCACAGACTCTCCATCAAACAACAAAACTGGGCAGGAGTGCTTCTCTGAGCCCCAGCTGGTTTGTTTCTAAATGACAAATACGGAGCCTGGCTATGCCAGCGTGTGATAAGTATATTCCAGAGCAGGGAAAAGAGTGGCCAACCAGGACTAGACAATGTCTCCCTTCAATAATCAGTTCACTCCTGCACCCTGGGATTAGGTTCTGTGCCTCCAGAAATGGTGCTAATTAGGAGTCACTTGGAAAAGTGGAATTTCCTGCTACTCTGGCAGCTCCTCCTCGTGCTTCTGAGAAGTTCAGCTGGCCTGCTGAAAGCGGGCACAAGCACAGCCTGTCCCCTCCATTGTGCCTTTATGGGAGAAGGAAGCCTGGAAGGTGCTGCAGTGACCTCCAGGAGAACTGCTGCAGCTCTGTGACAGGCACGTGTCACCTGTGCTGCTTCAGCACTCGGCTCTCTCAGGTCAGAGGCTGCCCTGGCACCGTCATCCAGGTGACGTGCTGCGGAATGTTCCGGACAGGACGAAGGTGTTGTGATGCATGCCGACGCTTTTTAGCCGGGCAGTTTGCATATATGATTTCAAATTCTAGGGTAAATGAGGCATAGATATGAGCTGATAACCATGTTCTAGGATAAAATGTGACTAGAAACACTGGTTGCTTTAAGATTTGATAGTCACATAATCTGGCAAGGGTGAATTTGGATGTAGCCAATCTGCCTAAAATATTAGCAGCAATTGTATTTTGAGCAGACCCTTATTTTGGAGTATTTATTCATAGGAAGCTATTTTTGTCGAGCAACATAATCTTGGTTGTGAAAAGCATACACCCAAATCTGATTTTTGGAATGTGTTATCCTGTGATTCCCATCAGAATAGCCCAAGCTGAGCAGTCTGCCAGAACTCACATTAGCTGTGTGACATGCTTCCCTGCCTCACAGGACGGTTCATCCAAAGGTTTTTGCCTGAAATTTCAGGAGGGATGGATTGGGTCAGTGGAACACCAGTGTGATGCTGTTTTGTGAGGGTAGGGGCAGGCTTAGCAGGGCCATGGGAACAGGTGCTGTGCTCATGGGGGTTGAACTAATGATGTGTGTACCTACAGCATCACTAGATAAGCAGGCCTAGAGACAATGAAAAACATTTTGCTTCTTGGGAGTTTGTTCTGTGTGGTTTTGGTTCAGAGAGGCTTCTATTTCTCTCTGCTTGTATCAGCCTATGAGCACAAATAAGAGATAAAAGTCTAAATGCTCTGTTGGGTCTGAGCATGCAACACCTGTCAGATGTGCATCTTGGGTATTGTTTCTTTTGCTTTTTATTGGTTGTCATTTTTTTTCTCCTAGGATTTCTTTGGAAATGGGATCTTTTCAAATCTTGTGTGTGCTGTGCTTGGGAGGGAAGGGTTTTTCAGATGCTGCCTCCAATGGGAACAGTGGGAAAGGACTCAACATTTCCCTTTTACCTCCTTGCAACAGTATTGATCTGGCCAGCAAAGTTAATGGAAATTTCCACACCTTCAAAAAAATGACCATGGTTTTTTTTAACCAAAAGTTGAGTCTGTGGTTTCCTATGGTTCACATAGTCCCCACCAACCTAAAAACTTGTAGTCTCAGTGCTTCTCACCAGCAGTATATGTAGGAAAGCTCTTTGTGGGTACTGTGTGTCAATGATCAAGAAGAGGTGTTTTCACTACATCAGCTAAATAAAAGTTTTTCTGCTCCTTCCCTAACTCACATCTGAAACTTTTTTCTTCTCCTGCTTCTGCCTGAAATCCCCTTGTCTTACCACAAGTGAAAATGGAGCCCCTTGTAAAGCAGTTATAGACTTTGTAAATATTATCTTGAGTTTTTCCCAGGAGGCATGTCTTCAAATACACGGATCTTTATAAACCTCTGAGGGAACAGAAGGTTGAAGGGTACTGAGTCTTGAGATATTAGACTATATTAGATATTAGACTCTATTAGATATTATTTCTTGTACTTATCACTTCACAGCTCAGAGAGGAAATGCTAGGTAAAAATTCTGATTTCTTAATAAGGGAATATCTTTAATAATACTCTATTCTTTCTAGTTTTGAATCAAATAATATTGTATCAGCTACTTGCTCTTGGCAGAAAAGCCTTCCCCTGCAACATCATATTTCTAGCTCTGCAACCTCTTAAAAAACAGTGGGCCACAAGTCATCGAACAAGCCCAGGTGTTATGGTTTTAACCGGGGATCCTTTCAATTGAATGAGAATGTGCCAGGATTTGTGGTTCCCCCAAGGAGCAAGATGTCAGGATAATGATCTGCTCAGGACTGCCCAGACTGGGATGGAGAGCTCAGGAGACTTGTGAAGATGGAAAACAAAAGCTAGAGTCTTTCTCCTTCCCTCTTGAGCCATTTTTTCATTTCAAAGGCAGTTTTCTATCCTTTCTCGACTGGGGGTTTAGTCTCTGGTTTGAAACAATTATTACTATTATTCACATGGAGCACTTTATTTCACATTTAAGACTGTGTAGCAATAGTGATTGAGAATTCATGTCTCCCAGGCATGGGGTAAATGAGTGCAAACAAAACATCTCACCACTGCTGTTCAAATATGTAGCCTTTTATCTATTTTCACAAGGGTAAGAGTGTCACGTTATTTTTTAGAGTGTCTTTTTCTTTTGAGGTTACTGTGTGCAAAATTCAGGGCTAAGATCAGCCCTAACACTGCAGTGGACTGGTGGATTAGCTGCCACAAAACTCTTTCACGTAGCCAAAGAATATGTGCTACTGGCAGCATGTAAAGGATTGGTCTCTAGACTCCATTCTGAGCAAGGTCAGCCTGACAAATGAACAGATTCTCCTTTTGTGTTAAATACTAATCAGAAAGAAGGGAAATAAATATTACAGCCCCTCTCAGGCACGATACGCAAAATTTAATACACTAGGCAAAACCCTGAGGTATCAATTGCTGAGCTGCATCGGAGAGCTAATTGGGAAGCCCTGCAAGCTTGTCACACTTTCCTTCTGCCAGGCTGGCAATGTGGCACACGAGGTATAAGGCAGAGAAATCCGAAGGCTTGGAGCTGATGCTCCCTGGTACCGAGGTGCACAGCCTGTGGTCCCTCCCCTGCAGCACGGCTCTGATGTGCCCCCAAAGCACCCACTGCACGGAGCACCTCCACAGGGAAAAGGCAGCCCCGGGGCTCTGTTCCTGCCCCCTTCCTCATGCACACACCAGTGCTCCTGCAGACATTGTCATCCAGTTCTTCCTCCCTTCTGGGCTGCAGCCATGGGGAGGAAGCAAGGCAGGAACTCTGGCTCTCTCCCAGAAAATATTTTCCTTAGGTTTCCTTCCTTTCTGTAGTGGGATCTTTTCAGTGTAATGAACCACCAGAAAAATTGGCTGTTGAAAGCATGGGGGAGAAAAAAAAAGGATGGTATGGTAACTCTAAGTATTCAAAGCTCTATTATTAAGCTCTAAAATAAGTATTTTGTAATAGATGCTTAGGTACCTCTAAGGGGCAAATATGTGTTTCACTGAAAATCTTGTCTTTCCCTCCACTGCACTTACTGACCAGCCAAAAATTTCATGGATCTTAAAGATGAACACTTGGCAAGAGGAAAGGTCAGCTCACTTAATGCTTTCTACCAGCCATCTTAATTTCTTGATAATATCAGAAGAAGATGGTTACAGGTAGAAGCTTCTTTAAGCATACAGAAGATAGGACTGGAGGGGTGAGTCCTTTTCTTTCCAGCGACTGGTGATTTTTGCCAGAGGATGTATTGCTTGTGTCTCAGTCCCATGCTGTGGCTTTTTATTTTTAGTTTGGATGTTGGCTATTGGCAATCATGATTGCAGTCTCTTGGAGCACTGCTTCGGGTGGCATTCATCTGGAGAATGTTGAAACATAGGGGAAAGAATTATAAGCAGCAGCTGCAAGACATTTTTCACCCCAAAGGATACAGAAAAAAGCCAGCACAACTTTGAACCATGAGAGTTCAGCTGAGGATAGGAGCCAACCCTTTCATCAAGCTAGCACAAATCCCACAAGCAGACAGATCTGTGCAGTGTGGTGATTTCTGAGTAGGGTTAGTCTTAATCTGCTATCTCAACAGTGGATTTGGACTGGGATCAACTCCCAGCTCCTGACATCAGGCCAGGTGTGTCTCCCCTGCCAAGCTGCCCTCTGCAGCTGGAGCAGCACCATGGCCTCACAAAGCCATGGTGGCTTTCCTGGTGTCATAGCCTGGATTCAGCACAGATGGGAGCTGCCACATGCTCCCAAGGAGGAATAGTGAAGCTTCATTTGTGCCCGAAATTTTCTTTATCCTTTTTCCATCCATGTGCACACTGATGGCAGGGAAGAGAGCTGGCCTGAGCTGTTCAGGAGTCTCCTCATATCAGGAGTATTCCTTCCTTGCAAATTGGATGTTAATTCTCTGCTGTGTCACGGGTATCCCACCATGACTCAAAATTAGCAGGGCACACTCCATGTTGGGATTGAGAGGTGCCACAAATATCTATGTATTTGAACTTAGCACTGGTGAATAGATTAGGTCAGAAAGGACATTCTTGTCCAGTTCTATTTTCAGAGTGAGATCATGTCTGAACAGACCTTGTTGGGATGCAAGGGCTGGTGCTGACTGGCCTATGAGCTGTGGAGGGCACAGACTGGATACTGACTGACAGGAATAGAACATGTTCAGGTGCACCCTTGAAAAATATGTGTTAATGTGGATACCACAAAGACTAGAAAAAACATTGCCAAGCCATTTCTGGCTCTTGCATTAACATTAGTTCTTCTTTACCTGGCTACCATTCAAAGCATACCCACCAAATCTTCGCTGTTGCTGCTCAGGTTAAAGCCAAATAACAGAGGACCAAGCTACCCGATTGACCCACCACATCCCCCTGCTCTGCTGGGAGAGTTGAGACCTGCAGAGCAGGATCTGGGGCCACGCGCTCCGTGAAGAGGAAACCTGATGGAACCTGAGATGGCTGCAGCCCTCCCAGCGTACTTAGAGGTTTACAAGTCAAGCTGGTGTTAAAAGATGAGTGTAGCTTAAAGGCTTTTCTTTTTCTTTCTTTACAGTTCAAGCATGTGTATAGCTAGCTAGTTAGTCAGCTATCCATCCAGCCATCCTAGGCTGTTATTTTTCACAAAGACCCAGACATCTGTATTTATACAAATAAATACATACATCTGTCAATGTTTTTTGTAACCCGGCATTTATAGGATGCAAGACACCTCCCAAAGCTAAATTCGGCATACTAACCATCTATCCATTCAGAAACATTCATGGTACACATTAGAATCAAGGCATTTGCTATTTCTGCTGTGGAAAGCTACGTTCAATCCACATTAGTCTGATCACACTGTTTTGCACTTGCCCGTGGGCGCCTGTGCTGCACACCCTTTGCTCTGAACTGCTGGAGGGTTCTTTTCCTCTCGCTGCTATCAACTGCAGGAGAACCTGGTGTGCTGGGGTGAGTGGGGGAATTGTGGGCAAAGGCGCTGAAGCTTTACTGACGCTCAGGCAATCTCGTCCCTGGCTCCCCTAAAGCAATCAGGTCCCAGCTTGGGCTAAAGCACAGCCGTGCAAGCAAGCACAGGTTCAAAGTGCAAATAAATACATGCTCGAGGGCTCCCTGTAGGGATGGAAGGTGAGCAAAAACAAAGGTAGAGACACGGTAAACATACCCAGCCTGTCTGGAAGGAAGAACAGGTTTGCATAGGATGGGGAGCTGGGAGAACATACGGTGCTTTCTGAACTCTGGCAAGTCGTCTGATGCTTCTCACAGACAGAAGGCACGTATTTAATTGAGGTGGGAGGGAGGTTTATATAGCCAATACTTGTTAAGTGTTTTAACTTGGACATAGCCTAATTTAGTCATCTCCAAGGCTTTCACCAAGGTATTGGAGGAAAACCGTGCTAATGTCAGTGAATGAGAAACCACCACTGGCATGTCAAATCTAGACTCTTCCTCTGAATCTTATGTGCTGTCTGTACATGTACACTTCCCCCCTCACCCCCTGCCTCTAATGTGCATATCTCTGGTCTCCTAACAGCAGGCACATGGCATCAAAAGGGCAGTGAACAAACTGGGATGAGCAATGCTGTTGTTGTGGGTAAACCAAAACTTCCATGAGGTGAAGATGAATATTTTCAGTTTTCCCAGATGTACAGTCATTCAAAAAAGCACAAAAGAAGAGCACTGATTTGAGATGAGTGTGGCTTTTCTATAGAGACAGATGGGTCTTGTTACACAATTCCCTTTCAAATGGAGGCTCCAGTGTGAGGACATTTTGGGACCCCAGGTCCTTTGACAGGGAAAGAGAGAGCTCCTGATCAGACCAGCAGGGACTCCCTGTTGCATTCAAATGTTGGCTGTGGAAAAGCAAAGTGAGTGAAGTTTTGTTTTGCTTGACTGAGCTTTACAGTGCCAGTTATTGTTTTGAAAAGTGAAGAGATACCTACTACATCTCCTGGGAAAATGAGCAGCAGCTTGTCTTGGAAGATGCTGCTATTATGGTGAAGTTCTCAGCTTAGCTCTCTATTTTTGGCTTTATGTATTCATGTCTGCATGAATTTCCCCTGCAATAACAGCTTTGTGATTAAATGACTAGAATAAATGGTTTCAGAGCATATGGGAATAGGCAGAAATGTAATTATTCATTTATTGATAGATAGTGAGATAGGTATTGATTTATATAGGATATTAAGTGCTCTGGAGCAGAGGAATGAAATATTCTTAGTATTTTAAGAGAGGAAAATATTGCCACCTTGTTTTCTACTTTCAAGCACCTGTGGGGAGAATATTATTTTGCTAATGTTAGACCGTTTGAATGCTTTGAATTATTTAGGGATTTTCAGTATAGGCTGATGCAAGGGTAAAAGCCTGTCTGTGATAAGTTAAATTTGTTAAAAAACCTACATCTTCTTCCTTATGGTCCTTTATTGTTAGTCACCTGTGGTTCTTGCCTAAAGGAAATACAGCCAGGCAGAGAGTTCAATTAAGAAATATATCTGTTTGTCTCTTTCTCTTCCACTCCATGGATGATATTACAATTGCTAGACATTACATTTTTATAATCTTTATTTCAAACTAGGCTCTCATAAGCGTCGCATTTCAGGCGAAATATGTCATTATCCCTGTTGCAGTGGAGCACTAGATTTATAAAGGGAAGGGCGAGAAAATTCACTTAATACGTGAGTGAGTTCCTGTGGAGCAGAAGCAATGAAGCCCAGGAAGGGACTCATCCGTGTAGGTTTCTGATGCCTAATAGCAGCCAAGCTCTTGTAGTCAGTTCTGCAGAGGATAAGCGAAGAGGGGCTCTCTTCTCTACTTAGTCCTTTATTTTCACAAAACCTGTAGGGATGAGATATTTCTGAAAACTCACCTCTCTGTCAATGTGCCCGAAAACAAAAGGCTTCAAGAGTTACCAGGGAAGGCTCACAGATGGGCACTCAGGAAGGCTACGTGAGCCTAATGTGCAAAGGAAAGCACCCTAAAATTGGATCCATAATCCTTGAACCCTGTGTGCAAGAGCAACGGTAGCACACCCTAGAGGAGAAGGAAGAAGAGGGCTGCCACTGCATGCACTTACCCCATCCCACTCCCACAGTGCAGCAGCACATTTCCTGGTGTGTGGGAAGGTGCCTCTGGCCTCCCCAAGGACATCCTGTGACCCACAGTAGAGGCAAAATCATGGATCTCCAGCCCATCTTCTCCTCATTACACTGTCCCCTCTGATCATTCAATGGCCTCAATAAACCCTTCCTCATCCTCCTCCAGGTGCTCCCCTCCAGAGTGCTGCCATTAATTCCCAAATTAATGGTAATTCCTTCTGGCAGAGGTTTTCCCCCTTTAATTCCTATTTTAAGGGTTCCCGTATTTTTCCCAGATCTTCCATGAAGCAGCAATTGTTCACCACAGAGCTTGCTTCGTTGGCAACCTTCTGCTATGTTTTATCTTATTTGTGGCTGCAAAACAAAATGCTTCTCATACTTGTGTCCTCTGGTGATGAGTATGTTTGAAATGCATCACTGACGCACTAGGATTTGTAAAGGGACACATTTCTCTCCTCATGGCATATTAGCATTGACAGACAGGGCCAGTCACTGCCCACCAACATGAGTGTGCCAGAGCTTTCCTCCTGCACAGCATTAATGTTCAGTAAGACCTTCTTTTCACCTCTTTTAGCTTTCTCTTCAGACTTCCAATTAGAGTTGTTCAAACACCACCCTTTTTTTTTTTCTCCCAGAAAATGGGCTATCAAGTACATGCAGATCTCAAAACCCCAAAATGTTTGCCTCTTATAAGCAATATTCAACATTTCTCAAGGGGGAAAGAAAATGTAAGGGCCAGAGCAAGATGAAGTGAGTGCCTCCCAGTTTGAACTAAGAATATATGCATAGTATAAATAACTTAAAGGTCTTAAGGGTCCTAGGGTTTAAAGGTCTGATCTGTGCCTCTATTCCCACATCAGTGCTGACATATCTGTGGACAAACTCTGCTGCTCAGATTAAAGATTGGTGTATTTTCATTTAGCCCAACCCACCCAACCATCAGGCTCAAGTTTTTCTGTGCCAGCCCAGTTGTAGTAACCAATGTGGGCCATACAAATGCCAGACAAAAACCATCTGCTTGCTTAACTTCTCCCATGAATATGCTTTGTTTTGAGACCATCAGCTATGCCTCTCTGCCCTTGAACTGAAGTAGGAGAATCATGACTGTAAGCCAAGTTCCAGCCATCCTAAGTTAACAAGCCTAAGTAAATGGGAAGCATTCAGCCCTTTGGACTGTTTTAAATAAATCTGCCTAACCCCACACCCTTGGGGACTATCTAAGTGAGAAATCTCCTTCACATCCCATGTGTGAAATGATGGGGTAGTTTTGCCTGAGCTAAATAGTGTCCAGCTGCAGTGAGCTGAGAGAAGCAAAGCCTCACAGCACTTTAAACCACCTCCCACTGGTATGTGGTTTAAATTGGGATAAAGTGGCTGCTGGAGGTCTCTCTCTCTTTGTTGAGGGAGCTTAGGTGGCTTCTTCAAGCCTCTGTTTCTTTGGCTAAAAATTGCATCACACAGCCAGGAAGCCATACCCAGTGCTGCACAGGAATTCAGGCCCTAAATATTGAATGATCAAATACTCGAGAGAATATGACTCTGAGCAGCTCATGAAGAAAACATGAATTCACGGATATTCATCAAAACTGTGAAATTGGCAACTACAAACCAAAGAATTCAAGGCAATCTTGTGTCAATCATAGATCAGTTGCAACTGAGTTATAGGGCTACAGCATGGCAGAAATTTCCTTGCTCATTCAAACTCCTATGTAAAACCTTAATGCTTTTATCACAACTGACTCAGAAACAGCCATAAATACCATCAGTTTCCCTAGTATGTTAGCATAAATTAGGATGCATTAGCCTAGATGACTCCTAAAAATTGTCAGAATAAGATTTCTCTACATTTTATCTCAAGGTCCGGAAATTTTGGCAAAATTTGAAAAGAAATTGCAGTGAAATACTCTTTGTAGCAATAAAGAGTGAAATAATTTTGGAATTCGGTTCAAAATGCTCTTGGTGCTGCTTATCCTTTCAGAAGTAGTTTTCCATAAACACTTCCATGGAAGTACTTTTATATCAAAACTCATAGTACTGTGCAATTTTTCTTCCAAATTAGTTCAGATAAATATAAAAATATTTTGAGTCACTGTGTAATGTTCAATATGTAGTCTCTCTGTCTACCTGGAAACATGAACAGCTTCTGCATGTACACTGTATACTCTCTGTACATTTCTGTGCAAACTTCTTCATTTTGACCTTCCTTTATGTTTGCAAGTCAGTGATATTGATACTTTCCACTCTTTCTTTTCCCTTGCTTTAAAGATATGGAAGCAGAAGAGCAATCAGCAGCCCCCTTTAGTATAGCTCCATCTCTGATCCAAGTTTATTAATAAAAAAATGATTGGTGATTATTTCAGATGAGTGCCTGGCAAAACCTTGTATATGCTACTATTGAATGTAATTTAACAATACATTTCACACATCTTGTTTCTTAAAGTTGCAAATAAAGTTCACTTCCTCCCCTTCCCAAAATGTTTTAGAATATACTTTCTTTAGAATATACAGGCTTTCCCATTTTTCCCTCTATCTTACATTCCCATGACCTAAATACTCTCCAGAAAGACATTATGTCTAAGGTCAGCTAGGCAGGAAAATGAAACCCTGAGAACAGCCACAGAAGCTGCCTTTACACTCACCACTTCTTCCAGCAGCAATGGTTAAGTTTAGCAGCAATCTATTATTAAAGAGACCAGGACATTTCAGTCTAGAGAGAGATGTCTGGGGCCAAGGTGGACTACAGCAGCGTGCTGCTATGAAGGCACAAATGGCTGGAGAAGGTATAAACAGAAGGATTATTTACTATTCTTGGCAGTGCAAATGGGATACCCAGTGAATTAAGGAGTGGATTTTAAACAAATTGAAAGAAATCACCAGCAGAGCCTTACACTGGGAGCTTATTGCCACAGGATATTTAGACGGCAAAGCTCTAAACAGATTTGAAAGTTTATTGCATAAATTGGAGAGAGTAAGATTGATTAAGCATGATAAACAGAAATGCAACCATTTATGTCAGAGAGAAGATGAACAAAGAATGGGTATTTACTATTTTCCAGTATTTTATTCTGTGTCCAATAGCTCAGAGTGGGTTTGGTTTTGGGTGACCAGGCAGCAAATTTCTAACAAACACACATAATTAAACCATGAAGCTGATTGCTAGAGGATGCCATGAAGGCCAAAATCAAAATGCAATCAAAAACTGCTTGGACAGACTGAGATCAGAAAAGACTCTTGAGGGATGTTAAATACAACAATACAAAGACATCCTTCAGTTCAGCTTGTCAGAGGCTGGAAGCCTATGGCAGAGGAAGGATGAATCTGAATTTGCCCTTTTCTTGCACATTTCCTGAAGCATCTGCTCTCACTGGCTGCCAGAGACAGTTTTCTGGGTGATTTGGTCTGACCCCTCTGGATGTTTTGCAGGTTTGTATCCAAATGATCAGTAGTGAAATGGCACTTGGATTGTGCTCAAAACAAAAGTGATGCCGAAAGGCATGGAAACAGCAGAGGTAGTTTGCAATCCTCCCGCAGCCACGGCTTGTTTGTGGGCTCAGAGCCATGACAGCACATCCCCGAGTGAGTGGTACAAACCTAATGGACCTGGTCACTAAACACCACAACAATCTGAGTTTACCTGGTTTTGTTTGCTTGTTTGCTCTTTAACCGAAAGTTTTGGCTGCAAGAATTACACGAAGGTGGGGGATGTTACAGCTGGGTTAAGCATTTGTGAGAAAGACAGTCTAGAGGCATCTTTCATTTAACACAGCTGTAAGAGGCATTAAGCCTGTGTCACCTCCCCCTCTCCAGCTCCCTGCAAAAGGCAGCCCGGGTGTTTTTTGGGGATTTGTCTGCTCTGCACAGCAGTGCCTCGGTTGAGTGTTGTTTCAGGGGTGTGGTGAACATGCTTGTTGCTGTAGGGAAAAAAAACAACTAAAGGTGTAGAGGGAATAACAGAGCTAAAAAAAAATAAAGCAGAAGAAAGTTTGAACAGAGTCTGATGGTTTGGCAGAGTATTGGCATCAGTTTTGGGTGGAGGTTGTGACAAAAAGAGTTTGAGAAAATAATAATTTTTTGCTGTTATTTTGGCTCCTCCTGTGCTTAAAGAAGCAGAGTTTTGTACAGCCTTCCAAATAAACACAACTGCAGCAGAGATACCTGATTGCATCACCCATCTTTCCTCCTAACTGGAATAAGCTAGAAGAGTTTGAATTTTCATTAACCACTCAGCCTAGAGGGATAATAAGTCATTTTACAGAAACCAGAGAGACAGGCAGGATGGCCTGATTCTGTTTGCACTGTGATGCAGAGTGTTTCCACTGATCGTGAAGAGGTTTGACTTCTTGTTTTTGTGGTGCCTGAGTTTCCAGTGGTGAAAGAGAGACATTTGGGATGGCACCAAGCTGCACCAAGAAATAATCCCTGTGTTGGAAACAGGCTCTGTGAAACAGCATCCATGCATTTTTCAAGAGGACCCTCATGAGGCAAATCAGCCTCAAGTCGTTTTTAAAGTGTGGCAGGCAAAGTCTTAATTCATGTTATTTTAGGAACAGTTCTGTCCCCAGATCACCCAATTTTTGTGCTCCTGAGTCTGCAGAACAGCTGTGCAGGTTCTGGCTGGTAATGGTGGATGAGAGTGGGGATGAAACTGGTTACCCAGCACAGCAAAACAAATTTGCATATATCCAAGAGGATCTCAAAGACATTATAGAAGGGGTGAATAAAAGAGGTAACCCCTGAAAAGGAGCAGTTCAGGAGCTCGGCCATGTGAGTCATTTTATTCTTGCAAACAGAAAAGAGAAAAAGTCCTTTCCTGGCTTTGTAGCTGAAACAGAGTAACTGACTCTCCCTACCTCTTGGCTTTTCTTTATTTTTTCCCCTTCTAGTACATAATATGAAAGCATGTTAGGCCCAAGAGCTCAGACGTGGGAGTCTGCGAGAGAATGGCAGCTCCAAGATGGTAAGTGGAGGTGACAAGTTCCCAGTAATATTAAACATTAACACTGAATATTTTGTTGCTATTTAACTCCATGATGTTTCATGTTACTGAGCAGAATCAGAACATCCCCTCTCACCCCCACTGTTTTGTTCCTTACTCCTCTGCTCTGTACGTTCAGAAGGCAGGAATGTGAGATGCCAGCTCCTTCAGGATTGAATGGATTTATATAAACTAACAGAGAGGGCAAGTTTATGAAGTGGAGACAGGATCTAATTCTGTACTCAGGTGAGACTAACTTGAAGATGAGGAGTACTTTGTGTACGAGGTGGGCATGCTTATGTGTGTATATATATATATGTATGAAGCTGAACACAAGGGGAATCCTGCTCATTTAGAAATCGGATGGTGGCAAGCAGCTGAGGGGGAGAGCTGGAATTTTAAAGTGATCTTTTAAAATGTTTATGTATATTTTGTTGCGGCTGGAAATGTCTGTTTGTACCTCAGGGAGGTTCCTGAACTTCCCACGCTGGGGAGCAGCTGGCCCAGAGGGGCAAATTTATTTCTGCTGCATGAGAGGAGGAGTTTTATCAGGGAAGCAGCTGCCCTGAAGCACCCACTGCTCTCTACTTCTACAATCAGAATGAATGCAGGGTCCAGATCTGTTCCTCACATCCATCTGGGTGCTCCTTGCACTCACCAGACCACAGTGTGGGTCCTGGCACACAGCAGTCTCCAAACCTGCCCTAGCTTTCAGGACCTGCTTAGCGTGCGATTCAGATTGACCGATTCATTTTGGGAATACCTGTTACAGCAGTGGAATTGCTGCCCTGACTGGGAACCTGCTTAGCCCACTGAGAGAAGTGTTTTCCACCAGCAGCCCTGGACTGGCTGAGGGTGTGGTGGGAGGGCTGGGACCGTGGTACGGGAGCGCATCCTGCATCCTGTCCCGCGTGCCCTCTTCTGCTGCGAGCGTGCCCTGCTGCATGGGGCAAGGAGGAGCCAGCAGAGAAAACATTCCCCTTATGTGTCTGAAATGTAAAAAGGGTATATTTACCAACAGTGCTGCTTCCAAAAGACCAAGCTGTGCTATTTCTCCAGGAGAGATGTCCTGGAGGACCAGCTCTGCTGCTGGTGGGGGTTGCTGTGCTTCTGCTGAGCTCAGTCGCTGTTGCCTGATAGCATCTGAAGAGCTGGTTGGTTCTCAGGTGTTGAAAGAGACAAACAGATGCAAATACACACACCCCAGCAGATCTCCACAAACAGAACCCCAAACAGCAAGTTTGGGGGGCCAATCAGGATGGCTTGGGGAGAATGACACTGCTTGCTCACCCAAATGCTCCTGAAGACCCCTTCCTTATCCATTCCCTGATACTGCAGAAGCTACCCTACCTTCTGTTCAGGAAGATTTTTTCCTCCAGAATCTGCTATCTGCTGATCCTAAGCTTTTATATAAGGTGCAAGGTGCCCATACTGGTGGCCTGAGCTCAGCCTTTTGGGGTCAGGAGCATGGGAGCCATGAACCAGAGCAAGCCTCAGTTTGATGGGTGAGGCTGACTTCTGTTGGACTTTGCAGCACAGGCAAAAAGGAATGCACCAGGGTTTACATCAACCTTCAAGTAAATTCTTTCCTGAGTGTCCACTTCAAAAGGTCAGCTCATGTCCACCTCATAGGATTCTGTGCTGCAATGTGTTACTCCAGAACTTTGTGTGCCCTGCCTTTAAGCAAGGGGCAGGATGAAAGACCCCCAGGGGTTCAGGCTATGTAGGAGGAATGCCCTTGCTGAGACAAGTGGGGACAGGGTGGGATGAGGGAAGGGGGAAGGAACCTGCTGGCACATTGTGCTGTGCAAGATGTGCATATTCATTGTAAACAAAGAATGGCATGGCCTGAATTTCTATTGCCTCTACCCAGGCATGGTGAAGCTCTTAAGCTTGGTAGAGATATCCTGCCACCCCAGGTGAGTGTTACTGCAATCAGGATGCAGCCTGCAGCAAATCATACCCTCTCCAACTTGCCTTCTCTGGTCTCTAATTCACCTTTCAATTTACACTGTAAATCAAGATTAACCCCATTAAGGCAATGGGCACATACAAGCATAAAAGCTGTGTAAGTGGAAGGTGAATTGGTTCCAGTGGTGTTATGAGGATGTTATCTGATTATTTACTATGCTGTTAAGAAACAAGTGCTATCCATGGCAATACCAAACAGCCATGGGGTGCTGGTGAGATGCACAGCAATTTACGGTTATTATTTGTACACTCTACATTTTAGAAGAACAATTTAGCCTTTTTTTTTTTAAAGTTACCATGTTTGTGCTCTCTCTTGAACACAAAAGATCATTGTCATCCCATTCTGCTTCTCACAGATTTTGCTCGTCTTCTAGTTCCTTTTGGGGGACAAGGGCTTTGTTCTGAGGGTGAGCAAACTTTACCACAAGCACAAAACCACTTAGGTCCTGAGAGAGTGCTAAGAAGTGGTGATGCCAGTTTATTGCCTGTGTTGAACTGAGGACAACTGATACCTTTCCTGGCATATTTTTTTTTGCGGAGCAACATTTGGATTCTGTAGCGGCCACAGCCTGATTGAAAAGATGGCAAAGATGCAAGGACACAAGAAATGGGGCTTTACAGCTCAGCTTTCCTTCTTCTTCACACTTACCTTCCCCTCTGTGTCCTGCTATGGTTGGGGCAGCACATGTTGATTCAGTGGTGGGCAGGGGAGAGGATGTCCCAGCCAACGGGAGCAGAACCAGCTCACGTCCAAAGTGTTCTGGGGGTGACCCCCAGAGTGTGGCAACAGGACAGCAGTGAAGGGAGGGGTTAGCCACCATCCTCATTGGTGCAGGGGAAAAGTGCTGGCAGGGACAGAGGATCTGGTCCTGTGGATGGGGTCAGGGCACTGCAGAGCTGAGACTCAGGATCCTCCACAGGGACACAAGTGTAAATAAACGCGGTGGTTAACCCGGCAGTGCTTTATGTGCCCATTAGCGCATGCTGAAAGTGCTCAGGTCACCAGCAAAGGGTTGAATCACTCAAATGCTTTTAAAATAAAACCCTTTCTAAAAGCATACCCTTTCTTTGCTTTTTAACCTAGCAGTTTGGAGGGAAACCTCTGAAATATCAGTACTGGCCCCCTGGAGAAGTCAACCACATTGCTGCTGGGCATTCCCTTCCCAGACACTCCTGCTGCTGCCCAAGTACGTGCTCAGCTGGAGAGAGGAACTGGTTTTGGTTAAAAATTAACCCAGATAATCACAACGATTAGTTTCCAGTTGCATCAGTACCCTGCATGGAAGGACTGATGCCAGCTGCCCCAGTGCCTGGAGCAGAGCTGTGCTGCTCCTTGTCCCTTGGTGCCTGCATCTTGCAAGTGAAATGTTTTCCTCTGGATGCCATGGACTTTCGCATCTCCCCAAGACTGACTCTCACAGAGAGCATAAGGTCAAATTCATGCAGTTTTCCTGTATCTTCACTGTTTTCCTGCATATTTGTCTATAGAGAGGCTCATTGTGTCAGTGTTTGTCCTCTGAAAACAAGAGGGAAGAAGTGATGGCACAGGCCACTGAATTGCCACTCGTGCTCTGTCTCCTCATACTCATTGCATGAAGCTAACTGGGTCATTTGCTTTTGGTAGCAAGGTTGTTTTTCTTCCCCCTCAAGTAAAACTGGCTTTTATGTAAATAATTTTTGGACCAGCTGCACTGAACTAATTATCTGGGTCATTCAAATTTCTGCTTCTGGAAGTAATTATGGCCTTTGGGAGTATACTGTATAATACCGATTTATGATTGGAGACTGAGAGTCTTCCTTATCTGCATGAATACTATAAAGCAAAGTTAGCAAATCTCCCTTACATCCTCAGGGCCGCAGAGCGCTCCTCTTCCGCACGCAGAACTCCCATTCGGTCTAATAAGCATCCCCCTCTCCCCTTCCTCCACACGCACGCACTGAGGACTCTCAGGCTGGGTATAATCAGCAGGCTCTGGTCTGCCATTTGGGACAGCGCTCCAGCATCCTTTCTCCTTTTTTTCTGCCTGAAGCTTTATACCCCATTACCTCTTAACTGGGGCATCAGAGAAAAAACAAGGAGGAAACTTTACAGAGAGGGCAGGGATAATGCGGAGGGATGAGTAATTGGGAAGACTGGGTTCACTCACATCCGCTGGGGGAGGAATGAGTTTACACAAAGACACAGGTGTCCTAGATTTTGTTTGCTCTGACACTGCAAGTCTGTAAGCTGCCTTACCTGTGCAGGAGGGCTGTCCTGCACTGCTGGCACAAAGGGGACTGCAGCAGGACGAGGAGGGTGAGAGGAGATAGCAGCTTGGGCCACATCTCATCTTGAAGGGGCTCAGGGCCACGTTGTGCCCCAGAGGGGAGAGAGCAGCCTGGAGCAGCCTGGCAGTGCTGCATAATGAGGAGCAGAGTGCTGCTGTACAGCCACCGCTGATTTCTCTATCCCACAGCCAACTCCCACGCTGAGGAAAGCTCATTTAGCTCTGATCCTCAGGCTCTCACTAAGAACAGGGACCAAAGGGCCAAAGCTCAGAGCTAAAATAAAGCTGTCTAACACCAGGCCAGAAGAGGACATTAGCCTAAAGATTCAGTCAAAATCAATTCACAGATTGGGCAGAAAGTGAGTCAATATCAATGGCTTTATATTTTTTAAGTTTTAATTATATGATTAATACAAAATATGTAGTACATACTCATACAAAACCAGTAGTAATATAGCATGCTTTTATATCACTAGACATGAAGACAAAAATAAGCAGAGGCTCAGAGTACCTCAAGGATTTTGAGCTCATCTTCAGATTATACCTACATCTCTCAGCAGCCTCTGCCTTGACACAGGCACTCTAACTATCCTTCATTCTTTACTTTTTCCCAACTACTTTGTCCCTGCTAACTATATCCAATGGAAACAAACTATAAGGTAGTAAAAAGTACCAAACTGCTGTCATCCCAGTGCTCACCTTTTTGTGTGTTGCAGCCTGCTGTAGCCCGTGTCCAGCTTCATTCTCTTGGTGGAAGCATCTGCCCACTCTCCTGTGCTTCTTCTGAGCCCAGAGCCACAGCGTCCTGGGCCCACAGATAAATGGCCTCAGATGTTTCTGCAGTAAATGCTATTAATTATAACAGCAAGCAATAATGCTTCTCAACTCAGAAAAATCACTGTAGCTAGCTGTCCCATTTACATGCCACAAACATTAAAACCAAAAATAAATTAAAATCCTGAGTAAGATGATCAGAAATGGATGATGTTTTTAAACAAAAAATTTCTTTTTCTAGCAGGCCATGATTAGACAGGATGAAAAATTTTGATTTCTCAGTTACAAAGTTACAGGTTGTATTTACTGACTGAGATGTCCTAAACTGTTTGGTCTTGCAAAAGTAACCACATTTTAAAAATCCAGCATCTGTCTACTTTTTATTTTCTCATTCAAAACTATTTTTTGTTTAGAATCTTCCCCTTAAGGTGCAGCTAAGCAAGTTTTAAAACACTTGATAATGTTTTAAACAAAAGTAAAACCACAATGTCAATCAAGTAAGGAAAAACCCATCTGATCCAAGCTGAATATAGGTGGTTTTTTGACTTACCAGAAAGTGTTATTTTTTTTTCCTTTTCAGAATAACTTAAACCAATTCCTCTCCTGCTTCTCCTGATTTTTGGGGATTGGCAGTAAGCCAAATCCTCATTTGCCTAGCTGTAGAAAGCATCGTTAGTCATCAGCATGGTTAGATGGGGAATAGCTGAAAAGTTAGGTGCTCCAGAGATCAGTTTTAGACCTGAACTTATTTAACATTCTCACTAATGATCTGAGATCATATGCGTACTCTATATTATTTGTATTCATTGACAGCACTCAGATTCAGAGGGGTTGTGAACCCCAGTGGGGAGAATGGGAGATTGAATAAATGGACAGCAGATTAATACCCTTTCAAATTGATCCAATTAAGGATGTTCATTTCAAAAAATGCTAGCTAATAGAGCTGAAGAAAATAGCCCCAAATGCAGATGTTAGCTAAAAAAAAACCCACTCAGCAATGCTGCTCAAAAAATATTGGATACTGAGTGACCACAGACTGGAAAGGAGCCTGGAGTGCAATGTAAAGGTAAAATGCATTTCACCTGTTTGGGCTGTACAATTACTACAAATTATTTCAAAAAGCAGACAGACTCACGGATAAAGGTCCATCAAAGGCTTTCATATTCAAAGTTCCTGACCAGGAGGTCAGGAGGTGTGTACAGACTGCCAGATGCCATCAGGAAAGGCTATTATTTTTTATTTACCCTTGCTATGTGCTTCTTCATTCTTCAATTCAGCTGGTGCTGGCCGTTGTTAGGAACATAAGACCCTTCTGGTTTAGTCCAATAGGACTGCTTTTGTTTCTCTGTGAACATCCCTGTTTCCTGCAAGCTGAGGATTCCTCTTCAGTAGGGGATTAGATGTAAAGTGATGCTCAGATGGGCATCCCAAACCAAGAGAGAAGCAGGACCAGCAATGGTGGCATCACATAAATGAAGTAATCTGTGGCCAGTAAAAGAACAAACTGCAAAAGAAAATTTTTAGCTGTAGGAGCAGCTAGGGCTGGAGGAAGATACCCTGTCATTTCATGTTCAGACCATTTCTGGAATCCCGTAAAAGTGGAAATGAATTTTTTTTTCTGCTTTACTGGAAAAGCAACTTCTGTAGCAAGTAACCAGCAAATGGGTTTAGTAGGTCTTCTCCATATTTAACCTCTCCTGTAGTTGTCTTCTACCTTTGATCTTGCTCAAAATCAATGAGCTCACCTAATCAATGAAGAACAGTGCATATAGATTGATGGCAGCCCTATGTGATTCTTTGAAGCTCCCAAATGTCAACTGAAACATCATAAAAACTTTTCCAAGAGTATTTATTGGCTCATCATTTATAATGAGACTGGTACAGAGAGTCAAAGACACAGATCATAATGTCTGCAAACAGATGTGTTTGGAGCACTTATGTAAGTCTTGTGGTAGGGGGTGAGTCAATACTTCTTATGGATACATAATTGATAGCTGAGAACAAGGATCAATTTTCCAGTGAGCATGGGAGGAGTGCTCGCTCACCTTTTCATAGTCTTCATGCCTCCAGGATCACTTCAGCTTTAAACAATAATCTGATGAGGGCTTTTTCCTCACTTTTATTTTTTAATTCTTAGTTCCTTCCAAATATCCTCTTTCCTTCTCTGTCATTTACACCAAACTAAAACCTCTTAATCTCAAATTAGTTGCCTCCATTTTCCCCTTGAGCTGTGACCACTGAATAGCCTTGTGTGCCTCTGATGGTCACCCCTCCATCTCCTTCCCAGGAGCTAATGACAGTGCCACCTTGAGTACTGCCTGGCTGGAAATTCCATAAGAGATGTCCCTAAACCAGCACCAATGTCCCCACTCAGTGGCAGGGCAGATACCCTCTGGGTGACAGGCTGCATGTTGTGTGGTGGCAGCAGGCAATGAAGTGCTCTGCAGGGCACTGACACTGCTCCCTCCCAGTGGGACCAGGGTTTGCTGGGACAGCCTATGCATACCTGGGACAGGTAAACAGAAACAAAGAGGAAAATTATCCACTGAAGAGATGAGAACATGTTCTTATCCCGAATCATCCCACTGTTTTGCACTTGTCCATTTTGTGTGGAGTTGTGATTTGCTTTCATGGCTGGGTCTAACCAGTGCCAGCCCTACTGGGATGCCCTTATGATGCCAAGTCCCATTACAGGTTAGTAGGCTTAAAGCCAGTGTAACCACAGATGTGATGCAATGTGCCTCATGTATAGGGCACAAGGAAGGGACAGAGAGGGCACATCACTTTAAACAGTTTGATGTAAACAGAGAGGGGGGTTCTTACAGCCTACAACATGCACCACTGGTGAGACTGGGCAGCAAGCACCTGATTTATACATCACTGGCTTTTCCATCAGCCTGTGCTCCTGCATTTGGCCCTTTCTATAAATCTAAGAGTGAGCCATGCCCCAGAAAATGTAAGCAGCTCTACCTGAACAAAAACTTGTGCTACAGCCAAATTCAGCAGAAGGAAGAGTGCATGAGGGTCTGGACTGGCATGCAGTGATGAGACTCTTTGGACAGCAGTGTCTGCAACCCTGGCCCTTGTGCCTGCCCTTCTGCCAGTGCCACTGCCCTGACACAGTTAACCTCAGTCCCAGTGCTGAGCTCACTGTCTCAGCTTCACAAACTCACCCTCCCCAGGAGTTTGCTCTCACATGCTAGGGCTGAACCCGGGTAGCTGCAATGCAGGCACAGGGGCGATGTGCAGATGCTGTTGTGGGGCTGGGACCCCTTTGCAGAGGGCTGAGGACAGCCGAGGGCTGAGACATCCCACACCCCTGTGTCAGGATATGCTAAAGTCTGTGCACCAGAGTCCTGAAGTGCTTTTCTTCAGGAAAATCCTGTCTTTTTCCAGTGCAGACTCTGCACTGCACTGCATGTGCAAAAGTTATGCTCCTAACAGTGGAAAGTGTGACAAAGATCTGCAAGGATAGAAAGGAGAGTTTTGCTTCCCCATGTACTGCATCCACCACTCCGGCTTCTGTTCTGCAATAAACACTGGGGACAGTTTCCAAATTGCAGGAGATCCCGAGACTGCTTGGAACTAGCAGTAGGTCTTTATCATCACTAATGTTCCATAAATCTCAATCCTAAAATAAATGGTGTGACAGTCCTGAATGTCAGGAATCAGAAGCTGTAGCAGTTTTGTTCACAGATACTGTGTATGTGCATTTTGGAATGTAGTTGGCAAAACCCCTCTATTATTTGTTCTGGCTGCACAATGTTTATACTTTTCTTCCTGTTTTTGAAAATAGAAATTATTGTCTCAGTGGTTAGATAAAATATTTCTCTTCCAAAAGAAAACACTGGTTGAAGAGAAGCACTTTAATAATTTTGTTTTATTTCTTTCTTTCAGCAAAGGAGAATAAGAGAGATGTTTGGGACCTTTCATATTAATATTTAATGAACTACCTGAGAAAAGGTTTCAGCAGCAAATGGCTGAAAATGGGAGATAAGGGAGATAATGTGGTGTGATGCACTGAATGCACTCTGGGAGTGAGTTAGTTCATACTGTCTCTTCCACCCAACTATTACAAACCTGGTAGGGCCAGCTCCTAATAGCCTGAGTCTCTGCAGCCAGTATGAGGCATTATTGAAGCCACCCACAAAACAAAACAATTGTCTCAGCCATCGGCCCTCCAGAATTGGAGTAAATTTGGTGACAAGGCTAAATCCTTATGGACTGAACTGCAATTAGTCATGGGAGTGAGTGAGTGAGCATACCAGGGCTGGTGAGACTCTCAGCAGGAGCGAGGGCTGACCACAGGAGCAGGTGCTGCAGATCCAGGGGGAATGTGCCCTCCTGGCACCCTCACTGCTGCACAGGTACCCCTTTTCTCCAGAATGCTTGGCAGAGCTGTTGGGACAAACTGAAAGCCAGGGCAAGGAGGTGGTATGAGTTACGACAGTAATTCTCTGGATCCATTGTTAAATCAGAAATACAGCAGGGTTAAAAGATAACAAGGCTATACAGAGTGAAAATGCAGAGGACTATGTTGATCAATCTGTACTTGTTTCTATTGTAAGACCCCGTTGCATCCTGTGAGGCAAGACAGGGGCAGATGGAAATTCTCCAGCTCCTAAAGCTGGCAAGGAGGCAGCTGACAGAAGTTTCCTATCAGCTTTATTTTCTTATTTTCTGAAATATTCCACACTTCTGCTATGACCTTAACTTATGCACCTAATTAAGGACTTTCCCAGGTTACATTCCTTATGCCCAGACTTCTCCTAAGGATCCTCATCATTGCTGTCCATTGCACTGACACTGACAGTGAGCAGTATGGCTGCTATTGTCACCTATCACATTATCGTGACATATCATCTATCCTGATATATCAACCACTTTCTCAGGGAAGCTGAGGTGCCCAGAATTCCACGTTCTCACACAGCAGCTGGCATCAGAATGGCAGCTGAATGCCACCAATATTGACAACATTTTGTTACTGCTGCTGTTAATTAGAAGCCTGAAGCATCTAAAGGCAATCCGAGAGCAAACAGGGTAGGCTTGCACCAAATCACAAGCGGAACTCATCAGTGTAATAAGCCAAGAGACACGCATTTGTAGAGCAAAATTTTGCTGCACATAATCCTCGTCTGGCTTCCTGATGTCAGAGGGGAAGGGCACGGACATGCCCATCAGTAGCTTGTGCCCAGATGGCAGGCAGGGCATGGCAGCTCACCCACAGCAGCCACTGAAGGAGGCTCTTTCATCCCCTGTGCCAGTGGATCCGCTCTGGCTGTGAGATCAGCCAGGCTCAAACAGCGTCCTCGGCGGATGTGAACTTTTGCCACTTCAACGAAGCCAAAGGATGAGGGGGTTTTGCATGAGATGAGAATCTACCTCCCTCCACATTCCAATTTATTACAGTGCTTTTGGATAAAAACAAAGGGAAATTCCCATAGTCAGAGGGGAAATGTTTTCTTCTCTATCTCTTCCAATGCCAGTGGGCACTGGCAGCTCTCTGGCCAGACAGAAAGGCAGTGATTTAAACAAAAAATATGTGCAATAATGATGCACTTTCTCAGTGTGCAGAGACTGTTCTCCAGTGCTGACAGAAGAGCTGTAGATTGTATATTGGCAGAACCAAAGACCACCTGCACTGATTTTTGCCAGTAATTTCCTGGTGCTCCCCACAGAGGAGGAGCTCTGGGGAGGTGGCTTAACTTGCAGGGGGACTTTGCACCAGATGTCTTCTCCCACCCTTTTCACCCCGTGCTCCAGCTGCACAGAAATGTTGGGTGAGGAGCACCCACAGTCCCTAAAAAGATTGATGCATCTCTATAGACCAAGAGAGAGGAAAAATTTGACATCTCTCCGCTACTGAGAGGCCAGAGGTGGAAGGCAGCAGTCGCTGTAGATATCAGGTGAATTATGATTTCAAAGGAAGTTCATGGGAAGGTCACAGAGCAAAATTGTAGGTTATTTCCACCACTGAGAGATATGAAGAGGAGCCAGCATTTCTTTATGCAGCTTTTTCCTTCTTCACAAATGCAGGAACTATTTTGTCTTTTTTTTTTTTTTTTTCATGGTTATTGTTACAGTAAATCCCTGAGACCAAAACTTTGGAAAAAACCCGCTCTGCCTCTTGGGAAATTTCCATGGCAATCATTCCTTCAGTCTTGTTGTGCTGCTGGCTGTGGTTTGGGGTGACATCCACCCTGGTGGCTGTGGAGTGGCCTCCCCTTCTCCATGTCAGTTCTGATTGCAAAGCCACATCAAGAAAACCCGAAGACCAGCAGCTTCCATGAAAATATTCCCACTGACTTCAAAGGACTTTGGGCCCAGCCTCACACAGTGGTCAAACCCTAGACATAATGGAGCAACCAAAGCAACTCCTGCACACAGCTGCAGCTGCAGGCACACATAAAAGGCAGTAGAGACACATGGCTAATGCAGTTCAACTCAGACTGCACCCCAAAATACTTACCCTCGCAGGTGCAGATGTTGTACCTCCAGATACACATGCGTGTAGAAATATACACACATATATGTCTTGGTGCATTGAGAACAGTCTATTATGTAAATAATGAGATTTATGTTACCAAAGTGCGGGTCTAAGGCAGCTATTGTGCCTTGTGAAGGATCTTCATAATAACATTTTCATAGTGGCATTGCTCAGAGAAGCTGTGGAATGACTACGTGGTGCAGAGACAGTGAGGAACGTCACAGGAAGTTGGTGACTCAAAGGCAGCCCCTGCCCCTGTGCCAGCAGCACAGAAGGCCATGGACACACTGCTGGTGGAGACTCTGCTGTCTAGCAGAGGGGCTGCTTTGAGGCTCTTACCTCTGGATTTGGCTTTAACTCAGTTTAGAGGCTATATTCTATGCAGGAAAGCTCCTTACTCCGTGACAACGAAGGGCATTGCATCCTAAAAATTCTGCAAGCCCCTCTGCAAAAAAAGCAAAAAGTACACATTCATCAGCTACACACACATCTGTGATTTTGAAAGGTTTAGAAGGGAAGAATTATAGTGAACTGAACTGGGAAATATGTTCATTCTGAGTCTATTATGGCAGTAGTTCCATAGCAGGTTTTATACTGAGAAATCTGGCTTAACATTCTGAAGCTCCAAAATGAAATAGATTTCTTTTTTAAATCTACCAATCCGTTTATTTTCAGGATAGAAACTTCTCTTTGAATTTTCAAGGAACTATCAGAGGGCAACTTTTTGTCACTGAGAAGCAGAAAAAGAAACAAATATTTAATACCAGCCACTCTTTCTCACGCTGATGCAACACCATGGCATACTCAAAGCACTTGGCTGGGATATAGCCATGCTCCAGAAAGCTTTATGCAGAGTTCTGCTTGGGGGGAAATATGAGGTTGGGGTTTAGGTCTGCATCCATAGCAAATGAGATATGATCTTTGCATTATTGTATATGCTGGAATTTATGAATAGAGAGAAAAAGAAGACAGTAAACATGATGTGCAAAGAATAGGGCATATTAAATGTTTTAATGAATTTTTTTTCATTGCGGTGTGCAGTTCCCAGTGTGCAAGTGCTACCAGATATTACCAATATTGTTGCAAAGCAGTTTCTCTTTCCCTGTTTTGTTGTCAAAGGAAACAGTATCATCCATTTCTTTCACATCATTTGAAGCTGAAATCTTCCATCCTGTGTCTATCAAGTTTGGCAGCTTTTGTTGCTTTTTAAATATTGGTAAAATTACTTCAGCTTTCACATTTGACATAGGATGACTGAACAGACCATTGCTCTTACTGACTGGCAACAGCTCCTCATAACTTGTTTCTCAGGAAATAGGGAGGGCTCACAGATATCTCCACTAATGTGTTTAAACTGAAGTACAGAAAATTGGTTCTCTTCAAATACATCAGCAGATAGGAGATCTTAAAGAATTATCTTGGGAAAGAGGGACTTTAGTATGATTTTTGAACCAGATTATTTTCCTAGTCTGTTTTCCTAGGAGAGGTGGCAAATATCAATTCAGCCATGAAGTTCAGACCAGAAGTCAGGATACAACTCTTCCTAGCTGGCACAACTTGCTGTGTGAATCTGGTAAAGTCAATTCACCTCCCCACTAATTTTTTTTTCTGTAAAATTGCATATGCTTTTAAAAATGAGTGACTGAGCCAAAGTCCAGGTACATTCATGGAAAGACAACTGTTGGCTTAAAGATCAGGCTTGTAAGTCTCGTGGGTGTGGTGAGACATGATTCAGTAGCATTTGTAAATATCTCTGAGGTTCTCAAATATAGGATGATCTGAGCAGGTAAAGAATTCCAGTGACAACTTCTAATGAATGCATACCTATTAATTCTACCCCCTCTCCTCCCTTTGTCATGTCAAAGTAGCAATAAGAATGAGACTTAAAGTATTTATTGAGTGGTTGAGAAAGCCAACCTTTGACTCTGTGCCTTAGAGCAGTGCCTGGGGCAGGCAGTAATTGTGCAGAAAGGCACTGATAGCATGTCTTCTTATTGCTTAAGAAAAGTGCTTTTCCAATTTGCTTTGTTCACTGCGTTGCTGTACCAGACTCAGGATTCACAGCTATAAATACAGTGAGCTATATATAAATACATATACATACACAGAGACTGTGACTCAGACACATTACCAGCATACTACAGCCCAAGACAGTACAATTGAAAAAATAAGGAAAAAATGAGATTTAGTAATTTTTAATAAATACAGCCTGATCCCGAAATCACTTCTGCAGGGCTTGTTTGTATGAGTATTCAAGCCTTCTGAGAATAGAGTGGCTCGTAAGCACGGAAATTTGCACCAGACCTGTAAATTGAATTGTATATTCAGCAGGGTTTGGAGTTGCATATCATATTGATTTTTCAAGATAAGAATAGGAACTGAGATTGTAGAAATTGTATTCATATTTTCAGACCTGAAAAGTTTTGTTATTTATTGCTTGAAGGGAATTTCCCAGTGTGCAGTGATTGCCTTTGTACTACAGACCCATTCCACATGTCTACAGTCCTTCAGCTGAGATTGACAAATTTGGTGGGGTTTTCTGCACCTTGAAGAATTCCAGACAATTTGGAAATCCTCACTGAATTGACCAAAGAAGCATGGATCTTTTTCTCATCCATCATGCTGTGGGGTAGGCTAGTGGATGCACTTCAAGTTCTTTTGGATCTGCACATGGGGTCATATGTAATTCTTCCTTTTCCTGACTTGCTTTAGGTTAATTGCTATAGTTAGGGACTCGGTGTACACATTTGTAATTATACATCTATATACACCATTGTCTCCCAGTATATAATTAAAACCCACAGTATATAACTAAATGTTTTTTACCCCTGTGTCTGACAATAAATGTGAGACTAGCAACAGGAGACAGACATTAAGAGCTATAAATACATTCAAGACAAACCAATTTAATAATATAAATGCATTTCTGAAGCCATATTCCAAATATTGCAGTTAAAGTGTCCCACAAAACAGAGTGAGCCACATACATTTGACAAAGTTTCTGAAATGCAAGCAGGTTTTTACAACTTTTGGTTACAGTATTCCAAACATTACTGTGATCTTAATTTCAGAATAAGCAAATGGAGTTGCTGGTCTTGCCCCTCCAAAGGCTATTTAGGAGAAGCAGAGCTTACTATGTAACAAAAAACAGAAGGTAAAGTCAATCAATAACGCTTATCTGCTGCCTGCTTTCAGAGACCTCAGATTTGGGTTGTCTACTGAAGTTACAAATAGACATTTCTGAGGAAAAAATATGGCTTTCAAGTGCAGCAAAGAGGCCCAAATTCTGTTCTCAGTGAATAAGGAATGGTTCCATTGACTATACATAATATCAAGACATAAAGGTCAATATATATTTTTTCCTAGTTTTCCTTAATGCAATTCATTGCAAAATTTGGCTTCACTTCTCTGTATTCCAAGTGATGTCTGAATATTTCAGCAACCACAACAAAAATATATCTTTATTGCTTGTACAGATCTATTTGCAGTACAACTCTGAAACAGCAAGAGAACTAGGTGGCAAATACCAGCTCTCCTTTCTGAGGTGAGGTAGACATGAAACATGCAGTGTAGTGAAGATCCACCCAACAAAGAATCATTTTGCCAAAGAGCAAGGAAAATAAGAAAAACCATAAAATTTGGTGACCACTGTCTTGGAGACATCAAAATTGAATATATGGGGTTTTTTTTAAGTGTGTTTGGTGACCACAAGAAGGCTTCTGACTGGCCTTTCAAGCAGTATAGAATCACAGTGTGCCCACATTGAATTTGTAGGGTATAGTGTATGATGATCATCACAGCATTGCTGTACCCCCTCTGACTGATCATGTTATTACACTGGCTCACCAGCCATAAGATCAGAGTCTGTAAGGGCCAAAGTGTAGCATTCAGGCTGTTCTGACTGCCTGGAATGACTTGCCTTTTTTGAAGATCTCAGAGAGCTTCAGGCTGAGTACAGCCAAGCCTTCATTTCCCAATCCTTTGCTCCCCATGAGAAGTACAGACTAAGATTTTGGCATGACAGACCACTGCCTATTTCTAATTTATGAGCAGATTTATGAGCCATAGGCTAAAGATGCTCTAATGGGTGAAAGTCATCATTCAACAGTGTGTCATCAATGAGAACAAAAAATCAGACCTTCATTGGTTTTGAACTGAGGCTCTAGAACCAGCTACAGCACTCAGGAATTCGATAATATATCAATATTTTAAGTCTGGGTGATACTGAAATAAGTGATACTCTCTGGTTTGATAGATATATTAGAAGAGGTGTATCTTTTCCTATTTCTTTCCACTTTTCACTGTCTTGACAAATGCATGGCGAGAGAGAATCCATGTTGCTTAGCAACTCCTTAGGATGCAGAAAGAAATCAGTCAATACAATTCTGAATTAAAGCCGCAGTGACCCACAGAAAATTTTTCTAGAGAAAAACAAGAATAGCTAAATATCCTCCATATCTATGCTGAAGTCACATTAGCTCATGAGTCAAACTCTTTAAAACCAAGAATGATGGAGAAAGATATATCTTTCTGAGGTGGAAGAAGAGGGCTTATTTATTGCTGGGGTCTGAAGAGAAGGAACTCATTTTGAATTCTACCAATGCTGTTTTTTTTTAGTTAAGGCTGAGAGTGGATTTTTCCATTTTGACACAAGTAATTCGTGAGCCACTCATGATTGATTTCAGTCATGGGAGGTTCTGTATTAATTCCTCCACTTGTTTGAATTGTCATTGATTACACTGGTATTACATCAATCGGAGATTCTGTATTAATTCCTCCACTTGTTTGAATTGTCATTGATTGCACTAGTATTACACCAATCTGATGTGGTACCAAAACAAGGAAAAACCAGATTATTACTGCACATAAGGATATGCATCAAGCTGCTCAGCAGAGCACTTGCACCAAACAAGCTGCACCAAACTTGCACCAAAGAGCTGAGCTAAAGTATGGTCTTCTTAGCCCATAAGTGAGCACACACTCACAGAGTCCTCTTTCTGGATGGTTGGCTGAGCGTTTTCAAAATGTGTTTATTCACCAAACACAACCAGCAATCCTGCATAAATCAACAGGATGATCAGGATTTGTGAGCATTCCCATCAATGCTAACAGGTTTCTAAGTATTCAAAACCAGTAATAAATGTGACTTCCTAGAAATCCAAGAAAGATAAATTTAGCTCTTTTACTCACAATAGTATTTATACACTCATTTATTTGTTTTTGTTATTTGACCAGAACTCATCTGAATTTTCAGTAATGCAGGATTTGGTTGAACTGGCCAAACAACAGGAAAGTAAGTACATGAGGAAACAGTTGCTGTTTTCATACAACAAATTGCAAAGCACGGGCTGACTTAGCAGCCACTCTTTGGAAATTGCAACATGCAAGAAAAAGTAAGAGAAACCAGTCTCATCATCACTTTTCAGACCAGCTGTTGCTTTCTGTTCACCAAAAGAAACAGACAGGAGAGAGCTTTCTCTCTCCTTTTTCTCTTCAGGACAATATTAGCATTAGTAAGATCACTGATACTACAGTAATGCTTACGTCTCTAGTTGCATTACAATATATTCATATCTCTTCTAGTTTCGTGTGCATTTCTGAGGCAGTCCCAATGTTAAAGTTGCTTTAAGCAGCTTCATTGGCTTCAAGGAATGCTGAGGCTCAATGAGCAGTGGTTATCACAGTGAGGAGCACCCAGCACAGCAATTGTATTGAGTGTCTCATGGCCATATTAATATATTCCATATTTCTTATATTACATTTGTCCTCTTTATTCACACTGCTCTTTTCCGTGACACTTCTACTTGTGTTAGCTGTGAAGATGACACTTTGCTATATATGGCAATCAGACACAGGCTATACAAGGTGTTAAACAGATTTATACTGTATTATGGTACCTCTGTCATGTTTATATCACGTATATATAGAGAAGTTACTTCTGCTCTATGTGCAAGCTATTCAGCTATAGTTATCCAGCCGTGGATAATATAGAAATATGTTATGATATTAATAGAAATACTGTATGATCTAACTTAAGAGAAATATTTTCTCCCTGGTATCTATCAATATTAAAACAGTTCTGTAAGAGAAGTGAGATATTTCAGTCTGTTTCCATATTTACATATGTTTCCAGGCCTGTAAATATAAGAAGCTGCCTTTCCCATTGGTTCTTGAGTCAGATACACAGGGGAGACAGTCCCTTGCAATATCACAGTTTCCCTGATCTGAAGGAGGATAGATGCCTTTGGTGAGTCACTTCATGGTGGTAGGGGGTTTGGAGATGATTCTCACTGCATGGAAACTGGCAGGGGACCCAAGGCCAAACAAGCACATCAGGGAGTTGCCTCTAATGCACTGAAAATGTGTGGTGTAATCATAACCTGGAAAGCATAAGAGCCACCCTGTAATCCAGCCTTCTCTTTACGTGGAGAAAACAGACCCAAGCTCTCCAGGGATGTTGACTCACCTGCTTCCCTGGACAGCCTGTTCCAGTGCTTGGCAACCCAGGAATTTACAGTCTCATTCCCATGGGATCCGCATGCCAACCTACACACACACATGTACACACACTTCTCCACAGCAGAGCCAGGGTGCTCATGCAGCTTTTTGTTCCCAGCCAAATAGGTGTTCTGCCACCCTTCCCAGGACAGGCTGGTGTGGGCACGCTGCTCACTCTGGGATTTTCCAAAGGATGCATGGGGAGGAGTTTCCATTCTTGAAACTACTTCACATCACCTTCAAGCCTGCATAGAGTCAAGCTGTGGGAGACATTGGCGGCTGGGGGGCATCAAGCTAGAATCTCTGCCTGTGCTTCCTCAACTTTCCTTTCACAATTAGGGCAGGAGGTATCAGGAAAGAGAGATCAGAGGCTGCAAATCAGCCAGTGAGCTAGGATGGTTTTCCTTTCTTGGTGCTGAAATGATACTTGGTCTTCTAGTTAATTTGAGGGGGCCACATCTGGAAGTGTTTTACACAGCCTCAGCCTCTGTGGCGATTTGCCTGAGTAAGCACCTCAAGATTTAGCCAATAGAGAATGTGCCCTGCATAGCTCATTAAAAACCTAATCAGTCCCCTCTGGGTCAAATTCAAGTGGCTATTACAATCAATGTATTTATTTGCAGCAAAAAGTGCTGAAGAGGCTGTAAGATATACAGGAAATATGTTCTGGAAAAATAGCATTGTGGTAACAGTACAAGGAAGATTCTGAGCTGGTTTGGATGAATCCTAATCCCCTGCTGCTATTAGAAGTTGGGATTTCTGCACCAGGGAAGAGGGAATGCGAAGGGTGTCATCTAGAGGAATGATGAAAATATCTCACAGTCAAGTGACAAGAAGCCCGTGGCACATCAAATAGCAGAGAAGGACTATGCAGATAACAGCTGGCTGACAGGGGAACCGTTTTCTCTGATTGGAGGCTGTCTCCAAGGAACATGGACTGACTCTTTGCTTACTGACCTTGAAAATGGAAATAATTTCAGAGGCAGCTTTCTCCCATTTGCAGAAGTCCAAGCACGTTTGTTTCTATCAAGTGAATTTGAATGCATGTTGCTGTGACATCACAGGGAAAGGATCATTCCAAATTTATCAGCATGTCTGTTTTGGTATAAATGACAGAGCTGCTTAAAAAATTGTTTTTCATGTGTGACTTTCGCTTGTGTAAAATATGCTGAAAGGGGCTGAGGATGGAGCTGAGATTGTGAGAAACCAGGGGAGGGAGCATCCTCTGGGCTAATGTCATCTCATACCCAATGGCTGAGGATATGCTGGGAGCCGGGAGGGAAGGATGCATTTCAGAAGAAAAAGATTCAATTGCAGGAGAATATGAGGACATCCTTGATTGGCACTCTGCCTCCTCATGTAAACAGACATGTTTCAAATGCAAGTAACTGTCTCCCTACGTGGCCATCTTCAGCCTCCCTTCCCCCTTACTAACAAATCTTATGGAAGGAAACTCTTCCCAGAACGAATCACTGGTTTCCTGAACAGTGAACTTTTCTGTTGCAAAGTCAACAAAGTCTTGTAGGAATTCTTGGAAAATCTCCAGAGATGTGCAGAAAGAAGCCAGTAATTTGTTGTCTATCATGGCATGCTTTCAGACACCCAGAGAGGCTACTGGGAGCTGAGGATGCTCTGCATGTCAGCAAGTCAGAGCTCCACTGCAGATTTTCTCAACGTCATAGAGCTGGGTCATTTTAATTTATTTGCTAATTCTTTATGCTCTCATTTTAGTGCTAGATATAACTGCTAAGGAAGGCAAGGTGATTGAAACATCCAGTTTGGTTTATTAAACTGAACTGCTCTCCTCCACTGATGGAGAGGTCACCTTGCAGGTACTATAAGGTAGGAATGGGCACATACTGCTGACTAGCTGCTGGCTTGGCAGGTTTACACTCTAATTTCCCCCATGGTAATTTTCCTGGTTGCTGTATCAAGCAGGATTTGCAGATCCACCAGCAAGGTCCTGATGCTGGACCAGCTGCAATGCAGAGGCTGAAACAGCTTCAGCCAACTTTGTTCTGAAGTCTTAGGGAAGCTGAGCATGGGGCACAAACTCAGTGTGGAGGAGTGGCTCCATTTCTTGATGAATGTCTCCACTGTAGTTGTTGCTGGTCATGAAAAACCTCTAAACCTGGCTTCTGTTACCATCACGAAAGTAGATTCAGTGGTACAGGTAAATTAGATTGTACTTCCACTTGGCCAGTTTCTTTTGCAAGGAGAAATGAAGCTGACTGTGCCTATTGACTTGCTTCTCTTCTGCTCCTGTCCCACAGGCCACATTTAGTATTTCCTAGCTTGTCTTAGTATTACCAGGTCTGAATCCCTCTCTTTTTTTTTTCTGCTTGCATCGAGTTACCTGCTCCATTTTTGCTGCACAGCATTGAAACCATTATGATACCCTCAATTTGGGGTATCCAAATCCTAATGTCTCCTCTAGAGAGGTTTACTTTTGCTATAAGTCACCTGAGAGTGAAAGGTACCATGGGCTGGGGACAAGCTCCAGCACCAGGGAAATGAGGCAATCAGAGCTTTGGGAGAGCTGCTGCAAGCGGGAAGCACCTACAAATCAGGTCCCCTTCTGATGCTCCTAGGGCAGCTGAGAGAGGGAAAGAAGGTGCAGCTTAGCTACAGCAGCCACATCTGTGCACCAGGAGCACTGGAGAAGGAAAGGCTCAGCCAGTGCTGGGAGGTGATGGATTGACTGCTTCACGTGCTAGCAGCAGAAAGGCTGCCCCACACAGCACCCGGGTCTCTTCTCCACCCTGCCCTGGCAGGCTGCCAGCAGACAAGGTGGGGGGAGAGGAGCACAGCCCTGTGGGGAAGGAGGTGTATAAATAGTGCCTGTTTGGAAGGCCAGGTGTGTCCGTCCAACTCGAGCCAAGCATAACAGGAGGCAGCAAGGAGTGAGTCTTCCTCTCCAGACCTGGTTCCTGAAATTCATTTCCTCTTATGTGTTTCTGTTACTATGGGTGGGTGGATAGGGAGGGAGGGAGGAAGGAAGAAAAGAAAGCAAAAATCTTTCGTTTATTCTTGGATCTCACACCCTGAGTCTTTATTTATTTACTTTGTACCTGCTCACTTGTGCAGTTCGTGTCCTGTGCATGTGTTGTGGCTGAGCCACTCCAGGCCCTTGTTTCTGCTCGATGGGGAGTTTTGCCCCACTGTGTCCCACTCCACTTCCTCACTCTGTCTATCCCTGATGCCAGGTGCATGAGCTCCTCTGTCACCCCTGTTACTGGACCTTTCACCAAACTGAATCAGCACACCTTGACAGAAGCATTCCTGCTCTGGGTTAACCAAATTGGTGCAGAGCTATTTCAGCTATTTCAGACAAAGCACAGAGAGAGAGAGAGAGACAGAGCAGATGCTCTCAGCAAAAAAGTGGCAGAAACCATTGGAGGACAAAGTTTTCCTGTTTGATTTTGCTGTATTGGTTCCCACTCTTGTGCATAACTTAACCAGCTGATGTCTTGGCACATTGTTGTTTTCCAGGCTCTCAGGAGGCGCATCAATTTCAAACACCACACCTTCAGTCTGGAACAAAGCTTCAGCTCCCATGTACTTCAAGCCTTCTACTGCAAAGCTGGCCTCAGATTGAGCTCTCTGAAATAGTGTATTTGGCCAGTGATGGGGTCATGTTTATGGTCATTCCTTCTGCCAACTCTTTTAAGAGCATGGGAGGCTGTTATGATGAGCTCCTTGGAAAACAAGGATGTGGCAACAGAAGGTTTCCCTTTTTACCCTGGAGGCACACCCAGATATGGCAGGTGCTCTCTTTAGCTGTCTGATCCCTCACATAAAGCCAGTGCTTGTTTCTTCTCACTCCTGGGAAAACACTGATGGCATCAGGGACCCTGGCAGCTAAACAGCCTGGTAGGAAACATTGTTTTGCTTACAATGCTCAGGCAGCCAGTTCCTGGCAAGCCTGGAGCAGGTGAGCCATCCTGCTCCTGCCATTGCTCACCCGTGGATATGGAACACATGCAGCTGTGAGCACCAGGGACAGGAGAGGTGGATGGGAGGGATGTTGCTGCCTACAGGGCAGAGGGGCCAAGTGTTTGTCCTTGTAGCAGTGGGTTTGCTGACCAGTGAGTGCATCTCACACACAACCACCTTTGTGGCCTGGTGCTGGGCTCCCCTTAGGGTGACCCCACATCACCCCACTGTGTGGGGGAGCAGAAGTCCATTGTGGCACTCTCTCCTCCATGCCACACTCCTCTTGCTTCTGGGCCATGGGGCTTGCTCACACTGCTTAAAATCCTGCCTCCCCTCCAGTCAAAGGCACTTTTACAGCCTTGCTGCCACTTGATTTGCTCTCCTTTCTCTCCTCTCTCTTTCCTCCAACTTTCTGAAAAAGGAACATTATTTGAAAAACAGGAGGTGCAGAAGGAGGCCACGCAGCCCCACCAGCGCCGTGTCAGGCAATATAAAATCTCCTGAGGAGGTGCTTCCGAGAGACTCTGAAAGAAACTGGAGCACACATGTTCCTCTTCTCCCTCTGTTTTTGTCACGTCTCTGTAATACAGTGGACGTTTTCCTGTCTGCTCGGCAGGCCTGACAGCGTGTTGTCAGGACAGGGCTGTGTCCTAAATAGAAACTCCGCAGGTTCAGAAAGTTCCCTTCCTCTAATTGGAACCGACTCGCGGAGGTGAAGAAAAGCTGCAAAATTGTTTTAAGCTATGAGCAATTATAACAGCCCTTACAGTGCCAGTGACACTAAGAGGATTTGTACTGGATTATACCTAACGTTAACATGATCTAATGCCACATGAATATCACAGCCTGCAGCAGCTCCAGCTCTTGGAGTTGGGTTCCTTGTTCTTCAAAGTCTGCCAGGGTTTGTGGAAGGAGGGGAACAAAGCCATACTGGCAGAATTTTGGTGCAATGTCATATGTCATTTAAACATCACAAATAGGCAGAGATAAAGTAAATGTGGAAGGCAAAATGGTTTTTTATTAAAGCTGAGAGAAATGTAGAGTTGCCTACAATGTAATATAACCTTAACCAGCCAGGCTCCTACTATTTGGCATTTGCTTTTCTTGGAGAGGGATCACAGAGGTCTTGCAATAAGGTGACATCAGGGTGCCACAGTGGCCTCTGTGTCTGGGCTCCTGGGGTGACAAAATTGTGAATCCTTCTCCTATATCCAGGCAGCATCATATTGTCTGAGGCAGCTTTAAAAAGTGTTTCAAAAGAATCCTTCCTTTTATAATGGTATGGTGCTGCCACTGCCAGTGCTGGCAGAAGAAAAGGGAAACTAATTGGGGTATGCCCTCATATGCAGAGATTTGAGTGAGATGAAGCTGGAGGAGCCTGGTAGGGCTGTATGCAGCTGGTCTGTAGAGGAGGCTGGGAGGAAGGGACAGCATAGGAGCTGAGCCTGGGAGCTGCTCTGCTACTGAATTATTATAGGGCTTGGAGGAGTTATTTAATCTCACTGTAGATCAGTTACTCAACCAGCAGAATTAAAGCAATAAAATTTTGCTCAGTGGGAAGGGATGAAAAGAAACCTGTAGCAGTGTGAGGCACTCAAGCCCTAGTGCAATTGGGGAGGACAAAGATGGAAGCTGGGTAGAAGGAAAGGAAGTTGTTGAGTGAGGAGAGACACATGCTGACCTTGAAGGTTTTCTTTCTCATCTTGGATTTTGCTAGAGAAATCAGCAGAGCCAACAAAAGTTCTCAAGTTAAACTTCAGGTATGGCTGAAGGTCACAGAGTACAGACTGTTCTTGGGAACTACCCAAGATTTGCCTTGGAGCAGCAAGGGAGCACCTGATCAAATGGTTGCAAAACTTTTCCTTAATGCATGGTAGAGGGAATTAATGGGGGTGAAAAAGGCTTTATATCCAAAATAGGAAACCTCTCCCTGCTGGTGCTAGTGAGCTCTGCAGTGCTGAGCTCTGCTGCAGAGGTGAGGAAGGAGGCCAAGACATCTGAATTACACTGCTGTACATACTGCCTTTGAATCTGGCCCTGACAGAGGGCCAGGTCAGCCATGCTCCGTACTAGCGGTACAATTTGACTGATGAATAGAAGAATTCCATATCAGGCCCTTAGGAGATTTTACACCAGTAATATATGATGGGTTTTTTTGTTTGTTAGTTTGGGTTTGGGTTGGTTTTTTGTTATTTTTTGGTTGGTTTTTTTTTTTTTGGTTTTTTTGGGTTTTTGGTTTTTTGGTTTTTGGTTTTTTGTTTTTTGGGTTTTTTTGTGGAGACCTGTCCAATAGCAGTATACCTATGCAATGTTGAACTGTAATCCATCCCACTGAAATCCTCCCAGGGAGTGGGTTCAGACCCCAAAGTAGCATGTGACAAATACCAAGCTACTGACACACAGGAGCGTGGCTCACATTATCTGTTCCTTCCCAGCCCTACAGCCCATCTCACTACAAGCTCCATGCATTGCATCAATCCCTGTTAAACATTCTTCTGAAAATTTAGCCAAAGTGTCAAAAAACAATGAGCTAAAACAAGCATCCACAGGAAGATGAACTTAATTTAAATTGTAATGTGTTACAGACAGGCAGAAAAAGCATAAAAGTTTAGAGACTTCAACCTTTGAACCCACCAGTGGTAAAATATAATAATGTATTTTTTAAAATGAGAGTGGAGATATGAGTGATTCCAGGGGAACACCAGCAAATATTGTGGGGGACAATGTGGGATCATGAGAACAAGAAATATTTTAAGGTTACATTACATTGTAGGCAACTCTACACTTCTCACAACTTAAAAAAGCAAACAAACAAATAAAAACACACTTTCTCTGAAATATTTGGGCCAAAAGAGACACACAATTTACACTGACTTTCAGAAGTCTTGTGGGAGTTGCAAGTTGGGTGCTTCATGCTTTAATTCTGCTTCATCAATAGCTTCCCAGCCAGGTTTTTATTTCTGCAATGCAACCTGCTCAGGAAGCAGGAAAAGGATCGTTATGGTGAGGAGACAAAGAATGGGAGTTATGGGGTTGAGGAGATGATATGTGTTGGAAGATGTGCCACCAGCTCCTCAGTGGAGGGATGAATTTGACCTGCTGTGAAGTTTCTCAGAACTAGTGCTAATATCCTGCTCTTGCAGTACTTAGGCAGCAATTATCACCTATAAAACAGGTGATAATGTAGATTTTCACATTCAGAGGGCCAGCTGCTAAGCTGGTAGAAATGGGTGGACTCTGAGCTCCACTAGAACTAGAGTGGTTCATGCCAGATGAAACTACTCCACAGAATTTTTAAGACACCAATTAGTCTTAAAATCAAAATAGAGAGAAGAAAGAGTGCACATTGATCACTTCACTTGAACAGGAAATTTAAATTTGGAGATGTCTGAAGCTTCAGCTGATGAATTATTGAGCTGTGAGAGGCCAGTAGCATGCAGCACCACACACTGGCCTTTTTATAATATCCGCAAAATAAATATTTCTGGAAAGAAACAAATGGAAAATTGTGGTGACCTGGCAGAATATAGCAGCTGGTTTTCTGTCTGTGCCCTTCTGTCTTGGGAGGAGACTGTTTTCCTCGGTTCTGTAAAATACTCAGATTGGTATAATACTGCTTTTTAAAATAGGGGCCTAAAGATAAGATCTACTAATATCTAAGAGGGAAAAAAAGACACCAATTTGGAATTTTAAAATGTCAAGGTACACAGAGCTGCCAGGTCAAAGAGCTACCTTCCTTTAACTATAGTACAGCATATATTTCCCCAGTAACACACCAGCTGTTAGTTGAACCTTATAGCAAAAAATCAATAAAGTCAAGGCAATTTCCTTAACATGCCATCTGTAAGAGATTATGGAAGGGAGGTGGGAAAAGGGCTTTCCTTAGTGGCTAGAGCTTTGCTAAGGTTCAAATGAGGCAATATACAGTAAAATAAATTCAATCTGTATTTCTCTTCTTTCAATTTTAGAGGGGACTAAATGAAATGGAACTGTGTTGATTCTATCCGGTTCAATATATCTTCGCTTTCTAATGACCAAGGTCATTTTTACCTTCATGGAAAAGAAGCCTAATATAAAATACTCACCCAGACTGAACAAACACAATATTCACACTTTTTCAAAAGCCAGGTAGATGAGTGATATATTGTGTAATTCATTTCATGGCACACTGCTGAATGTTTTTTTATAGATAGTGTTTAACCTTGCCAATTTTGCTCTGAGATAATCACTCCTTTGAGGATAAAATCTCACATTTAACATTAGAAGAAAAAAGAACCCCCCACGTGCCAAAATCTGCAGTATACAACAAATAATGGGGAAGTTACTTAGCCAGAAAGATAACGATTACAGCAGTTTTCACTGCTGACTCTGTGATTAGCTAGTGGTTGTTATAATATTAATCAGAAATACAGTGATAGCTGCTTAGACTAGGTTTTGATACAGCCAGTGAGCAATGACAAAATGCTTAGACATCTTACAGTGATGTATTTCTGCCCTGACTAATGGAAGTGGCAAATAGATTCATAAAAATCCCCTAAATTTAGCACTGGAGCTATTCTGAGAGTGTGGGAGCTTTGTTTGTGTTTCTCTGGAGTTTATGATCAGGAATATTAATAGTGCCAGCGTCTCAAGGAAAGGATGCAAACCCTGAAACACCTCTGAAACCCCCAAGGGAGGGGCATGAATGGCAAAAGTCTGCAGGGTCAAGGCAGTGTCTGTTTGCTCTGTGAGCCCTGATGCTGCCCTGGAGACTGCTTTTGAGAGAGGAACAGTGCAGAAGGTCAATGCAAAGTGAAATTTTACCTGAAGGGAGGAAAATATATGTATAAACCCAGATTCATCCTATTGTGCTGCAAGCATGTAGCTGAGGTAGCTAAGTTTGGAGTGCTGACAGCCCTTGGTTCCCATTATAGACAAGGCAGGCACATCCCGAGGGCACCTCAGCCCACCTGTGATGTGAATCACCCTCAGGAGAGCCTGGGTTTCACCCCAGCTGTTGCAAAGCAAGTGCCTGACGTGCTGTGAGATGAATCCTGGCCCTGACATGTGAGGATAGGACAAACTGGCTTTGGTTGGAAGCCTCCAGCCAAGAAAGAACCAAACATAAGTCAAATGCTCATCTCAGTTACTTAAAAGATTTCATTAACTCTTAAGGATATTTCACTCTTGCCTCCCCCCTTCCCTTTCATGCTTGGGGCCATTACTGTTGTTGTTCCTTAGGTAAGACTTTGTCCTTACATCATTTCCAATTCAACCAGAAGCAAGCAGTACTGGGGTTCTTGGAGGAGCTTGATCCTTCCTCTGAGGTTCCACTGAAGGTTCCTCTGAACCTCCTTCTGAGATTTTCACCCCAGATTTCACAGGCTACAAAAGATATCGGAAAATATTCAGTCAGAACCAAACTCAGGAATCTTGATCTCAACACTCAAAGAAGCACTTTAACACACTTGTTCAGCTGAGATTTTTTACTACTGTGATTGCCAGTTTGGGCCAGAGGTGACCAGATGCAACAGGGGGTACAAAAGCATCATTTTCCTTAAAGCTTGCTTTAAACATTTAAGACATAATATGCAGCAGAAGGCTTTGGAGAACTTGATTCATGGGGACAAATTGTCCTGAAATGAGAGAAGCCACATTCAGAAACGAATGTGGAGACTCCGTATTTAATTTTGTGTCCATTTTTACTTCCCCTTATTGACATGGCTTTGGAGAACTTGATTCATGGGGACAAATTGTCCTGAAATGACAGAAGCAACATTCAGAAACTAATATGGAGATGCCGCATTTCATTTTGTGTCCATTTTTGCTTCCCCCTTATTGACACACCGTATCAAATCCATCCAGAAGCAGCAACAGACTTTCAAAAATATACTGCAAATTAAAGTCCCAAAAAGACAAGACTTACCTAAAAATATCACTTGAAATCATCCGTAATTTCTCTGTCAAAATTTCTTTGTCTATAAAAGATTTCTTTTCTTTTAGGAAATTTGTCTTTGCCATTTTATTTTAATCTGTTTGACATAGGTTTTATTGCACAAAAAGGTTTTAAGAGAACTTCATTTTGCCACTACATTAATTGGAATTGTAGATTATTTTTCTTAAGTTTTGTAACCCCAACAGCAAAGAGAGGAGTTCCTCTGGAACTACTCACATGGAGTAAATAATTAGACCTTGATCTGATGAAGGCACTTGATGGCATGCTTATTTTTAACTCCATGAGTGCTGCCATTGAATTCAAAGGGATTGTTTGGATGTTTGAGTATTTAAGTACATTGCTGCTCAGAGTGTCCTAATCCTTAAACTTGTCATTGATTTCATCACAGCGTGATGTCCAGGGGGTGAGGAAAGCAGGACTGCAACCATGGCTTGCTGAAATCACAGAAAGCTATTTTTTACCCCTTGGACCCTCCTCAGAGCCACAAAGCCTGTGGTTTGGATTTGTTTTGGTGGGTTTGGGTTTTTGACAGATTTGGTTTCCCTTCTAATTGAGATTAACTGGATTTTGAGGTTAATTTTCCCATTCCAGGGAAATACTACCTCAGCCATGAGAAATGGAGAATACTCATCCTACCCGCTATAAAATGCCTGGAAAACACAACCAGGGAGCGATCAGCAAATAAACTGCCAAGCCCTGCAATTCTTCACTCGTGCCTAATCTCAAAATGAGGCTTAATTAGACCAACAGCACACTCCTCATGGAGCAAAGATTACTTATCAGCTTAATTTGATACTTTCACAGACAGCTGACATATGGTTTCCTCCTCTTCCCCCTGCCTGTGCCCGCACTCGAGTTTAGATAGGGCTGAAGTGGCACATAGGACTTCTGCTCTTCCTGGCTGCTGAACTGGGCTTTGTCTCACCTTGGAAAGAATTGGTGCTCTCAGGCTCCAGGACCTGAGCTCACCAAGAGGAGATTGCTTTTCCTCAGAGCAGACCCATATGCCTTTTCCTTCCTAACAGGTGTACTACCAGAAAAACAGATTGGTGAGATGGAGCTTGTTCCTTAAAGATGAACTGAAACACTTCTGTACCGTGTGTAAAAGACAAAGTCTGCTTCTTTGAACCACACACACTTTGTAGGATGCATATTCAATGCAGCTGTGCCAGGATCATCCTTGGATACACGATGAGCCATATGAGAAAGAGATTTATGGGCACAATTTTTCAGAGCCACAGCAGCTCAGAATTATTGAGTTTCCCCATTGAGAGCAATGTGAGAGGCCACCTTAAGTCTGATGCAATTTAAGCTACTCCATAGATCATGCTGGACATACTCTAATATGTATCACCACAGCCTTGCTGAACCTGATAGATGTTAGCTGGGGAAGAGGATGAGGTGTACCCCATTACATATAAGTCTATTCTCTTCCACTGTACCATGTCCCCAGCTGGTGCAGATCAGTGAAGCTCTGGTGCAGTTAATGGGTTTTGTGTCAGTTTTCACCATTTGAGGAGCTGGGCAATCCTGCTTCTTGTGGCAGCTCAGAAGTTTTAGTTTTTTGTTTTTAACAACACCTGTAGGGTTTAATTCTCTGCTCTGCCTGTGGGACTGCAGAGTCACCCCTGTGACCCAAACTTCACTTCCTGTGTGGGGTCAGGTCTACATTCCTACCTTTCAGGATGCAGCCCTTGGCTGCAGGCTGCTGCCTGTCCTCAGGCATGAACTGGGAAACCCTCAGCAAATCAGTGCCAAATCCTGAAAATCAGGCTATACGAGAGACTATGATCCAACTTTTGCACTCATCAATGGGCACTACACCAGAAGTGTACCACAAATGTGAGGCTGTGCTGTCAATCCCAAATAGGTCTTATCATACATGTCAGAGGGAGGTTTTCCCTATTTTTCCTAACACAATTTTGAACTAATTCAGGTGATGTGGGTGAAACACCAATACCAAAACCAAACCCAAAATGGACACCAAAGAGGGTGCATGCTGTAGCTCCTCCCACAGCACATTCCTTGCACTCCTTCTGTTTCTGAAGTCGTAGGTTTTAAATGTGATGGGAGTTTGGTAAAAATGTCAGAGTCCTCATTGGAAAAGCATTTTTCAGTCTTTGGTTTACATGAGATGCATTTGCCTGGGTCAGATTCAGGTGCATCTGAACCCCAAGACAGTTTCTCAGAGCTGTATAAGTAATTTTTTTCTTGCAATATACCCATGATTGATCATCATTTCCATTTGTGTATTTTTGACTGTGACAGTTACACAGCTTGCACTGTGATGCATTGTGATGCATTTTTTAATGATGTTTACATTTATTTCAGCAATCATATTTATATATAGTTACATATTTGAAAGTCCTAAATAAACAGGATACAGCTCACTTAAGCAGTAAAATTAAATGAAAATATAAACTAGAATAAAATAATCTGAAGACTTAACCCTTAACAAATACCTGGCATGTTTTATATGTATGATAGGTACACATACATTTTAAAGGTATTTTGTGTACTGAGCATAAGTATGTAAAGCAGATATAAATACATCTGTATCTATTGAACAGAAAAATATTAAGTGCAACATATAAAGTGCATACACACCTGTCTCTACATACATGTGCAAGCACAGACATCCAAGTACATCCATGTCCCTACACTCTGTACCATAACATTTTCATATCCTTGCATCTGGAAGGTCTGTTTGTAACAATACTTGGGAGCCTAAAATAACAGAGCTGCCATGCTGCAGCATGCCAGGGGTGCTGCAAGAGCAGCAGGGAAAACCATGGGTTGTGCTGAGGGACGAGGAGCTGGAGGAAGCCTTTTGATGTACATTGCCAGTCACCACAGGATGCACGGGAAGTGCTGAGGGGTGACACCCTGGGACATTCTGTAGCTGTTGGGCAAACACCAGACACACACACTCGGAGTCAAAATTTCCTCAGTTAGATAGTATGGCCTGTGCACGTGCTTAAAATGCAGATCCCAGGTGGGACAAACAGCTTTCACATGCATTTGGCACCATAAGTCTTCCAAGGGAGCAAAAGGACAGAGGGTGCTCAGGAAAAACGGCAACCACAGGTATTTGGGTCCTGTTGAAGGGGCTGTGTGCTGGCAAACAGGGGCTTAGCCTGGAAAAGCTGCAAGCAGGGCTTCCAAGGTGAAGCAAGAAGAAGGAAAATGGCTGGTGTGACACCACACCATGTTCTCTATTTTGTTTCAAAACTGTGAGGCAGAAGGTGTTAGCTAAAGGCACGGCTTGATTGAGCACTGACTCTGGACGTGCATCTGGCTCTGGGTCTACATTCAGTCACCAGGATCATATTCAGAAATCATTCAATTAGTGCCCACAGAGGTTGCAATTCTTCACCTCTCAAACATCTTGATGGAAGCACAAGCTTCCATCTCCTTCCAATGGGAGACTACTGGAGTCCACTCTGGCCTCCTCTGAGGAATGGCAGCCCTCATACCTCCTCCCTGCTGGCTTCCCCTGACTCACACTTGCACCTACCAGCACGTAGGATCTGCACATAGCTCACTGTCTTGCCTCTGTGAAGCTCCTGCTGCCAGCTCCTGCCCTGACAACTGCTAGCACAGCATGGCACGGCACAGTATGGCACGGTATGGCATGGTACTGGGCAATGGATGCTCTTCCTTGCCCAGCTTCCCGCCCCGCTCCCTTCCCTGTTCCCCTGAGAGAAGTTGCAGCCAGCACCTCCCTTCCTGAGTCTAAATGAAAACTATTTTTGCAGCCATACGCAGCAGGACTAGCTACAGATTTTCCCAGGGATGTGGTTTTTCCTTGACCCTTCTGGGGTATTCTGAAGGGACATTGCAGCTGTTATCCCTCAGTGCCAGGGACCTCATGCAGGCAGTGGTGGAAACCATTCCCCTCACACCCCATAAAGCACAACTTTGGGGGCTGATCCTCAATCACAAATGCAGTCTCTGGTATCTTCCCAGACACCCTTCTTCTCCACAAGGTTGGTTGGAAAGCAAAGCCCGTGGTTTTTACTCACATACCCACAGCTGTGGTGGGTAACACTGTGGTATAAATGACTCAGGTGGAGGTTCAGGAGCAGCTGGATCCTGAAAGCCACACTTACAACCCTTGCTGTGGAGGTTGTCTTTGCAGTGCTCAGAAGCTGCTCCTGTAGCCTGCGTGCATCCAGGCCTGATGGGAAAACAGCTGCTGATGGTGATGCTGATGCTGAAGTAGGAACCAAGCTCTGTGGAAAGGCCAGGCCCATCAAATGGCATGAAAATGTAACTGAGGGCTCACAAGTGGGATTGCACACTCTAGACCCAATTTCTTTCACCTTATTCAAGAAAGAGGACCCATTAAAATGAAACGATGAAACGAACCGTCTGTGCGTGCACATGCATTTTCCTTTTTTGATCAACTACCTTACTGCCAATATGCCTAGTAGAGTGTTTGAAATCCCTATAAATGTTAGATGTCCATGATAAAAGACAGTGCCCTTATTTGGCCCGTGGCCATTTTCCATGTTTATTTGGTTATTTATTTCAGTTAAGTGCAACACACCAGTTGATGCACAACACCCATGTGCCGCAATACGGCTCCGGGTTGCCTTGGCAACGGGTGGAAAGGGTTTTGAAGAGCCAGAGAGGCCCATGCTAATGAAAACAAGCATTCAGGGGGCCTCTTCTCTAGGTGGGCGAGAAGAGGCTCCCCGCTGGGCTCCCTCACCCAGCCTGCTTTCAAATAGTCTGATGCTTTAAACAAAAAACTACAAAACCAACAACAACAAAACAGCCCACCACCCAGCCCCCTCTGTTTTTTCTTTCCATGCTAAAACGCAACTACTGATTAAAAGTTCTGAGACAGTTCTTTGAAGCCTTTCATTAATAGGTTTCCTTTATGAATCCAAATTAGACGGCCAATGTATTTTCCTTCCAAAAAAAAAAAAAAGAGAACTATTATGGAAATGGTTGTGGCTGCTGCTGCTGCTAGGTTTTACATGTTTAATCTCCTACGTGTGCATCCATGCCAGATGGCAGTGCCATAAGATGCAAGACAACCTTTTGCACACCATCTTCACCATGTTGATGCTGATCCCTGGTCTTCTGCAGGCTGTGGCTCACACTTGGACACGGTGGAAGCCATGGGCTTTGTCCCTGCTCTGTGAGATAAGGCTGACCAGGCCTGGGCTCAGCACCCATGGTTCGCACTGGAAGTCTCAGGTGAGGGTGGGGAGAAGGTTAGTTGTTCAAAGAGGTCTTGTGAGAATGAGGCTGGGATACTGAATGCATGGGGAGATCTCCCCACTTGAGGAAGTGGGTCCTGTGGAAACACACCTGGGCTCCCGTGCTCAGGAAATTGAACAGTCATGAGGAATACCTGACATTATTCAAATGTCTTTTTTAGAAACATGAGGAAAAGGATAATGACTGACTCTACAGGCTGAGCAGGAGTATAGCCAGCAGCTTCGATGAGAATCACACGTGTCCCACTTCCCTTATGGCTGCCCAGCAACTGCTAGGTATTCCCAAGGGCCAAACTGTGGCCTGGCCCAGTGAGGTGATGGCCATGGAATGTGCAGTGAGATAAGTATGTAAATATGGGGATGACATGAAGGAGGAAACATCCAAAGAAGTCCTGAACATAAGCTGAAGGTTGCTCTAGGCTGGTGATGGTGGATAACGGGCTGAAGAGCTGAACACCAATGACAGAAGAAGAGTCCTGTGTGATAATCCTGGGTGAGAGATTTCTGTTCCCATTTCTGTTTCAATCTGAACTTTCCTTGGGCAGAACATTCTTCTGTGGACAGTAATAACCAACACTTCTGAATGCACAGTTTGTCTCACAGTCCAAAGTCTGCATTTGTGGCACAAAATTAAAGGAAAGAGAGAAGAGGAAGAGGAGAGTGAAGCAGACCTCTCTAATGATGATGATAGGGAAGCAAGAGACATGGTGTCCATGGGATGGAGGGGGATGCCCAGCTTCTCTACCATGGTCAGTATTGTTTGTACACAGCCTGCAGTAGCACAGCAGGCAGGCCCTCCAGCAGAATGTCTTTTCCACCTCCTTAGAAGCAATGGAATGTGGCAGACTATTTGAACTGGTGAACAAGCTCCAAAGAAAAGAAATTGGGATAACTGTCTCTTTCAAAAAAATCTGAAACTAACCAAGGCCATGCAAGACTGGGGACAAAATCACAAGTGCCAATGGCATAGCTTCAGTGTTAAGCAACATATGTGTGGTTTTTTTGGTAGGAGTCTCCACTGCTTATAGGTGACTCAGTGCCAGAAACTGACTCATGTTGAAACAGCATTACAGTCAGACAAAGAAACTGTGCAATACACCACCAGGCTCTCGCTCTGATAATGCTCTCATGGAGGGAGGGTCTTACTGTGCCCCGAATGCAGCAAAGCTTATCACTGAGAGCAGTGACGTACTGGTCACTTCGTTAATCTAAGCAAAGGGGAGTGAGGCTGGAAATGTTTATATGTGATTTCCCTCTGCTGAGGAAGGAGATAAGAATAACTATGACAACACACCTAAAACATTTGTTGAATGCTTCTTTCTAAAACGAAGCATACAAAAAAAGAGAAGGCAGTGCCTGAATGGGAGAGGGGAGCTGAGGGGGAATCCTTATAGATGCCTTCCCAGAAAAATCAATATTGGAGCTAAAATAGTTTAAGATGCCTGAAAACTTTGGATTGCCAAGCAGCAGCAGGGCTACTTTTGGGTAGGAGGAAGCAAACCTCTGGAAAACAGGCCTCTTTCATGAACATAAGAACCTGAGGATCCTCAAAACATGAATTTACATTTTGAGATTGCAAGCAACTCTGATCTCAGTGGCAGTAATTTAAAGTTCATTAAATATTGTCTCTGAACAAGCACATTTCAGGAAATTTTTATAATTCCCATCTGAGCTGCCTGTGAAATAGGCTATGAAACAAATTCATCAAACCATGTGAGGTGCCTGCAAGTAAACACAGCAGGTTGACTAAAGTGATAGCAAGGACTTCCACAGTGTGTCATACATTTGATTTTGCAGGTGCCACTGCTACACATCACTGCAAACTTTCCGTGTCATCAGTGCTACTCCAGGAGCTGTGTTCTGCACCGGGATGAGGGTTTGCACCAGTCCAGCCAAGAAGAGCCCTTCCTCAGGCTGGGAAATGAGGCCACAAGCCATTGCTGATCCTGTTGTTGAGAGGGTGTGGAGCAGGGCTGACCCATCTTCTACCCTGCCAAATTCGTGCGAGACCCCGAATTGTTCCTGGCTTGGCTTGTGCTCCAGGGCTGCCCCACATGAATAACCCCAATCTGTGCAGGCTTGCTCATGGGCTTAGGTGAACAGCCAAGATCTGTGTTTACTTTTTTAGGGCATGGTAAAGGCATCTAATTGCACCCAGTGTGTTTCAGCACAGAACTATTTAACGCTTATGTTACAGAGTCTAAAGCATGATTTGCTCCTTGTGGCTCCTAAAATCTGCAATGTAGCCCTGCCAATGAAAACACGGAGACTTGGCTATGCAAGGAAACAGCTCACTCAGCAAAAATGGTGGCCTGTTGTTTTATTTGTGATGAAAAGCAGAAAAACATTCACTACCCACAGAAATGCTGCTCCATTTTGTTCACGAAAGCGGCAATTTAGAATTAAAGGCAGCTGAATTACATGGGCAGCATGGGAAGAATTTGTTTTATGTGGGAGCTGCTGTACATACATAACTTTGCCATAAGACTTCTATACTGATCATGGTAACCTGCATGGGTCACCTTGCTCTAACCAGGTATGGGGATCATCTGTGAGTCAGGTGGCATACTCATTTTATCTGCAGTGCTCTGCACAAGTACTCATAAACCATCCATTGCTATAAAGCAGCTGTTCTAATGCCCTTAGTAATTGCTGTAGACTATGTCCCCAGATTGTACTGGCATGTAAAACAGAGAAAAAGGACATAAAGATCTGAATACTATTGTCTTCACTGTTTTGTCTTGTTGGCTTTTGATGTTTTAGTTTTTCAGTTGTTTTGTTGTTGTTGTTGCTGTTGTTTTTTGTTTTGTTGTTTTTTGGTTTGTTTGGGGTTTTTTGGGGGGGGCAGTGTTTTGTTTTGTTTTGTTTTTTAAAGTATCATGGGTTTATTTGTATTTGTATGGAGTTTCACTTATGAAAAAATTCTGGGTGTCTGCTTCATGATATAAGAATGGCTAGATATTTGGTATGTGTCACCTGTAATGTGTCCCGCCTAAGGAGATTAACACTCGTGTTGTTGTATGTACAGTGAGACTGGGCAATAGTTTGATATTAAAGTAGGGAAGTTTTCTGGAGACAAACTGAGTCAGACACACATAAACTGGCAGTCAACAGTCTGTGAGCTGGAGGAGAAATATCTTCTGATATCAAGACGTTTAAGAAGGATACAGTCGGAATGAGAACATGCATATAAGAGCCTAGCACAGAACGGGAATTGACATTTGCCTTCTCTTTGAGGACTCTCTCCACCTAGAGATGAACTTGGAGGCAGGCTTTAGCTGAATGAGAGGTCCATGGGTTCATACATTCCCTTTTGCTACCATTTCTGTGTAGTTACATATCATGTGGGGAGGCTACAGCCACAACAGCTACACTCTACATCCCTGTACAGCACAGGCAGCAGTGTGGGTCAAATACTACTTATTTAGGTGTCACAGCATCTATTTGCTTTAGATAAATTCTCTCAAACTGTGGCTTGCTTCCTATTGCCTTGCCATGACTAGTTGTCCCTGCAGGAAGGAGCAATGTTTGTGCTCAGTAGCTTGGGGGTGGAAGCTGATCTTTGCAGAAGATGCATGGTTAATGGGTGGATGGGATATGGTTTTGTTCTTCCCAGGTCTTGCTTCTTCTTCACAGACTCCTGTACTCTTTTTATCAGTGTTACCAGTGTTATCCAGCCTAAGGTTTAAAAAATCACAAATGAGACATTTCCCCAAAATCAAAACATGGGCAATAAATTAGGTTAGGTGTAATAAATGCAAAGTTCATTTTTCCTCAGTACTAAAGAAATACTATGTCTAGGTTTGAGCATGACACTTCAAGAAAGAGGTGAAAAAATGGACAAAGAGGACAGTCTTAATAATCAATGGTCTTGAAAACATGACTTGTGCTGAAAAAGTGGAGGAAAAAAACCACTGTGCTCCACTGCTATGGCAGGTAGAAAAAGAAGAAATGGTTTTAAATTGCAGCAAGGATGGCTTAATCTAGGTATTAGAAATTAGTTTGTTATAGCAGGGGTGCTGTAGGTGTGGGAGTGGATTGTCTGGGCATGGGATGCAGTCTGTAGTGTGGAAGATGCTCACAAGCAGCTCAGAAAAACATGCATCAGAAATGACATGGACATAGCTAACCTGACCCTGAAGACACCTGATTGACTAGAAGTGAACTTGGCTATTCAGCTGAGAAGGAGCTGGGCTATTTATAACAAGAAGGCTGTGATTTCAGGTTTTCAGCAAGAAGAGAGATCCTGAGTGGTGAGCCAGCATTGCATACATCCATTGTGTATATCTAGGCTGACCTGGGCTCGTAGCCTTCCAGCTTGTGCATGCAATTCCTGTGTCAGCAGAAAGGCAGCCTGGTTCAAGGGACGCACCTCTTCCCACTGAGGAAGGGCACGGACGCTGCTGTTTTCCTGCCTGATATTTCCTTTGGCATGTCACGGGTTTTTCTGCAAGGTAATTGCATGCAGTAGTTTGTGCTACGGTATGCAAGGCTGTCCATGGAAAGTATTTTCATTTCAACTAATAATGTGGAGCTTCTGTGTGAGCTGACACTCACTTTTAATTAGTGCTGGCCAATTTTCCTCCATGCCGAAGCAAGTCTAACCTGCTCTGCAGCTCAGGAGTCAGCAAGAGGATAAGAGAACTCCTTGGGATGTCATTTGATGCCAATTGACCACCAGACTGCCCTTCTGAGAAGAACCCCAGGTAGCCTGAGATGAGATGGAGAGTCCTGCTCCTTCCTCCCTATCCTCTTGTCCCTGAGGTGTGGAAAGGAAGGGTCAAAATCACACCTGTGTATGGCAACCACTTCTGCAGCCTGCCCTGACCCTCATATCCTTCAGAGCTGCCTTCCCACATGAACTCTAGGGTGACCAAGGAATACAGAACAAAATTTCTGGGATAGGCCAGGTGTGAAATATCCATAGGGATAAATTCTGTATAATTCATTTTGATTCTTACCCCCATGAAGTCCCTCTCAAGCACCAGGCAAACAGTGAGAGAGGTGACAGATGAGAAGAGCTGAGTGACCTGTGGTGTCCTGCACCCACTTCTGAGTCTGGTCATGCAGTCTTTGTTTAAATTTTCTCCTCACCACCCTGCAGTGTGTGTCTAAACTTAGCTCTCAGCCACAGAAGATCTCAGGTAGGCCACCAGCAGCATTTAATTCAAAAGAAAGACTGTTTCCTGTACCGACTGGTGCTCAAAATATCGTCAGAGGAAGATGAAACAATTTACTCATCAATTCCTGGTCACCATATTATAGGGAAAATACTGTGGCACCAGACAGATTCAAGAAATAATTGGGAATGGTAATTTGAAAACTGAGACATGAAGCTTGTGAGGGTAATATAGGGATCCAAATGAAAAAAAAAAATTAAAAATAGAGAGAAATGGGTTTTCTTAAAAGAATTCTAAATTAATTTCAGCGGTAGATCATACTTTCATTCCATCACAGCTAAGTACAAGTGGAAATAAAGTGAAAAAAAATTGAGGGCAGTGTCAAGAAGCTCTTCCTTACATGAGCAGTAATTGGAGAGCAAGGTGACCTGTGAGACAATGTCATGAGAGAAAAACATTAGTGTAATTAAAAAATCACTTAGATGCACTACAAGGAGAAAGGATGAATGAACTTTGGCACAAAATGCCTCTCCCAGCCTCTTGTCCAGCCCACCAGAAACGTGCTTGGACTCACAGAGCTGCTTTGGTTGGACCACTCTAAGTCCTTGCAAAACACAGCAGAGCACAAATGACTTTGCTGTGGCCTGTGATTGCACTGAGTATGTTGCCATTGATGGAACAGGACAGAGGTCAGTCATCTCTCATCTTGGATGGTTTTCTGAAACACATTCCCACGCAGCCTGTGGGCAGAGCACCTCTCAAGCCATCTTACTGGAGAGAGGTCAATATCAGCCCCGTCCTTGACCCTGCCACCGGCAGGGTGGAGTGGATGGGGGGAGAAGGGATGAAGCCACACCAGTCCTTGCTGCTGAATCACCGGTGATGGGAAAGCTGCTGGCTTCAGGGGCAGACTAATAGAATGTTTGTGCTCCTCTGATTCATGCAAGCAGTGAATTAAACTCTTCCCCCAGGCAAAAGGGACCTGCCCTGCAGAGGGGCACTGCATCCTCTGCCTGGGGGCTCGGGGAGAGGTGGGAGGACCTCCCTCCATCTGCTGGACACACACACACACAGAGGTGTGCCCACACAAAGGGCTTTTGGAAAGCACATCCTGGCTCCCAGCTGGTTTCCCTGCACTGTCACCCTGAATACTGCTCCTGGACCCATTTTGTCACCTTTGCTCTCACTGAAGCTTTTACAACGTGTTGGGCTTTTACTGTACACAGCTGCTTTCCTGCAAGCTCTTCAAATCATGAGGATTAAATTGCGCCGGTATGGAAACCAAGGGAACATTTATCACTGACAAAAGGCGGCAAGAATTTTTCTAAATCAGAGATTTTCTTACAGTAGAACTTTTGTTACTGGAGCAGATCTATAATAATATCACTACTGTTTCAGTATTTTTATTACAGTGCTGCTGGGAAGAGCAGCTCTTTTAATACAAATGCTGTCATTTAGAATTGCTGCTATGGTAGAAATCTTAAATTAAGCACTGTCCTTTATACAAAATACAGCACCACCTGCTTGAACACAGAGCTGATAAAACACTATATTTTTTTTCCATGTGTCACATCAAATTATCCAGCAATATAAAAGAAAGGAAGTACACAAAAGTCGAGGCTTTTTTTCTGAAATGGCTTCACCTGTATCTTCTCCTTACAAGCACAATGTGCTGGGTGGGGGGCAGAGATAGACTGAACAGGCTCTTCAGAGAAAATTCCTTCAAAATGACCAATTTTTATGTCAAAACTACATTCAGAACCACAGCTCTGGTGTCCTTTCAGTTCAGATCCATAACATGTCCCCAGCTGCACAAAATGTCTGTGTATTCACAGGTGTGGGAAAAGGACTTCCAGTACAGCTGAACAATGAAATTCTCCTACCCAAGCCAAAAATTCATTTGCAGTATAGCTTATAGCAGTTTCTCTAATGAATAAATTACTGGCTGATACAGTTAATCTTCTGAGTTTTTTTTTAATTTGGTGGGGTTTTTTTGTTGTTGTTGTTTTGGGGTTTTTTGTTGTTGTTTGGTTGTTTGGTTTTTTTTTTTTGTTTTGTTTTGTTTTTCTGTTGTTTTTCTGTGTGGCTGTGAAATGCTCTTTTTTCAGCATTAGACAAGGAATTGGGGAATATTTCATCAGCTTGCCAGGCTGGCCAGGGGGTCCTGCTACCAGGATTAAAGCCCCTTGGAAAGGAAGCGCAAATCCCACCCCTCCTTTTCCGCTACAACAAGGACAGTTAAGGGAAGCCCCAAACTCAGACTGATATATGGTAAAGGTAGGGCTTGGCTGTGCACCCCAAAGCCAGAGAGGAGCCCCAGGTGTGCCAATGGAGGCTGAAGCCCAAACAGAGGCAGTATCTAATCCCCTCACGTCTGCTGTGAGTGACCTCACGGCCAGGGCACTCCACATGTTGCTGTCAGAGGTTGTCCTCTGCACTCCAGGTCATGAGAGTTCAGGCTGGGAAAAATACAAACCACAACTCAAGTCTTGTTCCTGAGTGCCTTTGAACTATTTTTGAGGCCCTCTTGCCACCTACAGATTATTCCAGCAAAGGAAATATGCTTGTGACACATTCCCAAGCATTACACCATTACCTAGTATTTATTCTTCTGCATGTCAAATAATTGGCAGTGTACTGATGACAGTCATTTCTTCCACGGGCCAGCATGCATTGAGGCTCCTGTGATGGGGTATATAAAGCTTGACTTAGATCCAGAGAATTTTGAAGGAGGTGCTGACAATACACTCATTAATTCACAATTACACTCCCTCAGAGAGCCTCCTGGCACTTTCTAAATACTGTTTAGAGCACATGCCTCTTTTATGAGACAAGTATTGTGACTGTGGAAGTCAAAAAAACAAGGACAAAGAGGTTTAAGTAACTTGCCCAGAGCCCTACAGGAAGGCACTACCAGAGGTTACCATAGAAATTAGCCCTGCGAACAGAACCATCTGTTCACAATTGCCTGAATTTTTGGGATTTATTTATATTTTACAGAATTGTGTTTTTCCTGTTGCTTTAGGTGTCAGAAAGTAAAGATTTGGTAGTTACTAATGATTCCTTAGCTACAATGAAGTGTATGAGAGGCTGACACTAGGAGGTGACAAAATGGAGTTGCCATTCCAAATCAAACCCCAATCCAGAAAAGTCTTTCAAAATTCAGAGTTTGCCTTGCTGGAGCCACTGAAGTTTCCAGAAGAGATAAAGGATGTACATGCATCCCTGCATGTCTGATCACAGTCTCTGTGTGAGAGTGTGCCTTGTAACGCCCCAGCTACTGGGAGTGCAAGAACCACAGTGACCTCCAAAAACTGCAAAGACTCCAGTCAGCTCTCTCAAATGTGGCATTAGGGTCATGTTCATTGTGTTAACAGTGCCTAGAGATCTGGTATCCATCAGGGGTCTTGTCCCTACCATGTTAGGCACTGCACTTTGCCAGCTTGAGTCTGCCCCTTCCCACACTCATTGCTCCGTGATCTTGTTTTAAACCACAGTGACCTCCAAAAACTGCAAAGACTCCAGTCAGCTCTCTCAAATGTGGCATTAGGATCATGTTCATTGTGGTAACAGTGCCTAGAGTTCTGGGGTCTTGTCCCTACCATGTTAGGTACTGCACTTTGCCAGTTTGAGTCCGGCTCTTCCCACACTCATTGCTCTGTGATCTTGTTTTCTGTTGCAGTTCTGTATTTCATCTGACAGATGAACCCTTCCTCTATGGTTTTGGGAGAAAAAGAGGCAGCTCCCATTGTTCCATTGTCCTCCAGCATGGAAAGAGACTGACAAAAATCAACAACTTTAGATATTCAGTGCTGCATAGCAATGTTTTAGTTCAGAGAAACAGAGGTTGTGCTTTAACAAACCCCTGCCACTGTATTTCTGAAGATTATGGTGGTTTGGTTGAGAGATAAACATGAAGAGGCTTTTAAAGCTAAATCACATTGCTTGAGGATTGTGCCCATCCTGGCACATCATATTGAGAAGGTTTTGGTAAAATGGTCATTGCCTTGGTAAGGTCTTTGAGGCAAGCTCTGTCCATTAGGGCCTGGAGAGACATCCCTGGCTGGTTTTTATTTTTATGTTGTACAACAAGGTTAAACAATAGTTCATTTTTTCTCACTGATACCTTAAGCTGAGTTTGCCCTGATAACAATTTCTACATTTGCAGATTAAATAGGATCTGTTAAAACTACTGGGTTGGCAACATAAGGGTTGTGTTTGCAAGGATCACTTGTGGTCAGACCATTCAGAGGCTGTTGGTGCATTCTGCCATGAGTAATATACTCCAGTGAGCAGCTGTACTGGATCAGCAAGGCTAGTGTCCCTAACAGGGAAGAAAGAGAGCTGTGTAAATGAGCTATACCTTCATAGCCAAAAGGCTAGGAAAACTTGCCACAACTCTGCAAATATTCTGTGAATTTTGACTTTCTTTAATAAGTCAAAACATTAGTTATTAGCGTTTAAAAAATTTAACTTGCTTCAACTGTGAATTAAAGCTTTTCCTCATGAGAAATAATTAGTTTTAATTGTTCTTTCTCCTTTTTCTTGTATCCTTATCTTGTGGAATAAGTTGTCATTATAAGAGATCAAAAAGCTCATTTTTCTCAGGGAAGCCTGGATTCCAGGACATATTGAAAACCTGATTGTAAACTGAATATTTGGCAATAGTAAGAAAGCAAGGCCTCTTTTGTTTGGAAGACAATTTAGCAGATCTACCCCAGATAAAACCAATTGTCTGCTTTACAGGTATCTGGCAGATGAGAGGTCAGCTTTGGCTGATACAAGCCATATAGGTATTTCTTTTCTTTTCTTTAATTTTTAGCAGTACTTTCTCATAAACAGAACTTCATCAGACTGAAACAGCCCTCTCCTTCTGTGTGGCTGCTCTGTTTTCCTCTAAGCAAATTCTTCACATGCCCAGAAGGAATCTTGTTTCCAACATCTGGGAGTACTTTAGAGGCTTTCATTATTTATATGCCAAGATAATATCTTTTGCCCATGAATGTGCTACTGTTCCCATTGATTAGATGTTTGCTGATTACTGCCAACTGCAGTGGCAGGGGTAGCATGGAAGCTATTCCCCAGTCCTCACTTTACATCACAAACTATGGGTCTCCAAACACCCATCTGACCTTCAGGAATACATTAAATTTAGGCTGCTACTGACTTGGGAAGGCTATAAAGTGAGGCGTTAGAGGAGAAAAAAAAAAAAAAAAGCTGGCATTTAAAATTAAGATTAAAGACACACCAAAAGGAAACTGTAGAAAACAGCAATTTAAATGAAAGGGGGGAAAAAAGAAAATAAGAGAAGCTGTAGAATGAAAAAGGCCAATTTCTTCATCATATCTTTGATAACTAGGAGTTGCGTAGCTTGTCCCAGAGCAAGCTAGGAGTGAAAAGAACCCTTGCAAAGGCCCATGAACCCAGGTCCTCAGGGTTTCCAGGACTCTCCCAGCCTCTTGTCCATCCTCACAGCCCCTGCCCAAACCTGGCCCTTGACTTTAAAGTGCTGGTCTCAGCAGAGACAAAAGTAAAAGAGAGAGAGGAAAATGCTGATAGGACCAAAAACTGCCGCTCAAAGGGCAGCTCTTAAACCATAGCAGGAAGTTTTGCAATAAAATGAATGCATGTATTCAAAACAAGGGAGAAAGTATTGTTTCCCTATCATTTCCTCATGGCTTTGTTAGGGAACATTCCTCAAGTGCTGTGCTGCAGCAAACCACCTGCCATTTTATTAAGAAAATTAATTAAGAAGATAATGCTAAGGCATTTTTGAACATGCAGGAATTAGCAGGTTTTTTATGAACTCTCTGAACTTCTGAGAGGACTAGTTTTCATCTCCTCATGGAGTGGTAGTTGGTGCTGGTGGTATGCTGTTGTATCTGCAAGGTTGGTGGCCACGATAGACCGGCTGCCATGGGGCGGTCCATGAGGATAACCTGGAACTTGACAGTCCTGCTCAAGGAATTCACTGGGTAGACATGACTAAAATTGTTTCCTGTGTGTCCAGAATGTCTGGTTAAATAAATTTTTACTTGAACCTCTTAGTAATAATTGCTTTTTAAATTTTTCTGCTGCAGCAACCAGTGATATATATTGCAGGTTGTATTTGCAGAGACACTGTCCACATTTTCTCAGGTTAGTTTCCAATTCGACTTTTTTCTAGTAAACTTAGGATGCTTGACTCCATCTCTAGCATATCTGGCATCTTTAGAAGCAATATTGACAATTCTTAAGTATTTAAGGTTGATGCAACAAGGATACTGCATTCTTTTTTCTGAAGCTCTTTATAGGAGCACTCAATGGTTTTGTTTGCTCATTTTCACTATTGCTGACAAAGAGCTGATCCCAAACCACTCAGTGTAATTGCCACTATGACATAACCAACAATTTGATTCATTTGATTTTAAAGTTGTGAGACATTCAGAGACTATAGTGTTTCAGGTATTTTTCATCTTATACAGATGCCCAGAAATGGAAAAACAGACACCAGGCCCTCAGCTGGCATACACTGGGGTAACTGTTATGGTCACTGGAGCCATGCTAATTTACAGTAGCTGTGGATCTAGCTTCTTTCCAGAATATGCATTGATTTTGCCATAACTCACTCTTTTCTGGTTTCTAGCATTTAAATATAAGTGCATTTGAAGTTTTGGGAATGTACATGGCATTGCTGTGTCCATCTTGATGCTGTGTTAATGATGCTTTTGGGCAATGACTAATAACCATGGAGTAACTTGGAAATTAAATTTCTGGTTTTATTCTTATAGTCTACTAAATTATCAATTAAATTTCAGGTCATTTATATACTTATAGGGTCTGGGAGTGTGGAGACTTCTGAATTAAAACATTAATGAACAGTGTTGTGAAAAATAACTATTCAGCAAGGGGGCAATTCCAATGGTTTCAGTGCTGGAGAAAGTTCAGGGAGCCCCCTGCTTATCTGTACCTCTGTGGTGACAGTGTGACAGCTGATTTTCTTTGTTTTAAATTTATGTAAGTCACCTCTTTTTTCCCAGGAGGTCATTGCAACCAAAACTATGTCACCGACCTGCTCCTCCCCATAGCTGCTGACACACACGGGCTGAACTCCTCACTGATGCCAGCGATGCCCATGGCTTTTTGCAGGGCATTTCCAGGGGATGTTGCTGTTCTTGGCTGGCCATTCCCTTGCCTTCCAGCACCACGATGCTGAGTGACGGAGCGTGCTATCATCTGCACCCTTGGAATAAAATTGCCACTCTGAATCCTTCTAACAAAATGATGAACTTTCCATATTAGAGAAATCCCCATCAGTGCCTATAAAACACCATTTTAGGCATATTTAGAGCTCTCTAGCTGGATTTGTGTGAAGTAGGAGCTGGCTTTTATTCGTGGGCTTTGAACTCCAACCAGTTTGCAACACACCAGGGCCTGATGGGCTCTCAGGAGCCCTGCAAAGAGCTGTCCCTGGCTGCCCTGCTATGGCCCTGCTAAGTCCCACTGCCTGGGAAGCCTCTTGCTGCTTCAAGGAGTGCCAATGGAGTCTGACTTCTCTTTGGTGAGTGTGTGAGGAGTGACTTACAGGTGGGGGTTTGAACTCAAAGGTCTGCCTATTTGGTGTCGGCACGTCGAGCTTTGTCCACGGTTGATAAGAACTGAGAGTAGGCTTCAAATCCAGCTTCACTGAAAGTGACTGCAGATATCATCTAAAGAGTTTAGAGATAAAAGCTGCTAAGGCCATGAGAGATACTGTTATTAAAGGGAGGTTTTTGGCATGTATCTAAAAAAGAACATATCCCTGATTATTTGTTCTTTGCCTCGTTTCATACTCACCGACCAACAGTTTTGAACTTGTGCACAAGAACCAACGTTTTACTGTTTGAGTTATTTTAGACCTTCCTTTTTAACATTACTAATTGACCCACTGATGGATGCTTGCTCTCCCTACTTTATCACTGTAATGTTGCTCTAGCTAATTCCCTGCTGAAGCAGCAGAGCTACCCATTAAGCAAGCGCTACAAGCTGATAAGGAACAGCAATATGATTTATGCATTGCATCAGGGAACAGGGACAAATATTGGCATCAAGGTGACTTATTTGACTGTGAAGTTTATAGTGAAAAGGTCTCAGTGGGAAGCACCAGACATCAGTTCAGTGTTTTGCCATAAGCAGGGAGCCAAACATGTTTTTCTACTCTAAGTGATTCTGTGTTCAGCACAGAGGATGCAAGCAAGAAGACAAGAAACCAAGGGCAGCCAGCAATGCATTTGCAATTCAAAATGGTAGATACTGGGTAAATGCAGTAATCAAGATTCCTATGTGAGTTTTAGTCCTTTGGTGCTTCCAGGTACTTGTGTATGGAAACAGCAGCCTTTATTGACTGAAGATGACCATATGCATTGGCAGAAAACTAGGGAGCTGGGACTAGGGATTTCTTAAAAAATAAATCAAACTGGGCAACAAACCTCCATTTTTCTTCCTCTCATGTGACACAGTGAATGATGATTCATAAATTACTATTTGCACACTGACAGCTTTTCTTTCTCTCCTCCACATACATCATGACCATCAGTTTCTTAGAATCATAGCCCCATTTTAGCCAGGATCCCACCCAAATCCTTATGGAAAACATACACAAGAATAGCTGTTCAGGGCCAGACCTGAGGTGTGTGTGGCTCAGCTCTTTGTCTGTGACAGCAACCTCTAGCAAGCACCTGAAGGGTGTAATAAGCATATGGGCATATAGAAAAGACCTTTTCCCACTAGCAAGATCCAGCTTCTGGAACTCTGTCATTTAGTGAGTCCCTGAGCTACAGAACCTATGCACATCATTGTGGCCCTTGGTGACAATTTCTTCCATTTTTTTTTTAACAGATCATGGAGTTGATTTTGCTTTTGGCATCTGCAGCATAGTGAGTTCCATAATTTAATAGTGTGCTCTGTGAAAGACCACATCCTGATTTCAAAGAAGATATGAGATTGGGCTCATTTGTGATATGGTAGTTGGAGCACTGCAGGTCTTCTGGGCTTACAGTGCTGCACAGTAATAGATGGAAACCTAGATGACATATTCTCACAGTTGTGTATATAAGCAGCTTCATGTGTTCCCTCTTCATAAGGTGCTGTCAGACACAGGGGTCCACAACCAGCACTCCAGTACCCATCTCTCATAAATCATCTCATAGGTGAACACGGGAGGTGGGAATGAGACAAAGTTTGTCTTAATTCTGCCTTTACATCCAGAAGTAGCTCACCTTATGTCATCTTGCTTAAAGCAAAGTTTCATAGGTCCTAGTGAAGCCCTTGTGGTATTTTCAGATTCCTGAACTAGAAATGAATAACCATCAGGTAGCTTTTCTGCTTCTGTGCTTTTAAAAATCCCTATATGACATCCATGTCCATTTTGTAGGCAGAGACTACCTGAAAGCTCAGCCCTTATTCTGGCCTGCTTGTATGTGGTATGCAATGCTTCATTTTTCTGTAGGATTCATTTGATGAGCAGCTCAAGCTGAAGTTCACAGCAGTTGGACAGATGTGGGCTGCCACAGGAATGTGTGAGCTTGTCATTGAAGAGGGGAAAAAAGGGGGCAGGTTAGGGCCAGAGCAGGATCTGTCCATGGGGTGCAGCAAGGGGGACTGTCCCCGAGTGCAGACACAGTGACACTGGGTTTCCAGAGCTCAGCCTTTAAATGGAGGAAGGCAGAAAGAAAGATCATATTAGATAAGCATCACGGTGGTGAGCAAAGCTTCTAAAGAGGGGACGTCAAGCTCTGCAACAGAAGGGGGTGATTTTTAAATGCCAGCTCTACCATGACAGAACAAAGCCACCATGGATGCTCAGGACTCCGAGCCACCACTGTGCACCATGTCTGAGGACAGATACCAAAAAAGGAAAAACAGCAATTTCAATTTCAACACTTTGAAGAGGCTAAAACATTTCCTTATGCTCTTTGGGTGTCTGTGTTCTCACCTATAAAGGAGAGACAACCCAACTCAGCAGCTCACAATATCATTGTGAAACACAGACAATGAATGCTTGGAAAGTTCATGAGCGGTTGAAAGCACCACACAAATGCTAAATATTATTATTGAATTACAGTGTGATTGAAACAAATTGATTTGTTAGGAAAGTTTCAATGAATCATATTCATAACAAATTCCATTTAATTCACAACAGTGAGTCATTAGCTGGTTCTTCTGCTGATCTATTTATACATCCTGCTGAAAAGAGAACCGATTTTAAGAATCAGATCTTAAGATAGATCCTTAGAACAGTGGGATCAATCATCTTGTAAAATGTGTGGTAGTGTCAATCCCTGCTTAGCTATCTGCTTTTTCATCATATTTGATCCTGATAAAGGTAGTGTGCAAAGCACCTGCAATAAAATGTCCCTTTTTTGAGTGTTCTGAGTTTGCCCAAAAGTACAGTGCTTCTCTTAAAGACCAGTGTTTTGATAAACTTGGTCTAAATTAAATGCATCATTTTCTGATTCTCTGCAGACTTCACCATGTAGGATGATTACAAGCTATGAAATACTGACTTCTGGAAACCCAAATTACTCCTGGATTGAAACCTCCCTTAAATGCCAGCACTCACTTCAGGGGAACATTTCAAACCACAGGACAGAATAGCTCAAGATGGCAATATGTCTTTGGTCCTGTTCTGCCTCATTTTCCCTCTCTGCAAGGGAGAGGCCCGGCTACATCTCTGGCTGTACAGAAATTATAATTTGGATGTTTGGATGACAGCATCCAGTGTCTCAGTTAGTTATGCCAGCTTGCATCAAACACTCATTATTAGCTGCCACACATTAATGACCCACTATGAAGCAAATCCCTGCCAGGGGACAAGGGGCCAACATTTAACTACTGCAGGAAATTTCAGAGAATCTTCTTCTGGTGGCAACAGGAGGATTATACTGAGTTTTGCTATGGATGCTGCAGTGAGACTGGGATGCAGAAAGGGAGTGAACCCTGGTGAGATGGAAGGATGGAAGAGGGGAGTGAATGCAGGAGGTGCCTGGCTCCCCTGACAGAGAGGGGACAGTGGCAGAGGGGACAAAAGGGTAAAGCTATGCTGTGAAGAGCTCAGCAAAGCAGGTGCACATTTGAGCTGGATTTAGGGAAGCAGCGTCTCACATCTTCACAGGAAATTTTCCTGTTTCTAATTAAAAGCAGTCAATCAGGGCTTAGCAAATGGAAAAAGGCAAAATGAGCCAGGGATAGAAAATTTACACAGAGGGCTTTCAAGAGACCATTGAAGAAAAGAGGAAAGTTTCAGGTAAAATGCAGAAGGACGATATTCTTCTTGTACACTAAAGATAAAGGAACTTCTGCATGAGGGCTGTCCTCTCTCCCCTCCTCCCTGGCATGCAGAGCCCCAGAAGGTACCTGCCCCAGTCCCCAGCGACACAGCAGCTGATGGTGTGGCACTGAGATGGGTCAGGATCACTGTGGGATGGGACCCTGCAGGCTGGCACAGGGTAGGATGTAAGATGAGGACCACAGGTAGTGTAGTAGGCAATGGCAGAATCTGAATAGTTTTGCTATCCTTGCTGTTGCTTTCACTTAGGCCTGGGCTACCATCTGGCAGAGGTATGTTGCCCACCATTAACACAAGTGTTTCTAAAATTAAAGTAAGAAGAAGGCAAGTACTGGCACTTCACAAGAATTTTATATTTTTTTTAAGCCTGAAAGAAACCCAGTGAAATACTTCTGAAATAACAGGAATGAGACAGTTAAAGTGTTGTACAAAGGCTGCCTTTAAAACTTCCTTTTTATTTTCTGATCATCATTTTTAATCTTCTTCAATCGAATGGAGCATCACTTAGAAACTGATGAAAAGAGAACCTTCATCTGGTTATTAACTCCTTGATGAAAGACCTGTAAAAAGTGCATTGTTCATTAACAGGACTTCCAAAAATATTGAAAATTAACTGAATTCTTCATGTGATACATGGCTTCTTGCAAGTTATAATTGGGCACACACACTGGAAAACTGACCAGTTATAACTGCAAAGATGGGAACAGCATTGTGCTGCTGCCAATAAAATGAACGTGTTACTAGACTTCTCATTCCCTTCTTCAGCACTTGGGTAATCTGCCTCTCTAGATTACACTGATTTGAGCAGTAGGAGAGGCAGTTTGAGCTAAAGTAGGGTAGCTAATAATTGTCTGTCCTAATAGATATCAGATCAACTATTTTCAATATACCAAATCAACAATTTTAAAGTTACAACAAAAGTTTACACAAAGGAAAGGTAATCTTTGAGCAGAAAAAAAAACAAAACCAAAACAAACCAACTTTTCTTTGGAGTAGCACACACCCTAAAAGAGTGACCTGGCAATGCTGTTCCAGCACTATCCAGGTGCTGTGTTTGTGTGCCTTGTGGTCTCTGATTCCTCTTTCCATCCTCACAGCAGGGCTGGCTCCTATGGTAGTCCATAGCATGGCTGGGAAATGACTCGGTGCGTGTTGCTGGGCCTCTCCTACCCAAACTGTACTGTGGCCTCTGTTCCCTCCTGGGAGAGAGCAAGAGAGAAGGTTCGGGACCTCCATGGAGCAAGACAGGATGCAGGTGGAGAAGAGTCCCAGCTGTGGCAGGGAAGGTTCTGCTGGCTGACGGCCCTGTGTTGATGGAACCCCCCTTAGCCCCGCCACAGACGAGGCAGAGGGTGCAGTGCTGCCATAGCAGGGTCATGGAACACTGCGTGACACAGGCGCCCCACAGGACACTCCTCTGTCCCCTCTGAGCACTACCAACTCGTCCTGGCAGCCCTTTCTCTGCCCAGCTGGCATGGGGATGCTTCTGGGCACGGGTGGCGGTGCAGAAAGGAGTCCCTTTGCAGAGAAATGCACACCTCATCCCATCCTGCTGTCAACAACCAAAGGCTTGCTTTTTTAGAGAGAAAACCCACAGGAGATGATCAATGCAGGAAAGACAGAGAATGGACTTCTGTTCTTTAAAGTCTTGAGCTGGAGATGGGCAAATGTTTCTCTTTACAACAAAAAATCAAAGCTTGGATAGAAACATTTGTGCAACTGTGTCACATATCAAGAGTGTTTCAGTTTGTCCCTCCTCAAAACAAAAGGGGGAACACCAGAACAAATACTCTTGTCTCCGTATTAAAGGGGATGTTCAATTTATTTTTGTTTCAAACTCATTCTAAGGCTGGAAGGCTACTTAAATCAAAATATATGTATCCTGCTGTTTCTACAATGATATTGTTTTATTTTTAGTTGACCCAAATTTTGACCCAAATCACTTTATTTTTTAAAATTTTTCTCACATGAGAAAACAAAACAGAAATGAAAATTCATTTCAAGTATTTCAGAAACAAACTTTTTTTTAAATCCCTGTGTTGGACCAAGGTACTATCAAATAAACAAATAAGCAAACTCACAATCACTGTTGATAGCCCCAACAGGGAATGAATATCAGGCATTCAGCTGAGGTAGTTATGATTTTTATTTCAGTGATGCTTGAAGTTGGATGGATTTTGAAGATTTAACTATTTCCAATTTTGTTGAAAATGAGGAGGCAGCATTTAAGTAGCTGCCTTTTTGAAAGACTGCACTTTCATATCTACGTGTTTGAATTTACCTTTCCATGCAGATATGAGCAGAAATTGTACCACATGAATTCCACCTGAACTGCTCTAGGATGACCCTTGAGCAGAGAGTTTGGACCAAATGATCCACTGTGGTCCCTTCCACCTTTACTCATTCTGTAATTCTGTGCTTCTGTGGCTAGGGTGGAAGGCAGGGTGGCTTGCCTGAATTTTCTTGCTTTGAGAAGATTTCAGTTGTATTTTCTGGATGAAAGACTCTGCAGTGATGCTGGGATGGCAAACATCTGTGTTCTGAGCAAATTCCACCTGAGCAAATTTCCACTTTTCCATGGCAAGGTCCAGCCATGCATTTTGCTGGACTGTGCTGTGTCTTTAAGGAGAACACAGAGTTAAAAATAGATCCTTGAGAAATGAAAAGCCTGTAAATGCTCTAAATGCTTTTTTAATAAAAGGAAATTGCTGCAGGAAGTGATTCCTTATATTCCAGGCTCTGCCAATTGTTTCCAATAAATGCAGCTTGGGGTAGCTATTATCTCACTAAGTTGTATTAATGTGTTTGTTGTTGCTGCTTTTCCTTTTAAAATAATCTACAGGATAACTGGATTTCTGCTGTTTAACCTGTGGGGTTTTGCCATAAAAGCTGTTCCAAGGGGTTCTTTCCCCAGCACTAATGCCTCATAGTAGCACATAATAATCTCCTCCCATCTTATTCCTCACTGGACCATTGGCCAAGCAGGATGTGGTGCTTTGAAATGCTCCTTCTCTCCCATTTTCCCAGTGATTCTTCCTTCCCTGAAACAAAACACCCTGAGTACAACAGGTCCTTCACCCCGAGGATCTGAGCCCTTTCCTGCAGAGCTGCCTCTGCGCAGACCAGTGTGCCAAGACCTGAATCCTGGGAGTGGCTCATCACGCAGCCAACAGCACAAAGCACTGGGACACACCTGATCCAGACCATGCAGCTGGCAGGTTAGGGACTACATGAAATCAAGCTGGGATTCAGAATGGGTCGTGATACTGGGGACTGTTGTAAGTGGGAGAATTATTTGGGACCTGAAATTTTACGGGCTCTGTTGACATTCTACAGTCTCACAGAACCTTCAAGACAAGAAAACAAGAGGCTTTTAGCAATTTTTTAACTAGCAAAAACTTAATGTTAGTGGCTGGTGACTAGATGGAGATGACAGAAGCTCAAAAATTTGTAAAAATAGTAACTTGATTCAGAGAAAATCAGAGCACGTCACTCCCAGAGCTGATGACAAGCTCCTTCCCTCCTGTTAGAGATTACAGTCCAGACTTGTTCAGTTCTACTGAAGGTGATCCTGAGAACCAGGATGGACAATCCCCATTCCAAGGTCTGTAACAAGTTGGTAACAAATAATTTCCAACTTTTCCAACAGCTTCAAATATCAACCATTTTTAATAACCTCTACTAGTAAAAATTGTTTTCTGCCTTTCTTGAAAAGACAGATTTCTGTCCCTTGGTGATTGAAGAGAAAGGGACCTTTCAGATAAACACACAAAAACATTTTCCCTCTGTACTCAGCACTAGTGAGACCATACCTCCAGTATGTCACCCAGTTCTGGGACCCCCACTTCAAGAAAGACACTGAGGTGCTGGAGCAAGTTAAGGGGAGGGCAACAAAGGTGGTGAAGGGTCTGGAGAGTTACATGAGGAGCAGCTGAGGGAGCTGGAGGTGTTTAGCCTGGAGAAAAGGATGGTCAGGGGTGACTTTATCACTCTCTACAACTGCCTGACAGGAGACTGTAGCCAGGTGGGAGTCAGCATCTTCTCCCAGGCAACCAGCAACACGAGGATGAATCCTCAAGCTGTGCTAGAAGAGACTCAGGTTGGACACCAGGAAGAATTTCTTCAGAGAAAGGGTGACTAGACTTTGGCATGGGCTGCCCAGGGAGGTGGTGGAGTCACCGTCCCTGGAGGTGTTCAAGGAAAGACTGGACGTGTCACTCAGTGCCATGGTCTGGTTCACAAGACAGTGTTTGGTCAAAGGTCAGACTCGATGATCTCAGAGGTCTTTTCCAACCTGCAGGATTCTGTGGCTGTCTAAATGAAGATGATGGACTGTCCTTTTGCTTTACAGCCAGGTACTGTCTCTCAGGTAACCCCAGTCCAGAACAGCAAGTGTGAAACCCCCTGCATGGGAGACCCACCATGGGGCAGGGTCTGCGTGTAAGTACCCAAACCAGAATCATGTCCACAGTCTTATAAAGAGGGAAATACAAAACAGCCTATCAAAGATAGGCTATGGACAACAAACACCCTGTTCTATTGTTGAATGCCAAAGGTAGATTTGTATGCAGCATTTTAAATAATTAAACAGCAAAACAGTGTTGCCATCTGCCAACATCCATCTGGTGAGGGAAACACAAAGCTCTGAGTGAGAAGCCAGCACTGAACAAGATCCGTTCACTAACCGGAGATATTCCAGCAATCAGGTCATGGATGCTTTGTGGTGCTGTCATCTCTTCTGCTCAAAAATAACTGGCAGTCCCAATAGCCCCTGTTTAAATAAGGCTGCTGGTAGGGCAGGAAGCTTTGCCAGTACAGGCATGGCTTTGTAGTAGAGGTTGCAGTAAATATTTTGTAATCAGAAACACTCTAATGTTATTTGTAAATGTAGGGACATGCTAGCTTCAGTACTATTGTTCAGGTCTGGCTACATTTATTCCTGCATTGTAAAAGAATCAGACTGTCAGAGAGACATCTAGAAGGTGATGATAATGTTCAGAGACAAGGAAAGGTCACTATAAGGAAGGATTCAGGAGGCTCAGACTGTATTTTACACAAGAGAAAATTAAGAGGTGACATGACAGAGGTAGTAAAACTGGAGAATCTAGTAATTCCCAGAGAGTCTTTCAAATATCCTTTCAAATAAGAGTGAGCAGCAGCCTGGTGAAATTAAAAATACATTTTATACGCATCAAAGGGAATACTGGGGTTGTGATTGGCTAGTTGTGATTGTTGCACAAAGGAGATTCATTGAACTTGAAGATTTTAGTACAGTATTTTTTTGTTCATCCTTCTCTAACTTTTGGAGCCTGCTTGTTTTTAGTAATTTAATGGGGTTCTGAAACATTTATGCAAACACTCAAAGTATGCACAGCTATATAAGCACAGGTATCAGACAGTAGAGGGTATTGTCTGTCATCTACATGGCTGCAGAGTAAGAAATGTGCACTGTAGACTGAGACAGGACTCCTTACTGGTTGTAGGCAGGATGGGGAAGAACCAGATCCAGCACACAGCAAACCGCACCATGGACTGGGGTCACAGCTGTGCTCATGACCCTCTGGATGAGCAACATTGCAGCCAGATACCCAGGGGGGTTACCATCATCAGAGCATCCTCATCCTCCCTTGGGAGAGCTCCCAACAGAGCTTCACTCTTATGGAGCACTGAACAATGCCAGCTGATGCCAGAAGCCATTGGAAACTGAGGGCAGTTGCTCTTTTGCAAGAACAGGCTTATCACTTCCAAAAGCCAGAATAATGCAGTTGTATTACTGGCTGTGATAAGGAGGAAGCTTATTCTAGGGAAGATACATTTTCACCACGCGCTGCCTCCACTATTATTTGTGTTGCAATAATGCCACTGTATAGATGGGCATAGGCAAAGAGATCTCTCTGGACCAGATAGCATCACTTCTTATTGAAAACTACCAGCTGAATGAATTTTCTCACTTCAGAGTGACATGGGCTTCATCCAGTTTCAGATTGCCATCTTATAAACCCAGCAGCCTGACACTGGGATGTGCTACCATCAGCAAGCAGATGGACAAGGGGATGCAGCAAGGAAGACTTTGAGGTTATCTGTGGGGAAGAGGGATGGCTTTCCTACTACGGATGCCTTAAGAATGCATTTAGTTTTGTCAGCTGTCTCAACTACAACTCAACATTTTGTTCATAGCAAGCATATTTTCTATGCATTTGGCCACTAATGTTAGTTTTCACTAAGTACTAACAAAATTTTGCATAAGGGTGGTAAGGCATTGAGATTAATGCCTCCCTTCAGCTCCCAGACCATTTAAAAGTATGAAGTAATAATTCTGTTTTGGACTCTATTTTATAACAGATAGCACCTCAGACTATGTCCTTCCAGTTGCTGTTCGTGGCTGAGCAGGACAGAACAGTTCTTTTAGAGGATTGAATTTTCTGAAAGGCTGTACAGGCATAGCCAGGGAGCAAGGTCAAAACCAAGCCAAAGCTGTGTGAGTCCCCAGTAGGCTACTGTGTACCAGGCATACCACACTTTCCCCCAGAATTTACTTTGGGTTGTTGTTGTTGTTGTTGTTGTTGTTGTTGTTGTTGTTGTTAAGGGGCAAGGATGTAGGTAATCTTTTCCTAAAATGAAAAGAAGAGCTTTCATTGGCAAGTGGGCAAGCACTTGGCTGTGGATGTTTGAGAGAAGCCACATGCTGACCTCTGCTCCTGTGCAGGCAGAGGGGCTGCAAGGAGTGATGTTACTGAAGCAGTGTTGGAGCTTTGGGGACCACAGCACCTTCTCCACCGTTCCTGTTGTTATTAACACATATTTAAATGTTCAGACTGGAGTTTTCTGCTGGAGTTTCTTTTTCCTCAACACCTGGATGAGTAGAGCTGGAGGAAGAAATAAGCTTTTTCTCAAATTTTTTGATGTTTTTGCTGTTCAAGCAGTTTTCTCAGTGAGAAAAGTTAGCTTTGCTATGGCCTCCCCTTTTGGTTTCTGGAGTCACAGGACTTCTAAGGACAGAAGGATTTTCTTGTTAGAAAACAGAGTCAGGAATGTCACTTTTTCTTCAGAAGGATTTGTGTGATTTTCTGCAAAAATGTAACTATGCATTTCCAGAAAAAAACAACAAAAATTGCTGTCTTTCAAGGTAATTGCCTGTTGTTAATTGAGATTCACATGGAACAAAAGTGGTGGTTGATCTCACCCCAAGGAACTTCTTTCTGAGCTTTGTGGTATCTTGGGCTCCTGTTGCCACTGGTGGAGACAAGCAGACTCCGAGGATTAAACTCTGCTTCTGGTGCTGCAGGAGATGCAGTTTCCACCTCTTACACTAACTGAAGGGAGCCTGCTCTGATGTATTTTAAATTATTATAGCAGCATTTGGCACTTTCCATTTAAAAGGCAAGTGCTAAAATAAATTGAGGCAACTTCTTATTTAGATACCAGGAAGTTGCAGGATAAAGGAGTAAAAAAGCAAAACAAAACTAAACAACCCAAACCAGCCAGAATCCAAATCTGTGCTTAAAATCTCCCCAATCTATTTAAGTTACTGTACCAGCTCAGCTCAATATCTAAAACAAAGAAAATGAATTATGGAACAGCACGAGGAGAGCTTGTTAATTTTCCCACTGATGCACTGTGAAATGAAAGCTTTATTCTAAGAATATCATATCCTCAGGGCTCTGTCTGGGGAGACACTGACAAATACAAATGTCCTTACAGTTTTTCTTTTATTCCTGCTTTATGGTGTATTCCAGACAGATTTCCAAAATTATATATAATAATATATAATCTGTAGTTCTGGTTTGGTGGAGTTCAAGGCTGTGATTTTCCAGGACATAACTATGCCCTGTTTGAAAATGGAAGATCAAGTGCACATAATGAAAGGCAGATCAAATTTCTTGAAGAATTTGCTTATTTCTTAATCAGTATTAATATATGTGACTTTAATTTCAGCATCTTTCCTCCTGTTGTGTGCCAAGGGAACATTAACAACAACAGCAGCTTTACATTTTTATAGTGCCTTTCATCAAGAAGGATTCAAAAGTGCTTTACAAACCTCGGACAAAATTCTTCTTTGATCAGGGCTGAAAATCTCTTAATCCATGGTGCAAATCTCTGTTGCACTTTCTATGGCTTTTCTGCACATAGGACTTCCATTGATTTCTACAGGAATTGTGTGTGTATGAAACAAGTGCAGAATGTGTAATGGAAACCTGCACTGCAGATAAAAAGGAGGTAAAAAAAATGCACATGTGTGGATCCACTGCCCATGGCAGAAGTGCATTGCTGCTGGAGCAGACCCCAGCCACAATCTGTATGCATTAAAAAAAAAGATGCAGTCTCAGTTCCCTAACTGGAACCCTCTCCATGGTGTTGCAGAAGAGGGTCTTCCTTAAAGAAGGAAAAGAATTAATACTGGCTCCTGCGCCCAAATTTCCTTCTTTGTTTCAGGGAGGCTTCTCTGTCAGACCCTTTGAATCTCCTCCCAAAAGCAGGTCAGATCTGACTGTCAGTTGCCAGTGAGCAGCTGCTCCCAGGTGAGTGAGTGCTGTGGGTGCAAACAGCTTTTACCCTAAAAGCACCTTTCATGGAAAACACCCCTGGGTGCTCTCTCTTGCAAATGGCAGGAGAAGGGGCCCAAAATTTTCAGAGCTTCTGTACTGTGTGTATGCAAACCTTGCTGAGCTAAATGCTAGCTCAGAAATCTCCCAGGCAGAGTCTCCCAGGATATTCCTGAGAAAATGGTAGATTTGAAGACCTCCATGTTTCAGCTTTCTAGCTTACAGCTAAATCAGGATGTACAGAGGGGATGCAGCAAACAGTGTTTCCTGCACTATTTCCATGTTCAATTTGGGCAAACCCCTGAGTTATCTATGCTTGATGATATTTTTTCATCCTTAGAGCTAATATTGTGCTTGTGATTAGAGTTTACAAGTGATGAGTAACACTTTCCTATTTAATCACCAGAAAATGATGAGCAGCATCCTACTGAGATGAGTGGAGATCCCAAAATTATCATTAATGCTGTAGATACTTCTATTCAGTAATCAAGATTTCAATCGTGGTGTTGAACCCATAAATCTCTGGCCCTGACATGCCCTATTTTACCAGGACATTCTGTTTCTTATGAGTAGAACCATACTTTTAATGAGAAAATCATTCAGAATTAAATGTCCCCTGGGGATGCTATTTGAAGAAGAAAAATGCCTCACTTGCAAAGACAGGTGTAGTAATGTGATGAGGAATCTTTTAACTACTTCATCTGGAAAAGGAAAGAGAGAATATTAGCCATATGAGTGTGAGCAATATCGGTCCATTTCAAAATAAATTTTACAGTCTAAGGCGTGATGTTGATTTATCTCACCTGATGAGCTACCAAAGATTTTATTCCTGTCTGTTTAAAGCCTTTCTCTTCCCGAGAGTGGAATATGCTGTTAGAGTGATTATTTTCCTTACATTTCCTCCAGTTGGTACATCTACATCTGTGTTTGTATTCACGTGTTTAATATCTGTTACCAACTAGCATGCACACTATTATCAAGAGCTCATGTTCTATCACTGCTGCTAATCACATGTATTAGAAACGTGATTGTGCAGTGTAAATGCAATTCCATCCAAAATTGGTTTCCTCCTAATTGCCAGCCTTAAAAAGCCCTAATTATTCACTGTGAATTTAAAGGCAGCTGAATTCATTAGGAACTCAACAGGAACCCTTCTTTAAGTGTGTCTGAGAGCCCGAGGTCCAGTAAAGTCAAAGTCAAGGTGTATATGTTGAGCCCACCCTCCATCCACAAGAGCCATCATCTCAAGATGTTACTGTGGTTTTGACTTCTGAAACTCTTCCTTGAGCTTGCTCACAATTTACAGGGAAGAGTTCGGTGGTGTTTGAAGGTAGCTAGCGAAAGTCTAAAGTAACTTGATCCAAATAATTAAACTTAGAGATAAATTGGTGCTTTTCATCTTCAAAGTGCTTTACAAACATTAATTAGTTGGGCTCAGCAAATCCTCGCAGAGTGGAAGCCACTCAATTCCTATCTCCTGTGAAGTGACTTCCTTGGTGGTGCCCCCCCATGTTATTTTTAGTGCATGCAAAGGCTCACCTCATGTTTCTTTACTTTCTCTTCACATGGCACAAACCTTTTCTTTGTTGAAAATCATGCCAGCTTAATAATGGGTATGGGGGAGGTTTTGAAATTAAATAGCCTTTTAAAACAGCAATTGGCTTGGGTTTTCCTGGAAGAACTGAGGCATATGAAGATCAGAGGGAGGCACCTTCATACCCTGCGCCAGCTTCCAAACCTTCAAACCTTCTGTGTCCCCTTTGAACATGAAAAGCTCTGTTTCAGGCACACCAAGAGGTGGATCCAGCGGCTGCTGGTCAGCGCGAGCGTGTGTCCCACTGTGAACAAAGTTACGGCGAATTTCAGTGCCTGCCTGGCTGCCAGGATTCCTTGCCCAGTAATGCATCTAAAAAAATGTCCATAGGGAAAGAGAACACTCTCTTCATGGCTCTGCATCACTTTGTCTCAAGCTCTGCTTCTTCCTCAGGCTCAGAAACATCCCCTTCTCTCAGAGTCTGGTGACCATGAGGAAATGGACACGGTTTTTGCAAATTTGCCTATTTTGTGACACCAATTAATAATTTTATCATGGCCATTTTCCTTGCATGGGTGGCTGCTTAGCCCTGGATTGGTTCAGCTCTTACTCCAGGAGAGCTGCTGGAATCGTCACTATAGAAGCAGCTCCATTCTCCCACTGCCTCCCTCTTCTCATTTGGTAGCTGCTGTTTCAGACATTTCTAGCTTAGTTGGTGCGGTACACCAAGTCCAGCTGTGTTTTTTCCTACGTGGCTCAGCTCCTGATCACCCTCTTCAAAGGTTACTCTATTGCAGTCATAATGCATTAATGTTATCAAACAGCTGTTTAGGCACTAACCCTTCAATTTACTTGCCTGTCTGCCTGCCTTTCCTCAACTTGACATTTACTTTCCCAAAATAGTGGGGCAGCCCACCTACTACAAGTAGGAATATGTAAGGGAAGACAAAGACCTGGTGGCTCTTATTGCAGGAAACACCTCTGAAAATAAAAAGACAAACTGCCGTGCTTTTATTTTTATCTTCCCTACTGGTTTGTAAGAGGACAAATAAGCAGGCAGTCCAAAATAAACTTAATTATTCAGTGTGGCAGACCCAAAATCTTGCTGAAAAGAACAGGTCTCCTGATTGCATGCCAGCCTACAATGAGAAAGCCCAAGGGACAGCTGTATTCCTGATTTTCAGTGTGACTTTCACAACTTTAAAAAGTTGTTTAGTTTCTCAGTGTCTCAGGTCCACACACGACAGGGTGTTGTGGGAATAAATAGGGGAGGATGGAAACAGAGGGGAGGGCAGCACCGATCATCCAGAAGGCACTGGGGGAATTGTACAAACCCTTACAGACTTCCCTCTGTTGCACTCCCCATTGGGTTTCACCACTTCCCATTTACAATAACTGGACATCATTTCCTGGAACAAAATGAATGTATTACACACTGTTTCCTCTATAACTTGCAGCTACTCAGCTACTTATTTTTGTCTGGCATTGCTAACTGGAGCTCTAGGTTTGACTCTGTTTCCTGACCAACCCCAATGCATTGTCTGTCTTCTAGCACAGTCTTAAAATAGTCTGTCCTGGTCTCTGTGAAAGCAGGCACAGATGGATTTATACCCCTGTCTCAAAATGTTTAGTTCTTTGGCATTGTTGCAGAAAATATCTGTGATGGAAGTTGTGTGGTGCTTTAATCCCAAAACCATGTAAAGTTCATCAAAAGAAAAATTGGGTGGTTTTGGTCCTTCAGGTATCAGTTTCATCTCTACAGATTTACTCCAAAACCCCAAAAGGCAGAGCCATACCTCTCCAAAATTTTCCATAATAAAATTTCTTGCTGTGTATATATATCAGTCTCATGCATATCACTCTGGATTTTCTACAGGAGCATGGAGTGCCTGCATTAACAGGCTTTAACACTGGGAATACAAGTACTGAGTGGCAAATCCCTTCATAACAATACCTTTCCCTCAGAGAAAACAAGTGATTTGGTGAAAATAAAATAGTTTGAAAATTTCAGTGGCTTTGTGCTGCTGCAAACCAAAATTCAGTAAAAACAATCTAAAGCTTTCATTCTGGTATTGAGAAAAAATTAGTGCCACTTCTGTTCCACTAACTTCTGCCACTTCTGATACTTCTTTCAATTTATTTTGTAATTAAAAAATCTTGTAGATGCTTAAGTCAGAGAAAAAAAAAATTAATCTGAGACTGAAGAAAATGCTGCAGTTAACTTAAATTGATTGCCAAAAAATGTTGGCAAGATTTCATTGCAGGACAGCTGCAAATTAATTTCTCTCCTGATTTCTCAGCATAGCCAGGAAAAATAAAAATCTCAGTTATTCACACAGCTCTGTTATTTATTGTCGTTATCATTTTTTGTCTGATGACTTCATGTAGCGAAGTAAAACAAGTGGGAGAAGACAATGGGGACTTAAGGCCATTGTGACTCCAGTGGGATTATATGGGCTTATTAAATATTTGTTTCCCTTATTGGACCTTCACTTACAGCTAAGGGGCATTTATTTCTTAATAAATCAATTGCTTGTGATCAGTTGTCCATGCCTTGTCCTTTTCACAACTCCATGTAAAGGATGTCAGTGTAAATGAGAAGAATGCCCTATTAAGTTCATAATACACCAGACCTTCCAACTTCACCTCATCATTAAAACGATAACAGACCTCTAGAGCAGTCTTTGAACTCACCTCTCTTTGCTAGATAAAGGGCAGCAGGTGAAGAATCACAACAGCAACAAACACAAATGTAGGGGATTTGAGAGAGTATCTATCACAGAAAATGACTATTGTTCACCCAATGCCATTTTGGGGCATGGCATGTTATAGACAACCTGGAAAGCAGACGTCAAATACAAAGAGTATTTCTAAAGACCCTCAAGTGGAATTTTGGGTTGTTTTTGACTGTTTGTTTGTTGTGACAGCGGTGGGGCTGTGAAGAACCACTCCAGATGCTAGCCAGGGAGCCTGTGCTAGGTGTGAAATGCTCATGAAGTCAAAGATTTCAGAATTTAGGTCCATAATAGCAATGTTGCCATCGTGCCGTGCCTGCAGCCGGAGGCACCCACGGCTGTGCCCGACTGCTCGGATGTGAGCACATTCAGTTCCAGGGCAGACTGGCAGAGGAGTGCCCACACCAGCAGGGGAGAGACAGCAATGGGCCCTTGTCTTCTAAAGGTCTTCTTTACACTGAACCAAGGTAACAAGCCTTTAATCCGAAGCCAGGCAAAGTATTTTGACTGGTTCTAGTTTTGCTGGCCTGAATTTCTTTATTTTTAGGACGTTGATGGAGTGTTCATCTCACCACTTGTTTTGTAACTGAGAGATGGAAAGTGGAGTCAGGGAACAGCTTCCACTTCAGAAAATTCACAACTGAAATGTTAAGCAGAGCACTTTCAGGCATGAGATGCAGCATTAAAATGTAGACTACTCTAATAAGGCTAAGAGGATTTAATATTTTAATTAAATACCCGAATTTGTCATCTCTCAAACATGGTACCATATAGCTGCACACTTCCGAGTGTAGTTGGCATTGGAGTTGTGGGTTTGGGGTGAGTTTTTTTCTCATCTGGTTTCCTTAGCAGTGTGTCCTGCATCTCATTCAATGAACAAAGCACAACACAATTGTCCTCTTCTCTTTCCAGAATCCTGGTGTTGCTGTCAAAAACTACAGCAACAGAATACATTCACCCTGTAACAGCAGAAGGAGCTTTCTGCCAGGACAAGAGGGGTGTAACACTTTCTTGCAGCAGACAGTGGGGTTCACAGGGGCTTGTGTCTCAGACGAGTCAAGACTCCTCAGAAGAGAAGACAGACTGTGACTGGGAACACAAGGGAAGAGATCAGGAGAGCTGGTGGCACCAAGCTGATTTCCACGTGAGCATTTATTGGCTTTTCATTATTTCCCCTTCATGAGTAAGCACCCTTCCAAAACAGCAAAGTTTTCTTTCCCAGCACATATGTTCAGTGTGCCTCCTCCTGAGCTGCAGGTTGCTTGGGGATAGAGTCTGCCAGCAATGCTGCCTGGGCCAGCTTGCCAAAGCAGTAGAGCAAAGTGTCACCTCCAGTGTGGGAACTGCAGCAGGGAGCTCTGGGGACGCTTGTAATCACCCACTGTGGAGCTTGGGCAGCCAGTGGGGTTAGCACCTCTGCTCCGGGGGGAAACGGGAAGAAATGCTGTTAATAACTTCAGCTGCTGCAGCCTCTGGGTCTGGCTCACCTGAGAGGCAGTGCCTTTAGCTGCTGGAGCAGAGCCACAGCGGATGCACAGAGGCTTCTTAAAAGAGCACGTCTTTTGTACCAACTCCAAGGGAATAATGTCACCTACCCAGCCACCAGCCCTGCTTTCCACAGTGCCTGAGTTTTTCCTTAGAAGTTTCCTATTCAAGCGCTTAGCCTGACCAGGGCTGACCTTGCTTAGCTTATGAGATGTAACAAGATCAGTGCCTGAGGTGTGAAATGACACTGGAATGGAGGTCATGATCTTACAGAGAGCATCTCCTTCCTCTGCTGCGATGTCTCCTCCTGGCTCCCCAGCCCCAGCATCCCACTAATCAGGCAGAAACAAATGCACCGTGCTTCCAGCACACCACTGGCAGAATATAAAAACCTGTCCTTTTGGCTATTCAGTCATCTCAGTGGTATAGATTTTTTTATGCATATGAATTCAAAGATCAAACAGTTACTTTTTATGATTTTTTTGTCACTAGCTCAACAGAAACAAAAAGTGATTTCTATAGGTCTATCTTTGTAAGATGCCAAAACAGATTAACAGACAGACAAACAGACAGTAGCATTTTAGCAATGTGGACAGAACACCAAATCAATAATTCTGAATGAATAATACATTTAAGCAGTGATACAAATGGCAGAAAATTCATCTGCATCTACAGTGAAACTATCTGGACCCATTTCAAGGTAGAATATTCTGCAGAAAGTACAGAAGGCACTTTTATTTTGGTATTTCAAATAAGGATGAATTTGTCTGTGTGTCAATCTGTCACACACTAGACAGGGCTGGTTCTGTGAAAAGGCATTATAATGTATAGGTCTCGACTGAGCTATGGAGAAATATACAGCTTTTTCTTTACAGGTCATTAGAATAACACAGCATACAAACTGCATATACACAGAAAAGACAAGTATTTTCTGCAACATTCATTAATGACTTCTTGTGTTAACTGCCCTGAGAAACTTTTTTTGTAGGGAGCCATGAGTTGTATAATGCTTTTATTGTGATGCAGTAAAGAATGAGCTTGAGAAGGAAACTTAGCAGGATAAAGTTGGAGATAAATCATGCCCACATAAAAATAACATTGTAATTCAAGTACAGGTTTCAGTGGCAGGCCTAATGGACAAAAGAAAGGAGGGGAAGTGCCCTTCTGCTGAGTTAAACCAGGCTTGGATCCATGGGGACATTTCAATGGTCTTGTTTATTTTTATCATTAAAACTAAGCTGACTTTTGAAGGGGAAGGAAAAACAAAAAGCCCCAAGGGCTGTTAACCTTTCTTCAGGAGCAAAAGGGAAGGTCATCAAAAGTTTTGTGACTCTTATGAGGAAATAAAGCAAAGGCGGGTGGTGGAGGTTGGTCTGTGCGAAATAAAATGGGTGAAAGCTCCTGCTCTGCTCCAGCCACCAGGTTCTCACTGGAGATGCAGGGTGTCCCTGAGATGGCAGGAGCAGGCATGGGGAATTCAGGGAGGTAGCATTTTCTCCTTGCTGTGGAGGAATGGTTATTAAATCAAGGCTGATCTGGTCAATACTGATGCACTTGCCTATAAAACTCTTCTTTGAGGAGTTCAGCTAAAGGCATCGAAGCCAGCATGCAGACAAGGGACTTCTGCAAAGGGGACCAGCTCCTACTCTGCTGTGGGTGGTCAAACCCCTCTCTGTGATGGGGTGATTTGTAGGAAAACCTAAAGAAGCACTTCAGTGTTTTCCCTCACCTGCTGAGTCACAGTAACCTACGCTAAAGGGGAACACAAGGCTGTTGAGATGGGAAAAGATTTGTTTGCCCATGTCTGTCGGAGGGTGATTAACTTCGGAAGGTAGTCACAGAGTAAACGAGAAGGAAACAGCCACCATTCATCAGCTGGTAGCCTCTGGATACAAATCCTGCTTTCAGAGTTCCTACAGCAGAAGGTTAAAAATGCTGCTCTGCCTGGACTGCAGCAGACATTTTGTGTTTGCCCATAATTTCAGGCCAGCAGTGGGATAGATGACTGGAGTGTACTCCTGCCCCTTTCCCTGAAAACAATTTAAATGGGTTTGAGGGGTTTAGAATGGAAAAGAGAAACCTTTTGCAAGGTTAAGGGGAAGGCTGATTTCTCCTCCTTAGCAGGAATCCCAAAAAACATAAGGAATACCAAAGAAGAGATGTGACCAGAGACACACAGCAATCTTATTCTCCTAGGATACTGCACATTCCTGATTATCTTCAGGAATAGAAGTAGTAGACAAGGAGTAGTCTCTCTAGAACTGAATTTTTGATGTCAAAAATAGTGCTTCTTTTCCCATTCTCTACACCTGTTTATTCTCTGCCTGTCAGATGGAGAGCTGAGAATCCAAGCTAACATATTTTCAAAAATGTGACTCAGAGAAGAGGAGAAACACAGCCTCTGCCAAGTGGCACAAGTTCATTCCTTTTCAGTTTTATTTAAATTACTAAACTCATGCAGATTACGGGAGATCAATTTTGTTCACCTTTGCAAATGGCTAAGAATTTGCATTAATTCTCAAAGAGTCTTCATAAAACTGACAAAGAAAGGAAAAAAACAACTTTAATGAAGAATCAGCAGGATTTCTTCTTTCCAACTTCTGCATCCTTCTACACGGATGCTATGAGAGAGAGAGCAATCAAAGGAGTATAAGGTATATAATTCATACATTCTCAGGAAAATTAATTCCCCAGATATTTGTGAGGTCTGTAGCTTCCCTGGACTCTGGCATGAACTATAGGGATACAAAGCCATTTTTTAAAACATCTCAGAGGGAGCACTGTCCTCAAGAGATCAAATGAGCACTAATCAGAAAGAATGTTTGGTTATTAAATGCATCATTGAGTCTTTTAAACATCACTCATTGGGTCATAAATTCCTATTAAATGTAGATAATCCATTGTTGTCCTATGCAGATAGAAGGTAAAAACAGTGAAATATTTGCTAGCAAGCCACCACTGCCCCTGAGTCCCTCCTTTCACACACTTGAAAACAGGTGATACTGCTGTCATCTTCTACTGTCAATCACTGTACTGTGGCTCACATTGTTCTTTATCTGGATTTCACACCCTGCTCACTTATTTCTGTTTAGGCCCCTCTTTGCACTGACCATGCTCTCCTGTCGCCCTTGCTCTCTCCCACTCTTTACACAAATGGCTTTCCCAGAATGGGTGTTGATGACAGCAGCCTACCCACTACCATGTTTGCAAGCTGCTCTCTAATGTTGCTGTTCACAGAATCATAGATTTATTTGTGTTGGGAGGGACCTTAAAGATTATTTAGCTTCAACCCCACTCCCCATGGGCCCACCTTCCACTAGACCAGGTTTCTCAAAGCCCCATCCAACCTGGCCTTGAACATTTTATTTTGTCTCTTTTCAGGAATAACAAGCTTCTTTGGGAAGGGAATCCCCACAGGCATTAAATGCAACCAGACTTCCTTACCATTGTTTCACCTGACCACACTGGTGTGTGTGCCCACCATATGGCTTGACAACTCTGGCCTATTGTATTGTGAGAAAAGATAGTAAAGTCATCTGTAAGGGGAACCTCCAGCCTTCTTTAGAGTATAATTGTACTCTTGCTTGTAAAGAGCTTGCTGCAGAGCAGCTGGGAAATCTAGCTGGGTTCCCAGAGTGTGTGGGAAGCCATGAGTAGGTGGTAACTAAAATTTGTAACAGAGTTTGAAGGTTTTTTAGAACATTATTTCCATTATTTTGGACTCTACAGCAAGATTACAAATCTTAACAGTTGCTAAGATGCATGCAATTTACCTACAGTTGTGTGCTTCTTACAAACAAATGTTACATCAAGAGTAAGAAATTACTGATCATCCTTTTCAGGCTAAAATGGTCTTGTTTTCTATCTCCAACAGGGCTTTGGCAAGATGATTTTAAAAATAACTACAGTTTGGAATCCAGATTGCTTTCCTTGCCAGATTATAATGATCACTTCAGCCAGGGCTGGGTGTATTTCAAAATGCTTGGAGACTCAGTTCAGGACAGTGCCCTCCAGTCTGTGATATTTTAAGCAATGGGTAAACCCAAAAATTTGGGTGGTTATCCAGAGTTCATCTGCACTGCCCAAATGTCTACAGTCTGCAAAAATGGGCTGGAAAGTTTTCAAGGAAGATGGGTTTTGCACTATTTCCAGTACTGCCTATTTCTGCTCAGGTCAGGAATCCTAGGAGAAAATCCTCTTTCTTCGTACTGGTTTGCTGTGAATCTGTTGCCAGTCATAGCTTAGAAGTGCAGAGTCTGGCAAAGGAACTTGGAAAAGCATCTGGGGAAAAAGTGAACCCTTCTGAAAGGCAAAATGATGGTACAGGGTTGGGTGGTGATCCAGATATATTCCTGAGTTGAGGTTCAGCCCTACTTCTACCAAGAACAGAGAGAACTTGTGTGGCTGATCACAATGGAAGATCTCTTTCACTCCTTCCTATTAAAGTATCCCTCAGTAACCTTCTGCTACTGAGGTAGTTTCAATTTAGATAGGACAAAATTCCCTGAGGATTATAGCTTCCTGGCAATTTGGGATAGTTTGCTTGTCTTTCCTTCTATAGCAAACACTGGCTGTGATATAAAACTGTTTTGCAGTAAATAAATGAGTATTAAATGTCTTTCAGACAAAGAAATGCAAATAATGAAAGTAATTAATGATTCTCAGAAAAATTCATCCCTAGTTTAAGCTTAAACAATTTCTATGAAGTTGCATCAGTGGGCAATCAGATTTAATCTAGATTTAATCTTTTGATTTCATGTGAGAGTCCTGAATTTGAGTTAGGTCTTAACAATTAATCAGCTCAGCTGACTTTTTGGGTGAGACCATAGATAGAGAGGGAAGGTGACAAAGGTCAGTGGTTAGTACAAAATAGACACTCTGAAAGAATTTAGAAATAAATAACATTATCTTGGACCTCATCAGCAAAGAGCCTGAAAAGCCCTGGCCATGGGAAAAGTCCTGTATGCCACATTTCAGGAAATTTTTAATGGCTAATACCCAGCAGTTTTAGACATAAACTGCTGCTGGTCTTTGGGACACAAGCCCCCAAATCTCAAGAAAGCAAGCCTGCATTCTTGTCTTCTTCCAAATCTCAAATACTCTTTAAACTTTGCATAAATATTGAAGCACCATACTTTTCTTCCCAAAAACCACTTTCCCTCACAATGCTTATCCCAGCAACTGTTAGCTCAGCCTTTGCCTGGCTCTGTATCACAGCACCATTGACAGCAGCAGGAAATTTCCTTCAGATAGCAATTCTCCAAGGGTTCAGGATCCACTTCTCAATTAGCCCTCTAATTGGCAGCAGCAGGGACTGATTTCTCATTGCAGCAGTGAGAAGCAACTTGGTTCAAGTCATGCCTTTGCCTGCTCTTTGTTCCTGCAGGAGCTTGCCAGTAAAGATATAGGCAGACCTCAGACCCCAGCACAGCTGGAATCTTTATGGCAGCACATATTTCTGGGCTTTGTTCTGAAGGTATAAATTTAGATTATTTTGTGCCATGCTACTTCTTGTATTAGTGCTCATTTTGGAGTGCACGAAGACACTTGGAATAAAAACAGAAGCACAGCTGAACAATCTCCATCCAACAAAATTCAAGTCAAACCCCTCAAGATCCAGTGAAAATGGGAGCACTTTGGTTTAGGATCTTTTTCTTTTTTCCTTCCTGTTTTGAACTAATTTGTTCTTCCATATTTGGGCCAAGTTTGGAAGCCAAAATATTTAAAAGCTCCAGATAATATTTCTATAGCATACAGTTTTGACCCCTCAAGGTGTTAAGAACTTTCAGTGAGATCCAGGGAACTGTTGGCTTTAATGGAGGTGACACTTCTGTCTTTTAGGTTTTCAACTTTCATGGCTCATGTCCTTCAAGTTTTAGAGTGTGAGAGCGAGTATATAATGACCCAAGTTGGAACCAAAAATAGTTGGGTAGCATCTCTGAGAGCTCTCCCCATCCCCAGCTCTGAGTGTAGCACATTTCTGTGATGTATGCTCAGGCTAGCTTATTTGAAATGCAGTTGCTGCCTGGAGCCAAAGTTTTCAGGGCTGATCTCCTGCCTAACTAAAAATTCATATATAAGCAGCCAGATTGGAAGCAAAAACGTAGCCACTGAGCTGGAAAATTCGGGTTCCAAATGAGTGACTTGCCCTTAAGCTGAAGATCAGTGACAAATGAAAGGCGCCCACCATCTATTTGTTTAGGCAAACAATGCCACTGGAGTGGAGACAGTAACTTGCCCAGGGCAGAACTACTAACATCAATTTGGAAGGTTGAGCAACTCAACCTTGAAGGTTTGCCCTTCACTTGGTACTGTCCCAGAACAACTCAGAGCTACAGAACACCTATAACACATGCTGAACTTTAAGCAGATGCTGAAGCACTTTGCTGAATTCAGGTTGTCAGGAAAACTGAGCTTGTTAATGTTGAGATCACTTGAGTGGGTTGTTTTTCTTTTTTTGAATCTTTCACACTTAATTTGTTATGACAAGGGAGATAAAGTACAGACTATTAAGTTTAATTAATGGCACATGAAGTAACATTGATAGGTGAGTGTGGAGAGAAGTGAAAGTGTTGGAGCATATACTGCTGCCTCACTCATCCTCTTTTCAGAGTGCAACTGTCACGAAGGGCCTGATTCCATACATCTTCAAAGTTAAATATTTTGAGTTATCATTTGACAGCAGATCTGCAGCATGCACACCATGTTGCTCATCTACAGCATCATTCCTCTTCCAAGCCACAGCCCCACTTTCTCCAGCAGGTGATTAGGCAGAGATCCTTATCGTTTGAAACATCAACAGTGATGCCCATGCCCCTCTCCCCCCACTCTGAAACAACCAGGAAAGTTTCCTAAGGAAAGGCAATCTGACAGGTCAATGATCTCCTTTAGCTTCCTCTAATCATTGTTCTTCCTGTCCCAAGCCTGCTGGAAGACCTCTTTATGAGATGAAACTGCTGAGGTTTCTCCATCAGGCTCTGAACATCCACATGAACAGATATCAACTGTGTTAGACACAGACAAACATACAGAACACAACCAACACCAGCAGATGGACAATTAAACCCACACATTAAAAAATTAACTCTCAACAAAACCTGGTGAGGCAGAATTCACAATTTTGCTGTGGAGAGAGGCAGAAGCAGAAAGGTTAAGCAATTTGCTCAAGATTGCCAGAGAAGTAATTGTCAGTGCTGGGATTAAGATTTAGGAATTTATAACTTCTGTTCCTGTGCACAGGCCACTAGATCATCATCCCTGGCACTCCAGAGAACCAGACTTCTTATTCTTTCAGGTAAAATGCTAAACCAAATGCTGTGACCTTTTCTGGAGTTTTCAGATGAACTGCTTTCTTAACTCCAGGTTACAGAGAGCAGTGGGGGGTGGGAGGTGGGGATGTGATGGTGTGAGGAAGTGACAGACCAAAACCAGAATGTGCAATGCTTGTGTAAGGAGATTTTCCTCCACCATTTGAGAAGTCTCTGCTATCTGACTGCAGCACAGGAGGGAGAATACAGCCCCTGATGGGAGTTTTGGGGAGTATTTGCCACATTTTCATTTAAAGACATTGACAAACTGTTTCAGAGGTCTCACTGGGGGTGTGGGCAGCTTTATATTATTCACGGGAAGTCAGGACCTGCCCGTGAACTCTAGTACTTACAGAATATATAAATAAGCTGTAATTCACTGTAACATATGTATGGAAATCTTTGGGAAAATCTGCTATGCAAAATTCAGTAATTCCAGCACACTTTTATTAGTAATATTATTACCATTACTATTCTGTGAACCTGTGGAACTTTGACTTCAACGAAACATGCCCACCTACCTTCCCTTTTGGACTTGATTCTGTTTCTGAACCAGCCATTAGAAGACAACACCTCAAGATGTGAAGATGTGACCAAGCACACAGGACCACAAGCAGGACCCAGCTCTGTGGCCACACCAGCCAGTAATTGTGTGACTGTCCAGGAGGGGAGAGCCCTGTGGATGAGTGGCCACCATGCTCAGAACCCCCTGCCCAGCCTGAGCTGCTGCCCAGGTGACCTCCTGAAACAGACAGCTTTCTCATACTCACAGGGCAGGGTTATGCTGCAAGGAGAAGATGCTGCCCCTGCTTACAGGGTGGTTTTGACCAGTAGTTCAGCAGGACCCCAAACTGCTGCACCATACCAGCAATTGCCACTGTGACTTTTAATCCTGTGCCTCAGCCTGAACTCTCTGGACTTCAGACTGCTTCTCTTCAGTCCTGTTCATTCCCATTTCACACAGGCACTGCAGTTTTTGGGAGATGGGACTTCTGTTTTTGATAAACAGGGAAATGTGCCTCTCTGGGTAGCCAGCATTGAGCAGGGGTTGAGCAGAAATGACTTCCCATTCTGTCCAAACATGTTTCCAGAGCTGCTGAGCAAGTTAGGGAGGAGCCATGGAGGATCTCAAATTGGAGCCTATGCACTTCACACCTCTGCTTTTACTTGCAAACCTTGAGAGTTTGCAGTGATCTTCTTGTTTGAAGGAGGAAGGGTTGGTCTGGGAGCAGTGACTGCCCTTTTGATAATCATCCTTGTGCTGCCTCTGACATTTAGCAAGAAATGTAATCCAAAACATGAGCTGCCCAAATATGTAAAACAGGGGGCCTAATGGGTCTCCTGCTGAGAGTAGAAACAATGGTACATGTAGCCAATTCCCATTCCAAAGCTTTGCTGGATTTCTCTTGAGTACCACAAGTTTGAATGTCATGAGACAGGAAGGACTGCATGAGAGTTTTTTAAATGGTAACAATCCCTGACTTTGTGAAATATATGATAATTTCAATGAGGATGACTTTACAAGAGGACACAATTGAATAGTATACATGCGTGTGTGTGTGTGTATCTGTATGTTCTAATTTCTTTATACATACATGTGTGTATAGAGCATAGAATTGCTTATACTGAAAAGTTCAGTTCTGATACATGATTGGTTTCCTCCAATCTTACATGTCATCTGAGTGAGCAAGTCACTTGACAATCTTATGCCTCAAAGGCAGTTAATTGAGACTATGTTACAGCTAAACACTTCTCTCTTTTCACTTGCCTGCTCTAAATATGAGCCCATGATTTGGTAATTTGCATAATGTCTTCTGACAACCTGACTCTGAAGTCTTCTTGTTTCTCTTTGGAAAACAAAATGGGAGACAGTAGCATCCGAGGGAACGAGTGTATCTATTTCCCTTGAACTGAGCAACTTCAGCTCCTGGAGCTCAGGTTCCTCTGGAGGTAGAGGGTTCAGAAACTGTGCAGCTGCTGATGGGAGATGGAGGCAGTAAACCTCTAAAGGGATCTGGAATTACGTCTAGTGGGTCAGCTCTGCAGCTTCTTGTTGCACCAACCAGAAGGTGCTTTGAGAGGCTCCACTTCTCCTGACATGGCAAAATGGCCCCTGTGCCACCCATGTGTGACAGCCGGGAGAACCACACGAGCTGGGAGTTTTACTATGTGTTTTCTTTCCCTAAAATATCATTCAGTGGTGCTCTGCATACTGCAGACCTGGGAAAGAAAACAGATTAATCTTTGCTAGTATTATTTAATTTTTTTCCCTATGGATTATCTTTCTGCAGAGCCCTAAGCCTTTGAAAATTTGGTCCCAATGTAACTTGCCTATGAAGTCAATTAGCTCCTAAAATGACAACACATTAGAAAGAACTCAGAAGCTGATATAGAAATACCTTGTTTTATTAAGCCTGGCCAATTTTCTGTCAACAAAAATTATGCTTCTGAAGTGATGTGGAACAAGAATCAAACATGAAAGCATACAAGTATCCACTTTTGAGCCCTTGAACAGCTATAAGAATCCACTTCTTCTTGGTATTTCTGCTACACAGAATGAATTTTCATTACGTGAAGTATCTATTATCTAATGAATAAAAAAACCTGTGTTATGCATTAAAGTGTAGTATGAACAAAAGCGCTGGAAAAACTTGCATTACTTCATGGTGAATTTTTGTGGCAGAAATGGTACTTTTATGGACTTCTGCAGCACGGATGATGTGTCACCAACCATACTACTGAGTTTTCAGTCAAACTTCAACTAGACTTCTAAACCACAGAAGAAACTAATTCCATGAATAAGCATGTGCTAATCAGGGAACACATAATTTTTTTTTCATCAGGATATCATGCTCCAGATCCTTGGTTGTGTTTGAGGAATGCCACTCCCAAATCACGGGTGGTTCATATGAAGTCCAAATTGAAGACACAGAGATCAAAAATGGCATAAACTGACCAAAATATCAAGTCCAGGTTTAAAGATGTCAGGCCACCCTTGCTCTGGAAGAAAAGAATTCTGCATTCATCCAGCTGTAAGCACAAAATTCACATGCTCTGGGGAGCCTCCAAATTCTGGGACCTCCCTGATGGCTTTGGTCTTCCCTTTATAGCACTTTAGAGGAACGTTGTTAAAATACATACCTTCATCTCCCAAGGAAAGAGGTCATCTTTTAAGCCTTGAAAGATCCACCTGTTTGAGCCTTTGAGGATGGTGTCCCACATCCATGTTGTGTTCCGCTCCCTTGGAAGCTGGTCGTGCCTTTCTTACTGGCAGCGAACTGGACAGGAGGTTTTGCCAACACATTGGAATTTACCACAAGGTGTGCCACACTTAATCCCAGCTACTCCACCCCAGTTTTATGCACAGGGAGGTAGGGCCAAGTACTCTTCAGCTGTACCCTGTCCTAGAAAGGCAGCCTCAATGGCAAGGTAGTCCTACAACGTACTAGGCTGAACACAGAGATGGTTAGTACCATGAAGTATTTTGTCCTTTGTGTCAGCTGTAAGAAATAAAAGCAATTTAGGTGTTTGGGGAATAGTGGCAACAGCTGAATTACACCTCGGACTACACAAAGAACAAGCACAAAGGCCAAGAATGGCACAGCTCCAACAGAAAGAGGAGTGGCTGGGTCATGGCTGGGTCAAGGGCTTTTAACCTCCGGTAGCACATGTGCAGATCTGCATGGAGCAGTGCTGTTAGCACTGAGTTCTGAAAAGGTGAAAGTAGCCATAAAGAAGAGCAAAATGTTGTTCAAAGAGCTGAGGCTGAATCTTCTGCGATAATAAATCCATAAATTTCCACTGGAGCACTAGTCATGAAGAGTGGGAGTTTGGAAGAGTGCCTGTGACTGTAGAAATAATTGATATTTTCAGTTAGATGGCCAGAACAAAACAAAACAAAAAAGTCCATTTGAGCTGTCCAAAACCTCTTTCCCCCTCTTTTTGGAAAGAAAAAAATAAAAAGTCAGTGTAGGGCCGGTTTCCTCTCTGGGCTCCAGGTTATTCCCCATACTGAGGAGGATGCAGGTGGTCAGAAGGCTGCTCCTTCTCACCTCCAAAGGTCTGTGGTTCAGGTCCTCCCTGCAGTAGGGATGGAGCACACCAAACCACCCCACAGCAAGGAACACGAGCTGGAGATGCATGAAAGGCCCCATCCACTCTTTCTGCCAGGAGCTGTAAGTTCTGTGAAGAGATGCACAGGGGAACAAGGTCATTACCACCACGGAGAAGTGATCCAGAGGGCAGGCATCCTGATTTTTGGTCCAGGATGTGGTTAAAAGTCATGTGAAGAAAAGCCTGGGGAAGGGGTTCAGGTCTGGGTTGAGGAAGAACCTTGGCACAAGGTCAGGCCCCAGAGAGGTAGATGGGAAATGTGGGGTTACTCTGTGGGATGGGGTGGATGCAAGGTTATCTGAAACACTCAAGACAGAGTGGGCAGAGATGCCCAGTTTTTGGCAGTGGGCTATAAATTGATTGTGGTGGAGGGACAAGGAAAGGGGAAATTTCAAGCATGGGAAAGTGGAGTGAGACTGAAATGGGTAAATACTCATCAGCTCAGACAAGGTGAGAAGAATTGGATGCTTTTCCAGCAAGGGTAGCTGAGTGTTAGGTTTTGGTCCAAATATTCAGGCATATTTTGCTCTGCATATTCAAGTCTTTTTAAATTGAGTGAAAGAATTTCAACAGAAAAGACAGTCAGTATCCAAAAATATCCTAAAGCTCAATAGTGAATTTTCATTTTAGAACTATAAATCAGACAGAGAAGGCCCTGGAGCCCAGCATTCCCCTATCCCTAATATATGTCCTCATACTTGGATGGCAAGTATGAATGTAAAGATATATATAAGGATGTATTGGAGGAGAGAGGGAAGAAGGAGGTAAAAGTGGATTTCTTTACCAATAAATACTCCCATTGTCAAAGATTCTATCAAATCACAGAAACTGCAAAATAAAAATCTCTGGGCTGAAAATGGTGCTATGAGGTACATTAAATGTGTCTGCTTTTTATGTTTACGTATTTCCTGAAAGTATTTGCTGAATTGTTTTCCCTGACCTGACACTGAAATGAATGACTTCCTGACAGAAGTATTTTCTAAGACTAGAAGCACCGTATATTTCAACTAAATATTATTCAGCATGAGCCACGTAGAATACAGCACCATGCCCCTGTGCCAAAGCACATTCATAGATACCCAGCCTCTGCAGAAAATCATGGAGAGGAAAAAAGCACAACCCCAACTTTTATTTAAGTGCCATAACTGGCTACCTGGACTCTGTTCAAAGCAGAGTCCAGTGTGTTGTTGCACCCACTTCTCTCTGCCTGATAGTACAAGGCAGCTGCCCAGAGTATGGGTGACAGTGGCACAGTCAGAAAACAGGGCCTGGAATTGTACAAATTCCTCCATTTCTTTCTCCTCCTGCCAAATTGTGGTAATTCAGATGATCATAAATGGCTTCTTCCTAGGGAGTGCTGAAAACCCTCTCCAGCAAATATGATTTTGTACATTATGATCTGGTTTTATATAGCTTAATGAAATTTTTTAAATGGTTTTCAGCAGAAAAGCAAACACAAATAAGCTCTTCAAAATCCTCCTTAAATCCAAGTCTGTGCAACCTTAATTTGCAGCAATATATAATAGCACTGATTGAGAGTCTGTTGTGATTTAGTCTACACCATTGAAAAGAACACAGTACACCAGGGACCTAATCCCAGCCTGAAGGATGTCTAGTAACACCGTCTCACTTCACAAGCCAGGCTGAGTGAAACCTGGATTTTCTGTCATACATGGGTAGCAAAATGGATCTTAAATATTAGGGCTTCCTTTTCAATGAATCATGTCACGATAAAGAATAATCAGGTCTCATGATTTTCTGTGATTATCTTTTTTTCTTTTTCCCTAGCACCAGAAATGATCATGCACCATTTAAGCAGAGAGACCAAAGCATCTTTACAGCCCACGCCTGAACGAGCTGGGTACGACTCAGACCACTTCCAAACTCCCAGTACTCTCCTTCTGTTCCCAAGGTCTGCTCTGAAGAGGAGGAGCCCTGCTTCTGTGGCATGATCCTGTTTTTATCAGTGTGATAATTAAGATGGCAAGTCCTGGTTTTCAAAAAAAAGATCCCACTGACTTGAGAAGTAGCCATTAAAAAAAAAAAAATCTGTTTATTTCCTGTCTGCTACTCAGATCACTGAAAATGAAACACTATGCAAGCACAAAAAGTTATTATGTGACTTGCAGCCTCCAGCTATTCTGACCTCACTGAATGCCTTACAAGCGTCTATTGTTCTTGGAAATAGTCTGAGATGTGCTTTCCAGAGAGATTATTATATATTCTTGCTACAAGGAGGGAAAAATGTTCTGATACTGTGTCATGTCATTTCTTCAGTGGTATTTAGATGCACTAGAATGTGGAAGTGTGACAGGGAAGAATACAGACCTGTTATATGACTAGTGGTGCTGAACCATATATACTATGGACCCAAGAGTCCGTATTTTACTTAGGGCTGACTGAATCCACCTCCATGCTCCTTGCCAGCTCTCAGTACCTGTACTCTCCAAAGCAGTAAACCTTTCTAAAGCAAAAGCCCCTTTGCTGACTGCAGAAGGTAAATTCTTCCTCACCTGCCTCCCCTCAGGATCTGCACTTACATCCTCAGGGCCGACTCCATCTCCACCTGTAAAGCTGCTCCTGCAAAGGGTGAGCCCCTTGCTGTCACTGTGCCCTGGCAAACCCTGGGAGAGAGGCAGAAGCGTTTGTGCAGACCCAACCAAGGCCTGATTTCAGCCTTCTGTTTGTGGTAGGGAGGGTTGCTCATGTGGTTGGCCTGTATGTGAGAACACGTAGCAGATGCTGCCAGTGGGATGCTCCCCGAAAGCTCATGCAGAGCATTTCACACAGCCAGCATAAACTTGCTCTGAGAGACAGCATCCAAATATTTAAAAATTGACTGTGACTGCACACCACAAGATCCAGCACTATGATAAGCCAATTTCAGTGACCTTGAAAGAATAAGGTTTGATGCCTCATAATGCTCTGTGGGTTGCTGATTTATAAACAAGCTTTCACACCTTCTAGAACTAAAGATGGAACAATTTTCCTTTTCAGAACTGGCTTTTGGGGAAAGGAAAAAACTCCTCAAAGAAGGTGGGTATTATCTTGGTTAAGCAGGGCCAGGAGCTAGATCCAGGCAACCCAGTGTTACATTGTGGTGAGAACAAAGGTTTGCTCCCCACCTCCCGGATGATTCTCACAAAGAACACACAGCTCTATTTCCAGTGGTTGCAACGGGCCACTAGACAGCAGCCTTCCATGGGGTTATTGAAAGCAGTAGGGCAAGAAAAAGGCAGCAAACAGCAGGAACTGCAGAAAACTGCTTTCTCCTTCACGCCAGAACTTCAGCTGTTTGTACTCGATCCCACCTCTCCCACACATCCTGTTCAGAGATGGGCAGTAGGATGCTCACAGCAGTGGTCCTGGTTGTTCCCACCAGGCTGGTGTTCGCAGGATGGATGAGGAAATGCTACAGGCTCCTCTTGCCTGGTTAGATTCAATCTAGAGAAGAGATGGCACATATTGTATCATAGTGGATTATGATTTAACCAGCAGGTCATGCTGAGATTTTATATTCTGGATAATAGCTAAATGCTTTTGAAGTCTTGTAATCTCATACAGAGCAGAGGTGGAAAGTGAAAAACAAGAAAATGGCAAAACATAGCAGGGGAAATCACAGTCTCTATCACATAATAACAGCAACTTTTCCTCAGATTTTGTTTTTGTGTCTCTTTTAAGACACAGGCTACAGATGAGCTTGTTATAATGTTCACTCAGCTCTGATATGCTGTTTCAGCTATGGCACTGTCCTCCAATGACTCTCCCAAAAGGATTCACTTGGGGAAATCACAACAGGAGAACAGGCAGAGAGGGGAAGCGAACCAGACCAAAGAGGTTATGGAAGGGTGGGGTGGGTCTTGCCAAACGTGTATGTGAGAAAATTGAGCAAATGTCTATTTATTCTGCCCATGTGAATCTCAGGACACAACACCCTGTGAGGGTGGGCGTGTGGCTGGCAGCTGCTGGGGAGAGATGATGACTTTAGAACTGAAATATTGCATCAAAGCAAAGGCACTGCAACCGAGGCAGGAGTTATGCCCTGGCTAATCTCAGCTCAATCGCAAATGGGAAAGCAAAAAAGACAATAACCCAATGCCTCCCTTAGAGACTGTTCACAGATGGGGATATTAAAAATAAAAAATCAAATCAAATCAAATCCAAGCCTTGATAAGAACAGGGAGACAAGCAGGTTTAGAGCAACTGAGTGGGAAGAATGAGTGGCCTGATTTGTGTCCTCCAATAGACTGTTTACCTCATTTCTCTATGTGTGTCTGTGAAGACACATATATCCTATCCCAGGATGCTTGAGGTAGGCTGAACCCCCTTGACCAGCAGCACTACAGAATATGGGGGGCCCTCACTGGTTCAAAACACTTCATACAAAATATCTTGAAAAGCATTTATGGACACTCCAAACTGATCTGCATCACTAATAAGACATTATGAACTTTTATAGCTTCTCTTCTAAGACAAAAGGCCATTAAATGGTCCCTCACAGCACCCCTGTGAGATCAGCAGACATTATAATCTTTATTTTATTGAAATACGAATAGGCAGGGAGAGGGCATGGGCTGCTTCAGCATTCATATCCATGTGATAATTAGCTGTCACAAACATAATGAGGAAAAATGACAGGAAATTAAGGACCTACACCAGTGCTTTAAAACTCAAATTGTCTGGGCAAAATGGCTTTTTTTTTCCTGTAAGTCTTTGACACAGATGTCCCACATCCAAAAGACCTTTCCCAAAAGATGTTATGCTAACAGCAGCCTGTTAACACGAGCAAACCCATCAGCACTGACATGAGATTGCAGCCTTCTACCCTGGCCGAGTGATCACTGATCTAAGCCTCCCTTTTCCAGGTGGCAACGACCTCTACTCCACATTACACATGACATTTTCACATTATTTTCACCCCACCCATGCTCTACTCAGCGTCAAGAGGCACAAATGAGCTTCACTGTCCAAAATGTAGGGCCTTTAATGATCTAAGCCCCTTGCTGTTACTCTGACACAATGCAAAATTAAGCTTCACGCGATATTCAGCGGCAAGAGAGGTGAAAGGAGAATGACCAAAATACCTTCACAATGAGAGCCCCCTTCTGCTTTAAGGTCACTTTGGAGCTGAGGGAGGGCATGAATATTCACAAATATTTTAATTAAAATTCTTCTGATTCTATGAGTCAGGTAGAGGAGTTTATAGTCTGCCATACTGGAACTGAAGGTTATTGGCCTGTGAGTAGTCAAGGTGCCTCAGAGACACAGGAGTAAGAACTAAAGCTCAGCAAGCCATTTGCAACTAATATTTTTTTATGATGAGTTTCACCTTTGTCTGACAACTCTCTATAAATTTGCATCATTCTCTAATTTATTCATTATTTAGGTTCAATAGTAACAGCAGCAAACAGTGTCTTCCCTGTAGAGCAGTCCATTATAAATTATTATATGCAATATTTGCTATATCCAACTATTTCCCTTTCTATTCCCTGGTAAGGGGAGTTAGGTAACAAAACAGAGCAGTGTAAATTTTACAAGAATATAAACTATTCGGAATTCACCGACGGTCAGTACATTAACATCTCTGTTTAAAATTCACTTGGCAAACCTCCATTCTTGTAGAGCTTGAATATACAAATAAATGCAGAAGTCAAACACAGAAGGACTGCTGAACTCAATCAAATCAAAATTCACTTTCAAATTCAAATTATTACATACTTTTCTTTTTTCCATTTTCCTACTCAGTCCACTCTGCTGAGTAGCAAGAAAGTACTACACACAGCAACTTCAAGTTCAGAATGATTTTTTTCCAGATTCCAGACTCTCCAGACATGTCAGCAAACTGTGGTCTGTCCACTGGCTTACCTACACAAGCCACACTATCTGCCGTGAGGATGGATGTGTCCTACCATGTGGTATGTGCAAAAACATGCCTGGAGGCTGAAAGTGAGCTTGGGAAACCTGTGGCTTTCCGGATGGTTATGACTTGTACTCTGCACTCTCAGGCAGTGGGGCACATGCCCCATGTGTCCTGATACCTTCCTTTATATTCCCTGTAACTGTACTGCACACTGCATTTCAAATATTCCCATATGAACAATGTCATCCACCCAAGCTCACGACAATTGGGCACCAGGGCAATACTAAGGCTCTTTTATCTACAAGGAAATATTTAGCAGGGCAGAATCTTCACTGCACAGACCTAGAAAGGCTGAATCTTCTTCTAAAATGCAAATTTATATGCACCATTTTGCTCCAAAGAACTCTTGAAGTAAAAGCTCTTATTGTGGATAAATATTGTATGTTCTTGGTTAGCTGTAAATTGTACAAATGTTCCTCTGCCTTGAGCTCTTGAGGCGGAAGGTAGCAAAAAGAGAGAAATATAAAATGTAGTACTTTTTTTCCAAAACAGCTACACTTTTGAAATTAGTCACACAGTTCCTAGTCCAGTGCCTGTACTACCTCTGCTGAAAGTCAGAGAATTTGTTTTATTGAATTACTTGAAAGCCCAGATGCTTTTTAAAAATCAAAACAAAACCATGTAGTGGTCTCGAGCATGGCCCAGCACCTGTGTAATTGTGATCACAGGACACCATTTTTTTTCCACTGCTGTAGCATAATGTAATTTCATAGATAGATTCACCCTCTTTGTGCTTCAGCATGAGGAATAATGACTGCTCGCTGGAGGCCAGATCTCACACACCTTGAACAGATGAGCTATTCCCATTGGCTTCAGGCTGTCACTGTAAGTTCCTCCACCTCCTCGTAGGGTTTGCATCAGCACATGTGCTCCAAGCATGTTTGCTGGGTGAGGCTGAAGATCAGAAGTAGCAGGCACAGCGGAGCTGTCTGCAAACACCGCTTTGGGGAGGAAGTGTTGGAGTGGAGATGTCAAAAAGTGATGAGCCTTACAAATATTTTTATCTCACGCTCCACTACAAGCTTTGCTTCCTGCAACAGAATGCTGGCACAATGTAGATGCTTTCATAGTAACTCCAAGAAGCCTGCATGACAAAAGTCTTTGTTGCCATGTGAGCTATCAAAGCTCCCTCTGTGTTTAAAAAAAAGCGTTACAAAATTTTTAGTGTTGTTGAGTTTCTTGGGTTCATTCACTCATTCCCCTGCTCTTGTGGCCCTTTGAATTCTCTTTTCCACCAAAACATTCAGGCTTAATATTCCCAAAATAGCTGTCAGCAGGAAATGTTAGGAGTTCTCAGTCTGAGAAATAACAGGGCCGTCTGTTGATCTGAATCGCCGAGGGTGGGATTTTCAGTCTGTGTGTTGCTGAAGAGGAGGAGGGAGAGACAGCGGTGAAACAAGCGCCTCTTCCAGCAGCTCCCCGAGGGGTTTTGCAGCCGCGTTCGTGAGGGTGGAGGTGGCTGCAAACCCTCTCAAGTCACTCACTGTGGCTCTCAAGCACACTGTGAGACAGTTAACTGTGCACTCGTTATCAGCAGAAAGCCTTCTGCACCTCCTGAGCAAAAATAAATAAATAAATAAATAAATAAATAAGCTAACAAAGAGGAACTGAGATTTCAGCTCATTCTTGGACTCTACAGGCAACCTGCTCCAGTACCCACTGATGCTAGAGAAAACACTCTTTTGGACTTCACCATGATTTGGAACAAGCCTTGAATGTTCATTTGTCTCTTTTGCTTTGGAAAATAACTAATGGCATCTGATCTTTACTTGTCAGCAAATCTGCTTTTCCCATGTGCTCTTGAAGTTACTCTCAGTTCTCCAGACTTTCTGAACTAAAAAGCATGGCACAAGCATCTCCTTCCTTGACTTAGCTCACTCTCTCCCCCCAGCAAAAAAGTTGCTTGAATAAGTCCTCTGCAAAAGTGAAAAATTTTGCTTTGTGGGAATCTGAATAAATGTATTCTTCAACTTTAATTCACACAACTCACCATTCCAAACTCATGGCAGAGATCTAGTTAAAAAGTGGTGAATGGGGCAGGAGTGAGCTGCCAGCAGCCCTGTGGGCCAGGGATTGAGGTGCCATGTGTGGTCTCAGAGTGACACTCAGACACGGTGCTGGCTGGCACCTTAAAACCTCTCCTCCTACTGAGACTGTGGTGTACGTCAGTCAGCATTTACAAGGTGCTGTCACACTCCAACGCAGTGTACCTGGAAAAACCTAACCTTATAGATTTGTGCTGTGACCCTCTACAAGCTTCTGGAAATAAAGCCATTCCCAGTTATTATCTTGGCACTGTTTCACCGCTCACCACAAATGCTTCCCACGTTTCTGAGCATAGCAGTCACCTTCTCATGCACCCCGTCACCTTATTGAAACCAGACACGGGTCAGATATGGCAATGATTAATACCATGCATTCCCTTTCCCAGACTTAGCACCTCAGCCAGAGCAAGAAGCACTCAGTTCCCTGCCAGAGCTGAATTAATCAGAGGGGAGATTGTAAGACAGTCAGATAGCAGTCAGCTCAGCAGAGGAAGGAACAAACTGTGCCTGAGTAGTTGTGTGCCTGATAATAGAAGTTTCCAGCTTCACGAGGAATGTAGGAGAGGATGGACGTCATGCTAAACCCCAGAGAAAACAAAGAGCAGCAAAAAACACTGAGAGTGCTTGCAGTCATCACTGACTTGGTGATGTGTATCTCAGTTTATCAGGTGAGCCCCAAGATCACTCATGGCTGTATTCCCCTTGGGAGGGCAAAGCATCATCCTGTATCTCATTTGTGGATGGGAACATGTTCAGAGCACAGTACTGGACTTCCAGGCACTTTCCTGTGCCGTGCTTTCCCTCTCTGGGGTATAAGGTTTCTACAAGTGAGTGAGCAGCAAGGCTCCTCCTAACTGCATGTACATCTTAATGATCACACCGAATGGTAATTAGGTGCACATACATTGCAGAAAGTTATTTTTGTTAATTAGAGAAGGATGTTAGACATCAGCAATGCTATTTTCCACTGAAATTTTCCCATTATCTACAACAGAAGTTTAGTTATGCTAGGCATATCAGATTCAAGAAGGTAATGTAACATGTTACATATTCATAAGGGGCTAATCTTGCAAGGAATAGAGATTCCTCCTCAGAGGCCTTGCTACAAGGGTTTTATACAGGGAAGATCCATGGCCAAGTGCCCAGGAAGAGTTCACCTGTGTCAGAAAACAGGTCCGCCCACACCACTGAGAAACCCCTTCTGACATTAATGCCCAGGTTCTGTGAACACCCATATAAATATTTTATGGGAGTTCATCACAGGTGTGGGCAAGATGTCCCAAACTTAACATGGCTGCCCTTGAGCAAGCCATGTTCCTATGCCGTTTGAGAGCAGGAACAACTCAGTGAAGATGCATCATCATTTACCCATACTGAAGGAGATTCCTACTAATTCTTCTTCCTGAAGGATCCAGGTGTGTAGAGAGAAGCAGAATTAAGTGGTCCCAGATACTTCATTCAGCACAGAGCACTCTAAGGAACCCAGAGATCCCAGAGCAGAGGAAGCTGAAGTGCACAAGTTTGGATTAAGCCCAAGAAAGAAATATTACTTGTGTGAAGTCTTTCTCCAGGTGTTGGAAGGAAAGAGCTTTTGAAAACAGCAGCAAATATCTGGGTATTTCCTCCACTTCCACCATCTGAGTCCTTCCAAAAGAAATACCAGGTGAAGTCACCTCCAGTAGACAACCTCTGGAGAAGACAGAGAAATGCTCTGCTTCCTACTACCCAGGAAGAGCCAGAAGAGAGCAAGGATTGTTCTTGTAACATCTATCCCCCTCTGCTTCCTCTGTGAGTTTGTCCCCTCTCAGTGCTCACTGGAGCCACCCCTAGTTTGTGATCTTCACCTCTGTCTCTCCAGAAACTCCTACTTTTCTTTGGAAAAGGTACCATTAAACAGCAGCACCAAGATGGGTGAATTACCTCAGCTCTGTGCTGGGATGAAAGAACCTGAAGCATCACAGTCCACTTGCCAGGCTTGGCTCAGAGCATGGTATTACAGATTTCCCAGCAGTTACTTCTGGAGATCAGAAGGGCTGGAGAGCTGAGGAGACCAAGGGATTGCTGTTTCTTACAGAACAACTCTTCCCACAGCATACCGAGAAGAAAGCAGTATTTATAGCTTGTGGGACAGAGCGTCAAGGTCAGCTGGGGTCTGGCTTGTACTCAGCCTGCCCACAGCTTCTTTCCCTACTCAAAAAGCCCTGAAAAGCCCTAGGAATCCAGCCAGGCTGTGCTTGAGAGGTACAACCCAGGCGCTGGAAACCCGCACAGATGGTGTATTTGGAGAGCAGGCTGTATCTGAATGCAAGCTGAGCAACGAAAGGAAGCGTCCCTGCGTGGGGTCTGGTGGACTCATTGTGTTGCCAGTCACTATTCTCTCTGACTTTGCTTCTGCTCCCAGGTTGATATATCCAATATTAATGAGGCATTTATACTCCATCATGGAGCCCTCTAAGAACAAAAATTTATTGCTAATGGAGTGTGCTGTTGAATTAATTATTATAATTTTAATTTTTGGGTTGGGTTTTTTTTGGGGGGAGGATGATGTCTAGCAGGGCTTTTTTTCTCCCCTCAGGAGCAATACAGCAAACATCAGCAGGCTGGATATTTTGTGCTGCCTACAATCTGGCTAATCAGCATGGCTGGCTCTAAGTAAGCAGGAGCATGTGCTTGCACAATATCATGTGTTTCTCAGAATACTCTGGGAATATCAGTGACATGGGAAGTGACAAGAGTATCAGTGACACTGGGACAAAGAGAAATTAACTGTGAGCTGGTGAAAACCACAAAAAGAAATACATTTTCCACTCCAATGGTCCTTCCTGAGTCAAATGTCTAAGCCACATAGTTTGTTGACCTGCAGCGTTTGTTTTCACAGATGCTAAAACACAACCATAGCCAAACGCATCACGTCTCACATGTGTGGTGGCTGCCTTTGACCACCGTGGGTGGGTACTTGCCCCCCTACACAGAGATGAAGAACCATTACATCAGTTCATCCCATGTGATAGAGAAGGCAGTTCTCACTCCTCCGCAGAGTAAAGGAGCAGGAGTCTTAAGGTGAAATAACAGGAGTAAATACTCCTCTCAGAAGAGCTGAGCTGGAAAGAGAGCTCAGGCTCAAGAGAGCTTATTTCATGCAAGGAAATAATAAAGAAAACTCTCAGTTTTCATGCATGCACGAAAGGAGCAGGAAACAATATGGACCTAGAGGCATTTCTGGCCACAACAACACAGAGATTATAAAACACACAGGCTCATGTGTTCACGGACCCAGGCTGGAGATCCTCCTGGCAGAAGAGACTGTCAGCGATGTGCAGAATTATTTCCTTTCAGTTTTGCATTATGACCTTGTGGGTCTTTAACACTAGGATTTCAACAATGTTATCTAGTGAAAGTGCAAAGTTCAAACAGGCTCGAATATCACAGATGATTTATACTCTGCTTGCCAAGACTCTCGCTCTTGCAGCATGCTCCTCCAGAAGGCAGCAGCAGCCAGTTTTGTGCATCTGACTTGGTGGGGTTTAGAGGTGGGGACAAAGGATCATGTGTGCATCTTTTCAGTACCAAGCCTGCTATTACCCACGTGCTCAGGTTGTTATCATTGCTCTCCCAGGAAGCATGCCTGGACTACAGAGGAGGCATGGGCTGCATTAATTCTGCCCAGCACCTGGGTATTCAGTACTCCTTAGTGCTAATATTTACTGTGCATAATTGTATCACAGCAGTGGACACTGGACGTGCCAGCAGCTGTGCAGGGAATATTTGGAGACACAGCTCTTAAGGGAAGGGAGGAGTCTTGAGACTGAAGGACAGAAATTTTGGAACAGAGAGGTCAGTGCACAAATCCTTTCACCATAAACTGTCATTAGGTTTAAGAGATGGAGGTGACTTCAGCACTATCTAAAGATTTATTTGATGTTGAAATGGAGTTAAATGTTTCTTTATAGCTGTGATGACTTCTTGTTTTCCCCCATTGTTTTTTGTTTTTTTCTTTAATAGAAGTGTGCTTTTTGAACTGTGACTCATCACAAGAGGTGGAGCTGGTGGAAACTGTCAGAGGAGTAAAAGAAACCAGCATGAGCTCTGCTGAGGAATGCACGTGGTCTCAACATGGAGAGCAAACCACACGAGACAATGCCATTATTCTCTCCTGTCTCCATCAGCTCAGGCTGTGGGGTCTGCTCCTCCCACTCAGGAGTTTGGCCAAAATCCCAGACACGGGGTAGCTGCTGTGGGGGGTCTCTCACAGCACATCCTCACGCTGCTTTTGTCAGGACCAACTGAGTTCTCATCAGAGCTGGTTGTGTTGCACTTCAAAATCCTCAGATGATTAGCAAAACATTTTCCCTCTGTGATTTACAATAAAAATAATTTGTCTGCACCCATGCATAGCAGATCCGAACTGGAAGGTTTCTGACCCAGCATAGAGCAAGGTCCCAGGTTCTGGTGGGGTCAAGAGCATTGCCAGGGTGCCATGCCAGCCCCTTGCAGCTGCTGTCCTGCCTGTCCCCAGTGCCTGCTGCATCCTGCCATGTCCTCAGTGCCAGTCAGCCCCTTTGCAGGCAGGTGCCCAGCACGATGCTCAGCCCAAGCTGTGCATTAGGGCTTTTTTCTCCCTCACTGCAGGCAGCATGGTAATCTAATAAGGAAACTGATGTTTTGAAGGCTACAACGTCAGCAGAGGGAATGTAGTAGCAAGGAGGGGAAAGTGTCATGCCAGCGAGCAGCTTTCACTGCGTGATGTGAGGCAGGGAAAGCTTCCAGAGGAAAAATGCCACTCCCAGCTAAAAATAAAGTCAGCCCAGGAAGGCTAAATCCAACAGCTTGTCTGCTGCTAACTGAAGCAGCACTAGCTCAGAGAAAAGATATTGATCAGCTTCTGCAAGGCAGTAACAGAATGCCTTCTGCATTTGAATACATTTCCTATTTACTAGTTTGTGATGGAGTACAAATTGTGAAGACTTGGCTGTTTTGACAGCAGGATGAGATCTTTTCATGCAAATAGTAGAGTTGAAAGCTCAGGGTGACACCTATCTAAAGGGAATGTTTTTCTACCTGAGAGATGGAGGTTTTGGGTTCAGAAACCCGAGTTCTGCTTCACAGATACCTGCAAGGGCTGGGTGTTGGTGCTTGACTCTCTCCTGAAACTGATGCAGGGTTTCCCTCTATCCCCCCCAACTCCACTGCAGGGAAAACCAAGACTTGCCTGCCTTGGTGTGGTGGAGGCTACGTGGTCTCCTGCTTACAAAAAGAACTCTCTGAAGGCATTAAAACCTGCTTTCAGTGCACAACCATTATTGAAGTAGTGACAGCATCACCCTTTTGCAGGCTTCTCAGGGACAATCTCACTCTTCATAAATGCCACTCAGGGGGGAACTTAAAAGGCAAAAATCTGTGAGAGACTTATTATGCAAACAAGCCAAAAATAGCTAATGTACACATTGCATTGGAATGAATACAGGAGCAAAATCACTCTGGGGACCTCCCTGTCACTTAACAGCCACTCAAAGTTATGTCCTCAAAGTTTATGGAGCCATTAGGAGCTCCCAAGCACATTCTGGCTCTCCACTCATTTGGGAGCTTTATGAAATACCTACAGTGCAAGGTGCTGTGTACACCTGTAGCCATCATGGACTGCCTGTAATGACACTCACAACAGTGAGGGGCCATCAGATTTCCACAAATGGAGAGCTAAGTGACAGAAAGGAGAAAGGAGATCACATCATATCTGCACAAAGGACAGATCTTCCCTTTATATTTAGCAGCTTATGTCAGATAAGCACATCCTATTTTATCCCAGAAAAGCCCTTAAAAAACACCATTGTTGTGGTAGAAATCAGGGCCACAAAATTCACCAGAAATGATGCATCTGTTTCTGTGCACGGCCTCTGACAGTGCAGGGTGCTGTGAACAGGAGAGGCTCCTTTAAGAGAACAATTTGCAGCGAGATTACTGCTAAGCCTTTTTCAGAAATACAGACGTTTCCTAGGGCAAAAGAGGTTCCTGGTACAAAAGGTGGAGGGAACCTTTTGTCATGATAATCTCAGTCATTTTTGCAACACACCAGATTCCCCGGCAGCGTGGCGAGTACAAGCACATGAGACTCGACGCCTGCTGGAGTTGTAGCAATGGAGAGAGAAAAGCTTAACACTCATGGCACTGTTCCCCGTATTCAAAGGCTCTCAGAGGAAACTGCCAGGAAAGCAAATATGGTTTTAAGCGGGGATGTCTCCAGAGACATAGGAATCTTTTTACTGGATGTTCTGAATACAGTTGTGAGTCTCAGAAATCCTGATAAGAAAGTTCCTGCTGAGATGTTCTGTTGAAGTTAAAATGTCTGTACGGAGCCACGGGAAATCAGCAAATAAAATGTGCATTAGAGACTCACCATGCACATTTTCAAGTCTTTGGAGAATTATATTACGCGCAGAGCAGGAAGAAGAATTTATGGAGATTTACAGAACTGGTAAACATATTTATTTTGATTATGAATATCATAACCACATATGTTATACACGAGTACTAATCCATGCATTAAGCTGTGAGGATTTTACTGTGTTTTTCTTGACTGTTTACAAAAAATAAGAAAATTGCTTCATCGATTTGTGACCTCATCCCCTTCACTCAGCCATGACCCCTTTACTCATCTCCTGCATTCAGCTGTGACTCAGAGATTTCCAAAGCATGAGGACTCTCAGTTCCCAGGATATACCTTTAATCCACCTCTAATTTTAATGAACCAGAAACAGCAAAGGGTGATTGAAAACCGGGTCAGCTTCTCCAGAGGTTCTCTGATGGCTGGGGACTAGGAAACCCAGCTAGAGCATAGCAGTTATGCAGCTGCCATGGTGCCTGCAACTCATTTTAGCACAGAAAACTCATTTTAGCACAGAAAACTCATTTTAGCACAGAAGCATCTTGTGTTTCAAAAACCCACTTTGGATGTGCCTTCAGCACACAAGGCAGACAGTGACACTCTCAAAGTGCTTGTATGTGTACCGTTTTTATCTACTGTCATCAAAAATGTAAAAGGGGACAGGAACAGGAAGAGATTTGGGGATTTCAGTATGTGCAAAATCAGTTTTATGCTTTGTTCATGAAGGAAGAAGCTGACACAACTTCCAGGGCTGTGGACTAGGTAGACAAAATCCAATGGATAGAATCATAGAAACATTAAGATTGGAAGAGACTTCCAAGACCATCTCGTCCAACCTTGCCCTAGAGGGTAAGTCCAGGACCTGAGAGAAAGAACAAAACTGAGGTCACAGCCACCAGGCTTGTGCCTGCAGTGGCAGAGGAGGGAAGACAAGCAGAAAGGAGGCATTCACACCATGCAGTCCCATGGTGAGGACAATGTGGTGCTGCCTGCACCAGCTGCCTTCCCTTCCTTCCTCCTCCACCCTGCCCTGATGCCACCTTGGGCAACCACTCCCTGGGCAGTTTCATTCCAGTACAGGAACCTCTTCATCACCCACTCCCACAGCTGGAAAGAAAGGGACAGCCAGTAACAAATCAAGGTCTAGCAAGTGCAGGACAGCAGAAATCACTGAGAGATGTTTGCAAATACACCGATGAAACTGTGGGCTGCAAAATGTATGGTGTCAAAAACAGACATTGCTTCATCAAACTGGCTTTTGGAGAAGAAAATTGACATTTGTAGGGAAAGGAATGCAAATTATGAAATAAAAGTGAAATAGGAGAAAAATACCATGTATTTTGACATTGCTTCATCAAACTGGCTTTTGGAGAAGAAAATGGACATTTTATAAAAGTTAAATAGGAGAAAAATACCATGTATTTGTATATACTTTTGTAGAGATGGGACAACAGAGGACTTTGCTGCAGTCCCTGAGAAGGATGGCTTTCCCTCTGAGGCACAGGGAATTGATGTAAACAGGAAACAGTGAGCAGCTCCGTCATCACAAAGGTATAAAAAACCACTTTGGCCTGGCCCTGATCTATATAATGACACATTTATATGGTCCAGATAAGACAATCCAGAGGCAGTGACTTTGCTCTAATCTAGCCACCTGATTAATATGTCTGCAGTTAGCAGGACACAGGACCCAATAAAGGCAGGGAGTGGGAAGGAGATAAGCAAGGGCGCAGCGGTATGTTTGTTCAGGTGTTAGTATGACAAATATTTTACACCTGCAGCCTTCCTTTGTTTTTAATAAATTCCCCTCCCATTCGCTGAAGGTTTAGGTCTCCACTGCTGCCTCTTCAGAGAAGCAAATAAATGGCTTTTCTGGCATCAGGGCTAGGCAAAACAACTGGAAAGGCTCATTTATGTGCCCCATGGGCATTCCATAGCCAGGGAGCCAGGCAGCCTGAGAGACGTCTCACTGGGCCAAAACTAATACAGAAATGGGAATTTCTGGGGTAAACTCTGCCTCATTTTATGAGCCAGTCTCTTATTCAATTCACACCAGTAAAACCCCTCAGCATGGTAGACTTGACATCTGGGAGAAGCTGTGCTGCCTCCAGTCCCAGTGACTGATGGGAGCCCTGGGCAATAAGGATCCCTGAAAATCAGACTAGTGGCTTTTATGCTTTTTTGTATTTTGTTTTCAGGGGATTTCCTAAAATGGAAACATTATCTTATTAATTCTTCAGCCACAACAATCCTAGAGAAGATTTTTGGCTGATTAAAAATAATGTGGTATGTCAGGCAGTGCCTCGTTAGGCTCAAATAAACTCTATTTAAACAACCAAGTTGATAAAAAATAAAACCTGATTTTCTAGATCCTTTATGTACTTTAGAATCACTTAGCATCATGATAATGGTATAATAAGCAGTGTAAAATTTACTAGGCTTTTAAAAATGGTTTCCCTTTTGTATCAGTGCAAAAGTCTGCAGTTGGCAAGAAAAGAAAACTGGACGACAATAAATATCCTGTATTTCTGTGAGACCAAACTCTGCTGTGGACCTCCTCTCTTCCTAAAGTCCACCTGAAACTTTTTAAGATTTCAAGGCAGACTGGACCCCAGTCCTATCCATTCTGGGACTCCATGGATGGACTCATGGACTCTCATGGATAGACTCAGTCCATTCTTGCTTCTCCGTTCTGGGGAGAATAAAGAAGCGGGAGAGGGGATGATTAACCCTGGCTCCCTGAGGCTTCAGGAGATCCCAAAGACAAAGTATGTGTCTGCCAGTGAGTAGGCTTTGGACAGCCCACAGGAAGGGATCATGGATGACTTGTTATCAGGCCGCTCTCCAACACCATTCCTTTCTCCCTGACAGAGAAACTGTGTAAGGCCTGGCTAATGTGTGGGACAGACTGACAGTCCCAGCAGCAGCAACAGCAGCAGCTTAGTGACAGGGCAAAAGTAACACTAAATCAAAAACCTTCAGAAAGCATTAGAGGAAGACTAAATTTTTAATCTTAAAAATGCAAGAAGATTTAGGTTAACACAATTTCTCTTCTCCCTATCATCTTTTGAGTAAGTTCAGTGAGATCCAGTCTCTGATTCTGACAGGAAGATTTATACTGATTTTGGTGGGAATCTACAGTGTCCCCCTCTGCATACTCAGACTTTGTGTCTGCTGTACTTTTAGCAAGACTGAAAACTGCGTGCCAGAACATCAGTGAGGGCAATCTGGTGTAACAGCCATACCCAGCTCAGGATCTGGTTCTGCCTTTCTTAATTGCCTTTTGTGACTTCACAAAAATTCTACAAAACTGACCACAAAAATGAAAGGGTGTGAAGAAGCAATTTAAACTCCAACATCTGCTGCAGCTTTCAGCAAGATGTTAACAAAAAATCTTACAGCAGCATCTGATGTCTTCTTTCCTCCCCTTCCACCCAAGAGGCTGCCTTTGCTCTGTATCCTGTGCAGGACAGTGACCAGGCCAATCCATCCTGCTCTTGGCAGCTGTGGCCCCATAGGAGCCTTGATCAGTGCAAGCTCTGGGTATGTGCCTGCACGCCTCTGCCTTGATGTGAATGCTTAGAATTAGCTTCCATCCATCCTGATTTGCTGTTGGTGTGAATTCAGAAAGGAGCGACGTGACCAACAGATGATACAGGGGTAATTTAGTGAACTGGGAATGAAAGCAGTGAAAGAAACGGGAGGGGAGAAGAGAGTTTCTCCCACAAGAGACAAAGCTTCACAGCAAAATCAGGGACATCTGGCTGAGACGTGGTTTCATCAGCAGAGATAGCAGCAGCACAGCCTGAGCTTCCCACCAGCTGGAAAACACAGCGTGTATCCCTGGTTCTGGGTGTCCCTCTGACAGCTCCCTCTGCAGCCCCACGGCTACATCTGCCCTCCTATTGTTTTCCATGCTCAGGAGATCAGTCTCACAGAGATATGCCTGTCCTCACATCACAGTGCAGTCGTGCCCAGGGATCCATTCAAGATCTGGCCTTTCATACTGGCTCTTATTCAGTTGTATAATTTCTTCTAAACAAAGCCACCCATACTGCTGGGGGCAGGGCAAGCAAAATGAGCCATTACTCTGCAGATAGATAGAAAACAGAACAGGATTCCCTGCTGGGTTATAAAAATGCCCAGAGGTTCTGACCAGAAGAGATCAGAGTCATGGTGTGTCTGCGGTGCCCAGTCCCTGGTGCAAGGCTGTCAGTGCCCTGGAGAGCTTACCAACAGCTATTCCAGCCTGGATAAAGCAGCCTCTGCCAGGCACACTGCATGGGCTGCAGCTTCTGTAGTAGCTGGGAGTGGGGTCTGTGCTTCAGTAAGACTCCATTTAAAGCCAGAGAAACTTCAAGGCTGGATAACAGGGTTTATCAAAATATAGCATGTATCCTGAAGGGCATGCCATGTTTTTCCCAAGTGTCCTACCAGCCTACAACCAAGACATCATCTCTCTTCTACCCAAGCTTCCTGGACAAATGACCACATGGTTTCACCAGTCTCTTTCTTGAATGCTGAGATGAGAATGGAAGAATTTTGGCAGATCAGACACTGAGCTTTCCCCAGTGGATTTTCAGGACATGACCCTCTGGAGTTCTGGCCCTTCATTATCCAGCTTTTCGTGTGTGAGTGTGTCTGAGAGAGAGACGTGTTTGCATGTGTTCAGCAAACAGATAGCTTTAATTCTCCTATTTCCATATCAATCATGGCAGAGGCTGCAATTGCCAGGCGCTCCCGACAGCTGCAGTGGATGTGAATGGCTTGCAGCAACACATCTGCGGGGGGACCAGCTGGGCATGGCTGGGCTGGATACTGCCTCAGTGCCTGTGCAGACACCTGCAGGTCCCCTCCGGGTGTCCCTGCACAGGAAAGCAGTGGCTGCAGGTTAGGCAGGGCACAAAGACAGAGCTGCAGGTGATGAGCGCCTTCACAGAAAAAGGGGTTCTGCTTTGGGGTCACCAGGGTGGGCCACAGAGACGTTCATCCCCCTTCTGGCTGTGCTGCAGCTACATCTTTTCAGGGCCAAGCCCTTCAACAGCCACTCAGGGTGTCTGAGATTATGCAAAGGCTGTTTTCATGAAAAAGCAGAAATATCTGGACCAAGGTTCACCATCTCAAAGCAGTCACCACAGGGTGATCCCAACAGCGCACAGCATCCTCACAGGGGACATGACATGCTTGCTTTACAGCTACACACCTTTGCAGCACTCATCCATTGAAGTAAGGCTGAGGATCAGATCTCCATAACTGTGTTTTTATACAGTAAGAGGATATTCTTCATTGGTGCAATCAAATTCCATCTCAAAAGCACATGTACAAAGGAAATAAGTAATCTTCCCAGTGTTTACATTCATTACACTGAGTAACTCTGCACTGGGCACTTCTCAGACTTAAGTTTTGAAGGGCAAACACAATTTGACTAGGTTTGTTCTACTGGAAGAAAGAAAAACAGTTTGGGCAAATTAACAAACTTTAAGCCTCAGCTGAGATCTAAAATTGGGTTTTAAAGTGGAAAAAAAAAAAAAGGATCCAAGCAATTATTTTGTCTCATTTATTGTTGATTGCCTCTGTCTTTCCAAACCTCAGGTTGTTCTGGAAGCAGAAATAATAGGAAATATATATTTAAAAAGCTTATTGAGTTTATGAAGAAGACACAATTCAACTGAAGATTGCAAGTCCCTGCAATAAGATTCAGTAAAATCAGAATAAAAATTGACCCATTTTTTTTTTTAAAACAAAAGATAGTTCAATGTTACTGCAAAATTCAGATCTGAGGACAGATTTTGGATACTGTAAATGTGTTAGCTTTGCAGTCAAAATTCACTGTATCTTATTACCAAAAACAGAGTTGTCATGAAGTTTTGGCCTGGATCAGCAGGTTAAATTCCTTTTCAAGGGCTGCAAAGTCCTTGAGGGATCTTGGCAGCCTGGGATACCAGGGGTCTGCATCTAATTCTTTAGGTTCTCTGCTGTTTTTGTCAAAAGCAATTTTCCCTTCAGCTTCTGCAGTGGGGCAGGTACATAGCCAATGCAGTTACTGGTAGCATGAGCAGACCTGACTTTGATAGATTCTCGCTGGGTGAGATGAAAGGAAAGGAATATTCACCAGGTGATGCTATCATTATCAGCCAGCTGCCAGAATCATAAGGGCACATTGCACTGGACTTTCAACTCCCAGCAGGGAGCACAGGTACTTTTCCCCATGTATAATCTGTGACTCATATGCAATGAGTCATCCTAACAAATAAAGTTTTTTCAATGGCAGCAACAGCACCCCGATACTGTCCTGAGCATAATAGCAAGATAGTGAAGCCAGCCTAATTACCTCTTCCCCCAACCAATGATCACTCACTGGATCTGAAATGACTCACAGCCAGCCTTTGATCCTCGCCAGTCCTGCACACAGTGCCTTCCTGAGAGCTGCCGTGGCTGCACAAAGAGCTTGGCTGGCTTGTGACGCTCTAACCAGGCTTGCAGGGACAGGTGGTGAGGGCACAGGCAGTCCCTGTCCCCTGGCCATGGGGGCCATGCACAGCTGCATGTGTGGGGAGGTTTTGGTGCAAACTAAAAGCATCTCCCCACCAGACCTCAGTGTGGACAGGCAGCTGTGGGAGGCAGGAGGAAGAAATAGGGATGTTTCCAGTCTCTCTTGGCACAAACTCACCACTTCACCTTTGCAAGCTGCCACAACCATGGCAACGAGGATGGATAAACTAAAAACGAAATGGATTCGAGGTCCAGCATCAAAGGGGAGCAGCTTCTACCCGTGCTGCTCTCAGAGGCAAGGCTTCACAGTAAATCTGTGGTTAGCCTCCTGAAAGCCCCTGGGCAGTGCTCAGCCAGTCTGATCTAGACAACAAGGACATTTCTGTCCTTGGGTTTGGAGATCCTTTGTTTTTCTGATCTAGGGGAAGGTTTGGGGCAAACAAGGCAAAGCCCAGGCTTTCTCCTCCCATATGCCCTGCAAAATAGCAGCACTAGAGCCTAAGATCACACAGTTGCTGGATAGCATGACTGGTGTCAAATGTCCCCTCCCTTCATAATCTTTAACAACTTCACATGACTATGATCTTTGTTTTTTCATGCCATTCATCAACAAGTTATGCATGAAGAAGACAAATAAAGGTGCTATTGCCCCTCACTTGCACTGACTCTCAATATCTGTATCCCAAACAAACTTCACAAAGGTCAGTGAGGAGAAGCAGGCCTGAACACCAGGGAAATCTAGAGAACTAGGGAGGGAGGAAGCCCTCATTGCCTACAGGATGGGTCCTTCTGTGCAGCAGTGTTCCTCTGTGATTTAATGAAAGATGCTCTTTGTCAATGCATTACAAAGCTGGCTTTTCACTAGCCCTGAGCTGGGGAGCATTGGAGGAGGTCCTCATGCAGGTGTTCCCATGCAGAAGTTCAGGACTGCATCCCGCTTCAGTGCCTTCAGTGCTGAGAGGAGCACAGCTCAAGGTTAGCCTGCAGCCTTGCTGCAGAGGGGAATTTGGGACATGACTCAGGGATTCTGCATCAGCCAGTCCTCTCCCCCACTCTGCCCAAAGCAGCATCTTCAGTTTCAGGAGCCTTTGAGCAGGTGCCCAGCGAATCCAGGATTGAAATGGTACAGCAAGGAAGACCTGGAAGAGAGCAGGAAGAGGAGCACATGCTGGAGTTCATCTGTACAGCCCCCAGACCCCCCTGTAGAACAGGGCACACCCCCACACACAGAATAGACTGGGGAAGAGTGGGTGGAAGAGGAGCACATGCTGCAGTTCATCTGTACAGCCCCCAGACCCCCCTGTAGAACAGGGCACCCCCCCCACACACAGAATAGGCTGGGGAAGAGTGGGCCTTGTCATGATCAGGAGACACGGTGATGAAAGACATCTGATGGTGTCTGTAGCTGTGTGCCATCTTTTCAGACAGGATGTTATTGTCTTTTGTATTCTGACTTTGAGACTCTCCCCTATTTTTTCCAAACAGCAGCATCACGATTAATTGCAAAGCACTGTGTGGGAGTACCAATTAGCACTTTCACTGAATGGCACTAGGATATATTTAAACCCCTTTATGGGATTCTGCGTATTTTTAACTCTTGGAAGAAACTTTGTTTCCAGGGAAGCACATTGCTGATTACAGACCAGCTCTGTAAATAACAGCAAACCCAGCTTTTTCAAGGTGGGAATAATTTGGTGCTCAGAGTGAGCAGGAAGCACAGAGCTTCACAGTGTATTTGTGTTAGTGCCCACCTCCCCAGGAGCACAGAATGCAGCACTATGGAGCAATATTTACTCTCTGATAGCAGAAACATACATATATGCTATGGCAGATGCATGACTTTTAAGGAACAATTCACTTGATACTGACTCCAGCTTCTGCTGTGAAAATTAACCAAGTCGTTTGGAAGCTTAAGTTTTGCAGTTTCTAGCTGAAAGAAATACTGCATATTTTGAAAAGCTGAACTAACTCTCATCTGTCTCCCTGAGTTTGGAAGAGGCTGCTGAGAAAGCCAGGAGACAAATGTTGTGAGATGCCACAACTACACTGCAAGTATGACAACACTTGTGATTCTCTCAAAGTCCTGACTCCACACATCTTTACAGAACAAGCTCAGCTCTCTATAGAGAAAATTATGTTTTTTCCTCTCAGTTTCAGAGAAAGGTTTAAAAGTGCTGAGACAAAAAGCTCAAGAACTAGAAAGAAAAAAAAAGGAGTGTTTTCTGAAAGAACTACAAAAAATGAAAACATGATTAATCACCTTGGTTCTGAAGGCATATAGTAGGTAGACCCCTCAGTGTTAATCCTCAAAGCTGTGTGTGACCCTATGACTTTCAACACTCTTACATATGGCAGGCTCATCACTTCAGGAGAACTGGACTGCTCACACTGCCCAGCCCAGAGCTGCCCCCTCATCTCTGCAGTGAGAAGAGCCTGGCTTCTGGCACATCCTGCCTCCCTCCCTGCAGAGCTTTGCCACAGCACTTGGGCACGGGCTGCACGAGAAGAAAAAAGTAGCACATGATTTTCAGCTGTGGCACATGAAATCAAAAGTGCAGGGAAACAGCACAAAGAGAGACTGAGACTGGGGTGAGAGAGAGGACAAGCCACGTATTATTATTAACACAACAGGCTAATTCAAAGGATGTGTTGGTTTTGTAGTTTTTTCCCCTAATGAGAAGTCAACAGCCACCGGATTTTTAATTTTGTGCATCAGAGCCCTCGTTACCATCTAGAAGAGGAGACCTTTGTAACAGGGTCTTGCTACACAATCAAGGCAACAGCACACAGAGGCTGGTGTGAGCAATATTTCTCCTGGGTGCCATGCAAGGCTTCCTGATGAGCTGAGGGTGAGAGAGGCTTCACTCCTCTTGCTGGGGAGCTGTTACCACTGCTGAGCTTCTGCTCTGCCATGTGGGTTTGTTGCTCCTCCTTGCCCTAGGCTCAGCATTGCTGCTTGAATTTAGTGGGGTGGGACAATGGGGAGTAATAACCAAAGATTCACTAATTAAGGAGGCAACGAGCAGGTGAATCTATCCCTATCAACACAGAGGTGCAGCCTGGTAATTTTTTGGGCAGCATTCAAGGCACAGCATCAGGGTTCTGGTAGGCTGCAATCACCTTACCTGTCAAAGAGTTAGCTCACATTGCTAGCAGGCTGCAGCCCTCCTTGAGCTCTGACTTACAATGACTACACTGCCAGTGATGCCACCTGGGCACCACTAAATCTAGACTGGACCTAGTTTACTGGATCTGGTCGTGCTTTGGGATCATGGTGGTCTCCTATCTGCAGAGTGAACTGAGGGGGAAAACCCCACAGCCTCAGAGAAGGGCATGAAAATCTCTCAGAGGCTTAGAAAAGCAGCATTTGCACTGGTTTGAACTTTGGGCTTCATGAAAAGTTGGGATGGATGAAGGTTCAAAGCAGTGGCAGAAGGAATAGACTGGAAAGAGGGCAAATAGAAAATAGGAAGTGGTCAGGCAAAAAAAGGGAGAGGGAGAGGGTGACGGAGGATCATGCCACTAACAGAAAAATATAACTGGAGCTGGAAAGCATCACCAGTGTACAACCACAATCTCAATCATTCTCATTTACTTTAACTTTTTTTTTTTTATTGCTCCATCACAGTTGCTGTCCTGTTCCAAAACTTAGCAGTTCCGGAAAAAAAAAAAAAGTTTAGGCAGACTGACAGGGGTTTTTTTTATCTATAAAATTTGGATTTTGGTCTAGACTGCCTGGAGCAAACATTTCAGAAAGCACTCCTTTTTTCTCTCCAATCCTTCCTGAACCCCACCTCTGCCTTCTTGATGGGCTGTACATCATGGCACCTGCCACAAAGATGGTAACCCAGGTTAGGTTACATTTCTGCTCCATCTGCCCTTTGGTTCTGGGAGAGTAAAGAGAAAAATGAACATGAAGATCTCTGCAACCTCAAGTGCTATCTCAGGAGTCACAGGAAGATCAACACTGATTTTCTGTGACTGCTGCCCTCAGCCCAGCTGTGCCTGGAGCCCAGAGCCTGGGCACACAGCAGCACTGCAGCACACACTGTGCTCTCCCTTCCCCCAAACCCTCCTTCCCTAAGACACTGAGTATAATAAATTCCTGCTCTGCCTGAGCAAAGATCAACCTCGGGATTCACACCATTAAATGATAAAGTGTAGGAAATTAAACTTTGTTCCCTGGGAGCTTGTTCTGCCCTGTCTCTCTGCTGTTCCCAAAAGGGCAAGATCAAAAAAGTAGAAAAAACAGCGCAGTAAGCTCAGCTGCATTTCTCTGGTCTAGATTCTGCCCCAGAGTACCCAGGGAGACCTGACTCCCCAGAGCAGGCTGCCTGACCCAGAGTATCCACGGCACTCCCATCTCAGTGCTGCTCCTGGCATTCCTAATGGAGGAGGACTGGGAAAACTGGTGTCACAGACCAGGCTCCCTCGTCCATTTCTTCATCCTCAGAAGGGAGTTTCTATTTCTCCAGGAGGCGCTGGCTTTGCAGGTCACATTAAGGCAGCCAGGCAGGGAGCAGAGAGGGGATGCCCTCGCTCTCCCAGGCGTGCAGCAGGCTGAGATTAACCCAAATGACCCCGTGCTCCCAGGAGATGTGAGTCAGAGTGAGTCAGCTCCCCTGAGACCGCCCTTTCCACTCCAGCTGCATAAGAACCGCTGTATTATTGATGGCAAGCTTAATGAGGGGCGGGAACAGCGATGGAAAACAATCACACTCCTCAGAGGGGCACACGCAGCCTTCAGCGCTCAGACTCAGTCATCTTCCTCTCTGCCCCAGACATGGTGTGTGTCCCACGGAGATTTCTGAGCAGGGCTGCTCCTCCTGAAAGCTGCTCCTCCAAGGAGAAGTGTTTCTTTCCTGTGCAGGATGACCAGCTTTCCCCTTTTCCTCCAGCCAGCTAACTGGGACAGGACCTGCCACCTCTGGAAACCCACCGTCATCCTTTTTCCAGCCTGCAACAAGGTTGTGATTTCTCCTAGAGGAAGAGGGGGCAATCACCTAGGCCAGGCTCCAAAGAAGCACACCATTGACTCTGCTGTGCCTCAGGGGAAGTGATGAACCCACAGGAATGGATTAGGCAGCTAAGGAGCACAGCAGGCTTGATCTTAGACCTGCATGCACCACAGACTTTTCCAGGGGGAGGAGAGGGGCCAGCCTGGTCTGTGTTTTTGAGGGTTGTAATTTTGCCTGGTTTAGCAAATATTAGTCTATTTGTGTCGATGGCAATCAGGCTGCCCTGGTTTAGCCTCTTTCACCTGGAAGCAAAAGTCAGCCAGCTCAGTGTCTATGAGATTGTGGAGTAAATTTGAAAAGATAGAGAAACTGCTGTTTATGACCCTGCTTGGGTTTTCCAGCCGGGCCAGCCGATTTTCCTTGTGGCGGCTGCCATCACATACTGCAGAGCCTTTTTCTTCAGAAAGACAGTAGTTTAAATTTGAGTTAGACTCGGTAGTTTAAATTGGAGTTAGACTTACAGCACCTGCCAAGTTCAACATGCCTCCGAGACAAACACAGCTCTGTCCATGAGAGGCACCCGACTGCTGAGGCTGTGCAAAGGCCAGCTCAGCTATGGAAAACATCAGGGAGAGGACTTGGCTGCCTCAAAGTGCAACTGCTTCTTGTAATATAGACATAAACTTTTCAAGGAAGGGTTGCTGGAAGGGCAGAGAGAAATGTGAAATACAGGCCCAGCTATTTTATTTTTATTTTTATTATTATTATTAGTGCAAGAGTTCATTCGCAGTTCCCTTAAGCTGCACACAGGCATTGCTCTGTGCACTGGCTGTCCCTGTGCCAGGAGTGCTCTGCCCTTCCAGCACTCACAACACATGTCCTAGAGCTGGACTCCATCTCACCCTGTCCCTGTCCCCACCAAGCTGCATCCCCTGCATGAAGGGATAGAGAGAAACTGGGACCCATAGGCTCTCAAGGATCTCTGAACTGCCTCTCTGGGTGCCACTGGAGAAAAATTGAAGCATCCTGGGCAACGTCCTGGTCCAGGAGTTTGGGGCATGATCCTTCAAAAGCTGGTCTGAGCAGCATTGATTCCTTCCCTCACGTTTCAGGGAAAGAGTCAGAGCACCCCAAATTCTCATCCAGAACCAGCATCCTGGTGGAGAGCATCAGAAGATACAGGACCTGCAGCAGTGCATGGAGAAGAGCAGCTTGCTGCCCCAACCCATTCCTATTCCTGTTTCTCTTGTGGGAATGACAAAGGCTTGCCCTCTTCATCTTTAGAGCCTGCAGCAGCCCATATGGAAGAGCCAAGCTCCCATCCTCCACACAAGGCTAAGATCTGTGGTTAAAGTAACCTTACCAGTAACCTGGCCATTTATAACCCCATTGTGCCAGCCTCATTATCTGTCCCAATTAGCTGGCAGCTCCCACCAGGAAGGTGTCCGTAAGCAAAAGAGAGACATTCCTTTCCAGGCAGAAAACATTTAAAAGTGGCCCTACACAGCCACACAACGTGGGGATCCCCAAAATGTGATGCCAGAAGAAAGAGCAGAAACCATGGGTGATGACTTACATGTCTTTTTGTGAGATCTTTACATTTTACTCCTCTAGAAGCAGCAGAACCAGGGCCTGATTAACCAAAATGAATATAAAAGCTCCTTGTGCCACAGTAAAAGATGAGGCTGAAAAGAGGACTTTTTCCAGACTAGTGCATGAATTAGCCCTACAGCCTGGAGAGAGGGATGGAGTGAAAAGGGATCTGCTGCCAATGCTAAATCTGTTGCAAGGAACAGTTTTAGGAACACAGTGGCAGCTTTGACCCCTTATTCTCACTCCTAGGACTGTGTTAACAAGCTCAGCCCTAAATCCTTCAACATTCTCTGTGTGAGCAGATCACCACTCCCAGGCAAAACATTTGATCTCAGTGGCCCTCCTGGGGCTGGTCAGGGGACAGGTCATGGTCAGAAGAGATAGAGAGGCTGGGAAGGGAAAGGAAAGGGAAATAGGTGTGGAAACATTTGGGCAAAGTACAGCTGAAGTGGCAAACATTCAGATGGCATAACTGCACCAGATATAGGGACTTAATGAAATGCAGAAGTGATGGAGTTGAACTGCTGTGCAAGTGTCTTTGGACAAAATGGCCTCACTTTTGAAAACTGACTCAAAGAAACTGGGATTCTCCTTGGAAATGCATCCATGTCTAGAAAAATTCCCTGAGCTCCTTATCTGGACCTGGTCTTGACTTGTCTTTCTTGTTCTCCTCTGCATTGTTTTGCCAGGAAAGGCATGAGAGCAGCTTCACAGTTTGAACACTGCTCTGCCCAGCTCCAAGCAGGAATGTGGTAGATCTGTGTCTTGCATCCCAGCTGAGTGCCTCAGCTGTTCAATACTTTTTCTGCGTTTCTTGCCTCCTTCTTTTTCTTTCCCTGCCATGCAGCACCCAAGAAATCCATCCGATTTTCCTTGTTTTCTCTGTTCCTGGAATTCATTCTTAGTCCAGTAGATCTAGCTGAATTATTCACTGAAATCATTATCATTAATCCAGCCTATTTGCTGAGCCAGCCCTGATGGGCGAATATATTTTTCATTCCTAAGTATTTGCCAAAATAACCTGGGTGAGCCATTTAGCCTGGGGCCATTCATAGTAGCTATTTGTGTTCCTTTCCATTAAAACTCATCTCTTCCATAATGGCCAGTACAAGCCCTGTGCAGTGTCAAAACCCCACCTGGCTGCTGTTTTGAGCACCTTGATGCTGGGCACAACCCCCTAAACCATTTCTGCCTTAGCAGCCTTTCTGTGCTGCCAGAATGGCACAACACAACTTGGCAGAGCACAGCACTGGAGGCAGGGCTGTAGTTCCCCAAATGAATGCCTTTCCCCTCAATAAATATTGATTTTTTTAAATTTTTTTTTTCCCAGTCATAACTTTTCCTGGCCATGGACACCAGAGTTACGTGGATTTTCTGTTTGCTTCTTCAAAAGTGCACATGTATATGGGTGGAGAAATTGTACAAAATGCCAAAGATTATATTTTTCCAAGTGTTGTAGTAGTTCTATGGTTACGGTCACAGAGAGCAGAGGAAATGCAGACGTTCAGCAAAGCGGCCACAGGAGCTGGAACTGAGCCTCTGTGCTTAAGAGTGGGGTGTGTTTAACACAGGCAGCCATAGGCTCAGGGATCTCCTTCAAAATATAACCCCAGCACAGTGTTGAAGCCTAATCTGTTAGGAGAGGAATTTCTGGGGATGGCTGCTTAAAAACTACACATTGTTCTGTTTGCTTATTTCAATTTCCTAAACCCTGGTAAGAATGTGCAGCGTCCTCAGATGCACAGAACCCTTCAGTGACTATGTAGATCATTGCTATTTGCTAACAATGCAATACATGTTTAATATAAATTAAGCTGTTAGCTATGTGTGCATATTGCAATTTGAAGGATTCATCCCTTGTTACATATGGGTGTGTTAGTAATCTATTTGTTGTAAACCCTGACAAATTAGAAAGCTCTCAGCTACTCCGTCAAGTTTCTATCAAAAATACTGACACTTACCCCAGAAGGTTGTAAGCTGAGCCCAGCCCAGGCCATGCAAACATAAATCAAATTCAATCTCTGAGATGTATGGTGTTTAAAAGGAGCCCTGGATTAGCCAGACATCACTAACTTCATTCCTTCAGACTCCACAATCATAAGGATCCAAATCTGTGGTTGTTCTTACAAGCAGTACGACAGAAGAGAAAAACTGCTTGAAACCTCTTTCAAATTTATGCCCAAGAAGCCAAAGCTGATTATACCAGATTTGACCCATAAACTGCTGAAAAGCAAATAAGAAGTTATTTTCTTAGCTTGCAAGACAATCTATCCTTGGACAGAGCCATGGTCAGCACTAAAGCCATACCACGCCTGCATCTCCTCTGGTATCTTTTCCCTTCTGCTGTCTGCCACAGTCACCTTTGGATCATGTAGCCTGTCTCTGACCATCTTCTTCTACCAGCTTTTGATTTAAAAATGATCATCAGCCTCCCATGCAGCATTAGTGGCAGGATGCAGGCAGGCAGGTCCTCTGGAGCTGCCAACCTACCCGCAGCTCACACTGATTTATTTTCTATCCATACCTTGACAGTGTGCCTGTGCCTGGCCAGAGAGGACTCTGCTTTCCCTGTGCCTCTGTCAGGGCTGTAAAGCAAACAATAAAAATACTGTGTGTCAAGACATCAGATTTAGGGTGTTCTGCCTGTAAATTTTTTAGCCTGTAGTAATGAGTTTTTGCAAACTGGCGATAAAACGAGTTTGCAACCTCCATTTTAGGTAAAAACGACGCACAATAAGCACACCCGAGGAGAAAAAAGATATTGTTCCACAGCTTGATATATTCATCGTTTTACACCTACACACTGCATTAAATGAGTTGCCATCAATCAGCTAGGAAATGCTTTAGGTGTGAAGAGTGCCATGTTTTAGAGAACCAAAGGATGTGCTGCAGAGCCTTTCATCATGAGGATGGGGACACTGCTCTGGGAAATTGTTGTTTCTAAAGATAAAGCCCCATGGATCAAAATTCAACCTAAGAAAAAAACACTAAAATTATACTGATGCTATGAAACAGCCCTGGACCAGCTCCCAGAAACACCATTAACAAAGGAATTGCACAAAACCTCCACCTGCTGCACTGCATGCTGGTTCCTCACCTTCCTCTCCCTCTACGCCCACATGGGCAGGAGCCCAGCTGACACCAGCAGTGATTCTGTCCAGGTTGAAAGACAAATTTGCATCATGTGGAGACTCACAAGTAAAGGGAGAGCTCTACCACAGGGCTATTTTTTGATAAATGAGCCAGTCTTGAAATTTGTGGTTGTTAAAGTTTGATGGCTAGGGTTCATATTTGCATGAAAATTGTACCAGCTTTGTGCACCTGATCTTCAGTCAATTTTACTTAAAACTTGGATGTTAATACAAGCTAGGAATACATCTATGAGGAAAAGCAAATCCTGTTCAACCTGACCTTGGATGTTTCCAGGGGTAGGGCATCCACCACTTTTCTGGGGAATCTGTGCCACAGTTTTACCACCCTCATTGTAAAAAACTCTTCCTTATATCTAGTCTGAATCTACCTTCCTTTAGATTAAAACCATTACACCTTGTTCTATTGCTGCTGGTCCAAGTGAAAAAGTTTATCCCCATCTTTCTTATCAGAAATCATCCCCTCAGGTACTGGAGGGCTGCTATAAGGTCTCCCCAGGTCCTTCTCTTGTCCAGACTGGGATTCCAACTCTGTCAGCCTGTCCTTATAGGAGATGTGCTCCAGCCCTCTGATCATTCCCGTGTCCCTCTTCTGGATTCGTTCCAACACGTCCAAGTCTTTCCTGTCCTGAGGAGTCCAGCACTGCTGACACCCTGGTTACACTATGCTGAGCAGGTATTGCTAGAAGAAAGCAAAAAAATTACTATGGCATGGCCTTCTCTAGGTATGGCTCTGATGTAAATCTGAATTGAGGAAAGCTTGTGGAGCCTGATAGTCTTAATCCAGAAACACAAAACAAAGTAGTAAGCTTTGAATGAACCTGTGTTCATTCAGGGCAAGCAGAGAAGACTGCCAGCACAGATTTCCTGCCACTGTTGTACATGGACTCCTACTTAAAACACATGATTTTAAAGTAAGAGATCCCAGGAATACATGGGAATCATGCAACCACAGCCCCAGGTTCCTGGCACCATTTCTGCCTCTGACCACTGTGGTGTGATCCTCAGTGCCTGCCCCATGCCCACGGATGCTTCCAGATGCACACAGTGGGGCTGGGGATGAGGAGGGCCATGGGAAGAGGCCAGCATCTTCTGGGAGGAACAGATGGTCTCAGCCTTCCCATGGCAGCTGCAGTTGCACCTGTTCAGAAATTGCTGCAAAGTGCCAATTTTCTTTATGCGAAGCACTGAAAACTTGTCTGTTGGAAACCACATTTCATCATAACCTACACAAACTTGATCTTGAATGGCAACTGGGTGATTAAATGAAACTCTATTAGCCTGGGTCTATTTTTGAATCGCATTTTAACCACCTTCTCATTTTTACACCTGAGCAATTTTCATGCAGACCATCTCCCTTCTGCAAACACATGGGAAGCTGAGCCCAGCAAACTAACACAGGAGAAAGTTACAAGATTTAAAGAGGATTTGTGCCTGTCCCTCTCTCTCTGCAGAAATCCTGCCTGGGGACCAGAGTCCAGCTTTGTTTGAGGGTAGGGTCAGATGACTGCACTGTAAGAAATTGCCATACTTTCTGCTGAAATACGGTATCAGTGCACACTGGTCACCTTGGAAAAAAAATTACTTGAAAGAGGTTATTCTCACAGGAACAAAACTCACCTTGCTGCCTGCTCTCTCTGCTCACTTCCAGGCAGTGATCTGCAACCCACTGCAGGAACAGGAGGGGCTGGTGAAGGAAGGGAACTGAATGCTTAAACACTTGGCTGCATACTATGAACTGTTTTACATGTAAAATAGGTTAAGGAATATCACGAGGAGGAAAGAATATGGAACAGCAGGTTCATGATTACTGGTATTGGTCTAACACGCATTCCCGATAAACTCAAAACACACAGGAAAACAGCATCTTAAGGAAAAAGAAAAGCTCAGATCAGATTTTTGGGTATTCTAAGGAGTTCTGAGCCTTTTGAAGACTTATGATTAGCCTGAGTGACAGCATTCAAAATGCCAGGAGAGCTCAGTGAAGCAAATCACACTGAACTAAAATTAGCAGCAGCATCTAAAATTCAGCCATCTACTTGGCATACACACACAATGCTTCCCTGGCCCCAGACCCATCACATCACTCAGCCTTCCCAGTGCCATCAGCTCCTTGCTTTCAAAAGCACTGCTGAGTGAATTGTTGCTGTTCACATGCAGCCTGCACCTGTCTGTAGGCAGCAAGCCCAATTGTTAGACACAGGTTGGGGTTTTTTTCCTTAATGTTTCCTCCAAGGTTTATTTGCTGATTGTTTTCCAGGCAGCTGGAATTCAAGATGTAAAAGTGGGGACTGTCTGTCAGTGAAAGGATGGGGAAAAATGGATATAATAGGATGAGATCGTGTGTCTAGAAAGAAGCTGGAATCCCACATGGCTCAAAATGGACATGAACTATGTCCTGAGAAGAGCAAGGAGGGGTTTACTGTGGTTCATAGGCTATGGGGCAGTAAGACAAAAGTTAAGGTGTGCCTCTAGGGGGTCTTGACAGACAGAATCAGTGTGGAAATAAAGGTTTGTTGCTCTGCCTTAGGTCCTGTGTGTTGCATGCCTCTGTGCACAGCATACACCTGGACCCACCCTGTACATATTTTCAGCTCTAGGCTCACTATTTCCACTTGATGCCTGCAGCCCCATATGCACACAGGTCAAGCTCTGAGCCATGCTTAAGCACTCACTGCCCTTGCCCAGGCCCACATTCTTGCTCCTAGGATCTGGAGGAGCTGGTGCGATTGTGCTACAGACTCGTTTGCCTGTAGTAATCCCAAATCCAGCTTTTGGAAGTTGGAAACTTTGAGTCCAATCCATGGTTTAGCTAAGAGTCAGCAGTGTAGATGGAAAGTATTCAGGTGAAGGGATCCAGTGCGTTCGCCTTACAGAGTGCTTAGTTTTGAGGGCCAACTCCTCCTAGGGATCATGAAAAGGATGGCACAGGGCATTAGGACAGAGTGGCAATCTACCTGCCTGTGCCATCTATACAAAACCCCTCAGAAAGGGACAGACTCAATGATCTTGGAGGTTTTTCCTACCTAAATGATTCTGAAAATCCTTGATTCTATGAAATACTGGGAAATGCTGAATGTGCTTGGGGCTTTTTTTCTGAAGAAACTGTAGGGGGGAAATATCTCCCATGGCTCATATCACAAAATCTTCATATGCACAACTAAAGACCAAGAGCGTTTCAGGTGCAATAAAAGCCCCATGTCCCATGATTAGACTGATGTAAATAATGGACATGTAAAAGCATCTCTATTTACCTTTTGCAAGGGCTTTTCACTTGTTTCCATGAGCATTTCACATCAGATAAAACACTGGACTGGAGAGGACACCAGACTTCCCTAATACAGTAATTTCCATGCTACTATTTTTTCTGACAGCCTTGATCTTCTGATGTCTCACGGTGGAGTTTCTTCTCACCCATATCCCCTTTCTGCACAGATATGTGCTACCTGCATCCTTGTGATAAGGCATTTTCACAGGCTTTCCTGGATACAGCCTTTAAAAGAAGAACTGCAATCAAAAGGATGCATTTGGGTGCTAATGGAGCCTGCTGTGGACCACCCGGTGGAAAAAGAAACAATTTACGGACAAGGAGCTGTGGAAGCTGCGAGATGAGAGTGAGGAAAGGAGGAGGTCCAGATGCTGTTCTGGCTCAGAACAACAGCCACCCATGTGCTTTGTTTACTTCATCTCTCTGTGTCCCCAGGCTCCATTTTAGGTTCTGCAAAAGCCTTTTCCTGATACCATCTGCCACTGAACAAAACCAAATTTGTCCTGTTCCCAAGCTCCTCCAGAACAGCTTCCCTCCTGCATCAGGCCCACCACCCTATTTTATGCATCCTCCCACCTCCTTGAGGTGGTTCACCAGTCACCACCAGTGCTGACCTTTCCTACTCACCTTACCCCAGCTGGAGACAGGCAGTCCTTTTTAGTCAGCAGGTTTTCATTACTACCCTGGTGCTAAATCATGCCAAATCAGCACTGACTTCCAAAAAACTTCCTGCCCTGATAGCAATCTTACCGTGCCATTCCATGGAACAGGAAATATGGACACATATCATTGGGACCACCAAATTAGAAATCTATGGCCTGCGAGTAGCAGGTAGGATCCCCAGATGCTGATAAGCCAGCCAAAGTAACGGGGGGGAGGACAGCACTTGCTTGGAGCACATAAACACTGGTTCAGAAACAGGCATAAAAAGCAGTTTGAGGCATGATCATTCAGGCTATTACTCTGTGTTTTGCCTGTCTAACATTTTGCATGCTAAACAAATGCTGAAGGTTTCCTGAAATGCTTGGAGATGACTATTATTTGCAACAGATCTCAAGTGCAGCAGGTAAGAGCCCTCAGGCTAAAGCCATGCCTTTTCTTAGACTTACGAACTGATACCCCAATTTTGTCTGTAGATTAAGCACAAGCACTAGAAATTAATAACTTTACCTCATTCCTTTCCTTACTTCTTTTTCCCCTGCTCACTTGAGTTTGCCACAGAAACCTTCTAGCACTGAGCCAAAACACCCCACAGCAAACCAGTGCCCTCTTTTAGAGATGCTGGCATCCCACACTGCTTGAACACCAGTGCCACATACTGCACTGCAGATGCTGGGGACTGAGGGGAGAGGAAAGCAAGGGGGAGGAACACAAAAGCAAAGGACAGAAACTGAGAAACAAGGACTTTGTCATGGCAGCTATTCTTGGGCCAGGCTTGAGGGATGTTGTTTGCCATTGGGAAATTGCACACAAAAAAACTTCCCCTGCGGGAATGTCAAGAAGGTTATGAACGCTTGGGACTTGACAAACATAAACTTTTCCACAACACTTTTTCTTCCACATACATACATGGAATGAAATGCTGTATTTTTCTGCAGAAGCCCTCCCTGATTTTCAGCCGATGATGGAGGCAAATGGGAGCAGAACCTGCATGTGAACAGCCACTTAACAGCATTTCCTAACTTCTGATCCATGGACTCCATAACTGCAGAGCCCTCTTTTCCAGTTTGTATGTGTCAGGATGTTGATTCACACATGTACATGGACACACACAAGGTAGGTTTTCAGCCACCACCAGCATGCAGAGCACTGCTGGGAGCAGGGAAGCCACGAAGGTTGTGCAAGCCAGACAGCAAACTACAGAGCAGAGAGATAAGACATCTCCCAGGCAGAACAGCACTACACCCATCATCTGAGTCATGGAGGTAGGGTACCCAAGCAATCGTATCAATGGTTTTGCTCTGGTGAGGCTTCTGGGAGGTTTGGGAAGAGGCAGCAGAGTTACACTAGACAAAAATACACAGCAGCAGTTACTGCTGTTGTCTTCCTAAGCCTTTCCAAATGGACCAACCATTAGATATGTCCTCTCAAATCAATTTACTGGGTTAGCAGGCAATGAAGGAATGAGCTTCCCCCCGGCCCTGCATGCTTAAAGAGAGGGTAACATTGCCCAGAAACATGTTACCTGACCAGACTAGGCACTCATCATGCCTCAGCCTCTGGCAGATTGCACCCTCACAGATTTGTATGAAGATACAGATATTTTTTTCTGCTTTTAGGGAAGGACTGCCAACAGTTTCTTTTGCAAATGTCGTCTGTAGTAGCATCTGGCCACCCAAGTGCCCTGGCAGAGTTAGTTTCCTGTCTGGATGAGCAAAAATTTAACAATCAGGAGAAGGTTTTGCAATAGACCCTTTGGTGGCTTTCGGTGCTTAGGAACACGGGGCAGATAAGCCTGACTACAAGCCACGCAGACTTTTGCCTGAGGCATTGCTACTTAAAAAAAAAAAAAAAAAAAAAAAAAAGCGCCAAACTTAATCTGCCTGACAGATTTGTTGGCAAGATATGGATCTTACAGTTAATTCTGTCTGAGTACTTGTTAGACGCACTTATGTACATGCATGTTTTTATTTACAAAAGACTGGCACGCCCATGTCTGGCTCACTTCATAGCCTTTGTTCCAGAGACCTGGTAGGGCTTCCTAAAAACAGGATCCCATGTTAAAACCTATTATTCCATTTGCAAATAATGAGGTTTAATTTTGCTTTTGATAGATACTCGGAGGAGTAGATCTTGACTGTTTTGAGTCTTCACAGCTCATGAACGCAGGAGAGGTGTCAACACAGATAAGACAAGCATGCTTTTAAGTCAGAGCAAATACTCACAGAAAATGTACTGCATTCTTCCAGCCTGGTAACCCCTGAGTGCACTGGGCTGCTCTGTTTACTCTGGAAAGGAGTGACTCCCCTCTGTGCAAGAGTTAGACAGAGGCTCATAGAACTGGCAAAGTTATTTGTTACAAATCATTTTAGAGATTTCAGCCTTCAGCATTGACAGTTTGTTTGCAAGCAAGGCTCGTTTTTACACAGACCTCTATTCATAGCTAACCTCTCCCTGCAAGTACTCCAGGCAAACAAATTTCAGCCTCCCAATTGTTTGCACACTGTGTCCACTTGCTATTATTAGCTCTATGGAGAGAGGTGGACTCCAGGTTCCTGCATGAAAAGGAAGAGTTAATTCCCTGTGGTCTAAGCAGAAGGAGGCAGCCCAGCCTCAATCAGCAATGTCCTGGTAGGAAGCACACCACGCCTGGACAAATGTATTTATCCACCAAGTCCTCCAATGTAAGACTACCAGGTCTGCTGTAAACTCCAAGACACCCAGGAGACACTGGTTGTGTTGTGATAGATGCTTATGGTACTTTTGTCAGATGAATAATTTATGTGCTGGAAACTAAAAATAAATAAATAAAAACTGCTGTTTCAGGGTAGCCAAAGTTGTTTGTAAATTTAGGCAACTCCACTCTTCATGGAGTATTTGAACATTTAGCAAGCCAAGCAGACTGAGAGCAAACTGTTCCAGTTGCTGCTGAGATGAAAAGGTTAACACTCCCAAGCACAATTCACTATCCCAGCATTTCCCCACCCTAAGGGAAGTTATCACATTGACCTTTTTTATCCACTTTAAACAGAGTGTTTGATTACTTCCAAACTGAAACCTGTAAACTCTCCAACTTAATAATTTTTTTAAAAAAACTGGGAATATACTACTATTAAAAAGATTTCTTAAAAATTTGCTGGATCTTTAATCACTGCACAATTCAAAGTTACACAGCTATTGTAAAGTTACACAGCAATAACAACTGATGGCAAGGATGTGGGGGAAGAGGAGAGGAGACGAGAGGAGAGGTGTGGACCAACAGCTGAAACCGGGATTCAAGAAGAGAGCAGGCAATTTCATGGAAGATAAATACCCTGGGTGTTACTAATACATAGAAAGCACGTTTGATTGAGGAAATCCCTGAAGATGGTTGAAGGCAAGGAGCACTCTCAGGAAATGCATGTTTGACATGCTCAAAGGCTTCCTCAGGCACCCACATCTGGCCACTGCTGGAAGCAGGACGCAGCACTAAGCAGATGCTTGGTCTGGCACTAGAGAGATACTTGACACCTGGCTAAACAGATGTGGTGGGCAGCCTACACACCTGAGGAGCTGGATGCTTAATTCAAATCTCTGTGTCAGCTCCAGCTGAGAGAGTCTGATGAAGAGACGATTCATGGGGGTAGCAATGATGTAGGGCTAGACTGTGGGATGAGGAGGGGGAAGGTGGTAATGGACCTTGAGCACTACCTGTTACATATACACTCATTGCATAGTCAAGCAGTGCTTTTTTGGAGGGTCTTTAAAGACCATAGAGCCAGGTTTACTGTGAGAACAAGCAATGCCAATATGTGAGGAATATAAGCTGGTGACAAGTCTGTTTTCTACATCTCCTTCCAAGGATACAAGTGTCCCTGTGATCAAGTAGCATTTGCTAATACATGCTTCCAAAGAAGCACTTTTCTAGTCCTTAGAACCTCTCCTAACAGTTTTACAAAAGTAACATCGCCTCCACTTTTTAAGGTCAAAAAGACTAGTTTTTTCTTTTAACAAAGGCTGTTGGAGCAAGTGGGATAAGTGACAGCATCTAGATTTGATCTGCATCATTAATACTGACTTCTAAAGAAGGCAGTTCACACAGGGCAAGTGACAGGATCAAATATACTGTTTAGGCAGGCACAAGAAGAATAACCATCCATCTTCCCTGCATCCTGAAGCTCTCCAGTGTGTAAACGACAACACTTTCATGTCACTAGATCAGCCAGTTGGAACAGTCCTGGGACCACTTCTTTCAGCAGTTAGCACGGCTTGTACACAATCTCCCTGTAGGGGAATCACAAGGTCTTTTTCTAGACGTGCTAAGAGAACTAAAGCATCACCTCTCAGAAATCCTGCGATGACTCAGGTAGATTTACATACTATTGGCCTCTGCTGGGTAAATTTAGGCTACTGGAATGTATGTTGTTGACCACACGTAATAAGCAAAATCTGTTTTCCTGTGGCATGGTGGAATAGAGTTTGAAGAGTTTCAGGAGTATGTTGAGCCCTTGATGTCCTATTTCATTTCTGTGTGGCACTGGCAAACAATTAAACTTAATTATCACAGATGTGAGGGCAGATGAGGAGAGGTGAAAGGTTTGGTGGGAACCACAGGTTCATCTCGGGATGTGTCCAAGTCATACACTCCCCAAGTCGGGAGCTTCGTTTTTGAAAAACATTTGGGATTTGCACAGACAAACTTTGAGTGGTCTGCGTTTTGCACTGAGCTACTGAAAGCCAGGTACCATGTCAAGACATAAACAGAACAAAGCCCATGCCTCAAGCACTGGTCCTGGCAGCAGTTTGCCAAGTCAGCCTCATGTCCAGCCTTTCCAAGGTATCTGAGTTCACTGGCCATTGCAAAACTGCTGTCCTAAGCCATTAGTAATGTCTGTCTTAACTGAGAGACCTGTAAGCTCAGCACAAATCACAAAATGACAATTTCTGTTGTGATTTCTCTAGGAGAGTAGTACATATCCCCCCATGCCAATTTCTACAGACCATGTGTGTCTTTGCCTAAGAATTGTACCCAGAGCTGAATCAACAAGGGTTGGCATAGCAAAGGATGTGTGCACCCAGCACCAGGCCCGAAAACTCCCTTGTGCTGCAGACATGAGATCTTCCCTTACCTTGCATGCTGAGGATTTGAAAACTTCCTTTCTCCACATCTGATTTTCCTTCAATGACTGTGCCCAAAACAAGGTGCAGCACTGACCCTTTCTCCCCCAAGGAGATGGGGTATAGCGGTGTGGAAGCCCATGGGGACAGGGCTGTACAACTTAGACCTTCTTGCTTGATCCAGGGAATGGGCTGAATGGGTCCCTGCTCCTGAGAGGACCATCCCTGCTGGTGGCAGGAGTCCTTCAGGCAGGTGCTGTGGGCAAGCTCCTTCTGCAACAGTATTAATGGCGAGCCTTACCCACAGGGATCCCAACTCGTTTGCTGCATGTCAGCTCCTGGGCCTCATTCACTAAAAACTCACTAATCTATAGGGTAGCCTTGTCCAGTCAGAAACCCTAACAGCTAGAGATAAATTAAAGCCGGAATTGGAGCTGGACCAAGAACATTTGAGTAATCCATCCAGCCTAAGCAAGATCCCCCAAGACAGGAAATCTGAGCAAAGGCCGAGAAAGAGATTATAAAAGAAAATAAGCCCAGGCACCACAGTTGTGATGGTGGGATGGCCCAGCAGAAATTAGAAAACATCAGAGGCTGTAAAGCCCGCTACTTCTCCAGGCTGCTGTAAGTGCAAGTCAAAATATAAAGCAACTTCAGCAGTGAATAGAACTTTTTTAGAAAGAGAAATATGGCATCCTTTGGGACTTATGGTTTATTTCTTGTGGCTCCTACAGCATCTTCTGCTGTTGCCTGTCCCTGAGTACCTGAGAGAGGAAAGCTAATGAACCCCAATCATGAAAGTGCAAGCTCAGACTGAGCTGCAGCCTTTTGGTTGTATTTCCCTGATACCACTGATTATGGTGGTACCAATCCTGTCCTCAGAGGGAAACACACAGGAAAAAATGTACCTGCCATGGGCTAGAGCTACATCCAGGTACTGGAGAGCCCACGGACCCTTGCAGTGGTGTTTCTCACAGGCTAAAACCACATTACAGGTACCTGACCAGGGTGTCAGGGACATTTGCCAGGTGGCAGTACTGGGATTTTACAGGCCATTTCTTGGCTCAGCCCTGCTCTGCCTCTTGTGCAATAATGATGTTCTTGAGGTCAGAACTTTTGTCTTTATCATGTAACTCCACTGACATGACTGCCCTGACTCTCAGTCCGGGTTGTTTCCACATTAAGGAGGGGATATGGCTGAGGACGAAGGTTGGCCAATACACTTTCATTTCCCCCAAAGGCATTGCTGGCTAACAGTATGCAGCACACTTCCCATCACAAATCCCACAAAAAGCTGGAGCAGCATTTCTCTTGCTTGCACTCAGACACATCACAGCCTAACACAGTGGCTACAGAGGACAAGTAAATTTCTAGCAAAAATGCCTTTAACTGTCCTTACTAGAGCACTGCCTTGAGGCTTGGTGAGGCTTGGGCATATAGGAAGGTGAATAAGCATAGAAAGCATAAGAAATCTGAGCACAGCAAAAGGGGACTTGTATCAGAAGTAAGTAGGAGAAAATTAGGACTGCCAAGCTTTTAAGAGGAATTGGAATTTAATGAAGTGATTGAACAAAGAAATTGAAAGCCTCCTCTGCCTCCTGTAAGGGTCGAATGGATCTGAGCAATACTCGGCTTGGCTGCATTACAGGTTTGTTATTTAATTTTAAAGAACTTGGAAGCTTTCAATGTACTTCATAATTCTATTGACATTTATGATTTGAGATACTTAATTTTGAAAACACAAACACAAAGCTGATCTGTCTCTCACCCAAGAGAACTGGGAATCAGTGTCTGCAGCTTTTAAATGCAGCTGATCTAGGACCTGCTTGCCACAATCCAGCCTTTACCTTGCTCTGATGATTCCAAGCAGGGACCCTGTGCTTTGCAGAGATGAATTATTCAATCCTGAGTATTTTTTTTATTTTTTTTTTACTTTAAAACTACTTTGATTCATATTTACATTGCAAGGCTGGGACTCAGGTCTTGCTCCTGGAGAAAGCCCCTGCCCTTTCCCCACTGTGTTTGGGGTGGGACACTTGTAATCCTGGCTGGGATGAGTGGAGACATGGCCACATCATCTACACATCAGCAGCAGAGCTGGTGCAGCTTGCTTTTTAGACTCCTGACTCCATGGACAAACCAAGGACTTGACATCCCAGGTTAATCCCTGGGTATCCTAGGGCATCTGCAAAGCTACAGCTGAGCCTGTGTGGTTTGGGGGGTGTGCACATAAACACACACTTGTGCATTGTACAGCTGACACTAGCTGGTTACTTCTGGCTCATTCTCTCTCTCTAGGCAAAGGATCCCACAGAAACCGTGAGAAATATTAAGTCTCATATTAGGACCAATATCCAATTCATATATTTCAAAGCTCAAGTCTGTTCACATGTGAGGGCAGATGTTGCCAGTAATCGTGTATTAAAATGGAAGAATATATGCATCAAGCCTGAAATTAATTAGGATCTGATTCTGCTCTCATTAACAGGCATGAAATTCTCATTGACTAAACAGGACGTTGTACCCTTACAATGGACTTTGGTCCTTAATTTTCACACCACGAAATTGGCACCGACATTTCAAAGGCATTACAGTAGCAGAAAGCTTGACCCTTTGTCTTTGCTACCAAATGTATTTTCAGAGTATGACCAATTTGTAAAGCTGAACATTACACTCCTTAGTTAGTGAAAGAAGAGCCCTTTGAAGATCAAAAATGCTATTATTATTTCCATATTTTTGCCAAACCAAAGCTCCCATGCTGAAGCCATCTGTGTCAAATGCAAAGCATTACCTCCAATACTTTCTTTCTGAGCAGACCATTCCCATGTGCCCTGGTTGTGCTTTTTCCATGTCTGGTTTCAACATCATTTTGTGAAGATGCAGTCAACAAAGGGGCACTTCTTCAGGGACAATGGGAGGTGCAGCTGGACAGGATGGCAAAGCAGGCTGTGATTTGGACTTCACAATCACATTAGGGAGCAGTAACCAAACAGCCATCTCAGGTGTCAGCAGAGACGGAGAATGTGCTGGAAGTGAGGCAGTGGATCACTGGTGCTCTGGGATGGGCAGGCTCGAGGCAAGGAGGGTTGAGGGGGACCAGGGAGCAACAACCAAAGATGAGAGAAAAAAGCAGCAGCAAGGAAAAGCTTCTTCTCCACTGCTTTGCACTCAGCACAGTGCCTGGTGGGTTACAGTGTACAGTGCGAGTAGAGCATGGGAAAGCAGATGAATTGCAGATTTGGACCAAGTGGAAACCTCAAGAGCCTCATGCTTTGCAAAGGGATACAAGACTCCCTTTTGTGGGCTCCTTTGCTGAAAATCCTCCCCTCTGAGCTCCCACAGCCGCCCTGCATGCCCGTACAGTCAAAGGGCCGTAGCCAGAGGGGGGCTGGAAATAATCTAGAGAGCAGCAAAATCCACAGGAATTTTTCCATTGATTTTAGTGCATTTTTGATCAGACCCTGGGTGAAGCAGAACTTGCATGTTTGATACCAAACTCTTCTGTCTCCAGAGAGAAAGAGGAGGGTTGGGTAGAAAAATGGGAAGTATAGGAGATGAAGCTGTCTCTTTTTTTTTTTCTTTTTCTGTAAAGCTTCTGCTGTTTCGCAAACTAGCGGGTGCAGAGGAAAAGGGAGACGAAAAGGGCCAAATCACTATGTGGAGGAAGAATCTGCAGTGCTGAGACGAGGAAAGTCTGCCCTTTGTGAGATAGTATTTCTGATCTGCAGGCGTACAAAGCCTTCATAATTGCTGGAGTCATTACTTGCAGTAGATGGCAGAGAGACATGACAGGTACTGCAGGACACATAATAAGCTGGAATGAGCAGCGATATTAATCCAATACCATCAAAGATCGGGCTCATCACAGGAACCCATTTAGAGTCCACAACAGCAGCCCTGATATTGCTAAGGAATATGTTTCATCTAAGTACAGACCTCACTTCAGTCCACAGCTGTACATTTGTTATTTCCTCCTCTGCTCCCACACGCTGTAGCTACAATTTATCCACCCCAGTTTATCCCATCCACGGATCTGTCACACTGTTCGTTAGAGCCTGGATTCCTGCATTTCATTTCACTACCTAAACTATCTCCTGTAATGAGGAGGCTGCTAACAACCTTACATAGTGTATGAAAAAATTGACTTCTCTTCCAGCCCAGCTTCTGAGGCTGCAGGTGCTGAGCTGCTCTGGTGCACTTAGGGGCTGTAAGCTGAGTTTCAGTTGTCAAATATTTTCTGTTTATCATGATTCCCAGACGGAGCATCAGTGAACGCTCCAGAATACCTTCTCACTTCCACGGCATGCCAGGTAAGGAGAATATGTCTAGACTGAAGGCAAGGCTGAAGCTGGGGATAATTTTTCCTCCAGCAGCCCCGTGACAGCTTTCAGCACAGGAATGACAGCTAGGGATTTATGCCTAAGTTGCTGAGTCCAAGCAGCCAGACACCTTACTCAGGTTGCTTTTGTAGGGTTGAGAGACACAGGAAACAGCTGCCGAAACAGCATGGGAGGATGTGTTTAGTCAGAGTTTTGTGAAACATGTTCCTGAAGATTTATTAAATTCAAATTTGACTGTACAATATATGGCTACTAAGCCTGATACAAGAGTTCCTGCAGGCAGACACGGGCAAGAACTGGAGCTGAGCTGCATTTGACTTCAGTGGTTATTGTGCCCAATTTTGTGTTGAGAATTTAACCTGTTCTTTATTTTTAGCTCTTGAGTTTTGCACTGTGATCTCTCTGAACTTTGCTCCTTTGATAGTAGCTAGAGTGCTCCATGCAAACAAAACAGGAGAATAAAGCAACAACAGCTTTTAACTACTGCTGTAGGGGAAGCTGTGAGACACAGCAAAGACATGTGAATTTTTACCAAAGAACTTAATTAGCTGATTGCTTATTTAGAAACTATAACAGCATGACCTAATAGCCTCGGCATTCAGAGATTCAGTAGCAAAGGCCTGGTTTGGATATACAAATATATCACATCACTATAAAACCAAAACAGCACTTGTTTTGTTACATTTCTGAAATATAATGCATTTTCCTTCTAAATAAGTAGAGCAACACATTCCAGGGTCTGCAATTAGCTTCCCATCTTAGTTTTGTGGCTCTTCCATTTATTGGCTCTTGTCAAGGAAAACTTGTTCAACCACAATTCAACTCTGCCTCGTAAACTTGATTAATTTCTACAAGAGACTCTTCATATAGCCTGTATAACCAAGGACAGATAGGGGGACATAACTGGAAGGGAACTGAAACCAGAGAAAACAGCCATAAGGGACTGCTGCTTGTACTGAGAAAGCACGAGCCATGCTTTGATCTTCAGATACCAGTTCCCTCCTTCTGCTGTAAGCTGCAACTCCATCTCCTTACCTGTGATTAATGCATTCACACTTCTGAAAACCTGTGGCACGTTGAGTGTCAAGTGAATTTTCAGGAGATTTACAACAACGCTTTGTGTTAAAAATAAAGTCGTGGTCTCTATGATGCTTAACCTTCTGCCAGTCTTCTGCTCAACATTCCTGTACAGTTAAAAAGGAAACCCTTGTGTTCCCAGACTGAAGGCATCAGCTTGTAACTAAGATAAGCTGGTAAAGATTTATAAAGGTGTACATAAATCTATACAAGGTTATAGATTACTGGCAGGGCCCACCCATCTGAGCAGTCATTTCCACAGCTGCCTGAGAGTTTGTGCCCAGCTACCAGCAGCAATGCTGCCTTGGCAACACTGGATGGTAACATGCCATGGCCTGCGACCAGAGCACTGTGACAACCCAAGAGCACTCTGACTCCCTCGTGGATTATTAGCTCCACTTGCATCTAGTCTAAATGAGCTTCCAAAGTTTCCTCCAGCAGCAATAGAAGGAGAACATGACACCATGTGTTTATGCTGGAGCCACACAAACCCATACAAGCAGGGACTTGATCACCTACTGCTCCTGATCAGTTTTTTTACTTAAAAATTTAAATTTCTTTTGCAGGGCAAAGTTCAGATTTTTTCAATAGGTTTAGTCTGTATCATTTTTGCAGCAACACACAAAGATTCCTTTCAAATGTTCCCTAGAAAGTTTTTCATCCTTGAATTGCTGAAATAAACACTCCATCTTAGAGAACTCTGGATTCCTTGAGCTCAGAAGAGCTGACCTTTTATTCAGTGGTAGCAGTGCCATTGGCACTGCAATTAGAAGCTGTCCTCAGTCTGTTAGATCGCCAGAACAATGATATTCTGCACAATTTCAGATAAACGGCCACAATGCACCTTTATTTCCAGGAAATTATTTGCTTTATTGTAATTATTTCCTTATTTCAGTATTCAAGACTTACAGAATGGCTTTCCAGGAGCAATGTGCATTTAAATCTGTAAGGAGATATAGCATCCCTCTTCCAAACAGCAATGTCTTGCTGCCTGACCTCTACCATGCTTGCAAATTCCATGTGTCTCTCCAGAGCTCACGTTACCTTCTGAAAGGTGGGAAGAGTCAGTAGCCACAAATGAAAACTCAAGGGCCTCTGTCATGTACTCATATATCTCATTATCAATCTCAGAGGAGAGGAAGGTATGAACAAATGACCCCTTACATTTCAGAGTCCAGTACAACGTGTTCCCTAAAGCATTCATGGAGAAAGACTTTCTCTGCCATCCTCATGAAGGGCTGCCCACGAGCACTGGAACTGGTGAGAGCCAGTCTTTTGCATTTTGGGTGCACCTGGAGAACCAAGTGAACACTGTTACCCTGCAGTGATCAAAATCTACCCATGGTTTCTGAGTCACAGATAAAAATTAAGATCTAACAATTAAACCTATCTTAGTCCCCATTCCTCCTGACCCTGACACCTGAGAAAATGCTCAGGGAAATAGGATCAGAACTCAGATAAACAATCTGCAGCACAACCAAGCTCTCGCCCTTTCTACTCACTCTTACTGCTCCAGACCACTCAGGCTGTCAAGACTTCCAGAAATCCTCAGCCATGCCATCGCAGCCAGCATTTCTAAATGAAAGCTTTGCATGCCATCCTGGTGCTCATAGATCCAGACTACTGCCTGGCAAGCACAGAAGGTGGCTTAAAACCTGAAGGCCAGTCAGCTGGTCAATAGCCATTTACATTTTTTTAACCACTTGATATTTTGAACATGCTGTCCAGCTTCTGTCAGCTTGGAGCATCCTGCCTCCACTGCCTCAACAGAGTGGTGAGTGAGGGGCTCTCCCCTTCTTTCCCCCAGGTATGGCAAGCTCTGACCCTGGGGAGCTCAGGCCTCCATCCCTGCTCATCTCCACTGCACCACAAGTGCAGCACAATTTTAGTTTTTTCGGTACTAGCCTCCTGTATACAAACCACATCCTGGTGTGGCCCCTGGAGCTGGATGGTGTGGGAGCACAAGGCACATCTATCAGCCCCAGGAGGTGCTGGTGGGAAAGCTCATTGCATGGGGAACAGGTTAAAATATGCCATCAAAAAAGCAAGAGCAGCAGGAGAGAGACAGTAAGAGAGAGAGGAAGGAGCAAGGGGGTACAGGTTAAAATTGGCAGTGAATTGCATTTGGAAGTTGCAATACAGGTCCTCCTATTTTGCAGGTGTTCACACTTGTCCTTGAAACCTCTACTTCTACCTGCATACACATTAAACACAGCCAAGTCATAGAAAATGTTGCCAGAAAGTGCAGTTTTGAGAAGACAAGAAGCACTGGGAAATTCAATCCAAATGTAATTGTTTCAAGTCCCACAAAGGGAGCTGCTTTTTTTTCTTTTTTTTTCCCAGTGTTGAAACATTAATTTTCATCTTAAGAAGTATTTAATTCCTTTCAACACGTCTTTCTGAGATGGCATTTTTTCATTTGAAAAGCATCCCAACTTACAAGCGAAAAGGCTAGGCACCCCAAAATAAATATTTTCCAAATAAAGTGCTACAGGTCAACCCAAAATTATTTTTCTGGTTTTGTATTTTCCCAGAGAGCTTAATAAAACCTTTGGAATCTGATTCAAGATCCAAATTCTTTTAGGCCAGCTGGTGCCCAGACAAGCCCTTTATTTTCGAAGCTCTATTTGCACAGGATGTTTTCACCACCAGATTTGTGCTTAGTGCTATCAGCCCCTCTGGATTTATCACATGTAAAGTATTTTATCCTGGAAGAACACAAGAAACTCCATCAAACTTCAGGCCTCCTAACACATACTGGCTTCACAAGAGCAGTGGGTCACAAGTACTATAGGATGTAGGGAGAGCCAAGAGGATGTTTTGGACAGAATACAGAGCAGTGGGAATAAATGGCATTTTTACATGCCAGGAGGCAAAAGTGTCAAAGTCTGTGGCTGTTTTGTGGCACCAGAAGCAGCAAAGGGTCCCCTACAAGCCTACTGCACCTTCTAGTGGGGACAGACGTGGCTCTGACTCTGCCACCACCTGAAGACAACCTCCTCCATTCACACTTCCCCATGTAACACGTGCCAGACTTTTCTACCTCAGTGAGGTTGGGGGGTTTTTTAAGCAAGTTCTCAGATATCACATCCATGGCAGGAGGAAGAGAAGAGTTAATTGCATTTATTTAAAAATTAAGGAAGTTAAGCTTATCTCTTCGCCTGCATATGGGCAGCTGTGTGTCCTGGATGAGTGAGCTGACGCGAGATGGTTTCTAGGCAACTTCTGCAAGTCACGTTGGAACAGGAATATAAAATAAAAACAAAATCCAAACAAGTCAAAACAAGCAGCAGCTACTCCATGCAAAACCAGTCTTGACTGACTCGGAGGGTTCAAGTAAGGCCTTCTGTGGGATTAATATTGCTTTACTCCTAAGGACAGTAAACCTGGCACCCCTCTGCCAGCACCTATTGTGAGATACATGATAAGCGTGTTCTGCAGACAATACACATAGCTTGTGTGTGATAAGAGGCCTGCCATGCCACGTCACTGTGATGATATTACTCAATTGCTGAAATACCACAACATAAGCATTCCAGGAACCTCAATCTGAGTACATCTGGAAGCTGGAAAACAGTGACAATAACTCCGGTTCTTTCCTCTTTCCTAAAGAATTTTGCTTTGTATTTATCAACTCACCATACTCTTTTGTTTTGTTCTTTTTTTAAGCAATTGGTAAAGTTCAGGCAAAAAGTAGTGTTCTTGGAAGCTGCCTTTGTTTCTTTTCTCTGTAGTAAAGAAATGAGGAGGACATCTCCTCTTAGATTATTCTGCAGTATTAGGAATTGATCAGTGTACCTTTTAGTCTCTGCCCACATTTCAGAATTAAGGTAAGCTGATCCCCTTCCACTCAAAAGTAATTCTTCCCACAACTTCCCCAAATTCATTCAACTACAAAGGTTTCAGACAGAACATAACCTCACTCATGTAAATCCAGCGTTGCACCATTTTTCCAGTGTCAGAGTAAAATTTAGTCCTCAGTGCCACAGAAGAAAATTAGTGGTTTCACAGCTCACACTTTCTGAGCCAGCACAACAACGAGTTTAGGATGCAGTGTTTACAGCCTTTTCTCTTAAGTTATGGAGGATAAGGAATGCCTAACAGAGATTTTAATTTTCAGGATGCCATTCTGCTCCTGCAGTTGCCAGTGTGATTGAAAAGCAACTGCAAAAGTAGGAACTCAACTGAGAATGGAGAATTTGTGTTGTCAATAAAGTTCAGAGCAGGTATTTTAAGAGACTGAATCTCCACCATTATTTCAAAGCATGTGTTCAGGTTTCAAGGAGGGGAATACCAAAATCAAGTAATGTGTATAATAATCAGGCCATCAAAGCAGTTTCATTTAAAAATCAACCTATTCTATCCTCAAAGTTTGTATGGCACTGTTTTTCTGACTCTCCACCAAGTAAATAGGTTGCAAGATGTGACACTTAACAGATTTTGTTGTCCATATGAAGTCAGAGCAAATCAAAGTTATAGTAAGAAAATGAAACCTCTAAGCCCTTGAAGAAATGATCGACCAGCAAACCTGCTGGGATTTCTTCCAAAGCTAGGTTATATATGGGCACTGACTTTAGCAGTGATGTTTTGTCTTCTGAGGAACCCAGAGCAGCATTCCAGATGCTTCAAATCACTCCACGTGTATCCAGCTCCCGATCCTTCCCAGCTCCTGACAGACAGTAACTGAGCACTCCTGGGTTGCCAGTGGGAGTGGACTCACCCCTAAGGACCAGGCTGTGCTGGGTCAACAGCTCTGGAGGTGACACGCTCTGGCTCCTTCACCTCTTGCTGGCAGGAGTGCCAGGCTGCCCTACCCAGGCATCCTGTGCAGCAGGACCCTGCTGGTTGTTTCTGTGTGTGGCTGCTCCTGTCAAGGCTGGCTAGCTTTTGCCAGCCCAAACTCAATCACACTGGCACTTCATTCCCATGAATTTGGCCTCAGTGTCTGGAGTGAGACAGACCCTAATACTGCTGAGTGACCATACACAGACTTACTTTTTTAATCCCTTCCAGATTTCCAGCCTGAGTGAAGCTGAGGCAGAGACTGGGACTGGCCTCCTTTTTCCTTCAGTCTTCCCATGTGTCCCCAAACCAACAACTCTGCTGCCTTCAGTAAATACTGTGGCCTGCTGTCATCACTGAAAAGCTCACTGCCTGACTTGCCTGCAGACAGAAAGGGGCCTATATAAGAAAAGGAGGAGGAAAAATTAGCAATAAGGCTGTGCTGTGACACAAATTATGGGCAGTAATGATAGCAGAGGCATCCATGGTGTAATTTGTACTGACACAGCACTGTCAGGCTCTGCACCTTACTAAGGGATAAACCCCTAGACCACATGAAGTGACTCACAGTGTTGGATCTGAAGAATGTTACTTTTTCAGAGGTTCCTCCATTTCTCGCTACCTTTTACCAACTCTCAACTATCCAGAAGACATGACAAGGGCTACTTTATGTGAGACCTTGGATTAGTCAGAGAGGTTGCTTCAGAACAAGGAAAGACAATTTCTCCTCTCAAGGATTCAGGCTATTGCCCTAGTAAGACTTACAAACAGCTTTTGGAAACCCAGAACAAGAAAAAACACAAAAAACAGATGTCACTTATTGTAGTTCTAACTCACAATGAAGGACACCAACTAGGTTTTCAGGGCATTATTATTGTTATTACTGTTGTTATTATTGTTGTTGTTGTTACTGTTGTTGTTTTTCTTATTACTACTACTACTGCTACTATTAATGCAGAGTGAGAATTAAGGTGGTATCCGACATTGCTCGCATATTAAAGAAGCTAAGTGCTGTTCTGCATTACTTTTTGAGATTTTTAGTGTTTTCCAAGGGCACTAGCTTAGCCAAAATGAAAATTCAGCATCAGAGTCAATGGATCTATGGTTAGTCTAATCTGCACCCTTCCTCTGCTGTCTATCCCTACTTCTGGATGAAGGACTGAACCACAAGACCACCCAGCATGATAGAAGTCACACAGTTATAGATGTTCCCTTTGCTCACAGTGGATCCTCACAGCCCTGGCCAGCACAAGAGGCAATCAGACATGTGATAACATTGGAAGATGCTCTTGGGAAAGTTCGAGTGGGAGATTCATGTTTTGCAAAATTAAACCACAAACCATGGATAACTCACATCCAGATCTGATCATATCTGTATCCCAACAGTCTGCCAGGGAAAGAAGACTCCAAAAAGAGATCTTAGTTTACTTCTCAAAAAGGTCCTAGTTTACCTCTCCAATAAAATACATGGACAAGTGTATCAACAATGACTAGATTTCTTTCAGAAACCTTTGGAGGTTTTAAGAACTTTAAAGTTTGGTCAACCATGAAAGGTTTTTCCATACCCTCCAAGAAGCTACCCAGAGCTTTGTCAGCTCTGTTCCATGAAGGAGGAGTCTGACCCCAAGGCGTGGTGGTGCTGCTTGGGTCTCACCATTTCAAGGATTTCACAGAAGATGGCTGAGGCTCACTTATTAGGTCTATTGGCCACCTGTAAAATTTTCAGGGTTCTCTGTCATGACATGAGCAAGTGCAATTACATTGCAGATTGGAAACCACCATGTTGAATTTCAGAGTAAATGTCTGCTATTTGTTCCTGCCTTCTTCAGGAATAATGGAGATCCACTTTTAAAGTAATTTATATTTTTGATCCTTGCAGTTTATCTCCTTTAGAGACCTGAGGACATTGCAAGACACAGGCACATCTGTTTCCTGAATCCAAATTTACAGACAGCTTGCTCTGTCTTACTGTATGTATGAATCTGTGTGCAGTAAAAACGTTATTGTGTTATGCATACACACATACACACAGATTATACTGTTGGTGGTTTAATCTAAAGCCTTAAATCAAAACCATCAAAGGTATCAAGATCTCAATTCTGCAGGCTCACATTGCGTAGGATTTCAGTATAATTTTACGACATTTTCCCTGATGGGTTGCTCTTAATATAATTTTTCTAAATGAAAATTTTGAGCAAAGTAGAGTAGACAAGGGTTTGATTAACTTCTGGAACATGTTGCCAAATTTTCAGCAGAATCAGAGTTAAAATAGCAGGAGAGGAAAGATGAATCATAGACTCATTTTATTTGGAAGAGACCTCTAGGATTGAGTCCAGCCATTAACCTAACACCATCAGGTCCATCATGTCCCTATCTATGCATCTTTTAAATACCTGCTGGGATGATGACTCATCCACTTCCCTGGGCAGCCTGTTCCAATGCTTTACAACCCTTTCAATGAAGAAAATTTTCCAGATATCCAATTAAAACATCGCCTGGTGCTACCTGATGCTATTTCCTCTTGTCCTATTGCTTGGTACCTGGGAGAAGAGGCCAACTGCCTCTTGACTACAGCCTCCTTCCAGGAAGTTGTTGAGAGTGACAAGACCTCCTCTGAGCCTCCTTTTCTCCAAGCGAAACAATCCCAGTTCCCTCAGCCACTTCTCATCAGACTTGTGCTCCAGACCCTCCCCCAGCTTCATTGCCCATCTCTGGACATGCTCCAGCACTTCAATGTCTTTCTTGTAGTGAGGGGTCCAAAACTGAACACCATATTTGAGGTGTGGACCTCGTGGCTGTGCTGTAGCACAAGCACTTCAGCCCATGGTATGAGTTCGTGGAGTGATGGCAGCAGCTGCCAGCAGAGTTATCTGATTGTCAGAATAAACACGTAGCCCTGGTGTGAAGACCCTGTGTAAGCCCACAGGTGCTCAGTGTACCCTGCTATATCCCAGCAAACAGCCAAGCTTGTGTCTGCATAAAACAGCTCTGTCCACGTGCAATGCCTTCAGCAATTAACTTTTACATGTTAATTACCTGGTTTTACTGTCATCAGTCCGCTTCATTACAGCTTTTTTGCTCTTTCATCGCTCAAGTCTTAGTAAGCCACACACTTCTCTTTTTGTGGATGAGAAAGTAAGCAGCATGTCTTGATCACTTAGAGCGTGCATTAGGTAAGGAGTCCCAGGGGAGATTACTGCTTTGCTACTGCTCTCTCCACTGAGAGATAGAGATGAGCAGAAGTTCAGGCAAAACATCATTTTATGATCTTTTGAGCAACTAAGCCTCAAAAGGTGTGCAAAACACTTCCAGGAAAGATACAGATGGGTGACCATACCATCACCTCAGAGAGGTTCTGAGCTGTTCAGTGTCCTTTTCTGAGGTATGTTGGACTGCAAGAAGGAAATTCCTGTAAGAGTGTGAATAGTGATTAATTAGATATCTTCTTGCCCTGCCACATCAAACCAATCTCAAAAAACTTTTTAAGGCTGAAAGATTGGGCAGCTAAGTATAAAAATATATTCCTTCAAAAGTGTTTCAGTTTCATTACACATGGATTTTTCTAGAGGAATCTCGCTGACATTCACTAAAATCCACTACTCCACGTTTACACCACTGGGATCAAAATCTGGCTCCCCTCCACAGGGAGGGCTCATTAAGGCATCTGTGATGACAATTACAATGTAAGGGGCCTTCTTCCGTTAATAATTCTTCAGTATCAGCTTTTTGAAGCATTCCAGAGACCTGAAAGAAGACCAGAGATGCCTGGAGCTGCAAAGGAAGCCAAATTCACTGTCCCATCTTATCTCAATGTCTATTGCTTCTGCCTAGTGAAGTGTCTGCATTCTCATTTAGAGTAAAGGCATCTGCAGGTAAATTGCTCTCTGGTCAGTCTAATGGACCAATTTCAGTTTTCATTTCTGAGTGCATAAATCTTAGGCTCCCTTTCCTGACAACACTGGGCATTTCACTGTAAGAAATTTCACCCAACAAGCTCAAGACCCTGAAAGTTTTCCTCACTTTGTCTCTCCTTTTGGAGTCGTAGACTTTGATCTTAGTGTGAAAGCAGTGTCTCAAGAGGCACAGCAAATTTAGAGCAGATGTCAGCAGCTTACCCACATGAGACATTTCAAAATGGAAGGTGCCACAGACCTCATCTGTCTTCAGCCTGACTCTTCTTCATCTGTCTTTGGAATTGTGCAGTCAGTTGAGAGCCAGAATGGGCCCAAAGTGGCTTGGCTTGGTGCAGGACACAAACAAGGAAGGAAAGGGAAGACTGAAAAACATCTACCAAAAACATCTACCATGTGGGCTTCTGCTTTTATCATCTGCAAAAGTATGTTCTAACAGCTGGTTTTTTTGCAAAAGGCTTTTGCTCCAAAGGTACTCTTTAAAAGCTTTTAACAAGCAGTTTCAGTAGTCCAACAGATGACACCAGGAAGAGGTAAAACACATTTACATCACTGTTTCTGTCCTCTGCTTCTATCTCTGCTCTGGTGACTGACACAACCAGTGTGCAGAAAGAGCACCACCATCCTGCACTCAGCAGCACAAATGCTGAGCTTTCTGAGACACATGGGCACTGTTGTTTTCCCCAGAAAAAGGGTTATATCTGTGGATATATGCAAAAAGGAAAGGTTTGTTTGCTACTGCTGATTTGGTAAGACAAATGCAACACAACAGAGAAACCACAAAAAAAGCAGACAGGTAGTGTGGGTTGCAGAACCCCACTGATACCTGTGCAAAATGCTGCTGTTAATCCAGGATGGATGGCTGCACTTTGAAACTCCAATTCCATGCTTTAAAAGGGGGGCTCACTTTGCTCTCTGCATTTCTGTTTTCTGACCTTGATGCTGGAAGGAGGGCAGAGCAATTAGCCACTTTTCCACACCAGTACCTGCCAAAATATGCAAGCCAGATAAGCAGCAAGTGCACATCTGTTCTTTAAAAAAGCACCCGGGATCGGGCTGGGGGGAAAAGAAGGTACCTTAGCAGGGTGTTCAAGGGTCTTGCATCTGATGGATCAATTAAGGCTAAATTCAAAGACAGGTATTTAAAGACTGAAGTAATTTCGGAAATTAAGGCCTGAATTGTTAGCACTTATTATAAGACATTTGTATGAAGATCATATGTGAGCAATCAAGAAGTGTTCATCATTGGAAAATAAAGGGAGAGCTCCCTCTTCTCCACTGACTGCCAAGGAGATTCCAGGAGTGCTCTGCTAATGGAGCACTCTGAGTAGAATATTTGAGGCTGCAAGTTGGCTACAGAGGACATGATTAGTAAACTTGTCTGTTGTGTTCAGGCTAGAGATTAGACAAGAACTCAATTATAGGCCTCACAGCAACAGTGATGGTACAGCAGGAACCTAGCTGCTCTGCAGATGTGGAGGCTCTCTCTGATGCTCTGGAATGTGCATGGGGAGTTATGTGCAGAAGAAGGAGCCAGTCGCCTTGAGGAAGGTAAATAAGACAGCAATAACCAGAAAGTACTGATGAAAACCCAGGCAGCAGAAGACAGAGATCAACATTTGATAGCCCTCAAACTACTCGGTGAGTCTTAGTCAAACTCCCTGTGCCTGACCTTCGTGGTCAGTGATGCTGAAATGAGAGGGCCATTCCCTGTTAGAGTGCCTCTTTCTTGGGACATGCTTCAGCTCTATGGATCTGTCTGTAGACACTGCTGTGGAGGAGGAGACTGCGAGTTCACAAAGGCACCCTGTGAACTGCAGAGAATGGTCTTGTCAACACCTGTCCTTCCAAACCCTCACTCCCACAGTGCTTTTTTCAAGTATATCTAAATCTCCCTTTCACGTAAGCGGCAATCTCCCTTCTCTCCCTCCCACAGGTTAGGTTAAAAGGGGCAGGAGGTCCTTTTCCATATTTATGTGTTTTCCTGACCTGTCAGATACATGCAGAGAAGATCAGCAAAAAGACACTGGAAAATGAGAAGCACAAAAGCACAGTGCTTGTGCTCATTCAAAGTAGTAAGACAAACATAAGATTTAGCACTGGGTAGAAAATAAACTGTCTTCTGAGGAAAAGAAGAAGCTGCCTGTGCAGACAAGGGACTGTGAGGAGTACCACTTTGCACTGCAACACTGATGGAGCAAGCTATGACAATGGAGAATAAGCCTTCCTCTGAAGGTGTACAAGCTTTCCTCTGAAGGCAATCATCTTTTCAGAGGGTTTTCTCCCCTCTTTAATATTTTTAAGGAATTTAATTTAAACAGATAAATTCTCGTTTTGAACTGAAGGAAATTAGATAAATTATTTTACATCTTTACAATTATTTGTACAAAATTTACATCCTGCTATTAAGCTGGTCCTCACCACAGTGCACTCTGTGTGTTGCACCCTCATGTGTGGATTTGGTTAGACATAAAGCAGGCACCCTGATTGCTAAAACTCCCCTGACATTTTCTCACAGTGCCTTGACCAAATTCTAAGCTGGGCAGTAACATTTTTTACTTGCTTAATTCCTCCCATGTGTCCAATAAGATTTGATTCTCATCTTCTCTGCCATAACTTGTTGCTGTATTCCATGCTAAAAGCAGACATAGCACAGCAATGAACAGAGAAGTTGCTACAAATACTCACAGGGACATGGTGAGGATTAATTAATCGCTTATTCAGAGATTTCATTTCCTAATGTTATAAATAGTACAATCATAATAAAAACCGATTCCTACATTACCAGAATCAGTTACTGAAATCCCCAGTGAAGACAATACAAGCTTCCTACTAACAAAAAAAATCCAAAACTGTATCCCAATCTCACCCCTACTGGGAGAGACAAAAAAATTAACACAGGCTAAGTTTTACGGTCAGTAAGCTATATCTCATTAAAGACCTGTATAACATTCCCTTTCATAATTATACTGAAACAAATTAGGATAATTTTAATTCTGAAGAGAAGAATTTAAGGAATTCATCCATTTATATGGCATTGATAATCCACTTTCAATTCACATATTTTGTTAATTCAGGGTAAGTTTTTCTCAGTCACTCTGTATAAGCAAATCTTCACTCTGAAGCCACCACCTCCTTTTACAGAAACTCATCAACAGTTTTTCTAAGTTCAATAACCTCGTGGATTTATGAAGCTGGGAATGGGCGATGATTTCTTCAAATGCTCAGACCTCTGGGATTCAGATCTCAGCACCAGAGAAATGAAGGAGCTGAAGAGAAGATTCCCATATCCTCTTGCTCAAGATGTCACATAGGGTTGCTCCAAACTATACTCCACAGGCAGTGACCCTTGATGTTTGTCAAGCACAGAACAGACAGGCTGCAGCTTCCCCAGTGCCATTCCCCCTCCCACTTCACTCATGCACAGTGCTCAGAGGCAGCAGAGATCAATCTCACCCTGCAAAATTAGTTCTTCATGCACTACGTCCATCCTAAAGGAATCCTCCATGGAGCACTTGTGTTCATATGGTGGGATGAGATGTAGGATTGAGACTTCTGTCCAATTTTTGTACCAAGAATACCTGCCAGGTCTTCAGGACCTCCCTGTGGGCATAACTTCATTGTTTCAGAGACAGAAAAAATCTGTCAAGTTTCAAACCCTCTCAAAGTTGTGTCTAACCCACTCCACTATTGCAGTGCTACCAGGGAGGTCTGCTGGAAGACTCCAGCACGCACGCAGAGAACCCACAAGTGGGAAACCTAAGCAGAGTACCCTGACATGCAAAGAGCCAACACTCAATTCAAAACAACCAAAACAATCCTTTCCTTTTGCCCCCAGGCACTGAAATTCTCTCAGAGAATGGCATTCTTTTAAAAGAAGAGCAATCAGATATAAATCTTTCCAGTGCTAAAGCTGATGCTTGGGCCCATGTTACGATGGCAGGGACAAATTCACCTGTGAGGAGAACACCTCTGTTCCCTGTGGCTCACATCAGGGTGATGTGCTGTGCATGGCTGCAGCTCCTCTGGCTGAATGTGGAGGCGGTGCCCTAAAGAAGGAAAGCAGCATGGCTTTGTGTGCAGTTAAATCTGCCTTGCCACCAGGGATGTGTTTAAGATACGGGGGGTCCTGAGGCTACATGCCACTGATGTATTTTGAAGTTAGAGCAGATCTATTCATTGCTAAGCAAACCTTCACAAATATGTTAGCATACCCTGCATTAGCCATGGGAGGTGTTCAGGAGGCTACAAAAGAGCATTCATTAGAGATGCTCAGTGGTGAGGAACTGAAGCACCCGTGCATTCTGCTGAGAGAGGAACAAACGCACTGCTCAGAGCAGGTTTGTAGGTATATACACCACTATAAAGTGCACCTACCACAGTGTTGAGTCCTTTTCAGCTTCTTTGTTCTAGCTTTCCTTGCATTTTCTCCTTCCTTTACTCACATGCCTTATTCCTAATTGCTCCTCTGTCTTTATCTCACTGTTTTCCCTTTTTCCTTCCCACCTCCAGCTGCGAGGTCATTCTTCTGCCTAGGTCTCAGCAGTGCTAGGAATACAACAGCAGCTATTCTGACACTTCACTACCTCCACAGTCCTCTCCGGCAGGACCTGAACCTTTCAGACACACAGGCCTCGGTACATGTCAACTCCACACATTACCTGTACCCTGTTTTACTGACTGGTCACCTAAGAGCTCTATTTTACTTCTGCCTAGATAGATAAAGAGGTACTGTAGGGTGATGCATCCCAATCTCATTGCCCTCTGGAGTAGTCTTACTTACACTGGCTGTAGGTATTGTGGCTCTGGTGATATTCCTGAACCAGGCACCTCAATTAGACTACCCATTATTTAAGGGTACCCAAAATAAATCTGGGCTTCACACCCTGCCACCCTGAGGTACCCCTTGCACTAGACTTGAGGTTGATATATTTTTCACTAATTTAGGCTAAGGATAAATATGGATTCGATGAAGCTGTATACGTGCAGTCTGTACTGTCTTTCCTAGCTACAGAGAAGCTCACAGCCACAGTCAACTGCATTAAAAATGCTATGAATTCATAATCTGTGAATTTTTGAGGATGGGGAACAATTACTGTACAATGCTGTCCACGTATTACGCAAACTCTTGAAGCCACCCAACTGGCAAGACAACGAAAGAACAAACATTTTGCAATAAAGTTCATTTTATTTGAAAGACCAAAGAGTCACATGTGCTCTCCTTTTAGCCTTAAGGACAGCAGTAAAACTAATGCCTTTTTCAGAACCACTGCTATTAAAAGAGAGGTGAGGGAGGGCTTTGTTTTTTAGCTGTCAGAAAGATATATTCACTTTTAATACATACACTACTCTACCATTATACAGGGGAGTTTAATTTTGGTGAGACTATTTGGTGATGTAGAATTTGCCTTTTATGGATTATATGGCCTGTCACCTCTACCATTAATCTAGATATTACCAGAAAAGGGATAAGCACAATAAAAATCTGTTTTTGTAAACTTGATCCACATTCATGACACCCCTCTACAAAATCACTGCTGGGTGTGGAGCCCTTCGGCTTATTATCCCTGGCATAAAAATACCCCAACAACTAAATTAACTCAGATTCTCTGATACAGAGACAAACATATATATGGCTGCCTTCTGGACAAACTCATGTAGTAGGCGAGGTGTCAGGATGGTGAAATACTGTGCTTTTTCTTTTCCAAGTTTAACAAATAGCTAATGACAGTTTTGCACTGTTCAGTCTGCAGTTTTGCACAACTTGAGGCTGAAGCCCCAAAGTGTTTGATACAGCCTGTTCCAAGTCTATAGATTCATGAGGACAAATCTTCTGAGAGCAGAGTGACCCAGATGAAGTGAACTAACTGCTGCATCCCTCAACAGGGATGAAAACCTGTGGGCTACACCTATCACCCTCCTCATGCATTCTCCTAGAGTGACCTGCTACTATTAATAGCCCATTGCCATCAGGGCCCAGCATGGAATATCAGAGAAAAGGAATTTGCTCCTTTTTGGAAAAGGCAGGCAGCTAGTGTATTCCCTGCCCAGCTTCTCTGAGCTTCTCATGGTGCTGTACTCTATCTGTGCAAGGGCAAATTTTGTAGCCCCCTTCATTGGTTGAAAAGGGTGTGCAGCAGATGAATTAGGTAGAAATAAAACGTGGATTCACTGTGGTCGGATGGTTGCAGTAGATACTGACTTTTATGCCTTCTGCAATTGGATATTATCCTGGGCAGCTGCAGTTGGAGACTGCTCTCCCAAGGCAAGAAAAAGGCATTCCCTGAAGACATGAGCTTTGGCTTTTTGCCAGGACAACAGGATCTGCTTGGTTAGACAGATGTGTTCTACCTACAACTCGCAGGACATTACATCTGCTTTGCTGAAAACCTCAGTCCTTCATTTAGGTCTGACCTTTGTTTGACCAAGGCAAAAGCTCAGTTGTCTTCAAGTAGCATATGATAAGGGGTCTTAATCTTTTAACACATTCAGGAGCACAAAGTTCATTGAATTTCAGTCTTTTACAAAAATCTCTGGATAGTGAACCACAGTTTGCTCCATTCTGAGCTCCCTGAAGTAATTTGTTTCAAAGCTTCAGAAATGTTTACTAAACTTAAAATTGCTCAGAATCCTTCTCACCATTCTTTATAAAGGATGGAAGTTTTCTGCTTTTTTTGTGTTGTTTATGAGTATCAATTTCAGCATTGATTCCTCCCCTTCTATCATGCAGAGTGAACACAGACACCTTAATAATTCTTCAAGGCTTATTACCAGAAACCACTTCTTAATTTTGTTCTACAAAATATATATGTGTGCTTGCTATTTGTTGGCCTCTGGTCAAAGAAAACAATAACTGAGCACAATACATTCAAGAGACAAGATATCTTTTGGATGTGAAAGTATTAAACTGCTAGCAATTTCAAAACCTTGTTCTACCTGCCCCAGCCCCTCCAAACCACATGCCCCTCCTGCCTTCCAGGATATCATCAGTCCTGGAGGCTGGGAGAAGCCAAACAAATGAACTCCAGCTTCTGCAAACAGTCAAAGGACAATCTGCTCCTTTCCAGACCACTTCCAGGGGGAAAACTGCCCTTCAATTTTTAAGTGTACATTTAGTATTTGCCAAAAGACCACATACAGTCCAGAGCGTTAAAATTATCCTGTGGAATTCAAAAAGGTATTTCCTGGCCATGATGATTCATGGTGCTGCAACAACAATCAGAGCCCCCTTTGAAGAAACAAGGTGAAGCCAAGTGGCTTTGTCTGTAAGTGAAATGCTCTGCTGAGTTATCCCAGCCTGTGTGGATGAGTGCTGCTGGCTGCCAGGGCAGGGTCTCTCATCCCTTGTGTGTTCAAAGGTGCTCAGTGGACACCAAAGCCAGAGGAGGTGGAAGGACATATTCTGTTCTGTGTTCACTCAGAAACAGAGCAGGTACATGCATCCTAACCACACTCCCAAGAGGTAACAACAGATACAAGAAAATGGTTTCACCAGGACTTCTGGAAAAAAATATGCACCCCCAGCAAAGTCTTAAACACTGAAGATAAATACTGCAGTGTCATCAGCAGAAATCCACTCCAGAAATCCAAAATACAGCCCAGGACTGAGAGTATGGCAAAAATATCCTCACTTACCTGGGTGGAGAAAAAGCATGGGGAGAGCCTCCAAAATTGCAGCCCAGAGAGGGGAAGCTGGGCTGAGGAAAGGGCCTTCCCCCAGGCATTTGTACCTAACTGAAGAACAACCCAGATGTGTTTTCAGAAGGCATCAGACTTCAAAAACCTCCACTGGCTTCTGCAAAACAGAAACTCTAGCCTTGAGCAGATCCCTGAATGATGCCAAACACCTGGTGTTGGTGTAGACCCTGTCCTGATGTTACCAACGAGGCAAGAAGGGGCATCTTCTTAAAGCCTATCCCCCTTCTTAAGCAAAAAAAAACATTTGAAAATCTGGATTCTGGGTCAAAAAATCCACTGACAGAATATGTATGCATTTGGAGAAGCTGAGTTTTTTTCAAGCGAATGTTCCCTCCCTAAAACCTTATGCAAGCAGACTTTAATGCTGATTCTGTATAGCACCTGTAGGCCATCTGGAAGGTAAAGAGCTACACAGACACAAGCAGCCTACTCCAAAACAAGAGATAATGATCCTGGTGGCAGAGGCAGACTACTATTCCTGCACCATCTTTTTAAAGTCTCTCAGCTATAAATCTTCTCCTCTCACCAGCCTCTCTGTCCTCATGTTTACACAGGTGTAAACCCAGGAATAAATTTATCACAGTTGGAAATGGGAATGTTCCTCCTTTCTCAAACAGTGTTGTGGCATTTTACCAACTTGATGGCAGGGTCACTTTGATAGCTGGCAAAAAAAGAAAAAGTTCTCTCAGAACAATGTGAGATTGTGCTTTGGCCCACACATCTTCCAGCACTAAATGCCACTGCAGAAGGAAACAGCGGCACAAGGCCAGATGGTCAGCACATTAGTGTGGTGCCAGGGGGAAACAGCTGGAGCGTGCCCAGACCTCTCATTCATCCCCTCCCTGATTCCTACAGCTTGTACCCAGCCATAAAAACACCAGGCACTGCCTACGCATGAGGCAACAAAGACTTCAGAGAGGTGAGGTGCCCAGTGGAGAAAAATTACGTGATGACTAAAAGAGACACTGTGGACTCCAGGGATGTGGGTGAAGTTCAGCCCCCAGTTTTGCACAACTTCCCACACTGCAGAGGTGGTAGGAGGCTCGGGAATCCTACAATGTTTTCCTGTAATTAAATCGTGCTGCACAGTGAGCTTTTGCTGTAACAGGTCTGGCTGACTTACCATGCACAACAATCTGTTCAGAAGCCACCTCAGCATGAAAAACTACTGGAAAAAATACATCTAGAATTCATCTTAATGTGAGTATTTTTACTCTCCATCCTATTCTATCCCCTTCACCTATTTCCATCCCTTCTCTCTCCTTTTATGCCAACACAGACTGTAAAAGGCTCATCTGAGTATTTGACTTCTGGTTCTTGTGGTGTGTGTCTTATGTTGACATCCCCAGGTGAGAGCAGCAAGAGGGATAGCAGCAGATTACTTTTTCAAGTTTTGTGGGGGTTTTAAACAGATGTTGAGCCCCTTATGGATGGTATTATATGATTTTTCTTCAAAGGTTTTAGGGACCTTTTAAAAGCAAGAAGTAGCCAAAGGAGAGGAACAATTTCTGTTCAAATGAAGCAAAGTTTTAAATAAAGGATGGTTTCCTGAGGAAACAAAATTTTCAGATTTGCAGACCAATTCCCCAAACAACTTCTGGATTGGCTGGTCAGGCTCAGCCAGGTTTGCCAAATAGGCAGACACCTCTGATTCTTGCAAGCTTTGAGGCAGCCATAAGAGGAGAAAAGGCTCATGTTAGGTCATCCACTGTGCTGATAATTATGAAGGCTGTCAGTATTTCTCCAGTCTCCTCATCCAAACAGAGACATGAGTGGGAAGGAAGAGCAAAGAAGCAGCCATGAGCAGTGTGGTTCCCAGGAGGAGTAAGGAGTGCAGTTAGGAATTTAAAGATTCTGTAGTGAGGCTTTAGCAGGCTTTGGGGAAATTTGCTACAGCTCCAATATCCAGTTGGAGAGCACAGGGACCAATTCTGTCTGTCAGGAGGCCAGAAAGCACTGTACTTGTTCTTCTTTTTCAGATAGGAATAGCAGCACCAGTAAGTGCTGGTAGGACAGTCAGAGGAAGGCTGCTACAAAGGCCAGGGATGGCCCCCACTCATAAAATCTATCCCAATGGGAGCAAATAGGACTCTCTCTCTATTCACATGGCAATGCAAAAGTCTGTTGCTAAACTGCTCTTCCCATCTCTATTTATAAAAAGGGTAAGAACAACACATTTTAGGGTTTAGGACAAGGCAGGGAAGACCCAAGACTATGTTAGTTTTGTGTATCCGGACTATAATGGAAGACTAGGGTCACTGCTGTAGAAATTTGGGTGTTGGAAACACCCAAGCAGGTGTTTTCAGCAGAGAGGGGTGGGATCCCAAACTCTCTCAAAGCACGGCACCTTAAACACAGAGAAGTGCTCTCCTGTGTCCACCACCAGCCAGTTCCTCATTAGGACCAAAATGAGTAACCACTGCTGAACACAACTCCTGCATGCCTGACTTTAACAAGACTTCAATAATGCCTCTGCACCAATACACAGGATGTATTCCAGACCTGGACCTACCACAAAGGATTGCAGGGCAGTGAACTGTGGGACCTCTCTCACATTCCTTGCCTCTCTGCTGCACTGGAGATGATGTGCAACCCATCGAGTTTGGTGCCAGATCCCACTCTCTGCGAGCTTAACAGACACAACCCTGGAGAGACACTTCCATTGGAAAACACACAAGGAAGGGTAGACACATGACACAGATATTCCTTTTTTCCTTCCCCCCGTGCCTCTGTACATGACACATACAGCTAATCACGATTGCATCCTTTGAGAGCCAATCAGTGATTTGCATTCTTTTGGTAATTATCCCATCACCTGCACAGTGCAGATAATTCCGTGGGCCTGCTGGTGCCGTTCAGCAGCTACGTCCCCAGGTTATAAAGTAAAGTGCTGAGTGGAAAATTTTAATGACTAGGGGCTGGTAAAATCTTAAATTGATGGCAATATATGGTGAAGTCACTTAAATAGTGTGAAATGCCCTTCTGGCTGGAAAGGGCTGGATGAAACTGTGGTTGATAAGTCGTTAAATTACATCCCATGGCTGGCTGCTTGTCTTGGGAAGGTACGGAGCGATAAGTGCGCAAATTATCATTACTGCACAGAGCGAAACTATTTCCAGCAGAGATGATTTGATAAAAGACAAGTTATTTATCATGATTAAAACTGGTACATTTGTACTTCTCCACATTGAACAGATCCTGAACTGGCAATCATCTTCCTAAAAGGTACCGCAGCCTGATTTAAAGGGTTTTATGACTGTTTTAATGGATGGGGTCTTTTGTCATGGAGAAAGAAGACTTTAATGTCTAAACTGCTGTGTTTCTCAGAATTATTTCCTCTTTCTTTGCAAGCACCTTGATTCCATCCTTTTTTTTCCACACCCTTTCATCATATTTGACTTTTCCTAAAAAGTCTCCAAAGGAACATTCTTTCACAAATAAGGAATAAACAGGCTGCTACATACAATAGTAGCAGGAGAGACCTTTGCCTTCAGCACATTCATTTTGGGCCCTGCAGAGACAGAAAAGACTTAAATTAATTTTCAGTGGTTGGCTGCTCAGCGATGGAGGGGATTAGGTGGTAAAGTCACTTTTGGTGCAAGAGGTAGAGTCAGCTAGGTCCAGCTATCACAGCTGGCAGACAACCATTGGCCACCACTCAGAAGTGACCTTTTGAACCTCTCAGGAAGTAACTCAAATGGACTTCATATGAGCTCCTATGATCTATCATATGAAATACAAGCTTCCCACACAGTTCTACAGGGTACCACAGCTGTGCTGGGCAAGGTGAAGCAAGCAGCTTCCAGTGGGTTCAATGGATAAATGAAGGATGCTGTTCTCCAGTACCATTATTGGCAGGATCTTTTACATCAGGTCAGTTAGATGGGACTATCTGTACCAGGACTGCCAACAGGAGGTGGTGAGATCCATCTCTAGCACCATTATACAGTACTCCTTGTATGGGGAAGTGCCCAATCATACTGCCAAACCATTCCCTTTTCCATCCCTGAGGCCACAAGGGACTTGGCCTATTTTCTTGCTTGCAGGATAATGTTAAGCTGATAGTCCACCAGGACAGATAAACATGTCTCAGGCAGGAGAGAAGAATAAACGCTACACCTTCAGTGGGATTGCCAAACATGCACAGAGTATGGGAAATCTAGTTTGCTGGACTAAAACCCCTTTCCAGTATTTCTTGAATACTGGAAATTCAAGGACCCATCATTGTTGATATCTTCTCATTAACTTAGATGTTTGCTGTCTCCTATTAGTTCAGCAGTGGCTGGTTTAGGCTTGATTATCAAATCACCCAATTTAACTTCCTGTCTGATACGGCCCAAGGAATAATACACTTGGTACATTTACCCTTCTGCAGTTCAGCCAAGCTTACCTCTATCTGACTACAGCTCCCCTTCCAACACAGTCTCAGACTTGCCCCGAAATCTTCCAGACAGGTGGCTCAGTACCAGTGTAGGCATCTCAAAAAAAGTACCATTTTAAAAGGGGAAAGAAATTACATCCGTAACTATATCATGATAATGTTGCCATACTTACAGCACCAGTGCTTTTCAAAGCCCTGCTAGGGCATCACCAAAGGGAAAAAAATGTCACTTTGCTCTGACATGATCCCTTCTGGAAAGATGCACATCCAAGGACTTAGAAAAGTTTTCCTCCTCTTGTATTGCAGGAGTTTAAATGGGACTACAGATTACTCCTTTCAGCAATTTTTTCTTTCTCTCTCTGTTTGTTCATTTATTTATATTTCAATCCAATTCTACGCTCATGAAACTTTGAAATTGTTCAAGATTTTCTGAAATCTCAGAACAGGTTAAGCCCCAACAACAGTTTATTCACCAGGAGCATATTCAATAAGAGAAGCTTAAAAGAGTTGAAATTAAAGATCAATTAGATAACCAAAACATTTTTCTTTAAATCTGCATGCTTTCTAGACAAACAGGCACAGGGCACCAGTAGGACTTCATAACTAGCATCTCACAGGGCTCCTCTCTCTGCCCTGACAGGAGACAGCATGGAATATTTGCCTACAGCTGCACTTCAGTATCAAACTCAGCTCTATCATGCCTCAGCAGAATTGTGTCTTCTCTGTCCAGGAACAAATTCGGCCAAGACTCTTCTCTGAGTGTAGCACACAGATAGCCCTGAGCAAAATTCAGTCCTGTCAAAATGTCTGTTTTCCATCTCCATTAAAAAATCATGTCCCAGTGTATAATCACGCAACTGGCAGAACGTGGAGCTGCTTTAGCATGCAACTCATCAGAGACTCGCTCCTTCTGTCCTGACCTCTTTTACTTACAGCAAAGAGCAGATCTCTCAGCTCACCACTGGCATACCTGGGGCTTGTGCAGGACACCATCACCAAGAGCCTTCAGTGTTATATGGACCAAAGAATAAAGTCATACCTGGACCTTGCTGCCCTTACAGACATTACCAGGAAAGGGGGCAGAGCCTAAGAGAAGAAATTGCCATCAGGACATTTTTGTTGATTTCTCTCCTTTGGGGAAGCCCACATGCTTTAAGACAAATGAGAAAAGTTAAATGAGAGAGAAAATACTTTAGAGGAATCACAGACTAGATTAACTTCTTGTGTGCACCAGAGATTGCATGTAGTGGTGAATAAAAACAAGTGGGTGAGCTCACCTGTTCAGTGTCTCTCAAAAGAGAGCACATTCAATATTGTCTAAATCAGGTTTGGAACAGCACTGCTTACCTTCAGCTATGCCCTTGGGAAGGAAAAGCCAGGGTTACCCACATAGTTCTGGACAGAAGACAATAACCCAATAACTCAGCTGTCCTTTCCTACTTCACCTGGGCACCTCCTCATCCACCACCATCACCATGTTGGATGGGAAGAATAAAAACAAATGGCAAAACACAGAAGCTGCTCTAAAACTGTAATTTTCCTACTCCAACCGGCTTAAATGAACAAATACTTTATCAGAGTATGGCTTTCTTACAAAGACAAGACTTAGATATATTAAGATAACTCCATTTTTTTAAATTCTAAGAGTGATTGGAAAATACACGTAGGTCTGGTTGAGAAAATTACTCCCCTGCTTGCTCCACTTTACATGTGTCTAGAGGACTGGCCCTGGATGAAAGCACATGCTTAAAATAACACATCTGTATAACTGGCTTGCTACCTTGGCATCTTAAAGTTGAAAGGGTCCTTTCATGAACTCATGAAGGAGATATGACTCTGATTTCCAACAGTATCACTGAGTATAATTGCTGTCAGCTATTTATGTCTGGCGAATATGCATGCAGCAAATAACCTAAAACTGCAAACTCTACGCCATGAGTAGCAGTTGCAGTGTTCACGCACTAATAAAAAACCCTGTGCTTCATTTATGTTTCTGGTCCAACATATCTCCCTTGCAGTAACTCAGGGCAGAGATGACAAACAAACTAATACCTGCCCCAGTCTGCTAAGATTGCCTTTTCAAGACCCCAGAGCAACAGGGCACTTCTTGGCTTCCTTCTGCATTAGTATTTCTGTCCCCATGCGGGATGAAAGTGACTTTTCATTGTTTTGACTCATGGAGATGGAGAGCAAGGGCCTTGATCTCTGCCCAGGTGTCTGCAGTGTTACCTGCAATAGAGGGAATGCCACTGAGCGAGAAGCTCCGGGTATGCAACAGTACACCCTCAAAAAGATTGAGAGGCCATATTGCATGAAAAAAAAGTTTGTTTAGCCCAGTAGCCTTTCTCTGACAGTGGTCAAGTGGATTTTTAGAACGAACTGAAGCACCTTTTGTGTACAAGGATCTTGCCCTCACAGCTTCTGCTTGCAAACAGTTTAGGCACTCTGTGGGTCTCAGGTTATATTTTAGGCACCAGTAGATCCCTCATCCCCACTTCTATGCTGAATTTTGCTAAAACTATGGTTATATACACCATTGCTGCCACAGCAATCGCTGACTGTAGCTCCATGTGCCATTTCTGTTGTCACTGAGTACTGGAAGGTGAACTGAGGACTATGTTCCACCATTTCAGGGAATCCAAAAAGACCAAGTTTACGGGCTGAAGTAGCTGATCAAGAATGAGCCAAACAAAAGGTACTTGCTACTTATCCTGCCAGTTTGTTACCTCTCCATTCTGCCAGTGGACCTTTGCTGAGCACCCACAGTCTCATGCTGATGTCCATGTTCCTCCAGGCCTTTCTCTTCCCCTATAGCATCTTGTGTCAGCCTGCAAGGTCCTGAGCATAGAGAGAAATGTAGCCATAGTCCAAGAGCCTAACAAGCTTCTGATATCTGGAAAATGTTAACTACCGATGGGCATCTTTAGTGTGTGTTAATAAAGTGTGCACAGAGCTGTCTAAAACTCACCCATATTCTGCTAGGAAATTTACTTGAGATGGTTAACAACCAGGATCTAAATATCAGTTACTTTGTTGTACAAGAAAAGCATGTGGGTACTTAAGATATTGATGAACTGGACTATAAGCAGATTATCCCAATGCTATGAGTAGAGACTAATTTCCCAGTAGAAAAAGCCTTTTGAAATGCAAGACAAAATGCCAATCCATTTACTAGTCACACATACTTGAAACATTTGGCTTATTTTGCTCCCTGCTACCGACTCACAGCCTTCAAATGATACAGAACTAAGAGGAATGTCCAGCATTCAAACAATACATAACTTTCAGATGATCTGCATCTCAAGATAGGGAAATCTGGGATTTGGTGGAAAAGTAAACACTTTCAAATGCAGTTCCACAGTGTATCCAAATTCCCTCCAGAGTCTAAAAGCACAAACAGAGAGTTTTTCCTTGGAGATGACTGCTTCAGGGCAGGAGGATTTCTCCTGTAGACTGATGGAGTAATCCAGGACCTTCTAGCTATAGCTTGAGGGCCTCTTATTTTATTCACATGTGAAATTCCCTTTGATTTTTGTGTGACAAAGAGAACACGCAGCATGAAACCCTTACTGGAGGGACCTCATTATTTTGACCATTGAAATACAATGGCCAAAAGAAAAAAATAAAATAAAAACTGGAAGAAAGCTGTGGAAAATCCCTAGTGCAATGGTAAACATGCAAAAGTCTCTGTTAGAAGAGATCTCTGAAATGCTTTATGGAGAATTTAGAGGGATTGCCTCGTCTTTGGGCAACTCACAGCTGACCCTTGGCTAGCTATAGGAGGACCTCCCAGGCCATGGATTCAGGACCTCTGCTCATGAAGTCACACACTGGCCACTCAGACCAGGTTCTGAAACTGCTGCTGGGCAAAGAAAATTTCAGAGTTCAGGGCCAAAGAGAGCACACACCTCTGGCCTCTCCAGTTACAATCTCTGCATTTGATGAGATAAAGTTTATGGTGTTAGAACTGATTCTGTGTTTTAGCAAGTGGCCCTTTAATTTAAAAGAATAGGTACTGAAGCAGCACCCAAAGTACTGTGCTCTACAATGGTACAGCCATTTTTGAACAAGAGCCAGATGTCCCTGGGCTGTCGCAGGCCAAAAGCCAGATGCTGCTAGAAAGGCACTGAAATCACACAGGGAGGGCTGGGCAGAGGAAAGTCTGACCTGGGGAATTTAATGGCAAAGTTCAAAGGGTCTGCTCCAAAATGAACTGAAGACATGGGGAACATTTCCACCCATGTTTTTGGGTTAAGATTTGGGAGACATTTCAGAAAAATGCATCAGTACATAACCCAATAGATGTTGATGACATTTAATCACATCCTTAATTCTGACCTCATGCTTACAGACATACTTGTATAGGAGGCCAACAGCAGCATTCTCACTAACTTTCACTTTTCAAACTCTCCAGATGATCAGATCCTTACATCGCCAGGATTGCCTAACGGGGCTGAAGAATACACAGGTTGCCTGTCTAGACATAAATCTATTCCATGGGGAAAGAGAAAAAAAGAGGGGGGAAAAAGAGGGGAAGAGAGGGAAAAATGAAATTTTTAGAGTAATTTTCACATCCCTTTCATACCTTCAAATAATGTAATTTCACAGCTGATTTTGGGATCTGGGTTTGGTTTTGCCAACAAAAGCAGATATATGATATTTAAAGCCATTTAAAGGGCCCCTCTGAGGCAAAACTCGAACTGCTATGCTGGGCTGCCATCCCGGAGGATCGGGCTCGCCAGCGGAGCAGGTGGTGTGTGGGTCATCCACGTCTGTGTGACAAACTGTGATAATTGGATTGTTTGAGGAGCGGGGGAGGGATGTGACCGCTGTGTACAAACCTCAGAAGGGAATTAAAAGCAAGTCTGCATCCCAGTTAATAGTGCTCTATAAAAATGCAAAGTGGCTAATGATAAGCAAAGGAAGTTCCATTAAGCCATGTGCCTGGCGCAAAGGGGCATCATTGACCCCGCAAAGGATATTTGCTGGGAACAGTCAGGCAGCAGAAACAGGTGCAGAAATAAAAGCAAACTAATGGCTTGTTTTAAACTTCCCAATCTGCAATGTTAATGAACGTGCAGGCCAGGGACATCCAAAGAGTCTAAAGTGGCCAAAGCGTGATTTTTCATACCCATTAAAAACACAGGCATGCTCCAAACCAGAGGGAAACTGGGAAATGGCTTTCCTAGCACTAGCCATTCATTAGCTCTGCACAGCAGTATGCTGTACCAATAGCTTGCTGAGATTATTCAGGGTGGAGTGGGATGGAGGGCAGGGAAGGAACACAGGGAAAAAAGTTCCCCTCAGCCCCATGCACTGTCAAGCTGCAGTGTGGTCAGTGGGGAAAGGAACTCTCGTTGGGCTGATAATGAGCTGTCCTCATTATAAGCTTAGATGCCAGAGTGAACAACACCCTCTTAATAATGCACACATCACTATGACAACCACAGAGTTTGATACCTGAGGACAACTTTATTGTGCTTGCGAAATTTCCTTATTTTAAAAACAGTATTTATAGGTATCAGACATCGAGTCGCCATGTACAGCCTCCTCCTCATCTCTTTGCCTTCCTTGTTTCCAAGGCAGGATCAGCCAAAGTGTTTATGTGCAGCTCCTAAGGTTAGCAAACTGCTGTCAAGTATCAGCGCCGGAGTCTGCTGACATAATTATCCTGCTAGCCCATACATAATTAGTAAAGCTAAGCCCAAACTATATTAATACCAGGATTAATTACGGTGGAAGCATAAACAAGGATATTAATGCTATGAAAGTAGCAGTACGGCTATTCGACAGCCCATATGCTTGTCTGTAGGACCACTAGGGATTGTGTTGAATCGGGAGCTGTGCGGTGCCCTGACTGTAATGAGAAATGAGAAAACTGCTGAAAAATTGATGCCGCCTGCAGATTGCACAATCCGCTGAACAGCAGGGGGTCGGCTTCTTACATCTCCCACTCTCGGTACAATATGCTAATTTCTGCATGCATACGAGTGTAAAAGGAAAGAAGAAAAGATTTCACAAAAGGAAAAAAATGCAAATGACAACCACAAAGATCACTGCAGAGAAATCCATGAGCTTTATATGGATTAACTGTGTTGGAGCTAGTGCTCGTCTGAGTTTAACTCTTTCTGTCCTAGACCCATTGGCAGGTCCTTTTTGTGGTGCAGACGAATACTTGCAGCTCCTTTGTGGGAAGGGGTGGGGGGGAGGGAGGGCAGCAGGGAGCCAAAAAGATGGAAAGGATCTTTTTTGCTCTTTTCCATGCTCTTTTCCACTCCTCTTCCTTTAACTTTGACAAGGAGATAAGGGTTTGGAAGCAGAGAAAAATGGACTGGGAGGGGAGGTGAGACAAGGAGACTAACAAAATGTTGGTAGTGTTTGAGAGAAGACCACTACAGACCACTCTGGTCCCGCTTTGAGTGTGGGGAACGACTGATAACAGACCCTCATTAGTCCTTCAAGAGCTCCTCTAACTCCTAGTGCCCCTTAGAGTGTGACTTTGCAGCATGTAGGCAGGAAGGTCTTCCTAAAATGAGCTACAAAATTCTTATCAAGAAAACAGTTTCCCCGTGATTATTTTCTGCTTTGGATTCCCCACCTCTCCCTCCCAGGTGTGCTGCTGGCATGACAAGCCCATCTCTCTGCTGGAGACAGCCGATGTGCCGGTGGTCCTGTGGCTCCCTGGCACGCCCAGAACATGCAGCACGCCTGCAGACAAGCGGGCTCCAGCGGTGCCCAGACAATCCTGCTGCCATTTGCATTCGCCTTGCTCCTAGAGAGAGCCTAACCCTGCCCTCAGCCTGTCTCCTTCGCTGCCCATGGGACCCAAAGGAATCCCTCTACCACAGTTCCAGGGAGCAAACTGGCCCTTCTGTCTTGCATGTAGGGCACATTGTGGGATAAAACCCATGGGTGCCAGTCCTTACATAGATAATGGGTGGTGGGTGTCCATACAATCCTACCCTTCCTTTGGGTGCTGCCAGTGGAAGGCACCCACCCAATGGTTTAAGCCCCTCACTCAGGCAGCAGAACAGGAAGGCAAAGAACATCTTCTTCCCAGCCTGCAGGGGGGAAAAATGTCTGTGTTTCTTCAATAAGAAAAATCAAAGCCTTAATTCTTTTCCAATAATTAAAGAGATTAGTTGCTCTCTCTTCAGTAGCAGCAGGGGCAGCAGCAGGTGCTGTTATGCTCAGTCCAATGTGTACATAATATGGCTTCTGTAAGCAATTGCTGTGTCCAAGCATGAACAGAAACCTCAGGAAATATTTGTCATAAAAAAGTTGTCACCGGGCCTGTGTAATAGAATAAAAGCTTGGCAAAAATAAATTGTTTGTTTATTTGTTTTAAATAGTTCTGGCAAGAATTTAGCACTCCTGGAAAAAATATTACTTCTCTGGCAGCCCAGAGCACAAAGATCAAAATGCCTGTCCCATATCCAGCAGGAAGAGAGACGTGCATCTTAGGATGCTTTGACCTGGACAGGCATTTGTAGTGAAAAGGAGAGGTGACAGAGGAGAAAATTATGAAGTCCATTCTCCCTCTCCCTCTGAATGTGGCAGAGACCATGAGAAAAAGGAAGGACAAATATTTTGGGGTTTTTTTGTGGCATAAATTTACCACTGGAAAGTGGGACAACAACCAGTGAACACCCTGCAGATTTCAGTAGCTATCTGAATCTTCAACCCCCAAGTGAAAAATATTTCTATCCCACTGTAAAGTTTCCTATCACCTTCTGAGTGTACTTCCATCCACTAACTTTCTGTCTCCATATGTCAACTCCCCTCGTCCTCCAAGCCTCTTCTACCCCAGCATTGCTTACATTAATTGCTGATTTGTTTTCCTCATTGAGACTTATCAACTTGATTTTAACCTTTGAATCTGTGATTGCTTGTCCATGTTCTTCTTTCTGCACCGAGTATTCCTGTCACCAAATGATATCTAGTCTTTTCCCTGGTCTGGTGCTGGAAACTATAAAAGCAGGAGAGTTTCCACCTGGGAGACCTTCACAGCAGATCCTTGTTCCCACAGGGTTGGATAAGGCCTTCTAGATCCTGCTGCTGACCTACAGAGTTGGATCACCTAACTCAGCAAGCCAGAACAGCTCTCACCCAGGTCACACAGTAATTGTACCCAATCCAGACCTTCTGGCTCTGTAGCAATAGAAGTAATAGCAATAACTTATGAAGGAGAGCAGCTGGAAAGCAATGAGAAACATGCATTTCTTGTCTTTTCTCAAATACTTTTGCTTGAAGCTAAACAAGGGCATTGGTACAAAGAACAGCCATTCCCCTAGTATTTGTGCAAGAAAAGTCTCTTTAGGTAGATGTTCAAATAGCAAACAAATAAGTAAATAAAGTATGAGTTGTTGTTGAGTAGTCATCAGTTGGAATAGCAATAAATATTTAAAAACAACATTTCTACTGTATTTGATCAACTCTGCCATTACAATAACCATTCTGAAGTCACACAGAAAGTCTAGCATGGCACTAAAATTTCTTCTTCTATTGCTCTGCTTGCAGCAGCCTGACAGACTAAGAATATGAATGCCAGGCTTTAACCTTATTGAAGTTAAAGGTGTTTGGGGAAAGAAGGAAGGAGTTTGTTTACAGCAGAAAGACTGTCCCCCTAAATGACAGAGTAGCACAAGAAGACACTACCATGAACACCATAGGAGGGAAAACCCACGACAAAAAATCCAGTCTGGCAGTAATTTAGAGCTGCTATGTTTTAGAAAACAAAAGCTGCCTGCTCCTGAGATCCCCTAGCCAAAGCTGTTAGCCAGCTGAAGAAAATGTGGGGAGTGAACAGAGAAGACAAAAATACCAAGTGAAATGGGGCAAGTGAGAGCCCACCAGGCAGGTGTGCTGCTAACACCCGTGGGGCACACAACCACACATGGCCACAGCACCAGGGGCACATGGGTTCTGCTGGGGGCACACAGCAGATCTCATCCCCCACACAGCTCAGCAGAGCCTGTCCAAAGCCACCACAATCAGCTGAACTACGTCAGATTAAAACAGCTCATTAAAGTGGCCTCTCAGACTTATAATGAAGGTTTCTCCTTTATATGAGCTAAACTGGCACCCCTGGACCATACACCCATTTGATTTGAAACAGAAACAATGCCTAATTCTCCTATCTGCACTGGTGTGGCTGACAAACAGTTTAATTTTGGCTCGTATTGTAATTTAATACTGTGGCAGCAAATTTCAGTTTGTCATTTTTACCTCTCTTTTGCTATTTTCCATCCCTGCGTTGTCTACGGGTAAAACTGTTTGCACTGTAAAACCAACCTGCCCTTTTTTATTATTTAAACTTGGATTAGGTCATTAGCATAGCCAAAAGCCCAGCACCACAAACTATCAAGTTGAAGCAGAATCACAGATGCAGGGACAGAAGGCCTGAAACTAAACATCACTAAAACAGGGACTGAGAAGAAAGTAGGAGGAGCCACGCATCATCAAAGTGTTCTAGAAACACCAAATACTGTTTCCACCGGGGAAACTAGTATTTTAAAATCTGCAGCAGGGCAATGAAGGACTTATTTTCATGAGGGCATGTCCATTTGAATTTGTGCTGAGCTCAGGAGGACCAGGTGAGTTTGCATAATTAACAACCTGACCATGCAACCTGAATGCAAATGCAGATCCCAGTGAAGTCAACAGGAAATTGTTGTGTGTGAAGAAAACAAGATTATATATGAGCTTCATATGTGGCAGTGATGGATTCTGCCGTAAAAATATTTATCCAGTGAAGTCAACAGGAAATTGTTGTGTGTGAAGAAAACAAGATTATATATGAGCTTATGTGGCAGTGATGGATTCTGCCATAAAAATATTTACAGAATGGTGATATTTCTTTCTTTTTTTAAATGCTTCTGAGGAATTTGTGATGGCAATCAAGTACAGAAAGTCAGTGACCATTCCTATGACAGCACCTTGCTGCTGGTGCAAAAAACACTCATAAATAAGACTTTGCAGAGCACCTCTGCTGCCACAAGATCCACTGAAGGCTTTGAAGGAGAAAAGGAATGAAAAATGGCAAGATCCCTTTCTGGAGGCTGTGGCAACAACTTGAGCCATGTGGAGACACGAGCCCTACCTTAGATGTGCTAATGTTCTGGCTCCCATCCAGGGAAGGGATGGTACCACCAAGCCTCCCCTGCCCTCCCTCTTGCCTGGAAAGTTGTGTAGTGCTGCTGCACGCGCTGTCAGACAGACACCCCTTGCTGCTCCAGCCCAGGGAAGCCCTGCATGGCATGGGGATGCGTGGATGTGCACAATATGCTTCTGCTTGTCACTTGGCTGTGGTGGTGCTTTGAGCTGTGCAGGGCTTTTTTTCTGGATAAAAGGAGATCTGCAAACATAAGTCCTGGTTGCTACCCTGGGTTGCGTGCGAGCCTTCTGAGCAGGACTGATCTGTCACAGTGGGCAGTTCTCTGTCTGATGTGACCCAAAGTAATTAAAAGTGGCCCAGCAGGCTGGTGCCTCCCTCCCCCATCTTTCCCCTCTCTCCTCTCACTCTGCTGGCATTTACCCAAAACAACAGCGACTGATGGCTCTGAGAGGGCTGACACTGTTTTCCCTGCCATGATACAGCCATTGATCCCACATCATCTGCCAACTCATCAGCACTTACCCTAATTCCCTGCCTCCAGGTCTGGGGTTTTTTAATTCCATTCCCCTTCCCTCCCCCAGGCAATAATTGCTGGGAAGGACAACTCCTCTTTGACCAGCCCAGTGAGATCCAATTACCACCAGATCAGTGCTCAGCCTTGGGAGTGCTTGTAACCACACACTGACCTTAATCGAGGATGTTCAGCAGAGGGGCAGTCATTTAGTTCAACCCCTGAGTGCCCCTCCACTTTGGGTCCAACACCAGGAACCTGCCTCGATGTCAGTTCATGGTATGACCCTAAATATCTCATTTCTCCCCACAAATGAGGCATGGGGGAGAACCACACCAACCACCAAGATGGAGTTATACTCTGGGATTGCAGCAGTTGCACCAAAATCTATTGTCAAGAGACTGGGCATGGCCTTTTTTCAGCACATGAGTGAACTCCAGGGCAAGAAGCACCTGCTGTAGCTTCAGAGGTGTGAAGCGGGTCTGCTCTGAGTCAGCTCAGGGTGTGCAAGAGTGTGAGCAGCTGCCCACAAATTTCCCTGGTAGGAAAGCAATCATCACCATTGGAGCCAAAAGAATAACCAACAACCACCACATGCACATGCTGCTTTTCATGTGGTCAGTTTATTATAAATGAAGCCTTAGCCCTGCAAGTTACATAAGCAGTATGTGAGCTGCTCTGCCCTAGAGAGAAGGAATGACTTTTACCTTCTCACTAAACATCTAGAAAACTATTTTGGTCCAGGTCTTTCTTTTTCAGTCCCCATTCATCCATATGACCAGCCTATCAACTTCAGTTGAAAATATCTGACCTTCTCGATGACAAGCATTTGCATATCATCAACTGGATATTCAATTATCTTGAGAGCACATTCAACATGCTGGGATTTGGGAGGAATACTGCAGCACCAATTTATTGCCCATAGGGAGCTCTGTTTTTCCAGTGGGGAGGAAATCAGGGTGCTTGGTGATGTGTCCTCCACTGCTTTTGGCTCTTCCTCCTGCGCCATGATGCCACATGGAGAGGAGCAAGGAGGTGAGGACACATCTGGCTGCCACGCTTCAACCCCGCTGGGGGTTTTCACCAAGCACCACAAGCAGCAGCAGCAGATGCACTCAGGAGCTGCATGTGGCCCATCAGCTGCACTTTTGTCACCCTGCATGGCAGCTCGTGTTGAAAGGAACAATCAGCTGTGCCATTTCCTTTGGGCTGAGAGCGCTCCATGAAATCTGAACCTCACGTTTCCTCCAGATGCTCCGCTGCTGCTGCTGAGGCAGATGCAGCCCCAGGAGGCTGGCACAGCCCCCAAGTGTCCTGCAGGCTCCAGGCTGGCAGACCCCAACTGCAGCTCACCCTCTGGGGCCAGGGGCCATCTGGGCTGGGCACAGATGAGCTGGAAAGGCAGACTGTCTTGCCTTTAAGGGCCTCATGGAGGTCTTGGATAGCAGTCAGGAGGGCTCCTGATCAGCACCACTCTATGATGAGCTTTTTTGATGAAAGTTTGAATTTTAAAGCAAATATATAGAGATATACTTAGAGGGATGCAGGAGAGAAATGGATCTTCTTCCCCTCTCCTCATAAAGTTTTTTGGCTCTTAGACTAAACTAACCCACATACAGAGAGCCCCCAAAAAAGGTGGAGCATCCTGCCCTTGCCTCCCTCTTGCTAGTGTGTGGCAGTGAGGTCACACGGAGCAAGGACCCAACCCACCTGGACACTACTCCTACCAAAAAGTAGTGATGGCTTTTCAACGGAGTCAGTCCTGACAGCAACATCTTCCTCATCCCAAATGAATCTTGCTCTAGAGACATAGAGACAGGGAGACGCAAGAAAAATCTTCCACATGCACAACTTGGAAGAGGAGGAAGCAAAGAGATTTAAAGAAATCTATCTGTACTTATCCAAATATTTCCTTTTTTTAGTTACCACCCTTTCTCAATCTAACAACTCAAGTGGTAAATGTTTCTTAGGATTGCTTGTGTGATCCCCTTATCTAGCGATCAAGTGTCCTAACATGGTATCAGTTTCACCTGAGGGGAAACAAACCTTCAATTTATTTTCTACAGCTAAGGCAGAGGCTGCATTTTTTATAAAATTCCCAAAGAGTATTTGGAGACATCCCTGGTCTGGTTAGATTACAAGACAAACACTTTGTTCAGAACCAGAAGAAGAACTCTGCTGACTCCCAAAAAATAATACAGGAATAATGAATAGCAAATGTAGGTCAGATGCTCAGCTAAGAAAAATGATCATTGCTTTTCAGCCCTTTGCAGAGCTAAGGTGGTTTACACCAGAAAGGACCAAGGTTTCTAACTCTATCTGAGGATATCTACAGAGGATTTCTTATTTGCTAGGGTGGCGTAAAGCTGTTATTGACGTGAATTTCGGATGCCTGCTCAACTCATGATTAATGAGGCCACAAGTGAGTTATATTAGTCACCCTGGCATGACTGACACTTGGATTTTTACTGTGTCATATCACTGCCTCTTGTTTATGCCAAGGAATTTACAGGCACAAGCCCTAAATCTCAGACTTTATTAAAGTCTTCTTTTCTAATGCCTTGATCTATACTGCTAATTTGTCTTAGCAGAGACCTGGAAGGGAAAATAAATATAAATGGTGCATTTTAAAACGTCTAAGTAACTTCCTAAAACAGTAGTTCTGTCAGTCACTTTGACTTTTTAAATTCTCCTTTTTCCAACCTGCTACAATTGGAAACCCTTGCTGTGTTTCTCTGGAAATCCTCAGCCATGCAGTAGCAGGAAGACTTCTTTTCAAGCACTTATAATGATATATATTGATAATTGTTTGCTAAAAATGTCACTTTTCAGGGGATTTAATGTGCATACAGCAAAACCAGCAAACAAACTAGTTGATTGATTGGATGGTTGATTTTTGAGTGGACGCAGGATTTTGTATTTGAAAAAGAAATTTTTGCTCTTGGCCAGAGCATGTGCAGAAGCTTAAAGGAAATTGTCTGAGGTATGAAATCTCAGTTATATGTTCACATTTACAAGTAGATAAATTTGTTCTAATTAGAGTTGAGATTTCCAGCTATGTAATCCCAGGGGACTTCACAACCAAAAAGTTGTTCTGGAAGAAAAGTCTTCCCAAGCAACCAGGGCTAAGGACTGAGGTGATCAAAGGTGAAAAGTTAGATCAAGCACATGGGTATACGAGGGTATAAATATGTGCATGTGCGCATATCATATACCAATATAAATCTGCGAATCAATTCAATTTAACATTTAAAAGCTTGGCTCCACAGGAAAACTACAGTGCTGTAAATCTAAGTGTGAATCTAAACACTTGCAAGCACTCAGGCACTGTCCTCTGTGGATATCCTTGTTCGGGGTGTACTGCGTTGTGAGTAGCTGCTAACATTTTTCCTCCACAGTCAGTTCTTAACTCTCTACCTCAGCTGTAAAAGACAGTTTAAGTGATCTAAACCGCAGGCACAAAACATCTATTTATTTACACCGGCTGCTTCATTTCCACCATGACATGGAGTTAGTTAGGGCTGAATTGAAAAAGTGACCACAGGTATCTCGGGAGATAGCTCAATAAATGTATATTGCACTCACAGCCACAAACTCGTTTTCACTCAGGTGATTGTGCCCAGGAGAGTGGGTCTGAGAACACTCTTGACATTTTCATTCCATTGGCTAAAGGGAGAGGCTGAAAAAAGAGGTTGAAAAAAGAGGTTGAAAAAAGCCTGAGGAGATGGAAGTCATGTAAAAGCTGCTTCCAAATGTGTGTAAAATGTTTAGTGACTCCGGTGTCGTAACAATTCGACACTGAGCTGGCAGTGTGTGCCTGTGTGCCAGTTTCACAAGAGGCAAAGGACAGCTTTCCTTGAATTGCCAAGCCTGCTCCAGTGATCAGGTATTACTGAAGAGGTGACAGAGGCTGGGACCGCAGGACTGGTTTGTTTTCAGAGGTAGTAGGGCTGTTTTACTCAATTCCAAGTTAGTGACATCTGCTTGGACTCAGATCCTCATGAGGCTCTTACTCCTGTATATTATTTACAGTGTGCTTCTTTTCCAGGGGCAAATGTCTAAAGATTTTGTAGTTGATTTTTTTTTTTAATAGAGAAACAGCTCTAGCATGTAGAATAATCTCAGTGAAATGAAGGCTGGAAATAGAGGCGAGAAGGGTTAGAAGAAGAGCAGATAGGAAAAGATCAAGCGTAGCTAATAATAAAGTGTCCAGATGATTTATTTTCTTTCTTTCACTGATGCTTTTTGACAACAGTTAAATATCAAAAAAGGAGATAGACCAAAACTTCTGATACAAAGTTCCTCCTGCTCCTCTACTAAACTTCAGGGAAGTTCAGATCCCAATTTTGCAGCTTTCTCCTTTTTGATATTAAATAAAAAAATCCTAGCATTTTCCAGCAGTTACATTCCTCAGCAAATCCATCTGCTGCTGTGCTGTTTCCATGGAGGTTGAGATCATCAGCTTTTGCGCTATTTTGATGCCCATGCACGTTTTCAGCGACTTGAAGGCACACCTGAGAAACTGTAATGACCCTCTCTTCAGAAAATATTTTGTAGCGTGGCACCTGTCCTACACCCTGCAAGGCCCACTGCAATGCTGAGTGTCAAATCAGTCACTGTCACAGTCAAACCAGTGGCAAGGTGAAGGGAGTTTAGCTAACAACTTAGCCTTTGTTAATATGCAAGCGCATAATGAATTTAGGAATGAACTTCTAAATCTGTATACTTCCCACCTACTCTCGTTATCAGGAGAGTACAAAAGCCTCAAGATGCTAAAAAGCTGCTGTGGGCTGTCCCTTCTTCCCAGGTTTGTTTATTGTGTTCTTTAGGGAATGGTCAGCCTGCTGTCATGGCCACTGGCACCCCTGTCCTGCTCCGTTCAGCCCCCTCCGGAGCTCACTTCCCCCTCAATTTTGTCAGCATAACTGCACATGAAAGGGCTCTCTAACCCAACTGCTGAAGTGATGATAGCTACAAAAATAAACATAGTACTGGAAGTGTTGAGGCTGACCCAGATTACTGTGACAGAACTGGGTTAGGGAGCACCTCCAACCTGCAGTTATGGTGGCAGATACAAAGCAGAGATGATGTTTAGCAGGAAAGGAAAAGGACAGCTGGAACAGAGGAGTGCCCTGAAACCGGGTTCATCTGAGGCCAGAAAAGCACATTGACCCCGGCTTTAAGCAGTGCCTGCTGTCAAGAGAGCATCTCATTTCTTAGCTCTGTGAACACTTTCCTATGGTTCAAGCATTCAAGGAGACTTTTCAGTGATAATGGCAGCGAAGCTAAAACAAGCAACAAAGAGGAAGAGGGACAGTGAGAAGCTGGTTAGAAGTGAAGGTTGTTCTTGCTTTATTATGTACTCAAAAGACTCTTCTGAATTATTTACAAGTAAGAGAAAAGCCCTCTTCTTCTTCCAAAACTTTAGAAGGAGATGAGTTGTTCTTTTCAAACCAACAGAAGCTCCAGGCTAGTGATGAACTCTGCCATCTCAGCAAACACCTGCGAACTGGAGTCCATCTCTCACTCCACATTAGCATTTTCTCCTTTCCTTGCATTTTTTATAGGACCCACTTGAGTCAATGAATGTTAGACCACTTCACAGCTCTGGGTCTGACTCTGGTCACGTGTTAGAATAGATTATTACAAAGATATGAACAATTATTACAAAGGAAAATAAGCTTTCAGTTTCTTGGAAACCCTTTTCTGTGACAGGTTGTAAATCAAACGGTATCAGAAGTAAATGCTTTTTTTACAGAAAGGGACAAAAGGACAAAGCCTCTGCACTTTCTAATTTGGGATAAGGCTGGGTGGAAGAACAGTAAAACTGGCCCTAGAAAGTAACCAGTCACCTAGCAAGGGGAAACTATATGTCTTTGTGGAGAGAGGGCATGTGTCAAATCCATCCTAGAGGTCAAGCTTGGGAGAGAAAGAAAAAAATATGGAAGACAAGGCAGAAAGACTTGCTCTATTTTTCAAGAGCATCGGGAGCTTTCCTTGAAGGGTGCCTCCTATGAGAGGAGTGTCCTGCTCAGCCCAATTTGAGGGAAGTCACCACAGGCAGGAAATGTGGTCAGGAAAAAGTCTTCATCAGCACTGGAACACAATCAAAACATGATATTAAGGGGAAGGTATTTGCATTTGGTAAACAGGTTGTATTAATGTAGCAAAACCCTGCAATGTTCTGGACATCACCCACTGATGACTTCTCTGTTGTTTCTCATGAATAATGAGTACATATGGTCATACAAAGCACTCATTTAATAGCAACTTCAGACCAGTTTGAGGGTGTTGGTTTTGTAGTCAGTCCTGGAAAGACTGGGATTTGAGTCATATCATAACAGGGTCACTACTCTGTGACTGGTTAAAAGCACCTCTCATTCTTGGCAGTACTCCCTCAGGTCTTGACTTTATGATTCAGGCCATGAGAGCAAGGTAATCAGAGATATTAATAGCCATCACGTCCAGCTGGAAGATGGAAAGCTGACTGCACACACCAACATCTCCCTTGAGTGAGTTTTGTCACTGCACTTGCTGAAAGGACTGAAGTGCAAGGGAGAGAACATCATTCTCATTCCCAGTAATATTTTATTGATTTACTCCATATAATGCAGTTCAATAACTCATCCCCCAAACAGATGAAACTCCAGCTCCCTATAAATAGGTATTAATCTCATGTAAATTACTGACAAGTCTTAATTAAGCAATAAGATGGAACAGCCCATATAGTCCGATTAACAGCACACCCAGGACACGCACCAGGGCACAGGGAGGCACAGGGCAAAATAAAGGGCTTCCAGTCCACTCGTGGCATGAAATCAATCAGCAGAGCAGTAAACCCAAACACATCCTCAGGGTATTGTCATAGGCAAGGGCTTGACTGTTGCTCCAGCATTGACCATGAAACTTCCAGGAGTTTAAAAGAAAACATGGCAGAAACTGAGTCTCTCCAATTCTACCAAAGCAGCAGACTATGTGATTGCATTGCTGTTTGTATCTTTCTTATCCATCCAAATAAAATATGTCAGTAATAGCAGGAGAAGCATGGGAGAAGGTGCAAGAAACTCACCAAGCAGAGAGATGCCTTTGCAAGTCCCTGGAATAGGCCATGCTCCTCAGTGCAAGCCAGAAACAATTCTGCACATTTTAGGGGGCATCATTCCAATTTTGTTTATGGCACTGTAAATTAGGAGGGACTCTATGGAGGTCAACAGAACTAAAAGACTGTGAAATTGATGTGAGGGAAAGAAAGCAGGGAAAAAAGCTCCTTATGTTTCTCTCCCTGCACACTAGTGTCAGAGTCTGCTTCCTAGTTTATCAAAGCATGCTATAGCCCTTTCTATCTCCCACTAGAGAAGTAGACTATTAGCATACAGCTGCACCTCTTAGGAGAGCAAAACCAGAAAGAACCAGAGTTTTGGTGGAGTGGGGGTTTTCTGTTGTTTTGTGGGTATTTTTTCAAAACAGGCAATACAAAATACACAGAAGAGGGAGGTGTGACAAAGCCGGTTCTCAGCTACAGTAATTCAGTTCATTTAGTCAGTGGAATTACACTGGCTTACTGTAGATGATCAATTCACCTCAGTCTGCCCCCACTCCTCTCTCTCTGGGTCCAGAGAGGTTGAAAGCAAGCACTGAAGAGAAAACAGCACGCAAGGCCAAAGAAACTCAAGTGGCAGACAACTTTGTGGAATGAGAATGAATCAGTATTTAACAGTGCAAAGACTACGTGCCAGAAAGGGAAAAGGGAGACAAAGGACATTCCAATAAAATTGGGAAAAGTTTCCAGTAAAAAAGGCATTGCAGCTGAACGGTTCTGAACTGAAGGGGAAAACACAGGTTTAAGGAAGCAAATGAGGGGGTCCCACACTACTCTACATGCTGAGATTATGGGTTCATAATAATGTGAGCCCATTGATCACAGGTTCCCTTTCCCTGCTTGCTCAGGATCTTCCTAGTCTCCTGCATGCTGGGGCTCTGCATGCCTCCATTCCTACTGTTGTCCCTCTGGCACCCCCACCACCACAGGGGCTGCCTGGAATCTCCTTTTGGCTTTTATTCCTTTCTTCCTATGTCCCTCCACCACTGATTTTGTGGGTTGTGCTTTGTTATGTGGGAGGAAGGAAAGAACCATTGGCCATTGATTGTTTTCACTAAGGACTTCAGCCCCAAGGATAACTATCCTTGCTGATTAAAGTCTTTGCTTATGGCTGCAGCCACAAATCACTTTCTAGCTTAACAGCACTCTTCCTATGTGCTCTGTTCACCCTTCTAATCCAACTGAAGAAGTCCAGAGCAGGCAGGAAACTTTGACATTGAAAATCAAATCTTTTACAGGACTGTTATGAATAAAGCATTTGTTGAGAACAATTTCTGAGAATCAAATATGGTTGGTTATTACTTGGGGCAGCTGAAGGAACAACCAGGTCAGCTGTTCCATCGTAGCCTGCCTCAGAGAGCAGTGAGCTCTGGCTGAGGTGAGGTGAGCAGGCAGAAGTCAGCAACCTCTTCAGACACCTCCACCAAATCCAACAGGCAGCAGAAGTCAGTGTGTTTTGGACATGTCAGGATGCTCTACTAATTTTTCTCCTAACTTCAGCACTTTGGGGGTTTTCACCCAAACACCAGAATAATTAGACCTATTTTTTTCTTTCTCTATTTACTCTGCACTTCAGCCACCCTCCCTGCACACATGCACAGACACCCCACACCCCCCACTCTCTATTGAGCTGCTGGCAGCCCAGCTACATCCAGGATAGCAAAGCCCTCTAGGACAGATGCGAGTAAAAGCAGCTGAAAGTGCTTTGGATAGTCCACCTTTTAGTCTGGTTCACTAATATAAATTAACTCTGTCAGGAAAAAAAAGTGTTTTTATGCTTCATGTTGGTTTAACTAGAACTACCATAAAAATATAGCTGAAATTGTCACAGCAGAATCACATCCTGACTGACAATGAAATACCAGCCAATGTCTCCAGCATAAATCTTGCATAAAGTACCAATTTTAATTTCCAGGGCAAAGGGAAGCAGGCAGACCTAGTAGGCAAGAATTTGAAGGAAAATAAAGGCACCTTAAAGAGAAAACAATTATTTTATTACATAGATATGTATTCATGTACATTAGCAGATAGTACTGCATCCCATTAGCAGTCACTCTCAAAACAGTAAGAATTTTTCTGTTTAAGGCCTCTGGATAAAGCCGCCAATTGTTGAATGGAAAAAGCTCCAATGAAAATATTTCATTTTGGCAGAGACAAGGCCACCTACAAGGCTTTCATTTCCCTTTTTTCTCCTTGTTCTCCCTCTTCCAACCCCCTTGCAGCCATTATTTTACTAGCAGCAGCTGTGATTGTCTGAGATATGCAGAGAAGCATAAGACCATCCAGTGCCTCATGCCAATGTTGTTAGTTCAGGAATATTACGGGATTATTTTTTAAGATGTTCCTCCTCCTATATGCAAGGCTGGAATTGAAAAAAAGCAGGAACTTAAGAGGATTTTCATGCAGTGTGTTTGTTATTCATTTTGTTGTTGCCACAGCATGTGGGATTTGTGTGCATTTAAGATATCAATTTAACTGTGTTCCCTTCATTTCATTACTTGTGTTTGCCAGCTGATGGGATGCCAAGGTGAAATAACTGAATCAAAGAAGATTTAAAGTAAATACCATTTAGAATTTGGGGCAAACAGTGTAATACTAGTGAGGCAGCTAGGGAAGGAGGAGAGGAGAGGAGAGGAGAGGAGAGGAGAGGAGAGTATAATGTGCTGTTTTAATAGAGGATGCCTCTACAAAAGACTAATGCTGGGAGAAGACAGCTGTCCTGACAAAAATCATCACAAATGTTGCCAGAGACTTCTGTCGTCATCAGTCTCTCCTTTCAGAGGACTGCTGCACTCAGGTTTTATTTGGTTACATTTTTTACTGTGTTCTGAAAAGCATTCCAATCATTAGTTTTTGTTAGGAGGATTACTAAAATAAACAACTACATTGTGCCGTAGATTTTTTTTGTTGTTGTTGTTCTATTTGCTTTGTCTCTTTACCAGATAGGCCCTATCAGTGCATGACCTTGAGATTTTGCCTTTCATCCTCTCAGATTTTTTTCTTTACATGTACAAGGAATGTAAAGACTAAAAACTAGGTGTTTGGTGTATAAGCACTGGCTGCTTACTCTGTGCCCTTCCCTCCTTGGTTTGGAGAGCCCTAGTAAGACCATTTGTTATTCACAAGGGGTAGTCATGGGACATTACCTTCACTTTTTCTAGCCAGGTAGATAAAACCTACTATCACACACCTATCTAAAACTTCATTATTTGAAGAGAGTGCTCAGTAGTAAAAGTTTTGGAGAAAGGAATGACATACCGTGTACCAGAAAATATTGAAATAATTTGGATCTTGAAGAGCTGACTTCTAACAGGAATTGTCAGTAAGTGCATTTTAGGCACTTCAAGGCAACAGCCAATTATTTTCACTCTTTTAAATAATAAAACAATATTTTGTCTGGGAAACACAATATTGTGGAGAATTCAGAAAGTTATCTCTTTATAGCTCCCTCCTTCCTCCATCCAGATTTTGGAAATGAGAATCTTTATTAACAGTGGCAAATTGGAAAAGATACAGCCCGGTGAAGGGGAAAAGCCATTGCTACTCCTTGCAAAAATCTTTTCTGAACAGTTTCAAAACTCATGGACCTGCCAAGACAGCCTCAGTTTTAAAGGGAAAGGAACTGCAGCTTCTGGGGTCAGATAAAGGTCCTGTAAAGTACAAAGAGCTGAGCAACCATGCAAAGGCCTAATTTCAAAAAAAGGAACTGCAGCTTCTGGGGTCAGATAAATGTCCTGTAAAGTACGAAGAGCTGAGCAAAGGCCTAATTTCAAAGTGGCTCACTTGGTGCTCTCCAAACCTTTCTGCCTTGTGAGTCATTGCTCCCAATACTGGGTTTAGCCTTGAAACAGCACCAGAGAGCTGAGAGCAGGGAGGAGATGGATGCAGATCTCCCAAGTGCTGAGTTGGTGTCTCAATCACAAGTACCCCTCTGGGCGGCACGTGCCACCTGACAGTCCCAGCTGTCACCATGCCAGCGCGCCACCGGCTGTGCCCAGCCTGCAGCTGTGCCAGTGTACCTGCCCCTCTGCCAGCAAGGGACACCACAGCAGGGAAAACGGGAGCAGCAGGGGCTTTGGCACATGGTGGGAGTCAAAGGACATCACCAGGATCCCCGGAGTGTTTGTGTGCTGGTTGCTAGCAAATGTTTGAGTCCCGGCAGTGACACAGGCACAGCTGCTGTCACCCACACTGCTCAGGGTAATGTAGGCCATGACACAATCACACTCTGCTCTTCTCTCAGGCTTCTTGCCACCGCTCTTGAGTCACAGCCCAGGGGCACTGGACAACATGTTAGGAGACCTGGCTGCACGTGGTTTCAGACAGGTCATTCATTCCACTTCTGTGCTTCTATTGTTCAAACTTTTACAGCTTTAATAATTATTCGTACATTATCACTGAATCTTTTTGTTCTCCTGTTTACAGTACAGCTTACAAGGATGCTGTGTATTGCTCTCAAGTAGTTTTACTTTTTTAACCTCTACTGTTTACAAAAAGCCACTTAAAAGGCTGAAAATAAAATTTCTTTATTGATTTCTTTTCTTTTTCCATTTGGTGAACATTGATTTTTTTTCCTTCTGTTTTTAATGGAGCTTGAAATTAACATGAATCTGTTTGTTCAGATCCCTGTTTGAATTAGTACAGTTTTAGTAATAAAGTTAGGTAGCTGTTACCTTGGAAACAGAGCTCTCTTTTAGCAAACACTCTAACTAACATTAGGCACTACACAAACAGAAGTAGTAAAATCAAATTCCTCAGTAACAGATTGCTGGATGTTGGTATCAGTATTTACCTTCCGCCCAGAATATGCCACCTGCCTGATGGTGATTGTATAAAGAAAGCATTAACTCAGGGGCTTTGGCTGTTTCACAATCTTCCAAGTTTTTGCAAGTGCTTCTTTTCCCTTCCCATCGACTAGTGCCACGTTGTCAGTCAGCATTAAGGATTCCCTGCTTCTCACTATCCCTTAATTGCCAAGCTAATCTGAACTACTTGGCTTAGCTGTGTGATCCTGTAAAGGTGCAGGCACACTGTGTGTACCTCTGATTCCACAGCAGTATAATATCCAAAGCACTGGGGACAATTGTCACGGCAAGACGGCCACAGGGAGCCGATGATTAGTTGCAGGGATATACTATGCTACTGCAAATACACAGGTTTGAACAGTAGCCCACATACTCAGAAATGTATTAGGCCTTATCTTCTGCAGAAGTGCAGGAGAGAGTCTCAAGACAAAGATACTGAAATGTATGTGACAGTTCAGAGAGCAGTGGCACAAACACACAGACAGAATACTCCCACAGCCAGAAACCAAAAGCAGTTGTCCATATAGAACAACTTCACTGGAAAAAGCAAGAGATGGAGCAGGCTGAACCAGCTGTGTTAAGCTTTATAGCCTGAAAATTGCTATTTACACCAATTAGATAACATTCCATTTTCTCAATTTCTCTAGTTTCCAGTAACATCCAGTTGGTACACTAGGATAGGACTACCCCTCTTCCTTCTCTGTCCCAAAAGAAAAATTATTTAACAAAGACTAAAAATCCTCTGGAAGAGCAGAATTGTTTCAACACCTCCTTCAGAGGTATGATTCATGTACATGTGACTTTCTTTGACCATGAGGCTAAAGGTGTCTCAGCAATGCTTGCTCAGATTCCAATTAAAAATAAATAAAAATAAAATGCTGAAGGAGAGATGACATGCTGTTCTGCTGAGGTTTGTTGTTTTATGATCTTTTCTGGCTTCCAGGATCACCTTCAAAAAATCCAAAACTTGTAGCTTTGCAAAAACACCAACTGGCAGGTTGCTTATTTAGCTCCGTGTATCTCTTGTGGACAGGCAGCAGAACAATGAAGAGGAAAAGATAATGCTTAGTGTAACCTCAGCATTAACATATGCAGCATAATAGATGAGTAGCCACCACATTTGAAGAGCAGTTCATGGAGCAAAGTAGAAATGATGTGTGTGCAGGATATAATTACAGCAGTAATGTAATAATATTCCATGTTAGATTATTAGGGGTCTATTCTGCCCTTGACATGCCTACATAACTCTCATTAATGGTAATTGAGGTTATGCACGTGAATCAGCAACTGAGCAAATCACTAAATTAATTACATGTAAAGTATCTGTTTCATTTTTTTAAACCTGCTGATATGTTTGGTTGGTGCAAATATCTATAATCCAGAAATGAACTGCCATAGCACGGAGGAGAAGGGATGTGGAAAATACTACCCAGATTTTTAAACTCCATTAAATAAAATTAAGTTTTGAAAAATAGGCAAGGGATAGTGGGAATATTAATTCATAGATAGGCCTTCCTGTACTTTCTTCAGAAACCCTGGGACTCTGAATAAGCTAGGAGAGACTCTTGCTTTTCTGTAGCACCCATGCAGAGAACTGGAGCTTTGGTTATCTGCAGCTCTAGTAAACAAAGGTGTTAAACACTGGCTCTGCAGGCAAAGGCAGCAGCTTTTGTGAGTGCAGCCATAAGAGCAATGACAGGCTTGGATAAGGCACACAGCTACTCTTTTTTTTTTTTTTTTTTCTGCTTGGCAGTCACAACCCCCACTTTCTGTCCAGGAACGCTTTGATCAAACAGATGTGATGACAAGGATCTGTGTGATGACAAAGTCTTTGCATATGGTGGGAGAAGTTTGGGCTTGAAATTCAAAGCGGGTGTTTCACTGAAGGGTCTCATTCTGCCAACATTTATCCCAGAGTTTGAAGGGTGGAGATGGTTATACAAGAAACTGAATCAACCTTCTCTCATTCTTTCTTTGTTTCATTTTTGGTTTAAGCACTAAGAGCTCTTGCTATTTCAGTATTTCTGAGCTGCAAAAACTGGGTGCAAAGAACAGAAAGGGCTTCCTGGAGAAAACGGGGTGATGGGGAGTAGTAAATACCCTCCATCATCTGCATCTCTAGTATTGCCCGCTTCTGATGCTGCAATGGGAGCAGAGCTGGGTTGTGAGTCTTTTCCGCAGCAGGAACCCCCTGGAATCCCCTTCTCAGCTGGGCAGGATCTAGAAGGGATTCCCCCACCCATTTAGCAACCTGAGAAGGCCCAGATGGTCATAAAACTCTGCCACCTGTTTGTGGTCCCCCACTGGGAGGAGGCACAACTGCCCCACACTCAGACTTCCTGAAATAGAGCAATATACCCACGATACAACCAGCAGAGCCCCCCTTGCTCTAGATTAGAAGGGATGCCTGAGCTTTTAAACCTCTATTTCACATGAAGTAAACAGCCTCTCTGGTTTCATCTGGATCTCTCTGAAAGAGCAACTTCTGGAGTGGCTTTAGTTACTGGGAGATCTGCTGTCTCCACAGCTAGTTTGGGGCCCAGCTCCCTGTGTCTACAGGGTGGCCCTGGAGCATGTTGGACGTGCTTAGCCTTGTAAAGAGGTCTGCCTTCAAAGAGTTACACTTTATAGGATCACTGCCTGCCAGACAGGCAAAGAACTTAAATTTCACCTCAAGACAGTGTGGACACAGCTGCTGAAGTAAAGTGAAGCTAACCCTGGTCAGCTGCACAGCAGATGGGGTTGCCAGTTTAAATATCAGTAGCATTACTTTCTGTAATTCTTAACAGATATTTATGCTCTTTATTTGCAATAATATGCACTTAGGAGTATCTTGTCATCACTGGGAGTATAAAGAGGGCCAATCAGAGGAATATGCAAGGTGAGTAGTCACCCAAGGAGAAGCAGTCACCTTGGCAGAGAAAGCAGAGTAGTAAAATTCCAGCTTTAAGTGAGATCTCAGTGAGATCTCACCTTGGTGGCTGTGGCATCATCCCTGGCCTGCAGTGGTTCAGTGGCAAAGGCACAGCTGCTCCCACAGGTCCAATTCCTTGTGAGCTGTGAGGAGCAGTGATGGCTCTGCTGTCTTAGTGTCTGGCTTACTACTGCCTCGCTCACTCACAGGTGAAGACAGACAGCCTGTACAGAAATCATGCTTCCCAGCAGCAGGGAAATAAAGGTGGAACAGAATAAAAGTGTCTAGAGACAAGATCATGTTTCTTCCTCTTCTCTCCCTGCTCTTTGGTATGTATCTCAATGTTGTCTGGATGAAATGCCATCAGCAGGACTGTAGCAGCCAACTGTGGGGCTGGGAAAGATGTGCTCAATGCCTCAAAATGCTCAAGAGACATGGTGCTTAAAGAAAGTGCTCTGCTGAAGCAATTGGAGGTTGTCATGGAAAAAGGACTGGTCTTTGCCACAGAAAGCTAAAAAGCTAGCACCTAAAAAACTAATGAGAGTACAGAGAACAGATGCTAAAATACCAAGAAAAGATTTTTGATGCTTAGCTTCAGACATCCATGTTTAATAATACAGATGTACTTGTTCGCTTGAGAAACAAAATGGCTTGTTCATCTCTTGCTTTCGTTCAGTTAAGTCTACAGATATCTCCAAAAAGCATTCAAGGTTATGGGATTGATATTTTAAGAAGGAACCGGGGACATAGGACATGAAGGACCTTGTGGACATAGGACTGGCTTTTCACCTACGTCTACATTCCTAAGTGTTTGGCTCAAAATCTCAGTGTCTGCTCACTTCTATTTAAAAATACAATTACAAAACAAAGAGAAAATAGCATCTGAAAATGCTCATTGGCAGGTTTCATCATGTTTTGCTAAGGACAGCTATCTCACTGTTCTCACTTCAGAAAGGACTGGACTGGCACTCAAGAGAAGATGTGAGTAGTCAGGCAGTCACCAAATGGCAGATTCATTTAAATGAGCTGTTCCATATAATGTGCAAGTTTCATCACCTGATGTGTGCATGGATCCTATTCCCATAAGAGGTCAGATTCAGAGATATGAGAAAATTTTATCACCTCCAGAATGATTTTATATCTCCAGCATGACTTTATGTCTCCAGCACAACTTTATGCCTCCAGCACATACTGCCTTTTTAAGACAGTGCCTATGCATCCAGGCTCAGTAAGTATACATGGTCTAATGATTAAATATCCAGGTATCAAACATCCAGTACTTGGAAATTTTACTCTGCAATTCCACAAATATTGATTAATTGACCTGAGATCTTCTGCACTTTATAGCATATTAGAAATCACACCTTTCTAGGGCCACTGCTTCTGCATTACCAATTGCACTTCAGCCTAAATATTCAACTCCAGTTTGTTCTGCTTAATAAAATTCTGGGCACATCTGTGCCGGGAGATAAGTGATAAATAATGTGTACCGATAACAGGTCAAGGCACTGCAAACAGAGCCAGCCAAATCAAAGAGAACTTGCAAGATTCAGATATTGATGATACTCAAGTTTCAACAGTAGCACACAGAATCCTGCTATGCTCCCTCACACCCATGAGGTTGTTACGGATGCTACTGCGGAAGACAATGGGGACTTTTCATTTAAATAAGTTTCCAACTGTGTGTATTATAATTGCAAGATACAGCCTATAACCAGTACCCTACATCAGAAAGGAGTCTCTTTTCCACTATGGCTTTTCTTCTTTGAATTTTAAATGTCTCACTAAGTCCTTTTTAGGTGTTTTTACTGGGTGGTCCACAGACAGTCCCCCATACTCTTTGCAGTTAATCTCCCACCCATCCCTAACCAACATGAGGGGCCTGACTTTGCCTTACCCACCAGTTAGGTCACTAATCCTGGGTCGTGCTGGTCAGTGGCCAGAGCAGTGTGCAAGCCCCGGTGTGTCTCATCCCCATCCCCATCCTCACCCTGGGGCTCACCAGCCTTGAGGCCCTGACACCCTGGGCTCCAGCTCCTCGTGGCACCAACCCATGGTGGCACCGTGCATGGCAAGAGCCAGCAAAGGTGGAACAGTGGGAACTGGGAGTGCAGGAGGAGTCCCCACAGGGCAGCCCTCAACAAGCAGCCACTGCTGATGACTTGGGACAAGACCTGAGGGAATGGCCTGAAGTTGTCAGAAGAGGTTTAGACTGGATATTACAAAAAAGGTTCTTCACTCAGAGGGTGGTTGGGGGCTGGAACAGGGAAGTGGTCACAGCACCCAACCAGACAGAGTTCAGGAAACATTTGGACAATGCCCTTGGGCACATGGTGTGATTCTCTGGGTGTCCTGTGCAGGGCCAAGAGTCGGACCCGATGATCCTTCCAACTCAGAATGTTCTGTGCTGCTGTGATTTTGTGAACCGAAGAACATAGCTTTTTCACCAGAGGAAAGCATTGCTCTAACTTGTCTCTTGCAGCACTTTGCTCCTCACTCATCCCAAATCAAGCACAAGCCCGAGCAGCAGGTGTCACCCTAGATATGATGTAGGAGGGAAGGAGAAAAAGGGAAGACAGGGGGAAATAGAGAAACCCAAGCAGGATAACCCTGCCAACCGCAGCCCTGCGCCGTGCGCTGGCAGTGCAGGCAGTGCGGGGCGGGCAGGGCAGTGCGGGCAGGGCAGGCCCGGGCGGTGCGGGCAGGGCAGGGCAGTGCGGGCACGGGAAGGAGCGGCCCGGCCCGGCCCGGCCCGGCCTGGCTGCGCGGCCTCCCGCCTCGCCCGGGGAGGCACAGCATTGGAGAACTCTCGGGAAGGGTTTGTAAAAAATCCGGCTCTGATGCTCTGTTAGCCCCCGATTCATTTCAGGCGTAAATGAAGGCAGAATCCGGCTACAAGGCGAGAGCAAACCTCCTGGGTGTCTCTGGGCAAGGAAATCCTGAAAAACCCCAAATGGCACCAACTGGAACTGCCGAGCATCTGGAACTGGCCAGTGGAATAGGCCAGGAACAGGACAAACTCCACCGCTTTTTTGCTATTCTTTTCCCTTTCCTTTGCTTTTTATGTGCTAATAATTCTCGTTCTGCAGAACAGATCCCAGGCTGAAGCAAGTAACACCACATCACTGTAATGTCCCATCACATGCTCTCTCTTAAATGCTGCCATTTGATGTCTCTGCCATTCATTCCCAAGGAGACATCAAGGCTCTTCAAGAAGGGAGTTCTTTCTTCTGTGTTGGTGGTAATAAATTGATGACAGACAAATAATTATCACCATTGCAATCAAAGAGTAGACAGAGGCTGTTTATGAGTGAGTGATGAGCTGGAGTATGGGAAGAGCCAATACCAGGACAGAAGCTTCTCTCTCAGTCCTCCTCTGGTAACAAGATGTAAATGCTATTGCCCCTCACTGCTTTGTTCAGAGGATACAGACCTGTGGGGTTTAGAAGAAAGAAATGAGGCTGGAGAGGATGCTTACTTGGTTAGAAAATATTTATTCCTCTGTACCAGTATTGATTACCTTTAGGTGTGAATACCAATGGCATTCTTATCCTCCAAATGTTCATTCTAGTCAATAACAAAATTAATTTGTATACCAACAAATCCACAGCTATCCAGGAGGCAAATGAGCTCAGTAGATAATAGACAGGAGAGTTTTGGCAAAAGGGAGAGGGTAGAAAGAAGACTGCTCATAAGAATTATTGATAAAAGAATTATATGTTTAGAGAATCCAATTTTCTATCTTGAAGCACTTTATACACTCAGTCCTCAGCAATAACTGCAACCATTTCAATAATCACTGTTTGCTGAAGAAAATTGATTTTAAAATCTCCCTGATTCATTTACAAATTACTATTATATTTTTGTACTAAAGTTGCACCCCATTCTGTGGCTCAGATTAGGGCTCCACTAGGGTAGGTGCCATGCAGACTTCTGATGCAAGACTAGGAAAATGGCTTTCTAATCCTCACAGATCAACAAGATTCATGGGTACGTATTTGTGCATGTGGTACTGAATGACTGCACTAAAGTCAACACCTGAGACAGAAGCATTTATTTATTAGAACCTACAAAGGCTCTTAAGCACTGCAAGGTGCCTTTAAAAAGTTTGCATCCACACATAAAAGTCTCTGACTCACTCAAACCCCCAAATTCAGCTGGTGTTGCAGCCATTGTGGACTCTGATCTCGCTAGAGGTGCAGAGGAGCTGGGGAAATTGATAGAGTGCAACTCAAAGGCATGATGGGCCTGTTTGTGCCAACCCAAAGGTGAGGGAGAAGAGGGCGACACAGGAAGTTTGCAGAGGTACAACACCTTAGACCGCTGAGTTTGAGAAGCAGTCTCACATTGCAAATGGTCACTCACACTGGATCTGCTCAGGAGGTGCAGTGAACAGCCCCCTTCACTCCTTCCAAGGCAGATATGCTGGATGATGTGTTAGCCTCTGTGCTGGGGCTGATGGAGGTAAGAAGAATTAAAGAGCAAGCAGCCCAAGAAGTAAATGAAAAAATACTCTGGGGCATGTGCAATTCAAATACATTGCCACCAGAAAGTGCCAGTATGGAAAAATAAGACATTAGGAAGCACTCTTTCACAGGAAACATCTGATAGGAGCAGGAAATGATCACAGTTGCTGTGTCTAAATAACAAGATTTACCTTCCTTTCAATTTCAGTATTATCTAGTGGGCAAAATGAAATTGCACTTCAGGGAAGAGAAAAGGAGTGTGTTGAGCAATGCAAAGCACAAAGCAGAAGCGAGTGACGTGGGGAAATTTGCCCTCAGACAAATGCCTTTGACAAGGCAGTGCACCTTAAGTTGAAACTCTGGGGGCACATGGGTTCTGGAATAATGACTTGAAGGCTCACTTTACCCCCTCCCCTGCCCCCCATATTCAACCACAGCATAAGCTGGGGAATACACACACAGAATGCACAACATGGACAAGAAACACAGCCATGTGAGCTGGATGCACCAGAGTATCTGTGGTTTTTGTCCATGACCTCCAAAACATGTGAAGAAGAAGTCTCGTGCAAAAGAGATGAACAAACACAGCAAAAGTTACTCTGGACTTTGATCCAAAGCCCAGGGCAATCGACGTAAATCCTCTAGGGCAAACCACATGGAGTACCCACAGCTACAGTGCATATGAATGTCTCTAACAAGGAAATGGCAAAGATACATAGAATAATGGGTGTCTTAAAGCATCCTGACAAGCATTTCACCATTACAAAAAACGACTGATAGCATCTTTTTCCCTGAAGGATGCAGTAAAACAATTTAATGGTCAAATATCCAGTTATAGCACTACCAGATTTCATGGTATAAGCTGAATTTTTTTCACGTGTCAGCTTCTGGAAGCATTATGTGAGTGTGCAAAAAGCCCAGCTTTATTCTGGTTTTGGTTTTATTTTTACTTCAGTTTTTTTTCTCCATGTAGCTGTAGAGAAAAACTCAAAAGTCATGAATGCTGAAAGGCCAAATTCAAACTCAAGTATATAGTATATACATACATACTTATATATATATATATACACACACACACACATGTATACATACTACTTCATGGTTTGACAGTGAAGATTTTAAAATCCAAGGGCTTGGCAACACTGTGATCATCAGCGGCCAGGCATGGCCTTTGGGGATAAAAACACATATGGTTATTTAGCTGACACTAAGGTACTACCAGTCACAAACATGACAGCAACAAATTCTTGGCTTCTAGAAACTGGCATGGTTCCACAGAGTTTCAGAGATCAGCAGCTGGGTCATGAACTAAATCCAGAAATCAGGGAAAATAGAAAATCCTGGGAATGCAGACTTTTCAGCTTGCTTCACACCCCTCCATCTTTTGTTAAGCATTTTTTTCTTTTTTGGCATTTGCACAGAAAACATGTCAGTGTGTCTTTTACAGCACTCCAAGGAAGAAAATTCAAGCTGCTCTGCCTGATATTAAAAGATGTGGCATTTGGTAATATTTGGATGCAATCCAACTGCTAAACTGCTGAACTGCAGTTTGTAATGCAAGCACATCTTGAAGGGAAAGCAGCAAAAGAGATGAAAATGAAATTTATCAACAGGAATAAAAGAACATGTGAGCAGAAAGCAGCAGGAGGGATATCCAGTGCCTGAGGATGGAAAGAAGGATAGCAAGCACATTAGCAGTGGCATTAGTTTATTTAAACACAGCCACATAATGAAGCTGAGCATCAGCGTCATGATAAATAGGAGCAGAGGAATGAGCTTTGGAGTGAGTGAGTGGAAACATAGCAAGTGGCCAAATGTGTCATGGCATGTGGAATGACAGTGACCCACCTGGAACTTGTTAGATGCCGAATAGCACTGCCTGCTACTTACTCAAGTGACAAAAAGGAAGTTGCAATATATGGGATTAATACACTTTACAAGAAACAAATTCTCATGCCATTAAAAAGATCATAGTCTGGTCACAAAAAATTCATAGCAGTGTAACCCACAAGTATTTAGCTGTTGAACAAGTCCATCTGCATTACATATATGCAAGTGTTAGTAATTAAAGGTGGGATATCAACCTTTAGCTGATACCTTTTACCAGATACTGTCAGTTTAAATCTGGCTCTCGCCATCACTATAACATGTTTTTGCTTTTGAAAGGAATGGTGAGGTCCTAGGAATATGACATCAGTCTTTCTAATAAGAGAACCATCGAAAGTAGAGCTGGAAGGGACCTTGCAAGGTCATCTAGTCCGGCCCTCTGCCCTAAGGCAGGATCAATTATACCCAAATCATTCCTGACAGAAGTTTGTCTAACCTGTTCTTAAAAATGTCTGGCAATGAAGATCCCACAACCTCCCCAGGCAATCTATTTCAATATTTCACTACTGTTACAGATGGAAAGCCTGTCCTAATGTCTTCCTTAAATCTCCTTTGCTACAATTTAAATCCTTTCATTCTTTTTGTATTCCCAGAGGACACAGAGAACAATTTGCAACTTCCCTCTTTGCAGCAAGCTTTATATGTCTGAACATTGGTATCACATTCCTATTCCTTTCCCTGCATCTCCTTTCTCTAGTAGTACTACCCACTTCTTTCAGTGTTACAGTTCATGTTTTCTAGACTCCTGATCAATACCACTGCTTTCTGTTGGACTTTCCAATTGGACTGCATCTTTTTTTTTTGAAGTATAGTGCACAAAAGTAGACACATCACTCTAGCTAAGGTCTGAAGCAGAGAATAATTGGGTAAGATTATTTCTTATTTCTTCTCCATGACTCACTAATTTTTAGAGCTGAAATTGCATTAGCTTTCCTCACACCATGGACTGTGTTCAGTGTTTAATTCACAGCAGTCACAAATCCCCTCCTGCAGAATAATGACCCCTGAGTAAGAAGCTCCCATTATTTATGTATATTTTTGGCTATAGAAATTCAGTGGCAAGATCCTGGAGTGTCCCACACTTAACTACTTTGAATTTAAACCCACTCACCTCAGACTACCTTTTTCAGGTTTATTAAGGAGCTCACCGAAAACAATGCAGTAATATCAGTAAATAATTTATTCCAAGTTGCCCATCCAGTTTAGAGGAATTCAGCAGTGGTTCCTCCTCTTACTACCATGTTTAGTATATTCAGTGTGAAATAATCTGAAGCACAGTGATGTCAGTTTAGAGGAGTTGGAGCAGCTTAAAATACAGAAAATTATACATGAAAATTATACCTCAGAGGGGTCTCAATTAGATTAAAGGTTTCCAACCTCCCTGTATTCTGATGACCATAATGCCCAGGGAGAGGAAAGCTCTTTAAATCACACCCAATAATACTCAAAATTAGGACAAAATGGGAATTGCATCCTATCAGCTCTTTAGTTACTTGTCCAGAAGGGAAGTTCAGTATCTATTCATATCTGTAATGTATGGAATTATATTTGTCCTATTATATAATCTTGAAATGTGCTATAAGAAACCAGCTAGTTTCTCCTTCTGCTGTACAGGCAAATCCTACTCTTTAGCAGCTGGAGTAATTTGCAGATACAGTGTGAAGAAGATAGAACAAGGTTCCTCAGTGAATGGGGCATAAACAACAACCCAAAAATACACTGTCGTAAGAAAAGGCTTAACTCTACAAATGCTGGACTGGTTTGTCACTTGAAGTAGAATTACAGGCTATCCATCCACTGTTTATAAGCATATGCAGCATTTAAATAAAATTTCAAAATTGCTCTAAATTTAACCTTCCTCTAATTTTGATTTTTACCAAGTATTTTAAGCAATTTGGAATTATTAAAAATTTACATTGGAATACTAAGCAGCTCAAAGGAACAAGTCTTCTAACTCCCATCAAACTCAGATGCAAAATTCCCACAGGTGCCTTTGAAAATCCCTATTTTCAATGTTGTTATCCATTGGATAAACAGCTCAAACATCACTGGCTTTTTGCACAAAGTTCATCTGCCTGAAATAATTTATGAAAATCATAAAATTGATTTAAGCTCTTCTCAGTGCTCCATAAATTTTATGTAGCCCTTAAATAATAAAGCTGCTGCTGCTGCTGCAGCACTCATCAGAACAATGCTTAATCTCTTCTCTCAAGATAGCTGGTATGTCAGAGGAGAAAAGAAGGGACTCGGGCAGCTGAATTGTTTGTTTCAATTTAACAGGGCAGAATAAAACAGCCTAGATGCCAGGAGTCAGTTCCAGTGAGACTGTGTGCATGAAGGTTTTATTGCAAAAATAAGTTGTTCTAACCTTCCCCTGCCTTTCCTTGGTTTTAAACCAGAAAATAGCTTTCATTGATTTCACAGGGACTCTTTTTGCACACATCATCAGGTTTGTGATACTTGAGATGTTCCCTGCCTAATTTTTAATCAGTGTGTTCTTGTTCTGATATACGACAATAAAATTCCATGTCTGCCCAATTACACATTGGTGTAAAAAAGCTGTGCAAAACTCACTTCATCCTTATCAGATATTCTCTCTCAGCCCAAGGCTGTGTGAGAACAGGTCAGGTTTTTTCTTTTACTAGGGTTTCATGTAGGGTTTTTTCTTCTACTAAAATGAGAGCTTTTAGGACTGTTCAATTTCTTTTTTTTTAATCTCTTACCTTCTTCAGCAAAGATTGAAAGCATTTTTGGAACTATATAAAACACAAGGTCAAAATAAAGTCCTAGCATAGAGTAACTGTGATTGAATCTACTTATTTACTCTTAAATTTGGCCCAGTAATATATTAAAAATATAGACTGCTTTAATAAGATTTTGGCTTGTGCTAGCTGACTCAGATTAACAGTATGCTGCTTTTTCTGGTTAAGTCTCATGTGGAGTAACCCAATCTTCAGAGGCAGAGTGGTCTGGACTTTATTAGACTCACTCTTTTTGGTGTTTCATCCTGGGGGTCCAGAGTCAGCAGCTGCTATAGTCTTTTCCTTCACACTGACTTTCCAGCTCCTTCCACTCTCCTGGTAACATTCCCTCGTCTGTCATTCAGACAGTCGTCATCTTTAAGGGATGCATTTCAGCCTTTCTATACTCACGCTTTTCTCCCACGTAACCCTGTGAGTTTCATCCTTCCTCGTAGGCTGTTTTTGCTCAGAGGTATACAAACCATCTGTGCCTCTAATACAATGTTCTTAAATAGCCTCCAGGCAGATCTCTATGGTTTTTAAGTACTTCTCTTTGCCCTTCAGCCTGCTGTTAACCATTTTCCTCATAGTTTTATAATCTGCCCTTTTAAAGTTCGTTGTTAGTGTGCTGTCCCTAAGGGAACAACTCTTTCATGATATCAAAACTAAAAGTGTGCAGTGATCACCGTTATCCTACAGAGGCTTGACAACACCTTCCTCTAATAACTTCTGCCTCTTACAAGGTAGCTCCCACTTGCCCACGGCCTCAACTAATCAGGCATGGCACTGAGGACTGCCACCAGAGTCAAGGAAAGGAATCCTTTGCCATATGGATTGGAATGGCACCAAAGCCACTTCTGATAAGAGGGAAAGAACTGCTTTACCAGCTGTTGCTTTACCTTCAACAGAAAATACACTAACAACAGTGGAAATAACGGTAAAATTCAATCTTGTGTCATTTTCCTAGCTGGTCCCATTCATTTTCCCCAGGAGGAAGTTACTTCCCAGAGGCTGCCTCTGAGATTTTATAGGTTCTCAATATCTTGAGCAAGTCTTCAGGAGGTTGCAGTCACATAAAACCCTGTGGTGTGTCTCCCCTGGTTTTAATGGCTATCTTTGTGACTGCTGCCTGTGAAATGCTCTCAAGGAAGTGGGGCAGAAGGGAAGGTCTACAACATGAAAAATGTCTTTGCAGATTGGTACCTTGCTCTAGGAATGGGAATAAAGGGATGATACTGAAGAGGCAGCTGATACACAAGCCCTTCTGTTTGCTGAATGCACAAAGGATTGATTTATGGCACCTTGCCACTGGACAGACCTACAGGTTATTAACCAGCCTCAATGGACAACAGTCTCCGTCTCTCTGGGGGTGCCTCCCAGTGAACCCCGACAAACAACGGGGCCCGAAGCGACTGACAGTAGGGGGACACTCTCTGGTGCCCCGAGGGTACCGAGGGCAGCCAGGCCAGTCACCTTTGCAGCAGAAGAGACACTGGAGACATCAGTAGAGGATAAAAGGCCGACTCTCAGCAGGGAGCCAGTCCAAGGTTTATTCGGAGCTCCCGAGGGAGCCCCACACCTCAGTGATGCGCCTTGCTCAGAGTAAAACAAAAGGAATCTCAAGGTTACATTTAAAGGGGGGAGGAAACCGAAGGTAGATACATTTGTTGACCAATAAGGATCCTTCAGGGGTGAAACCTTAGGGATGGACATTTGGGATAGCATATAAAATAATACTTGGGAGGCTGACCCCTGGCCTCGGACTAATCACTCGATGACTTTGACTGAAATTCTAGATAGAGGGGATGGGATGCTGAGTGACTGACAGAGAGCCAGGGTGGGGATTTGGGGGATGATCTCAACAGAGGAGAATGATTACACAGGTAGAGGAAGGGGGTACAAAAAGGGGTACACCATTTGGGAAAATAAAAAAACCAAAACTATTACAAAGTGTTACAAAGTATAAAAGCACACTACAACATCTCCCTCTTTTAGTTTCAATAAAAAAAGGAAGAGGCACCTTAAGTCTAAAAATTCAAAATTCAGCTTGGGCTGATCTCAAGCATCAGCAAACCAAGGCTGCATTGCAAAGTTTTCTGCTTCTTCCTCAGGAGCAGAGGGAACAGTCACCCGATTGATCTCTAAAGTAGAAGCAGCTTTGAATATCAGTTTGGTTCTGATGCTCTTGATGATCCCAAAGCTGATTAAAACAACAACAACAACAACAACAACAAAAAAAGCAAAACTAAAAGTACAGACTTTAGTATGGATTTGACCCAGCCAGAGAGTCCCCATCCTTGGAAAAGTCCATCCATCCAGTCTGCTGTTTCCTGCTTGATGTCATGGACCATCTGTTGCATCTTTCCAATGGTTTTGTGGACGTCCTCAGCCTTGGATGACAGGTTCAGGTAGCAGAGACCCTCAAACTCCTCACATCGATGATTATATAGTAGGAGAAGAAAATCAATTGTGGCGCGATTTTGTAGAGTGGCCTGCCTTGTTGTTTCCTCATCTGACAGGAGGTCAGAAAGTGCAGATGATGAAATGTCCTGTTTAGCAACCCAGCATTCTAGCTGTGATAATTCACCTAGAGCCTTGGCTGCAGACACCCATGGCAAAAACACGGTGATTGCAACCCCTTTTGGTTTGGACCAATGTACGATTTCAGAATCACAACTTGGGTCTAAATCTCTTAAGTCTCCATTTTTGTGGGCCGAATTGTGGGTGTTGGTTTTGGTTTCACCAGTCCACAATTTGGGTCTTGTTGGGCGTAAACAGGCTCAGCTTGCCAAGGGTACATGGACCTCCAGTTAGACGAGAGGGGATACCTGCCCATGCTCTGTCACCATAAATGAGAAAAAAGCCTTTAGGGAGGGCATGGGGCTTATTGTCGGGGGTGGATGGCATTTCTACCTGGGAAATTTTCTTACACCAATTTTTTGCTGTGTAGTTTTCTTCAAACTGTTTGATTCAGAGGATTTAGAGGGAATCCCCACAAGGCCAGTAGACATCAGATCAGACACGGAGGAGATGGACAGGCAAATGTGATCTTGGTTGAGGACTTTGGCAAGAGTGGTCCGTACATTTGCCTGAGGCTGAGAAGAATCCACATTTGACTGGGATGGATGGCTGACAACAGGAGAATATTGGAAACTTCTTGCAATACAGCGTTTTCTGCCCTGGACACTACACCTGCCACGTAAGCTGAATCACTAACTAAGTTGAAAGGTTCTGAAAACCTCTCGAAGGCTCTGAAGACACCGGCCAACTCAGCAATTTGAGGTGATCCCTCCACCTTGGCAATATCTGCCTCCCACTGCTGCGTTTTCGGATCTTTCCACGTCACCACTGACTTGTGGGACGCTCCAGATGCATCAGTGAAAACTGCCAGTGCCTTTAGAGGCGACCTGCTCTGAATACTTTCCAGTGATAGAGTAAATTGAACGTCCAAATTGCAAATTCTGTGGGCCGGTCAATGGATCGAAATTTGGCTTGTGTAGTTGTCCAGTGCAAATTGCAGGGCTTCATTCTCTTGGAGAAATTGTTCTAACATTACTTTAGTTAATTGGCCTGATTTCAGTTGTAAGGAGATGTGGATGCACTCAAAGTCACACCCTGCCAATTCCCTGATCTGAATCCTTTCCTTCCTGATTAGTTCTGCCACTAGCTCCTGTGGCCTTGTCATCCTTTTGGACCTGATGTGACTGAGAAAGACCCATTCTATGATTAAGAGTGGGTCGTTCTTGTCCTGGTCACTTTTCCCTGCCTGGGCAGTTTCCCACTGAAAGATCATCCCATGAAGGTGTGGCAGCTTACCCAAGATGATGAACTTGAAGGGCAGGCCCTGCCCTCTGGGTGTGCCTGGCAGACATTGTCTCCTGGACTTTCTCCAGTGCAGTTCTCGCCTAAGAGAACTAAGGTCATCTCCCCTTTTAACAAATTGAAAAGGGGGGCTAGGTCCTCAGTGGGAATGCCTAGCCAAGGTCTCACCCAGTTTAAAGACCCACACAGTTGATGGATATCTGCTAAGGTTTTGATGTTATTCTTGATGGCTAATTTTTGCGGCACAATAGTCCGCTTTCCAATTTCCTGACCCAGGTACTTCCAAGGTGGCATCTTTTGAATTTTTTCTTCCTGGAGCTCAAACCCAGCAGCAACCAATGCATTGATTGTCAGGTCAAGTGTTTGAGTAAGCATGTCATCAGTTGGGGCACACACCAGGATGTCATCCATGTAGTGCAGGATGATAGAATCTCCTGCAGCTAACATGGACCGGGGATAGCAATGAAGAGACATACCTCTGGCAAATCCCTGGCCTGACTTTGAGTCCTTGTGGGAGTACCGTCCAGTGGTATCTCTTCATTGGGGCTTCTCGGTTAATGGTGGGAACCGAGAAGGCAAAACGCGGGGCATCATCAGGATGCAGGGGAATGTGGAAGATGTTAATTTCCTGGGGTGTGTGTTTTGAATCCCCAACTATGACATACTTACTGTTACGATTTCGGCAAAGCTGTGTCCAAGTACCTGGTTGTTCAGGGTTAACAGTTGTAAAATGCCAGTCACTGTTCTTGAGATGGAGAGGCTCTGTCAGTACCAAACTGAAAGGGTTACAGGAAGAATTGGTGGTTAGAATTGGCACAGGATTATCACAGTGAAATGAATGTTTTGTCATGTCCAATGCAAGTGTCTGATTTGGCACAGGTAGTTCTCTCAAAATTGGTTTTTTGTTTCCCCCTGTGCTGGAATTGAACCTACCCTATTTTTGTCATAGTGCTGGGATAATGGGCGCTCTTGATTCAGTTTTTTGGAAGGTTCTCTTTTGGGGAATTCTGATTTTTATGGTTACTATATTTAAAATCAAAAAACTCCTTTTTCAGAGGGCAGTTGGGCGTCCAATGCCCTAATCTCCCACAAAGATGGCAGGGATGGTTAGAGTTGAAGATTTTTCCCTGTTTCATTGTGACGCGTTGAAGCTGGCTGGTGGGTGCTGGATCAGATGGCTGGGGGACGTCTGCAGCTGCAATCCTCCTTGTTGGTTTCGGTTTCTCGTCTTGATCAGCAGAGGTGTTGGTAACTTTCAGGGCACAGACTTCTAACACCTTGTAGTGTTGGTGTTGGATCGAGGGGCAGGCTCAGGATGGCAGCTTTACACTTTTCATTGGCATTTTGCTTTGCAATCTTGGTGAGGGCTTCCAGCCTTGCTCCTTCATTTGAACTTGCAAGTCCACAGTTTTTCTCAACCTTTCCACAAAACTCATGAAAGACTCAAATGGAGATTGTGTTATTTTCAAATAATTATCAATTGGAGCATCAGGACGCAACCGGAAGAAAGCCTTCTCAGCTGCTTTAACACTTTCTTTGAGAGCTTTCCTGGGAACGCTTTCTGCCTGACTTGCTCCATCACCCCACTCTCTTTCTCTACATAAATGGTCTAATGATATCAACTTTCCAAAAACATCAGTGGCAGTCTCATCACCCCATAGAATTGGCAAATTGGCTGTCACTTCTTTTTTTCCATGCCGCCTCCCACAAGAGGTACTCCTTTTGAGTTAGCAGGCAGGAAAAAAGCTGTTTAATATCAGCAGGGGTTAAATCAGAAGAAAGGGTAGATTTGAGAAGTCCTCTGAAATATTCACTGTCTCTACCAAATTCTTTCTGAGCCTTGACTAGCTCTTTGGTGGATTGAAAAGAGAACGGGGTCCAATGCGGTTGAATTCCCCCATTCAGGTCTGACATGTATGTGCCCGGAGCTGCAGAGATGACAGCTGTTGTTTCCCGGTCCCGGCTCCCCGGCCCTGCTCCCTCCCCATCTGGAGGGCGGGCTCTGGGAAGGACAGCTGGGTGGGGAGTGGGAAGGACAAAGGGAGGGGACAGCTGGTGGGCCAGCCCCTGAGGGGGTGGCGGGGCGTGGTGCCGGAGAAGCGGGGAGGGCGCTGGGAGGGAAGGTTTCAGGGGAGGGGGTTTCTGACCGGAAAGGGTTAGAGGGGAGAAAGGGATTGTGGGGAGAAGAATGAGAAAAAACTGGAAATACCATGTGGTTTCCACTGTCAGAAACTTGTGGGGGAGTCTCCGGAGGTGAAATGGGAGGCTCAAAATGAACTGAAGGTCTTTGGGACGGGGCATTGCAACCCGGGGAAGTGCAGGGGAGGGTGGCCAGAACTCTCCAGGCTGGGGGCTGGGAACTTCTGAGATAAGCTGGAAAGTGCAGCATTCCTCAGAGGGCCCTGTCTGGGGGCTGAGAGGGAGGAAGGAGGGGTAACAGAGGGAGAAAATAGCTTGGTGGGGGCTAAATCAGGTTTTTGGGAAGAAGAGACATTGAAATTGCTTCCTGATGGCTGTTCCTGCATTTCTGATTTGGATTTTACAACATTTCTGATTTGCATAGCTAGAAAAGCAAATTTTTGCAAAGATTTATCACCAGACTTCCCTGCTTTCAGTAACTCATTGCCAATTTTGTCCCAAAATGTTAAAACACGGATATTTTCAGCTGATACATGAGGGAAGTGAAGAAACAGCCATCTAACAAATTGTTTCACCTCTCTTTTTGAAAATCCGACTCCTTTACCCTTAAGTAAATCTAACAAATTATAATAAAGACCATTGTGGGACACAGAAAGCCTGACACCCATTGTGGCTGTGATGTAAAGTTTTGTATCTCATAAACTTTCACCGACCCAGGTAAAGGGTGGGGGGAGAAAAGAAACAAAGGCCTGCAACTGGCAGCCTGCCAAAAATAGAGAAAAAACTCCCTGTCCCCGCGAGGTATAAAAAATACAAGAAAAAGGCAAACTTACCAATCCAACTGTAGAGCAGGAAAGAGGGGGGTCCTGGGACAGTGGCCTCGGACTAATCACTCGATGACTTTCACCAAGAGTTCTAGATAGAGGGGATGGGATGCTGAGTGACTGACAGAGAGCCAGGGTGGGGATTTGGGGATGATCTCAATAGAGGAGAATGATTGCACAGGTAGAGGAAGGGGGTACAAAAAGGGGTACACCATTTGGGAAAATAAGGGGATACAAAACCAAAACTACTACAAAGTATAAAAGCACGCTACAACAGACAACACTTGCTGAGGCTGCACATCATACCTCTTTTGCTCCACAAAAGGTAATGATTCATCTGCAGGCAAGCCTGATGTCCTTGAGAAGGCAGCTGGCTCTGCACAGCCAAGTGAAGCATTACTTAGTTAATACACTACAGCATAAGGGAGACAATCAGCTGAAACGATGACATTGCTGCTTCCTGCTTCATTTTAAATCTGCAGCTTCCTAACAGGATTATATACTGAAGCACTGTAAAAAAGGACATTAAGTCCTATGATGAAACTTAAAAATGTGTAATTAAAACCGCTAAATACAGGCTTCTTGTCCTCAGTCTCTGCAAAACACAGCCTTTGATCCTCCAAATGATATTTCTGGGAAAAGTGCTGGACAAAAAACTATCAGAATATAATTCTGACTCATCCCTTCCTCTTTAGGCCAATGAGGTGAACTTTTTCAGTACAACAAATTTGCTTTCATTTCAGAAATACAATCAAAGGTATGAACTCATGGGCCACCTGCCCACATGTGCATTTTCTTGTTTATTCTATCAAGAATGCAGCATTCTTGATGATTCACCTTGCTTTCTATAATTTAGAGAAAAATCCTGGTTCTTCAAAAGAAATTCAGGTGACAGAGCATCTCACCTCTCCTACTACATCCAAGAACCTTTGCAGTGTAAAAAGCCTCCATTATAAGCATCTGCTGCTGCAATGCTACTACAGTTCACCAGATTTGTTGCACCTCAGTGCTCAGCTAATACCATCAATAAATGTTTTTGTCTTAATGAACTGGGAAATTTTATTAATAGAAACAGTACAAGATTCCCATATGAGGTAATAGGCCACATCTGACCAAGATTCCTGTAATGGGTAACAAGCCTCAGCTATTCTCACCTTGCTTCTCCAGCACTGCTCTCACATTTAACTCGGCAAACTCCATGAAACGATAAAGGCATATACATTCTCCACTACAGGAGGGGAAAGGGACAGGGAAAGGGGACAAGCAAGAGCAAGAGCAAAAGAAAACCCAGGAAAATTGTCCTTTCCTGTCCTAGCCTCATGTTCCATGTACCTAGCTTTGGCTTCCTTTATATGGAAGTTGTGATTATTATTTTCCCATGGCCCATTAGAAGAGGTGATTGCTCAAGAGTTTCACATTTCTTTCCTAAATGAACAAGTAATTGTTCTCTTTAACCACAGGTTTCATGGGAGTTGATAGTGTGTGTGATTTTCCTGGTGTGTCATGGTAAAAACACTGAATTTTCACATGACTACCTGATTAAAATGCTTTTGTGCATCACTCACACCTCTTAATAAATCTATTCCATTAGTTATTGTTGGGTGAACTGGGAGTGAAATACAATGAATACAAAGGCCTCCTCCTGGTCAGAGCACTACAAATCAGTTGGAATAAAGGAAAGAAACTGGGTTTCCGTATCCACCTTTTCCCCCCCTGCTATGTTGCCTAAACAACAACATACCTTTTAATGTATTATTTCCAAGCAAACCCAATCAATTTATTTGCATTCCAGACATCTGTCATGAGGCTGTAGAGCAAGAAGCATGATTAACCAGAAGTACCACACTCAATAAGTAAAAGTACTGCACTCAATACTTTAAGTAACCCTCCCTTTACTGGACTGCAGTCTCCCAAGTCTTTCACTAAAAATGGTAAATTTTTGTCCATTTTGTTTAAATGCAATTACTGTCCAGAACCAAACAATATCTCAAACTTATTTTGAACAGGCCAGATCAACTGCATATTTGTGAGGGATTCTCTGATTTTAAGGTAAAACCAAATGCCCTCTGGTCCTTGGCAAGCATTTATCTCGATAGCCATGTCTCCTAAATTGCCTCACAGCTCAAGTTATGAACTTCCAGGTTGTGCAACAAAAATGTATGCAAATACATTTCTGTACTGACAAATAGAACCAGAAAAGTTTAAGCAAGCAGCCAATGGTTAATTCATTCTTTCAGATGAGTCTCAGCAAGTCAAAGTATTTACTCCATTTTTGACATATGCCCAAATATTCCTTTTGTATGCTGGAATGCTACAAGATTACTCATGGGCATGTATGTATGTATTGGTATATATTTTTAATGGATTCAAACAAGTTTTAAGTATACAAAATAGATGGAAATACTAATTCCTGGGAACTTTTGGCTCTGTACTTTTTCTTTAATTTTTTTTCTTTTATATGTAGAGAATACAGACAAATTATGTATTTACAAATGTAGCATGTCCTCATGGGAAAAATCAGGTGGTCACACAGCACCTCTCTCACAATTCTAATATGAAAGCAGTGCAACAAGAATTTAATATCCATTTATAGGTCTGGTTTCAATTTTCTGAAAGGATAACAATCTATTGATTTTCAAAATCAGGGTAACATGTACTCACACAAACAGTGCAAAACAGTGTGCAGACTTGCATCTGATGTTATGCTGCAGGAAGCTGGTGTGTAGGGAGACAGGCAGGTACAGGAAGTTCCAATATCAGGAGGCAAAAAAACCCCTAATTTCATGTACTGAAATTTTTATTAAAATATCTTTGGACCACTTAAAAGAAAATATAATTTATTGTTTACCAGATGAACAAACTAAAGCCAGCTGTTTTACACAGCAACTTGAAATTTGCTCCTTGATGAAGCTTTACAGGCCAAATAATTTCAAATGTCCTGTCACTCAGCAGAACTGGTTTCATATAGTTACAGAATACACCATACTTCCAAATAACTTCAGTCACAAGTGACATTCTTAGCACATTGTTCTCCCAAATCCCACCAGCTCTCAGTGTCACTTCTGTCCTGTTACAGAAAGATGCTGAAATGGGACTTTCTATGCCCATCTGCCCAAGATTGTTACTCTCCCTCTAGGACCTGTTGGTCAGAAGCAGAACCAGAGGGTCTTGCTCCAGGTTCATGGAGGCAGAAGATGCCAGGATCCCTTTAAAATGAGACAACACTCACTGTTGCCTGTGCCTCTTTCATTCCCGCTAGCTACTGAGAAGTTGAGGCAGTGCAAGGCAGAAGCTCCCCTTTGTTTTGGCCTCTGGGCCAGGGAGGACTTTCTCTACAGACCTTTTTTCCTTGCTTTTTCATTGCTGCCACCCAGGATGGCCAGCCATGGCACCACAATGGGAAAAATTGAACCGCCCCTGCTCCACCCAGTCACACCAGCCCCCCAGCAGTGCTCAGCTGCTGTGGGAGGGTGTGGAGCCTGAGCTGCCCAGGCATCTGCCTGTCATCTACTGCTGAGGAGGAGCCCAAGTCCCTTCATGAGTTCCAGCCACTGACCAGTTCCAGCCACCACTGTTGATGGAGCTGCTGCAGCTGCCGGGACAGAGACCCTCTCCGGTGATGTGGAGCAAGCAGATCAGCAGCATTTGACAGGTTTTGGAATCCAGGTTTCTTTTTGTTTTGTCCTTGTTCTTTGTTGGTTGTTGTTTGCAGAAGAGGGACTTTCATAATCACAGAGTTTCAGATGCTGTGGTGGTTTTTTTCCCTTTGTTCTCTCTCCAACACATGGTCAGGAGAAGAGGCTTCTCCATCAGCTTGTCTTTGTCCCCTGAACCACATGGTCTTCTGTAGAGACCAACATTTCTGGGGAGGGGTTTCTCTGCCATCTTGTCTTCTGTGCTCCCAAGCAGTCCATAGGATTCAGCATCTTTCTATCTAGTGATGATTACTGTTATCCTGTCTGTTGCTGTTTCATTTTTTAGTAAACTTTTATTTTTTCACTTATATGTTCTTGCTTTCATCTCTGCTAATCGGTGAAAGGGAAGCAGTTCAAACTAAAAGGGGCAGTAACTAATTCCAGAGTGTCTGCCCCAGAAACTGTCTTAAACCAAGATACACACAGCTATAGTGTTCCTTGGCTTAAATTCCCTGTTTACAACTTCCCCCCTACTTGAAGAATACTAAATTAATGCTTTTCCACACCTTAAGATGAAATAAGAGTTTTTGAACAAGCTGTCTGATTATGAATAATTATGAACACGTAAGTAGTTAACTGGAACAAATATACTTAAAAAAAACCCCAAAACACCATCAAACCACTGAGCCCATCAGTGTCAAAACCAAAGTGCACAATCTCCAATGGTTTAGGCTTCTTTTGCATTAGTTGATACCACCAACTAGAATCAATATCTTTATACCTTGCTATTACAACCAGTTCAAATGAATTTGATGTTTCTTAGATTGCATTCACTAAAGATAGGATCAAGACTACATGAATTTAGCAAGTGCAGCCTCATTTACTGCAATGCTCTGCAAGAGCTAATCTTGCAAATCACAAATGCAAAGGTTGTGCAAACTTTTGTTAAGCTGTGAGACAGAAAGTCTGTTTCACAGTAATGAAGTGTCTCTCTTTTGAATGTCAATAATAACAGGTAAAAACCACAATTGTCAACAAAGACTATTCAATATAGAGGAAATACATTTTAGTAATGGAGGGCATCTTAAAATTGACTGCAAATTTGAAAGCTAAATATGTACAGGTATCATTTGCTACTCATTTGTGAACTCAAACAGCTTTTACGTACGCGGTTAAATTCTCTTTTAAAATTAAGACATGACATACAGTTCCAACTAACTGCAGACTTAGCTCATGCTAATTTTATACATTATTTCTCTAGTTGGACTATAACAAAGTAAAAGACTCAGACACCATGCTTCAATTCCTATGAAAGCCCTCAATCCAGGTCTCTATACAAGCAAGTAAAGCATAAAAAACTACAAGTCCTAATCATCATTTTCCTCATCATCAAATGAGAGAAGACTGCTGTTTTTTACTTGCTTAGCTGTACTCTCAGAAGTAGTTGCTTCTCTCTTAGTTTTCTTTGCTTCTTTCATCTTCTTACTTGAACTTACATTGAAGTCCAAACACTTCTCTGATGAACGTTTGGCTGGTTTCCTGAACATAATTTTTCCATCAGCAGGTTCTGGTTCATCATCTGTAATAAAGAGAGTAAAGTCAGAGTTCATCTGCATAGGTTCACAAACACATACAGACCTTGAACTAAAATCAGTAATGCCTCTGACAGAATACAACAATCATGAAAATGTACTTTTTGGCCATAAACGCTGTATCAATGAATGTCCTTCATCCTTCATCATACAACTGCTCCATGTCAGTTAGCCCTTGAAGACAATCCTCCTGCAGTTCCTATTGGAAATGGGGTTTCACTAACCAGAGCTCTAACTTAGAAGAGATTGTGGGCAGTATAGCTTTCCCCTCACATTCCATTCACATCTACTTACCAAAATGAAGAGGACAATTTCATAGAATCCTCTTACTCTGCCTCAGTATTTGTAAAATTCATGACATCAAATGCACTTATTTCAGAATTATGGCATCTCTTTAAATAACAAAATGACACATATACAAGAAAAACCTTTTTTCCCCTAATATATTCTGTCCTGCTGAGATAGCTGAAAAGATCACGTGGTAATAAACATCCCCTTTATTATCGTAATGGATCAAAGTTTCAGGGTTTCTTTGTATCTGCAAAATCACCCAACTATTCCAACTGACTAATTTTGCTCTAGTGCATGCAGAGGAGCAGACAACAATCTTGAAAACAGAAGTCCCTTCCATGATTATCAGGCAGAGTGGGATAGCTACAGCATAAGTAATAGCATCAGGCAGTATTTCTGGAAGATAAAGTGTAATGTAAAGTCGTGAATCAGACACAAAGGTTCATGCTGCAGTAGTTTGCAATTTTTATAATGTATATGTGACAGAATGTTAAGGAGCCACAGGTTCTGTGCAAGATACTTTTCCTAAATTACTTTTGTGAAATTCATTACTCAATGGAAATGTGTTTGACAAGATTATGTGCTATTTAATTAAAACCAATAAATAACTTTTCTCTTTAGCACAAATTCTTTCCTCGGTATATCAGCACTACGGCAGAAGACTTAACATTTCAGTGTTATCTACACAGCACTGGCTGAAACTCTCTTTGGTGCATTCTCAAACAATACAACTAATAAATCTGGTATCTTTAGGGTTGTGTGGTATAAATGAAGACATCAACTTCAGCGGGAAATTTCAGTAAGAATGCCTTAAGTTTCAGAGACCCTCTTAAAGAAGAAACCTAGCTTGAAAAACTAGGCACCAATTCTGCCAATGGCTTCTATGGAATGCATATTTCCAAAAGGTGCACATGGTGATGAGCAGGAGCACAAGTCCTGAGGGACATGGGGTTGTCCAGCCTGGAGAAAAGGAGCTCTGGGGGGACCTCATCTCTCTCTGCAACTGCCTAAAAGGAGATTGTAGTGAGGTAGGCATCAGTTTCTTCTCCCAGGAAACAAGCAACAGGACAAGAAATGGCCACATGGGGAAGTTTAGAGTGCATACCAAGAAAAATTTCTTCACTGTGAGAGTGGTCAGGCACTACAATAAATTGTCCAGGCAAGTAGTGGAAACAGCATCCCTTGCAGTGTTCAAAGAACATGTGGCACTTGGGGACACAGTTTAGTGGCAACAAAGCAGTGCAAGCTTAATAACTGGGGCTCCTAGAGATCTTTTCCAAACCAAACATTTCCTTGATTCTATGATTCTACACTAGTTTATGAGAAAATGCTACTATGCAGAAAATAACTAACCAGAATTGGGGAAAAATACTTCTTTCTTGGCACATTAGAAAAGCATTACAGTTACAAGGAATTAGCAGCAATAATAAACTGTAGATATGAAAAGCATAGTTCTCAATGGATCCATTGTGAACTCTGCACAGAGAGCTTAAGTGTTTAGATGCTGTACATGTAATACAGAAGTTTAGGAAGTGTCTACAGTAAATTTTGGGAGGGAAATAGAACTCCTGAAAGCATATTACACCTAATGAATCAGAATATACTATGCATCCTTTTTATCAGAAACTGGGCCTCCTTTTTGGGGTAAGAAGTTTTATAGCAAATTATTCCCCTTACGAATTGCATAGCTACAATGTTTATTTGGATATAGAGATCTTTTAATTTAAACAAGATCTGAGGCACAATCTAAGCCAAATTCTGAAAAAAAAAATCTATCTATAAGGAGAACTTCCTTTATGTACAGACACAACTGCCTATGTGCTGTATACAGTACCCATAGTGCTGTGGAAATGACACAACCAGCTGCTGGATAAGCACAAGGAGCAAAAAAAATCAATTGGATACTCTTTAACAAACAGATTACTGCATTTTCTTAGAGTGGTAAATTTTAAAAACCTAACCCCTAAAAATACAGTTCAAAGCATATCAATAGAAGAAAACAGATAAACAGCTATGTAGCTGTAATCCATGGGGGAAAAAAAAGGGCAGAAATTTTAATTTTACTCACAATTGGCCTGCTACCCACATTGTGAACTGCACAAAACAATTTCATTTTGCGAACCAGATGGAGAAACTGGTAAGTATCTTTGCAATATGAATTTAAACATGTAATAAGCTAAGGGCACAAACAGCAAAGCTCAAAAATTCCACCAAAATGGCAACAGGTTCAGCTCTGACCTCCAGGGCTACAATACTATTCACAGGTCATTCTGTATCAAAGGAAATTATTTTAGCTCTTGGCCTGGTTAAACACTGTCAAAATTTCATGATATGCTCAAGGACATTCCTTTCAGCAGGAAGCCCAGGCCAGCCTCAGAGTGTGTGTTGGCAGTGCTTGACAAAGAATGAAGCAGATAAGGAAACACAGTAGGCCTAGCCTACATGGGGAGAGAGCGAGGACAGACTAGGCTTCTTGAAAAAAAATTGATGAGGCAGTTCAAGGAATTTGTGTTGATGTGTTAAGATTGTCTTTTTCAGCTGGTAAAATGACTTCACTTTATCCTTTGTAATTTCACCAGGTTCTCATGTGTCAGCTATCTTTTTTGCTTGCATCAAAGACCTACAAAAAATTGTATTAAGCAATGCAAAAAAAAAATACTAAAGAAACAATCTCAGTGTTGGTAGTTTTTAAAACAGAGTCCTAATAAAAGACTCTGTTAGTATTATGAAAGTGGGATTTCTGGTAAGCACACTGAAACACACTAAGTAAAATACATAAAAGCACTACAGGAGAAATAATAAAATCCACTTCTCAAAAATGAGTCAAAAATTACACTAGCAGTTCAAATTCCCACTGTTCTTAGTCACTGCTGCTTTTTACCTGGATCACAAACCACTGGTTGACCAAAAAGAGCACAGTCAGATGTTGAGCTGAAAGCTCACTTCACAAGTGACATTAATTTAAGAAACTACAAAATCAGAAATTTCTTCTTTTCTTTTAATTGCAAGGTATATATTGAAAGTAGAAATGAAAGCCTAAAAATGAAATACTGCTCTTCAGTTTAGAGGGTGTTTTTATTTAGTAGTCATTTGTGTAGTTAGCAGCACCACTTTTCAGCAGTTTCTGTCCACATATGTCAATGAGGCAACAACTGGAAATACAAGTGCCACTGAACTGTCAGGAGCAACAGGAGAACAGTGGAACCCATACACGTCTGTTCAAAGATAGGAGGTTACAAAAAGAATTACAATAAGCTGGCAAATTTCCTAATGGTTTCTAAGGTTAGAAGTTCAGGTCAGCCATTTCAGATGCTCCTTCCAATGCTTTCTGGCCATCCACTCTCTATCCATGCCTTTGGAAGCATTTACTCCAGGAATTCAGCACACTGGTGGTTTGAAGATAACAAGGTCACTCTTGCTCCAATAGTCAGTTTCAATTGTTTATGAAAACCTTACTTAAATACTGCAAAGTTAGCTTTGATTTAGGTTCCTGCTAATTCACATATATGTAAAATATTTCATATTTCACAGAGCAGCATTACCTCTGTGAGATGTATCTGATATATCAGCTGCTTAAATCAGAACAGCCTGTGCTTATTCAGGAAGGGCTCCAATAGCCAAGACAGCAAGGACTGTATTCTCCTTGCCTCTTTGCTCTACTGTCCTTCCCCAGAACCCAGCATATAGAATGAAACAAGAAAAACATTATAAGGCTTTGAACAAAAAAGGATACCTTTTGCCAAATTTGGTCATCTGCATATGTCAAAGTGTCCCAGAGGCCATATGAAGTAGAAAAGCAGTAGAAAAAAAAAATCAATTTTATAGACTGCAACGAATGCTGATAAACTATCTTGCAGTAATTCACATATTTTTTGGTGCAAATTTAATTTTTCATAAGACCATTCTTCCTTGTCTCTGAACCAACAGGGACAATTTTTAAAATGATGCATAAAACATTAAGATAAATCACTGTTGATAAACAAACTACTTCTTTTTAAAAAGCCTCTGAGTCTCTGCTCCATGGAGAAAAATATTTCAATATAGAAGGGTGTTTTCTCATATAAGAAAGATTTGGTCCTAAATAAAAAAGATTCCTGTGACTCTACTTGCAAAAGCCAACAGAAAAGCTAGGATTTGCTCTGCCTTAGGAAGCGACTAAGTACAGCTAGGACATTAATCATCTGGTTTAACCAAATTGATGCAAAAATTAATGCAAAAACGTTACTCATCTATAAAAGAAAATGCAAGTCATAGGAACATCTGGTGTCTAAAATTAAAAATAAACAAAACCAAAATGAACAAAAGCTGTAGCCATGCCCAAATGGTTATAGAAGAAAACAAAGGAGAAAGTACGTAAAAGAGATATGGAAAATTCTGGGGTAATATCACAATCCTAAACCTGAAGACAAGGTCCTTTAAATGAAGACAATCACTACAACATAAGAAAAAAGATGGAAGAACCTCAAAACAGAGTACTTCCCCAGCTCTGAAAAACTGTATCCACAACAGATAGTTAGTAGCACATTTCTTAGGCTCTATCAAAGTGCCTCAGCATTGATGCATGCTGGAAAGGAAGATTATCAGTTGGGAAATCTACTTTCCTATTACCTTTTTAGCTTCATGTAATTTCACTAATGATCTGATTTGGGACTATATAATAAGGTCGAGTAGCTATTAAATTAATTTGACTTTCAACTCTGGGGTTAAAATCAAAGCAACATGAAATGCAACCAAGTCATACAGCACCGAACTTTCTTTATAATTCCCATTTTCAGAATTAACAGCCAAAAAAATAAAATAAATTCTCACATTACTCAATACTCTCTTTATTAGACTGTAAGAAAACAGCTGTCTAAATACCTGCCTCAGACTACAAATTAAAATTTCAATCTAGAGGTCAAACTGACAGTGCAAAAATGGCCCAAAGTGCAAAAAAGCCTTCAGCAAGTCGTAGCATAGTCACACTCGCCTCCTTTCCTTGGAAATTTCACACTGGGTTCTCTCCATAGCAGAGGAACACACTAGTGCTTATCCTGTTTATTCCCATAAGCCACAAAAAGGAAAAGAGCATGAAGACCTCATATTAACTGCAAAGGCAGATGAAGGAACAGTAACACAATAATGCAGAACAGAGGGCAGCAGTCCCCAACACTCCTGCTACCTACTTCTGTGGATTTTTTCCTCCAAATGCAAGCTATTACTGAAGGACTGAAGGGGTAATAAGCAGAGGTGACAAAGTTCTACAGGGACTCAATACTGCCATCCTCACTACATACAATTATGTCTTGGGAATGTCTTTTTCCACCAAGTAAGTTCAGTCACTCTATTCAAATACACTTCCATTTCACACTGTGTATTCAGCTTGGTAGCTCTTTTGGACTTTTTTCACAGCATGGACTCCACCTCAATAGATTCTCATGGACAACTACTTCTTTTTGCCTGGCCTTACAAAATCATTTTTCCTCCTACTGTGATCACTCAAAGTTCAAGTTGCTTGTATGAAAAGGAAGCCAATGCTCAGAAAGAACCATGATATTTCTTTCCAATAAGTTGAAACGTCTCCCAATACTAGGAGGGTGAAAGAAATTTTGTGATGACTTTAGAAACTGTGACACCAAGCATCTATATGCATTACACTTCAATAACAAGACACCAGGAAGTAAGCCCAAAGCTGAGCATATATCTTCAGAGGAGTTCAAGTCACATACCTGCTTAGACCTAACAAATACATAACCACCTGCAGAAAATAGGATGTGGTTTATTTAGTTTCAAGCTAACCTACGTTACTAAAAATTAAGATTTCTCATCAATCTGCTTTTCAAAAAATATAAGATTTTCAACATATTTTCTCCCACTTCTGTTACTGACTTCTCCACTTATACCATTTGAATTTCAACACATACATCTGCACAGAGACAGCATGAACCTGAATTTTCAAATCCCTATGACAGACAAAGAGACAAGCTAAGGATGTCATATTGACAGCCATGTGCTAGGCCTCACAGTATCCTCTAAATTAAATTGGCAGCTTTTGTAAATAGCCAAAATGGCTAACCACAGAAGACGTCCAGTTTCTATGATTCACCTTTCTATTTTATGCTTTGGGTTCCAGCTCCTATATTCTTAATTCTCAAGACATTTCCACTAGAGATACCGGTAGCTACATTCAATTTGTCAGGTCTTCTGTCAGCAAAAGATAAAGCTCCATTTCATCACACCCTGTGTGATGACTGAAGCTTCTGGACACTCAAAGCACTTATGTCAATCATACCTGAATGATAAATACTGAGAGAAATTCTTAACATAAAACTGTATCCATCAGCTGTAGTTTCTCATCCTTATTGTAAAACTGCAGCAGCTCCTCCCACACCACTGCCATCTTTCCATTCTGTGTAATTCTTTGTGACAGAGTGTCCTAGGGTGACTTTACGATGTTTGTATTCCCAATCCTCTGCTCTGTTTATGCTGGGTATTATATTCTGTACCTTCAAAACTGGTTCTGAGACCAAAGGCAAGGAGAAGAAGAACAAAAAGGAGTTTGTTATCAGAAACTGCATCCCTTTTCCACCTCCTGCCCTGGATTGTTTTGTCTATGCACAGATGGAGCAGAACAGAGCCCTCCTTTGCTTTTTAGTTAAGTTTAGCTAGCTGAGGCAGGGAAGTTTTCCCTGAACTGTCTTTTCTTTCCCTTTTCTTGGAACCTTTTGAACCTGCTCCGCACTGGGACCTGGGGAGCACCAAGAGCTCGCACTCTGTGGCCAGCCAGGGCCTCCTCTGGGCAGCAGCCTTTCCCAGCGCCGGAGGGACTGATAACAGAGTGACCACCCCGGGAGAGACATTCTGAATTTGCCATCTCTTCAGAGCAACGAATGAGTTTTGTCATCTGGTATTGTTCATTTTTTGTGCTGGGGAGTGCTTTGTCTGTTTAAATAGGGTTTTTTTCCCACTTCCCTCCAAGGAAATCTTTCCCAAACGTGGTTGCAGAGAGCGGTCACGTGAGTTCGCTTTCGGGGTGGCGGGGGGGGGGGGGGGGGGGGGGGGCCTTTTAGAGGTTTTCTCCCAAGTTTGCCTTAAACCAGAACACAGAGAAACATTTTTTTCTGGATCTTGCTGGTTTTTGGCACTATTGTATCAGATAAGCGAACATGTTCCCAAGCCACACGTCTGCAATTCCTTCCACCAAAGCACAGACCTGAATCCCTCTGCCCTGACACTCTCTTTCATGAACTCATACAATTACCTTTTAAACATCCACTCCACTGTCAAATTCAGCTGAATTAGTCAATGAGTTAAAAAATGATCACAGGTGATGTCAAAAGACTGTACAGTGGAATAATACAACAAAAAAATTTGTTTACAAAAATAGGAAAAAAATTAATTTAAGGGCGCATTTAGAGGGAGGATGGTGCACAATCAAGAAGCACAGAACTACATAATTATAAAAAGCCAGACAGCCTGAATATGCACTTAACAACTTGAGATTAGGAACCAGAAATGCAAATTATTTAGGTGAAAAATTCAGAAATAATCAAAGGTAGTATTAAACAGTAGAAAGCTGAGCAAGTATCAGACCCGCTTTTGTGGATTATCTCTTTGACTACACAAAGCAAGAAATTAGTAGCTTGAAATTCACCTGATTCTTTTGATTTTAAAGCCTCTTTGATTTGCTGCTTAATTTTCATTGCTTCTTCCGCAGTCAAGTCCCCTTTTTTCAGTGTCACCACTTGCGGCTGCTCATCTTCCTTGTCACTGCCATTGTCACTGTCGTCATCGGCGAGTGGAAGCTGCTCTCTCTGGATAAGGGAGAAATAAAAGCCATTCTGATCATCGCTCCAGTTGTGGGCCAGTACTCCTTGGTTTCACTTTTGCAGAAGGGTTATTGAGGAGAGTTGGCATAGCTGCCAGTGCCAGGCCCTCCCAGCACATTATCCAAAGGACACTCCAATTGTATCACTGAGACATGGCTTCCCATTGAAAACATTAGCATGGGAGCATGGGATTCTTCAATTAGAGACCAGAAGGAACTTGCAAAGCATGAAATTAATTCCTTTTCTTTGCCATCTTGACTGTGCAGCACTATCTGCTACGCAACATTAAGAAAAGCTTTAAATGCAAGGGTCCAAACTTGAACCTTCTATGCTGTACTTAAAGCAGCACAAAGGGAAACGTGGGTCCATGGTAGCTGGGTTATTAAACCTGGCTAAACAAATCACTGTAAGCAGCACTGACACAAGATCATACTCCTGTTTCTGCTCTCTCAAACTTGTGCACTGGGGCAGAAGAATCAATTTGGGTAATTTTTTATTTTTTAAAAAAAAGCCTTCTGGTATGGAAACCTCAGTGCAACAACCTGAAGTTTGGCAATATTAGAGGATCTGAAAACTTTATATTGTAAGGAAAAGTATAGACAGTATTAGTGTAATCTACTGAATATGCACATATATATATATATACATATATAAAGGTAAGTTCATTTCTTAAGGTATCCTGTAAAATCCTATTTAGAGGGAAACACATGCAAAATCACATTGGAAGCAGAAAAAAACCGTGCCTTAGAAAAGGCTGCCTTTTAACTCCCTGCTTTTCCAGCCATCACAACACAGTTCATGACACAGACCTACAGCAAGATGTTTGAGGTTGGGAGGGACCTTAAAGGCCATCCAGTTCCAGTTCCCTCGCCGTGGACACGGGCACCTCCCACTAGGCCAGGCTGCTCAGAGTCCCATCCAACCTGGCTCTGAACAATTCCAGACACGGGGCATCCCCCATGTCCTTAGGCAACCTGTCCCACCACCCTCACGCTTTCCACAAATCGAACCTAAATTCCTTCTCCATCATTCCGAACTCATGCTAACTCCTTTACAATAATCTGGTTTATCGTGCTTTTAGAAGATTTTTTTCCACACCGCCCCCATCGCCCTGTGTTTTTTAAAGCCCGGCTCAAGCTCGGACATCCCCCGGAGGCACGCAGGGGCTGAAGGGGCACCGCAAGGCCGCCACAGCAGCCTCGCAGTTGTTCTGATCCAACACAAAGCCAAACGAAGTCACACACACGACCCCAGTCAGGGTAACTACGGCTCCCCTCGCACTACAAACGCTGCCTCCCCACCGCCCACTGCGCCAGAAGGCAGCGGGCGGGGATGGGCGGGCGGCCATCGAGGCTCGCCCGCGGGCCAGGGCGTTACCTTGGTGTCCACCGTGGGGCCCTCCCGATACCCGACCCGCCGCTTGAAGCGGCTGAGGAAGGCGGGCTCGGCCGGCCGCACGTAGGACACCTGGTTCCTCTTGCTCATGGCCGCCGCCGCCGCCGCGCGCGCTTCCGGGCGGGCGGCGCCGCGCGCGCTCCGTTCCGGAGCTCCCAGCCAATGGCGGCGCGCGCGCTGGCCGCGGGCAGGGGCGGGGCCGCACCGCTGAGCGCCAAATTCGAAGGTGCCGCCATTTTGGAGCGGCGGGCGGGCGGGAGTCGCCGGGCCTGGAGTGACCATGGCTCCCGGCGAGAGAGGTGAGTGGGAACGGTCGGGAAGAGGCTTGGGGATGTGCCCTCGGTGCGGGGAGCAGGGGAGGGAGCGGGGCACTGAGGGACGGCGCTGCCCGGCAGAGCCGCGCTGTCCCGCGCCCTGCAGAGGCATCACCGGCGTGGGAGAGCCAGCGGGGCCGGGTGCGGAGGGGCTCGGTGCCCCGGGCGGGCAGATGCTCCGGCGGGTGCCGTCCTGCCGTGCCCGCGGCAGAGCGCTGCCCCAGTGGTGTCGGCGTACCTGGGAGTCGGCCCTTTCCCAGAATTACAGAATAAGCTGAGTCCGATGGGACTCGGGATCGTCGAGTCCCGCTCCTGGGCCTGCAGAGCACCGTCCCCAACAATCACTCCATGTGCCCGAGAGCATTGTCCAAACGCTTCTTGGGCTCTGTCAGGCGCGGCGCTGTGACCACTTCCCTGGGGAGCCTGTTCCAGTGCCCAGCCGCCCTCTGAGTGAAGAGCTTTTTTCTGGTATCCAACCCAAACCTCCCCTGACACAATTTCAGGCTATTCCTGTGCAAGTACCTATCAGTCTGATTTCAGTTTTAACTGCACCCCTTTCCTTGATAACTTGTGCAACTGAAGAATAAATTACATAATTAGAAGCTAAAATATTTCTCAGATGTTGAGTAAATGAAAACAGCACGTAAAAAACTCATGCAGCAGCAGGATATTTAGGTGGTATGAGTGTCAAAGAGAAGGTAGGCATCTTTGCTCATCATTGTTCTGTTGTTAAAGGTGATTCCCTTACCTGTGTGCTTATAAAGATTTTCATAAACGCTTTATTATTGGAAAATCTTGAGCCATTGTCTTTCATTGTTATTTTGTTTCTTTTCTAAATACAATTTTGTTTGTTTTGTGTTGAGGACTCCCCATGTGTGGAGACATGAGTCTTGACTCCACATTTCTCAGAAGGCTGGTTTACTATATTATGATATATATTATACTAAAATACTACATAAAAACTATACTAAAAATACAGAGAGAAAAGAATTATCAGAAGCCTCGAAAGAACAAGAATAAAATTTATAACAAAATCTTGTGACTCTCAGAGCTGCATCTGTGATTGGCTCTTAATTAGAAACAACCAACATGCCCCAGTCACAGATGCACCCGTTGCATTCCACAGCAGCAGATATTTATTGTTTACATTTCTTTCCTGAAGCCCTCAGCTCCTCAGGAGGGGCAAAATCCTAGCAGAGGATTTTTCATAAAATATCATGGTGACAGTTTTATTAGCTAATGTTTTGACTATATTATGTATTTTGATGTCAGATTAAGTAAAAAATAAGTCACTTTATCTACCTATGGGGCAATAGGTGTTGTCTCCTTGAAATCTGAAGCTGTGCAAGATGATCCTCACTCTCAAAATCAGTGAGGTTGGAAAAGACCTCTGAGATCATGGAGTCCAACCTATGACTGACCAACATCTTGTCAACCAGGCCATGGCACTGAGTGCCATTCCAGACACCTCCAGGCATGGTGACTGCAGTACCTCCCTGGGCAGCCCAAAGTCTAATCAGCCTTTCAGTGAACACATTCCTCCTGATGTCCAACCTGAACCTCCTCTGGCACAGCTTGAGGCTGTGTCCTTTGTCCTGTCACCTGGGAGAAGAGTCTGACCCCAACCTCCTTCCAGGCAGTTGTAGAGTGTAGATGAAGGTCTCCCAGAGCCTCCTTCTTGCCAGACTAAACAAATGGCACATTAATAAGTGTGCACATGTTCACATTAAAGGACTGGAGCTTTCTCTTCCTCTGCAACAACCTGAAATCTTTCTGCTAAAGGAAGATAATTACCAAATATTTTCATGCAGTTTTGTTCATGCACAAAACACGTATTTATAAGGCTCTCCATTTATTTCCCTCTGTACTGCTTACAGTATTTTTTATTTAAGTCAGGAGTTTTGAGTGGTAATTTTATTTTCATTTTTGTGTGCCTCTCTTTTCTTTTATAGGAGATCTGCGTGACTCTTCAATATCTTTGCTGAACTCATCTAGGTAAAATAATATTGGCCAGTTCCCATATATTATTAATCACATTGCACAGAAACAAAACCTAGCATAACTTTGTGAGATAAAGTTTTTTTCTTTCCATCTTTACCTGCCTAAGATTGCTGCCTTTCTCTCCTAATATCCTTAGAGGCTTAAAAAAAAGAAGTATTCATAATGAAACTGTTATGCCAACATGTTGGGTTCCTCTTGGAATGCTGCCATGCAATAAATTTTCATTTTTCCACTAATTCTGCAGCTGGACTCTAGAGTTTATATGAAGAAATATCCCACTAGGAACTTCAGTCTTGTGAGGAAGCCCTAAACTAAAAACCAAAAAGCCCTCCTCCAAGTGTAAACCATGCCACGACTCAGAATAATGAAAGCATATTTGGCAAATTAATGTGGTGTGTCTTAGGGAAAATGTTATACTGGATTTTTCTCAGTTGCTGCTTATGTTCTCAGCCCTTTCCTCTGCCACAACCCAGCTGCACATTTCATTCATGAGGACCCTTCCCCACTTTTAAAACTGTTCTCTCTTGTTACCAAAAGTAAAAATAGCAGTTGCAACGCCCTCCTGCTAAATCTTTTGGAACGAATGAAGTAAAGTAAATCCAAGTTTGCTAACACTTCATGTAAGAATTTAATTCTTTAATATTTTATGGGTGTATTGGTATTTATGGCAGAACTCTTCAGATCCTTAATGTAAATCATGCACAGTTACTTATTAAAGCTGATAAATGTGATGAAATTGGTTAGGGATGTTTTAGATGCAGGTACTTGCTATGCTTTATTTGATTCTTTGATCAAGAATTGATTCTTTTTCCCCTTCTTGTGAGCACCAGAGAAAAACGCTAACAACTTTTTTGCTGGACCGTAGCATTATCTGATCCATTGGTCCATTAAAGCTTCCAGGAGTAAGAAGGGCATCCCATGTTCGCTGTGCAATGTGTTCTTCTAGAGCTAAAGCTAGGTGCCACAGCAGCGAGTTGCATGTAACTGCATGTTCTTTGTTTTTCAAATCTGCCACTTTGTTACCTCTATTGATTTCGTCTACAAGTAGTATGATTTTCAGAGACCTTTGTAAGAACTTCATATGCTTCATCTGATTGTTGCAATTTAATTTTATCAGGCAGCTGATCTATTTGGAAGCAATCTAATGCATAAACATTTATTTAGTGTTGAAGGTGATGCTATCAAGGTTTTCGTGCGGGTGCGTCCCCCTTCAGACAGCACTGTATTAACAGAGGGAGATCATGGCCTGTGTTTATCTGTGCTTTCATCCAACACCATCCGCCTGCACTCAAAGCCTGAGCCCAAGATCTTCACTTTTGATTGCGTTGCAAATATGGAAACAACGCAGGTAATCATTTCCAGAATCTCGTAACTACTGCTATTTTCACCCAAGTTTTGGCAACTACTGTGCTAAGCATTTCTGAAGATGTGCATTAGGTCTAATTTTTTGCAGTGGTCAGATTGGAAATACATTGTTATAGTACAGAATGCTGCACTAGATTTTGCTCTCTAACAGTTTTGATGTGATTGTGGTTTTTTTAGCTGTTAATTTCTGTAATTGGAGTTTGAATTAAAATTGAAGGTTTTGTTTGTAAATATTATGGTAACACCATAGAAAATAAATCTGCCTATTGAGGCAAATGTATAAAAATAACTGTCAGTCAAGAGTTTATATTAACATGTGATTTCACAGAATCACAGAATATGCTGAGTTGGAAGGGACTTACCAAGTTCAACTCCTGGCCCTGCACATTTGTATTTAAGGAACTTCAGAGTTTATATTCCATTTACTCTATTTTCTTTTTCTACTTTTGCCTTTTAAATGCTCACCTGGGACAAGTAATACTGGAAAGAAAGTCCTTCAATTTACTTTCTGTAATATGGTGATTGACATTCTGAATGTAATTTTAATTCTGCTAGGACTCCCAATTCCATTTAAATTCAGTTAAAAAAACAAACAAAACAAAACCTCCCAAAAACCTCACCTGCTCTAGGCTATTATTTGTAGCTAGGTTCTTGCAGATCTAAGAGAAAAATGTGAAGATAGATGAGACTAAGTTGTGCAGCTCTGTTGAATGTGCCATTGTGCAGTGGCAAATGTTGAAAGCTAGATTTTATAACTGTCATAGGCACCTGGCCTACTGATGGTATAAACAATGTAACAATCAAAACCACTGGATCAAAATTGTTATTATGTATTTGGAAGCTGTTACTATGATGCTGAATTTTATTATGTCTCTTTGAATTTATCAAGGAATACAATTTTTTTCAGAGAGAGTGATTTATGTCATAAAGACTTAGGATGCATCATTTTGCTGTGAGAATTCCAGGGATCATGGTACATGTCTAACCTTAAGAAATGCGTCTATGATATTCTATAAAGTTATGGCATAGGAAACACTGATACAACAGATAGTTAAACAGGTAGTGCCAAGTGCTTTCTCTTTCCCTTATCCCCAGGAGTCTGTGTTCTCAAGTGTGGCTAAAAACATTGTTGAATCGTGTATGAATGGCTACAATGGAACCATCTTTGCATAGTAAGTGATTTCATAGCAATTACAGTAATTTCATAGCAATGGAGACATTTAAGGAGATTGTGCTCATAAGCAGTTGGGGTTTCAAGTGCCAGAGCCTGCCTGATTTTACAGTAAACTTTGAAAGTGCTTCCTTACTGCAGCACAGCATAAGCAATGTTCTTGCAGTATTGGATGGTACTCCTTGCCCCTCTTTTGGAGGAATCTGTATGTAGGTTTACACTTTTAACACTTAAGGCCAGTAATGCTGATGTAAACTCATTTCAATCTTACTGTTCTTTGCTTAAAAAGTGGGAGCTTCATTGCACTGTTAAAGAGAAAGCTAGTGGTTTTCAAGTAAAATGGAATGAAAATTGTTTTAACTTGATATTTGGTCAGCTCAACTCTTCAGTGACTCTTGGCTGCCTGTGGGAAAACTCATGAATGATAATTTTAACTGTTAGAATATTTTTAAGGTAGAAATATATCCATGACTGATATAGAAATATATCCAGTAGTATGAATATAGTTATATTAACTTTTTGAAAACTGAGGAAGCACTTTGGTTAGAAAATGCTGACTTAATCAAAACTTTAGTGGGGTGTTTTTTAGTGTAGCACAGCTTTTGCAAAACTATCAAGTCCACTTTGTTACAAGATACAAATGCGGAAAAATGAAATTGCCCTGAAGTTTCTTTAGCATGATTAATAACTACATTAGAAAAAAAAAAAAAACTTTAAAAGAAAAAAAATACTTCAAAGTCAGATATATCCTTATGTCTAAATATATCCTTATGTCTAAATATATCCTTATGTCTAAATATATCCTGAGTGACATAAAACTCTAAAGTTTGACCCAAAAATTAGTTTTATGTATATATTTGAAAACCTTCATTTTAATGCTAACTACCCTTTCCAAGAGAAATGAGGAAGGAAATGGTGGGTGGTAGGGGAGACAAAATGGGATTTATCTAATGGGACTTCTTGGTAAAATTTGCTGTTTTGTTTTTACACCTTTTTACCTGACTGATTTCTCAGCTTGCTTCTCTATCCTTATCTTCAGTTTAGAAAATTGTTGCTTGTTTTAAGCTTTGACTTCTCCTTAAAAGATGAAGATGAATGAAAATTCAGAATAAAGTTTAATCTCACTTTTTTTTCTTTTTTTTTAGTGGCCAGACTGGGTCAGGGAAAACCTTTACTATGATGGGTAAGTGCATGAGAGATTAATCGTTCAGTAGTTTCTTAATGGTTTTTTTTTTGTCTTGAAATGTATTCCTCATATCAACCGCTACTCTTGAATACTACAAATTAATTATTTTTGCATTTAAAAAATCTCTTTAGGACCATCTGATTCTGGTAATTTCACTCACAGCCTGAGAGGTGTAATTCCACGGAGCTTTGAATACTTATTTTTTCTAATTGAGCGGGAAAAGGAAAAGGTACATTTGCTTTATAATTACTATTGCAGTAATGTCTCACAGTAAACATTAGCCAGGGTTGGTAAACTGTGTGTGCAGCCATTAAGTTACCAAGATTATTGCCTCAAATGTATTAATGAGAAATGCTTGCATCGAGTCCTCTACCAAATTATAGTACAGTTTCTTCAGACACAAGTGTGCCTGTATTTTGAGTCTAGAAATGCATCTCAGTTTCCAGATGTTGGTTGTCACCTGGGCATCAGGAATGTATAGTGTGCAGAATATATATGCAATCTAATAGCTTTAGATACATGTGAAAAGAGACTTGCTGCCATATAATGACAGACTGAATAAAACCAATCTCTTTATAGTGTAAATTACTGTGCTTTTCAGGCTGGCAGTGGAAAGAGTTTTCTCTGCAAATGCTCATTTATTGAAATCTACAATGAGCAGATATTTGACTTGCTAGATTCTGCTTCAGCTGGACTCTTTCTCAGAGAACACATCAAGAAGGGAGTCTTTGTTTGTGGTGCTGTTGAACAGGTGGTGTCATCTGCTGCTGAAGCATACCAGGTATTTTTTGGCACTTTTTAATGCTGGACTATTCATCTTAAATATTATGTGGGAAATATTCCTCTTGGATTAAAGCACATTTTTTTACTTATTTTTTGTCTGTAATGCTTTCTCCCCTTGCTATCTCCCTACTTCAAAACACAGTGTAAAAAAAGCAGGTTTAAGTCAATGCTTCCTGACTATCACATATCTGTAAGAAATCAAAAAAGTTTTAGAGTTTGGAATATCTGAATGGCAATTACAGTAATCTTTCCCCAATGCTTGCCCTACACATCTCTGAAATAGCCACAGAAAACTATACTTCCTGCTAAGTAGGCTCCATGTGTTCCAGAATTGCCAGGTTTATTTCTCCATGAATGGTAACACATACAGATAGTACTTGTGTGACTTCAATTTTTTTTTAAATTATTATTGTGTCTACTGTTAACATACCCCAGTATGGGGTATGTTATGCTTTCAAACAGCAGTGGCACTCTTGGAGAGAAGAAGTGAATATTATAACAAGTTCTCCTACTAAGCTTGACTGTAGCTGCATCTTTTTTGTTTTTAAAATACTTATCTTGGAAAACAGTAAAAAAAGTTCCTTGTTCTTGCGATTTTTAGGAGCTGTTGCATGGAATTGTGCCTACGGCTGTTTCTGTCACCTGTATGTGAAGTACAGTCTGACACAGTTGAAATTGTGATGTCTTTTTCATGCTTAGGTATTAACTATGGGCTGGAGAAACCGTCGAGTAGCATCGACCTCCATGAACAGAGAATCCTCCAGATCCCACGCAGTTTTCACTATCACAGTGGAATCCATGGAGAAAAACAACGAGGTTGTTAACATTCGGACTTCCCTGCTCAACCTGGTTGACTTGGCAGGATCTGAGAGACAGAAAGACACCCATACAGAAGGACTGAGGTTAAAGGTTAGTTCTGTAGTATCTGTGGCATCTTCCTCCTTTCAGATGCAGCTCCCTGTTCCTTCCACCAAATCCATTCACTCTTGTTCCCTCCTCTTTTTTAGGAAGCAGGCAACATCAATCGATCACTAAGCTGCCTGGCCCAAGTAATCACAGCACTTGTTGATGTGGGCAATGGCAAACAGAGACACATTTGTTACCGGGATTCCAAGCTCACTTTTCTGCTACGGGTAATATATATCCTCTGGATTTTATCTGCTACCTGGGGTGTAGAAAAATACATCTCATTAGGCTTTTTAACTATTAAAAGCTGAACTAGTGCATTAAAGTTGTTTCAATACTGGGCAAGTGGAAAAAAGATTGAAAAGTATCTTTTTAGCCTAAACAGATTTCTGATCAATCTATTGCTGTTAACTGAAGACAAATCTATTTATTCTCATAAGCTAGTACTACATACATATTTGGAAGTTTTAATTAAAAAAAAAAACAACACTTTTTTGTCCTTATAATTTGGGAAATAATGTGTATCAAAGTGTAATATTTAGAGATGTGCTGAAACATTTGCTGTGATTTCCAGAATTAGCTTATGTGTACTTAGGGTTGGTCTGGTGTTAAAGATCAGTTAGATTTAGTCTCCTACCTGAGAACTTATAGGCTCTTCTCATGTGCTTTCAAAATGAGCACAAAACAAAGACCTAAGCAGTCAAAGATTTGTTGGATGTCAGCACTCACCAAAATTCTGTGAAGGGCACGTGAATGGCTGTAGTATATTTTTGTATTATAATATAGTATTTGTACACATACAGTATTTGTATTACAACACAGTATTGTGATCACAGCAAAATTTCTCAGTGTTCCATCCCAGTTCTGTGTAGATTGATGAAACTGAGGAATTATGTTCTTCTAATGCAACCCAAAATACAAAAAAAAAAAAAAGGGTTTTTGTGCTGTTACTTTAAGTGGTTATTCTTTTTGAGGTGCAGTAGCAAAGAAGCCAAGAAATATGAGCTTCACTACTACAGAGCAAGAATGCCATCAAGGCTTGTGGACTATTCTGTAGTAGCAGACTTTTAGTCTTTAGATATAAATGCTTCCTTCGCTTGAGATTTGAGAGCTACTTGTTTAACAGCCCAGAAATGCTGTGCATGCAAAAGGGAGATGATCCTTTTATATCCTTGGTCAAGAATCTGTTGGTTTGTGATTTTGTTTGATAGTTGCAAGCAGAAGGAAGATGGGCTGGAACAATGAATTGATGATGTTGAAAGTAGTGTTACTACTAATCTGCTAATTACCAAAATGATTTTGCAGCTCTTTAGAATTTTTTCCCCTCCCTGTTGTTTGTGTGAATAAAGTATCTCTATTTGGGGCTTCAAAACCCAGACCACATTAAGTCTTTACTTAAGGTCACATCCTTTATACCCACATTTGAAATAAAATTGAGAAACTTACCTTCTATGTGGATATTTGTTAAACAAAATTATTTCTGCAATTTGTTCAAAATGATACACAGTATCTTTTAGGTGATGGCTTCCTATTGTCACCAAAAACATGCAAATAAAACTTAACTTCCATGTTTTTAATTAGGATTCTCTTGGTGGTAATGCAAAAACGTGTATAATTGCAAATGTTCACCCAGGATCCAAGTGTTTTGGTGAAACACTGTCCACCCTTAATTTTGCTCAGAGAGCAAAGTTGATTAAAAACAAGGTAAGAAAGTTACTTAATGTCTTTATTGTAGCAACAGACACTTGTCATTTAACAACATATCTGCAAGCAAGGTAGCTTCCAGTGATTTCATTAATTTAACTTAATTTGGCTTATTTGAAAACGTTAATTTGCTTTGTCGGGTTTTTTTAAGACAAACCATTTTTGAAAAGGGCTTGTTTGCCCTTGGTTAGGAATAAAGGACAACAGCTGAAGACTAAGTAGTGGCTGCTAACAGTACGTATTCATTGCTTGCTCCCAGAGCACTTCATTAGAAAAGTAAATCTATACTTAAAATGCAAATTGACCAAAAAAAATGTTCTGATTCAATGTTGTTTCTGTTCATTTGTTCTATATTAATTCTAGTCCCAAAATGTAATTTTTCATGAGTGGGTATTTAAATGCATGCTGGCGTTTAGCTGAAACAGTCTCTGATGTATACTGCTGTGTTGGTGAAAAAGGTCCAGACAAAATCATGCAAAAACATTACATTTTTTAACATTTAATTCCAACTGAAGTGCAACTTGCTGATTTCTCAGTGAATGGAACTTTGCTTTTTTGAGGAATTCTTCCTTTTCTATGATGGAAGGAGTTCTCAGTAATTTTACTGATTTGCATTCTTTGAGTTTTCTCTTATCATGTAATATTTATATTTATACCTTTTCCTAATTTTCTCCTATTTATAAATAAGGCTGTAGTAAATGAAGATACACAAGGAAATGTGAGCCAGCTGCAAGCTGAGATCAAGAAGTTGAAAGAGGAGCTTGCTAAACTTACTTCAGTGTCATCTGCATGCAGTATTTCTGGATCGCAAGGTAAGAGTTGGAGGTGAGGGAGAACTTGCTACTTCTGTAACCCAGGAGGTTGGGGACCTTCATTAAGTTTGTGAACAATTAATATTTTTGTAGGCACTGACATACAGGGGTCACATTTTGCTTATGGATCCGATTTCCTTTACTTATATTTGCTACCTTGCAGAAATTATTAATGTGGCTTTATTTTCTTCCTCATAAGTTTGGGTACTGGTCTATGACTTTATTATATGATACCTAGATATTTTTCCACTTCTTAAGATATATTCTGCCTAATCCTTTAAGTAAGCAAAAGTTTGCATGCAATTCGTTGTACATTTGTCAGAGGGAAGGCAAAATGTTGCATTCTTTTTAAGCTCAGGGCAGGATTTTCTTCCCATTTTTCCCGTTTTTTGCCCCTTCCAGAAGAACCTAAGAGGGATGCTTACTTTCAACTGACATTTGATTTCAATATAAAGTGGAAATAGAGTTTTTAGGTAATCTTCCATAAGCTTCCCACTAGGCCATTTTATCTGCAATACAAATCTCAGCAGAGCTTCCCAGTATGTGTTTCTCACTGAAATGTGCTGCTTGATGATGTTTGATTGCAAAGTCTTAAACTTTGTCTTGTAACTCTTGCTGGTTTTGTGAGTCAACTCTTTCTTGAACTTGCCAAGAAATAGTAGATACAGCAGGAGAAGTTATGACAGAAGTTAAGAAGCCTTGTCTAATATAAAGCATCTGGGCTTGAGTTTTCCTAAGGAAAAAGTATTTCTGCGTTAGGATATGTGTTCAACCAGTAAAACCAAATCAGAGATGAGGTAGGACACTGAATCATGGTTCATAAATATAGGACTGTTGATAGAGGGCTCAATGTTTAGGCCCTTGATAGAGTTCTGAGGAAGAACAAGTGATGATAGTTAAACACTCAGAAGGAGTTTTGAGAAGAACCTAATATATCACAGCTGTGTTTGTTCTGTGCAGTTAAATTGTTTGCAATACTGTCAATCACAGAAATACAAAATCTGCTTTCTGTGTGCTTCAGAAACATGATGGCATTTTAAAATATATTAAATCATAATAATGTAGTTATCATGCACCTTGATACTATGGTGATTAGAGCTCCATAAATAAGTAGACTTGTATTAGAATATTCAGACATGCTATTTTGAATTAATTTCTAAGTGGATTATTAAACCCTCTTAATCCCTTGTGTGGACACTTTCCTTCCAGATTAAGCCACTAATTGTCCACATAATTCAGGTTTAGTTTCCTAAACTTCCTTCTCATAAACCAGTCAGTCCACTTTTAATATGTACAAAATGTACTAATAATGGCTCAGTGTTATCAAATTAATTTCAGAGGGATTTTGCATTTTACAATTATGCTTAGCTGAACAGACTGATTCTTTTACTTTAATAAAAGTCCAAAGTCCATTGCAAGGCTGTTTAATGCTTGAACAACTTTGTTAATTATACAGTTATGTAAATTAGCTCTGTTCTTTATCAGCACTTGCAGGTGACTCGGAATGATTTTCTAAAACAGTGTGCTCTGGGTATGGCACGTGATCTTTGTGGAAGAATTACACTGTTTAAAGAATTTATTAAAATTTACACAATTGTCATGTTATAAATGTAGAAAAACCTAAGTGGTATTTTAATAAATACAGCATTTGTTTATTTGACTTCCCCTACAGATGCTGTTGAAAAAGGGAAGAATAACATAAATTACATGAACCACTTTCTTGAAGCAATGTTGTTCTGGGAGAAATCAGAAGGTGAAAAGAAGGTAAGAAAACACTGATATTTTAAATTGCATTCAGTGTACTCTTTCTGGTGAGAGACCAGTGAGCATAGTGAAGCTGACTCTCTTATTGATTTTTCTTGATTTTGAATAAAAATACTCTGTCCAAAGAAAACAAGGTTTGGTAACAAGGGAAATTAGTCAGATGATATTTAAGGTAACATCTATAGTGCTTAAGGACAATGGTTTAGTAGTGGACTTGGCAGTGGTGGATTAATGGCTGGATCTGATGATCTTAAAAGTATTTTCCAGCTGAAATAATTCTATATTTCTAGTCTGTTGTTCAAATTCTGACAAGCCACAGGATAGCTTTGATAGTATATTTAATTTTAAGGGGTGGGAGCTTTTATTGGGGTTTTCAAATTTTTAAAAAATTCAACAGAATAAGCTTCTGTTTTGCTGAATTTTGAGTGTTTTAATCAATGGTGTGTTTTTTGAAGCAAACGTCCTAGTCTTTCTCATTTTATTGTTCTTTGGTCATGGTATAGTACTGAAACAGCCAAAATGGATTTTTTTTCTAAAGAAAATTAACTGAAACAGGCACTCTAGTGATGTGCATCTGAGGCGCTTAGCAGAATACTTACTTTACTAGATCATATTGGAGTTTCTAAGTACAATTTTTGCAATATGTTGTGTAATTTTAGTTCTTGATTTGAGCTGTTGCTTTATACAAATCTGCTAAAAATGGTAGTCTGTGTATTCACAAAATTACTGTTAACTGAGATTTTGCATGATTTATCTGCCTGTGCATGTGTATGTAAGATATGCACCTTAAAAATTCACTAATCTATCTATGTACTTTCTAAGAATTTATTAGAAAAAGTGGCTCAGCTGGAAGAGCTGTGTGCCAAGAAGGAAAAATTTGTTCAGTCCAATAAAATGATAGTTAAATTCCGGGAACACCATATTGTTCGCTTGGAGAGGTTACATAAAGAAGCTGGTGGAATGTTATTGCCAAAAGAGCAAGATGATCTCCTCAGTGACTTGAGGGAGGAGGTGCAGATACTCAGAGAACAGGTAAAGTCTTTGTTTTTTCTTTTCTGGAACAGTTTTTTTTGGCGAGATAGCTCACATATTGTAGTCCTGTGATGGGCGAGTAGGGGATTTTTAGGAAGGTCAAGCAGAAAAGCAGAGGATGGGTGGTGAGTTCCCTTATTAGAAGCATCTCAAACACATGGAGCTTCCCTATGGAGACAATGGCTGGGTTTAGAGTTTGAGTTTCCCTAAGAGGAGAGTTTAGTGGTCAAGCAGAAAAGCAGAGGATGGGTGGTGAGTTCCCTTATTAGAAGCATCTCAAACACATGGGGCTTCCCTATAGAAGAGACAATGGCTGGGTTTAGAGTTTTGAGTTTGCCTAAGAGGAGAGTTTAGTGAGAGTGATGTTGTGGTGGGAGCTTGCCACAGACCACCTGATCTGGGTTAGGCTGAGGATCAGGTTTCTTTTCAGCAACTCAAGGAAGTCTCCAAATCACATATCCTCATTCATATGGCAGAATTCAGCTCTATGGCATCAGTTGAAAGGGAAAGACAGCAGCATGGCAATAATGCCACGGGTTTCAAAAGATAATACACATGCTAGGTAGACATATAAAGGGGGATGTGGTCCTGGAGCTGTTTGAAGAACATCTTTGGGTCAGGTGTCTGGTAGGTGTGGTATCATTTGTGAGGCAGTTTTGAAGAACAAGGAAACCCAAGAGAGAAGGCAAATTCTTGAAAAACAATTTCCTCCAAGCACAAGGAGAGAAAAGGAGTGAATGATAGAGTAGCATAAATCTGTAGCTCATAATTGAGCTTCAAAGGAAAGGGAGGAGGAAAAGACACAAAGTTCAGGGCAGTCCTTTGTTGACTACAGAAACATTCCTATGGCTTGCAAGGAAGATGCCATTACTATGGCGTTGAGAAAGCCAAAGTTTAAAGTGAAAATGGAAAAGTATCGAGAGCAGCATAAAAGCATCCTGCTGCTTTAGTACCAGTAAAAGAGTAAACACATAAGATGTAAACTCACTGTCTTGAGAGTAGATTCCAAGGCAGTAATAAAATTAACCAAAGAAAAACTGAGTACTTATAACCACTGTGGGGAAGTCCTCTTTTCCTTTTCTTTAACAGCTTAATCCTTATTAAAGGTAGTAGAGTAACAGCTAGATAGCTATAGCCTTGTCTGGAAAATAAAAACTATTGAATAAAATATTGATTACCACAGATGGAACAACATCCACGAATTGCAAAGTACGCCATGGAGAACCATAATCTCAGAGAGGAAAATAAAAAACTTCGTTCTTTACAATCAGTTAAAAAGGCCCAAGAAATTGATGCTCAGACCATTGCAGAGCTAGAAAAAGTTTTTTTGCAAGCTTCAGCCACAGAGAAAAGTACTAAAGGTAAAAATAGGCTAATGTTTTCCAGATAAATGTGCTTATTGTGTTTCTGCTGTGTGCAGCATTGTTCAAAATGTCTTTCTTGATGTATTTTTGCCTTCCTCAAAGTGGTATCTGAAGACTAATAAAACAATTTCACTCTATTGTATTCATGTTGGCCTTCCAGCAATAGGGAATTTTGATTTGCATCTTGTGAAGCTCATCTATAATCTCATTTTGTGCTCCTTTGTTACCATGAAGACTGCAGTAATACTAATTATTACTAGTTTTCATGTGGACTGTTGCCAGTACCTATTTTTGTCAATCTCAATTGCTGCTGTGCCGTTTAAAAGCTGACAAACACTTTCATTCTAGTAAAACTTTAGGTATTTGAGCTGCTGTGTGATTTCAGAGGGTCTCTGTTTGCTCTTTAGGTCTCCGCTTACACTCCACCACCATGTCAGTGGAAGGCAACTCGCTGGCATCTGTCGAAAGGCTGAAAGCTCATCTGCTGCAGACCCAGGCTGAACTGGCAGCTTCAAAGCAAGAATATGAAGAATTTAAAGACCTAACCAAGTGAGACAAAACAGTATTGAAACATCTGTAATTAAATGGTTTTCAGTCATTATTCATATTGATTTTTGAAATACTCAGATGCTGGTTATACCAACTAGGCTTGTTCTTGGCATGTAAGAAAGGGCCAGCTTAAGAATAATGGCATGCACACAGAGGGTATGTTCCTGTTGAACTTGCTAATTCCCAGACTAGGGAACAGCCATCATTAAATCTGAAGGTATGTCTGCACTGCTGCAGGTTTCTTTGTCTTTTCCAAAGCCATTCCTGATAGCAAGGTGCAGAAAAATGCTTCACACCATGCAGGAGATGGACATACCCTTTAATTCTGGTAGGTGCCTGCTTAACAGCACTGGGAGTGTTTGGCTTAGTTTCCATGCAGAGCAGATGTTTTCAGTAATTGAAATATTACAGGTGGAGGCACTGACAGGAAGATGGGATATGGGAGAATGAGAGGGGTATTTGGGGGTTTGGTTTTGTGTGACAGTAGTTTTTAATATAATCACTTAAAGTCTGCAAGTTTGAGTCAACATAAATGTAGAATCCAAGCTCCCGAGAAAACTCTGGCTGACCTGTTGGTTAATTTATCTCAATTTCAAAGATTTTTAAGAAGGCAATAAAACTGTTATCTTGAGACCTTTTATGGGAACAAAGGTTTAATTCAAATCAGAGCCAAGACATGGTGTCAATAGTACATTTGTATCCATTATGTCCATAAACATGAGGTAAGGCTCTATTTTGCCTTTATTAATGTAGTAAAGAATTTACTGTCATTGTTCTCCTAGAGGGCAGCACAAGATAATGGGAATGGTCTAATACCTTCAGTGTTCATATGCATGTGAATAATACATTACTTCACTTGATTAACCTCATTTCTGAAAAACTCAGATTTGTAACTGCAGATAGAAGAAAAATAACATTTCCAGCAAATTTAATGAAAACCTGGAAGGCAAAAGGGACCTGATTTCTTAAAAATTTATTTTAGTTGTACCTAACAATGTTGCTTTCTGTTGATTTCAGTGAAATTAAATTGCAATTCTAAAAGCATCAGGAACAATTTTGCCTCCCCACTGCTATTTTTACAAAGTAGCTTTTAATATCCTTTTTGCTCTTTTAGGCAATTGTAGAAATCTGTAATTTTATTGTTTGATTTCGTGTAGCAAATCCTATGAACTTTATAAATAATAGTATTATGATCTACTGAGGTTATCAATTCAGCAGTCCATCTATTGTTCCATATCATTAATTGCAGTAGTCTATATTTTTATCTATTGTTTATTTTTCTGCCCATTAAATAGATTTCTATTTTATGTATTCCATATTTTATGATGGTCTTGCTTTCTTGTTAGTATGTATGCACTTTATTATCAATTACCAGCATTTTCTTGGTGGAGTGCAGTCAAACGGAAATGGTTTTTTAGCCTCTGGAGTCACTAAATTTCACTAAATTTAAACTTGTTTCCACTTTCAGAGTAACTGAAACTTTACATACAGGTAAATATATGCTGTAACTGAATAAAAGTAGAGTAAAATAGCAATTTCACAAAAACAATATATGCTAATTTTTGTCCAATTGCAGTCAGAACTTCTACTCTGTTCCCTAAGTTTTGCTGCAGATGCCAAGAGCATGAGGGAAAATGATTGCACTAAACTGCCAAGAGATTAAATAGTATGTTTCCATTTGTGTATAAACTTTGACCCTACCATTATGACAGTAATGGCAACTATCACAGTTACAGCATGTAGCTCTGCAAAATACCTGGGAAAATTATTCCTAAATTTCTGCTCAATTGTTGGATTTCAGCTAAAGTACTCTTAGAGGGCAAAATAATCTTAACAGAGCAGCACTTTGAAAAAAAAGTCTTTAAAGGATTTTCTTTAATCCTGGCAAGCTCCAGTTTAGACTTCTCATATAACTGGATAACATTTTTAAAGCTTAAAACCATATTGGTATGGGTGATATCACTTTCTCATAAAAGGAACTGCAGAGCTCTCAGTTTATTTCTTACTATGTAATGGATTTTTTTTCTGACATGTTTAGTTATCCATCTGCTTGCTTTATTATGCAGGCACAAATAAGCTGCTTAGCTTTTTAATTTTTTATACATTATTTTTAACTTTTTAATACAGCAGTAGTGGCTTTCTTCTCAAAATAACGCGTTTCAATGTTTGGGTAAAAGTTCAGCTGCAGTTTGCTCATTGGCAGTACTGCAGTGTATCCTTACTGATAGGAAGGCATACTCATGGAATAGTTTTGACAGTAGCAAAATACTTCCTAAACAGGAAAACACATATGGAACTGGAATCAGAGCTCCAATCTCTTCAGAAAGCAAACCAACATCTTGAAAACATTCTGGAGGCCACCAAAGCACACAAGCGCCAAGAGGTCTCTCAGCTGCATAAGCTACATAGAGAAAGCCTTAAGGTATGAGAATAAGTTTATTTAAGGCCACACATACTCCCAAGTTGTGCAAGAGTACAAACTGTCATTTGTGTGATCCCTTAGCATAACTAGTTTTCTGGAATGTTCTCCATATAAACCAAATAGGCTACTTTTTGTTTTGGAGTATTAACTGAATGGCTGCTACTGTTATCAGATGCTAAATCTGAAGAAGTAATAGTAGTTTAATTATTCTGCTTTTAGAATTCAAAAATACAATACCAGACAAAGTTTTAATTTAATTTTACAGTTAAAATAAAGACTGCTTTGTAATCTTTGTAATAGAGCATAACCACTCCAACTAGAGCTTACCAGCTAAGGTCTCGCCTTGTGCCGCGAATAAGCCCAGATTATAATTTTGAAGATTTTCATCATTCTGAAGAGATGATGGAGGACATTCTGAAAGAGCCAGTTCCCGCAGAGATGAGTGAACAAGCATGTGAAGCTATTGCTGAGGAGCTCAAAGTAGCACAGGTGAATGTACTGAATAAAAAGTGAAGTGTATGTACAACTTTATAATAAAGCAGACTTTGCCATGAAGTATGTCCACTGCACCAAGTGCATTTTGATTTGCATGGGAAACTGAAGCCCCTCATTAATACTAAACAGTTTTCTATACATCATCCTTGAAAAAAGATTTACAACAAAAATACTGAAAGTGATTTGAGGGTTGAATATCATAAGTAGTTTGTTGCAGGATGTTCATACTTTTTTTCTATTTACACCTGATAACTTGTCTCTGAGGACTCCTTTATAAGTTAACAGCTACAGTTGGAACAATACACAAGCTTAATATATAACACTGCATTATTTGAAGAAACCTGCCAAATAATGCTTGTCCACCATTATACATTGTCTTGTATCTTTTCTAGTGGGCAGGAAAGGTCTTTTGTCACATAGAAGAGCACTACAAATTTATCTGAACTGCTCTAGAAGCTGTAGCTAACTTAAGTGTGTGTAAAACCATGGTACAACAGCAAAAGCCCCTCTTTGATGGTTACCATAGTGCAGAGTTCCTATAAGGAGTTTAACTAGTGTATGTTTTTAATAACTTATTTTTAAAGCCTTATTTTTCCAAGATAAACATGTGTCTGAAACATAAGTGTTTATTGGATTCAGTCCTTGTATTCACTGATGGATCTTGTGTTTTGGCAGTTAAGTTAGAAATAGGATATATCAACTACTTAAGATACTAGTTGATTTTTGAGTGTTCTGTTGGTTCAGGTCATAAAAATAGAAACTTGTTGACTTTCTATATTTAATAAGCACAGACTGCCATATGGCATGTGAAAAAAAGGTGCAAGATGGGTGCTGTAATTTTGAATGTCTGTTGTGTCACAGGAGCAACTGAGCACTATGCAGACAAGGCTTGATGACGAGGAAAGCAAGAGTATGAAACTCCAGCAGCATATTAATAAGCTGGAGCATCACTCTGCACAAATACAGGAGGTGAGAGAACAGTGTAATACAGGATTCATGTAACTATCATACAGTCATACTGCTGTGTTGTCTGGTGAGGTCTTGCAACATTACTTGCATTTTGACAAATTGACATAGCATTGTAACTTAGGGCTTTGCAGGAAGACAAGGATTTAAAGTCATGTAATAGTTTGGTTTTGTTTAAAGGTCATCTAACCCAACACCTCTGGAGTTGGAGTGAGCAGAGAAGATTCATATAATATAACACTGCAGTTTTGAGTTTGATTTTGTTGCTTTAAATCTTGTGAATCCAAGCCTGCTTGAGCTTAAATATAAGCAAATAAACACTGTTGTCGTTTGGTTTAGCCAACTTCATGCTTTCTGGAAAACAGCAATAGTAACAAGGAAATTTTAAACTTTGGAATGCTGAAATGATGAAAATACTCATCTCAGTTGGAACCACCTATCAAATATTTGCAAGTCTTGCTTAATTGCTAGGGTTGTTTTATCATAGAAAAGGAAATAAGGCCTGTATTCTTTCCAGATCTGTCTCACTTCTGATATCTATCATATCAGCTCCTAAGCTGTGGGTTCCTTTTAAATGAACTTTCTAGATAAGGTAATGTCTTCAGTTATATAAATTATTTTTTCCTTGGACTTTCAGGGATTTTGGAGTCACTAAATATTGAATTTAAAGAAAAAGGTGTTTGTAATCCGTTGATTAAATTCTTTAATACATCATTATATTATTGTTACAGTGTGTGGCCTACCCACTCCTGTACTTCCTTCTATTTTAAAAATTTACTTTTCTTTCCAAGCTTCTTTCCTCTGAAAGGAATGACTGGAGTAAAGAGCGCCAGGAGCTCCTTGAACAGATAAAATCACTTGAAAAGCAGCTTCAGGAAAGTCAAAACAATGCTAATTGTAAGTCTTTGTAATACTAAAATTTCATAAAAAGTTTTAGGGTGTTTACTGTTTTAAATCAACAATAGCATGTGCTGAGTAACTTTTTGGAATGTTAGACATACTGGTTTGATTTTCTTTTTTTTTATAAAGAAAACAATCTAATACTTGCATATCATCTTTGCACAGTATACAATATTCAAAATGGTTCCATCTTTGAATGTGAAGGAGGTACAAGATACAGTATTTAAAATTAAAATATTAAATAAAAACAAAGGATTAAACCCCTATTGTCTATGAAAATTACAGTGATATTGTCTGGAATGCTTTTGATTCACCTTTAAAGTTGGTGTTTTGTTGACCTTTTCCATTCCTGAAGCCTTTTTGTGTGTGACTTTTGAGATTAATTCCACTGAAAACATGCAGAGCTTTGTGATCCCAGCAGGTTCTGTAGCATTCCGTGTCCTGTACCTAGCACAGTTTTCCAAATAACACGTAAATTATTTTGGGTTTTTTTGACAGTATTAACAAGTGAAGTGCATGACTTGCGTATTGTCCTGCAGTCTGCTGACAAGGAGCTGTCTGATGTAAAATCAGAATATAATGCCTTTAGGGAAAAGCAAGAGAAAGAAATAAGTCAGCTTTCTGGTAGACATATGGATGTACAGTTCCAGCTGGACAGTGTCAGGTATGTTGGCAGTTTCTACAATGCCTTGTCATCCCTTCTGGATGTATCCAGTGATTTAGTCATCCTTTCCTCTGTGCAAATTTACACTTCACATGTTTTCTTTAAAGTTGTTGTTTTGTGTTTGTCTTTTGCTTGTTTGCTTTTTTGTGGGGAGGGTATTTGGTGTTTGGGTTGTTTGATTGGAGTTTTTTTGCTGTGTTTTTTCATGCCTATTTCAGGCAACGTGGTGGAATTATTAGAAAGAAAACAAAATGTGCCTGCCTTAACTCTGCTTTCCTATATAATTTTCTGATTAAATAGGATATATCTATAAAGTTGCTGCTCTCCAAAAGTTAAGTGGAAGTTTGTCAGTCTGGTCACGTGAAGTAGCTGACATAATGGTGCTGCTCTAAAAATTACAAGCAGAAAGAAATCACAAAAAATAACTGAAGCTTCAGTATCAAAGCCAGAAAAACTCATTGCCTTGTCCACAATAATTGTCATTATCATAAGGAGATCGTTATCAGTATGGTTTTTAATTACTAATGTGATTTAGTTATGTTGGATTTTGTTGCTGTTTTGTTTAGTTTGTTTTGTTGTGCTTTGGTTTTAGGTTTTGGGCTTGATTTTTGTTCCTGGAAAACTTCACTACATTTTGCATTATAGCAGGTCATGTCTTAGCTGAATGTCAATTTTTGAGTGAGGCATTGTAAGACTAGGAACCTGGAACTGAAATTAAATGCTGTGGTTGTATTGGTGCATTCTTTGTCAGCAGAAATACTGTTTGGAGTATTGGAACTGTGTTGGAATACAGTTGATTGGGTGTGGTTGTATTGGTGCATTCTTTGTCAGCAGAAATACTGTTTGGAGAGTACAGTTGATTGGAGTATTTTTATAAGGACACAAACCCTTATTAGATTATTTGGTCTGGGATTTTTTTATGTAGGCTAGAACATGAAAAGATTCTTGAAGAAAAGGCAAGCCTGCAGGATGACTACGACAATTTGCAGGAGGTAGCCAAGTTTGAGACGGACCAGCTGAAGCAACAACTTGAGGACCAGAAGCAAGAAGCAGAAGCAATGAAAACTGAGCTAAGCGTAAGACATTCAAGGATTCTAAAGGACTTGATTATGTAGAACCCAGATTGCCAAATTTCTATTATTTGCCTATTACTATTACTGATAACATTTCACGGTAGTAATAGGTTTCTTAGCAATTTCATTTGGAAGATGTACCCAAATTATTTTTCCAAACTTGGTGCAAGATTTTTGCAACCACAGGCTATCAGAGTAGCATCATGAATAGTAAGTTTTTAGGCTGAAGAAATTGCTCTGGAAATGCTGAGGGAGATGGGTTAATTACTAAAGGAATAAGAAGCTTCTTTGGAAAAGAATCTTGACGTTGAAATGCTGAGATGATCTTTTATCTTGGGACTAGCCAAGACTAGCCTAATTATTCTATCTTTACAAAGCAGTTTCTTAAAAATTTTCATAGTGGATGTGATCTTGTTAAAATGATCTATGGCTTGTGGTGGATCACTGTCCTGCAATTTATTTGATGCTGTCCTTGAAAGCCTGTCAGACTGCAGTGACTGCAAAACAGCAGCAAGGTTGCTCAAGGGATTTTGCAAATAATTTTGCCTGTGTTTCTGCAGGGTATGTGGTGCCTGCTTGGCAGGTTTGATATAAATTTTCCTTGTTAGTGTTTAAGAGAATGCTGACAGATTGAATATTATTGGTTTAAATTCTGTATATTTCAATATTTTGGACAAATACAGAATTTAAAAATACCCCCAAATTAATCTACAATTAAAAATTCTAATTTTTCCCTTCACAGCCTTGGATATTGAGGAGCATCATAGTTATATGAAACTATAATGGCAGGTGAAAAGATCTAATTACTTAATATAAATAAGAGTTTACTTTTGAACATCTTCAGCACAAACTAAAGATCTTCCAGTTTCCAGTTAAGGTTTTCTGGGGTGGTTGAGTTTTTTCAATCATCTTAAGGATTTGTTTAGATTTTTATTTTGTTTTAGATTGCTATAAGAAGTTACAATATAAGGTCTCTAAAGCAAACACATATTTTGATATTCTAGAACCTTTTGCAGCTTCTGAAAACAGAAAAAGAACATAATGAAAAACTAACATTACAATTACAAGAAGACAAAGAAAACAATTCAAAGTAAGTTTTAATTAGCAGTGGGGTTTATTTTCATCTGACCTCATTGGTGCTATATGTTGTATTCAGATGGGAGTCCCATTTGTAGAGGTGTTTTTCTCCATGTGGGTTTTTTATTTCATCCAAATCAGAACAGCAATTCATTTTTATTTAAAGTAATTTCATTGTATAGTTTTTCATGTCAAAGATAAAATTCTATCATTGATAGTAGTGCAAGGCTAGTAACTAAAGTATTAGTCTTTTGTATAGCACTGAAAAGGAGATAACTGAAGAACTTAAAAAAATTAAGTGCAAATAAAATAAACTCATGTCACTTTGTTCTTGTTAAAGTTCTCTTACATTTCTAGTGAGAAATGTAATCAAAACATGTTTTTATTTTTACCAGGGAGCTCTTGAAAGTACCTGAAAAAGGACAGGTGGAGAAACCAGTTTCAGAATTGGTGACACAGTGTGAGCAGCAGGTACAACAGCAGATTTAAATATGTGAATTGTGTGTTCATGGCTTTTCTTGGGCATTAATAACAATTTTATTGGTGTACTGAATGTTAGGTTGATTACCAGCAAAATAAATGTTGAGTGCTCAGGCTACGTATTCTTTTGTTAAGCTACTGGTTAATTTTTTAGATAAGGTTAACAACTTACCTTCTTTTCTTTTTCACGACTTGGTTCTTTAGAAAATACACCAAAGGTAGTGAAGACATTCCTTCACAAATATTATTTCCTTTAGGAAGCAAAACTGAGGACATTGGAACAGGAGCTAGCTGCTGCTGAAGAGACTATTGCTTCTTTGAAGAAGACAAATGATACAGATAAGGTTTGGGCTTATTTCTGTTACTGATACACAGTCCTGTGGGTAACTGTTCAGTAGTAGAGATGAAAGACCAGAGTGTTCCTTACCGCTGCTTAGTAATTTTGTGCTTTTAGGCAATCGTGGCTATATAGACAGGTAAAATAAATCCTGCTTTTTCCTAGCACGGAGTTTGTAGGGAGATAGGAAATTGGTATGCATTCAGAGAAAAGACAAGTTGACTGAAGGCTAAGCAAAAAAAAAAATAAAGGTAAAACTGTCTACTGGACAAAACATTCAATGCCTAAACAATGCATAATTCCCCAGATGATTAATAAAGCCTTCCAGTCAGGGCTTTGTTGTAATGGGCAGATGGAAAGGGTAAGAAAGGTGTTGTAAGAATGTGACTGTATGTCACATTGTCTTTATTAGTAAAATCAAAGCACTTCTTTATGTAAAGACTGTTGTAGTATGAAAGCTGATTCCTCTAGTGCAAGCATATGTGGTGTCTATAAAACAGGCACATATACTTGCACTAGGGGTTTACTGCCTGGCATGATGCAATGGTAAGTGTTGCTTTTTCCATCATAAACCCAAAAACCTGACATGCATAGGGTCAGAATCACCTGGTATTGTCAGTGCAGTGGTGTTTCTTGAATATACCTTTTTCCATTAGAAACAAATGTACCCTTAAATTATAGTAGTTCTGTTCTCCTATTAGTAACCCATTACAGCCTAAGACTAAATCAGCAGGCCAGTCTTATCTTCTGAGGAACACTGCAGGTTATTTAGTTCTTTAAATGCTTAGAACAAAAGCCAGTGATTTAGCAACAAATTTTCCGGTTTTTTTTAATATGTGCAGTTTGAGGACTCATTTTCACCTGATTGATTAAAGTTTGGGATGGACAAATTATATACCAAAAAAGTCCAGTTATACATTATATGGATTTTACCAAGTTTTTTTTTATGTTGCAGGAAGTTGTAACGGACTTGATGAGACAGATCCAGGAGCTGAGGTCTTCAATTAATCATAAAACTGAGTCTATAGATGGGCTGACAAGAGAGCTTGAGGATATAAATGTATGTTCTGTCATTTTGAAGGACATGGTATCGTTCTTTAGATATGGGATGCAATGCTATGTCTTACCACATGTTTCAAACAGTGTAACTTGCTACAGTATTTTAGAAGGAAACTTCTTTGTTTTGACATGTTGAAATCTTCTGAACATTTTATGCCTAAGGCTGTCTCAAAAAGTGAACCCTCTCCATGTGGTGGGTAAAAAGCTGTGTCTCTAAAGGGACCTATTCACATCCTGTAAACTCCACTCAGCTGACAGTCACATTTAGATTTTCTCAGAAATTGGCAATTTAAGACCTCAGCAATTGAAGCTGAATTGTAAATTCATTTTTGATGGAGTGAATTTTTATGTTGCTAGTATTACTATGTTCTGCATCTGAAAACAAGTATGAAGAACTAAAACTGTTTGAATAACTATGAATAAATATGATGCCTCTGCTTTATTAAAATAGGTCTGGTTTGAAAAATGCTAAGATCAATCAGCAGAATGCTTTATGTAATATATTGTGTGAACTATGACTGCCAAAGGTTGTATAGAAGAAAAATGTTGGTGATACAGATTTCTAAATATGGCTATCTTTTTAATAATGGTTTTAGAGGGTAATATGTATTGTGGTGGCTAATTCATTTTAATAATATTTTTATATCATTCTGACAACTAATCTCTATAAACAGTTTGTATTAATTTAGCAAGTAAAATATATCATTCTGGTTTTAGTCATTGATACTAATTTCTAAATGCAGTTGTCATCATAAGATTTGTGATGTACATTTATTTGTCTTCTATTTGCCAACTTTACCTGACAACATGTTTCTCTAAAATATTTTAAATTTGAATACTTTTTGTAGTACAAGTATAATATTGTTCTGGCTGCAAAAGAAGAAAGCACGGGAATCATAGAGGATCAGGAAAAGAAGATTGAAGAGCTGAAGGAAGCCTTGGAAGGAAGAGAAATCAGTGATAACATTGAGGTAAAAACATTAATGTTGGTGTATTAAGATTATTTGTTCAACCAGACCAATTGGATGTAGTTTTGCTTAAAATGCTCGTGTAAAACTTAACCTCATTTTAGTTCAAACTAAAGCAAGTTAAGCTGTTCGTAAAAGAATTTTTCATGAGATACCTGACAAATTCTGTTAAATTACCATGTTACTTGACATAAATATTTTATAAGCTACTTCATAAAAGCCTATGCTAAGAGCCTGGTTTAATTTTGTTAAGGCCACTAAGGAATCATCAGCTGAATTTAATGGCAGCTTTAGATGATGCAGCTGAGAAATTAAAGTAGTTAGAAGAATATATTATGTTCCACAGTGTCTCTTCCCCCACTGCACTATATTCAGCAATGTCTTTTCTTGGCTCATAATTTTAACTAAAAGCTCCACCTGCTGGAAACAGATCTAGGGCACACATTTGATTCAAATGTGGTTTTGCTTTTTAACATTGTATCTTTCTTTAGCTCTGTATTTTCTATTACTGCTGTCACCATTATTTCATTGAACATGTCAAACAGTCACAAATACTAGCATCTCCTTACATGTACCTTCTACAAGATCATCTGATTAGATTTGCTAGTCCAATCAGATAGTACCAATAAAGTCTTCCAGGGAGGTGTGTGTTTCTCAAATGACACTAAACATAAGGGAAATCTGTTTTAAAATAAACAGACTATGTTCATTAATAGTCATATCTAAAAGTGACATTCTGAAACCCAAAGCTGAGTTGTCTAGCAAATGGATCACTTTGGGGCTTTTGGCTTTTTTTAACTTAGTGCCACTTCCTGTTTCAATGTTATCCTTGGGTATATCTGGCTCCCAATAAAATTATAGTGTTTCTCCTTTACTTTATACTTCAGTTACTAATTTCTTCATGCTTTCTTAACTGGACAAGAAGAACTAATCTGCGTTTAAAATACTAGGTGAAGTTTCTCCTTATGTGCTAACATATCTTACTTAGGTATGATGCCCCATCAGATAGGGTGGGAGTATAGATCCTAAAATAAACCCAAAGGTATCTCTGGAATATCAGTGCACTAAAAAAAGCTGTAATCACTTCAGTGTGATTAAAATCTATACATTCTTTTCTGGTTTCTTTTAAAGTACATATTATATTTTAAAATAGTGATGAATTCCAAAGGCCTTTCACTAGAATCTTAATTGTCACCATGCTGGGGAAAAGTTCTCATTTTTATTCTGTAACCAAGACCAAGGATATGCAAATATACTAAAATAAATTTACAGATGAATGCTTGCTACAATTCATGATGAAAAAGTAGAAGGAAAAGGGAGATCTCACAGCTCTAAGCAATCTCGGCACCAATGACAAAACATCTTGAAACAACTGACTTGGAGCAATAACTTTAATATTTCTTTTTTTTACACATCCAACGACTTAAAACAGAGGGACCTTCTATGTGAAGAATTGCGTCACACTGCTGAACAGCTGACCAGTCTGACAGAGGCCTCTAAGAAACACCATGCATTGCTCCAGTGTGCACAGGAGGACATAGCAAAGAAAGAAGCTGTAATCCAGGAACTCAGGGAACAGGTAAAACCAAGAAATATTCACAGTTAGCTCATTGAGAGGGAGCTGTGGTCAATTGTAGCTTCTGAAAAAGGTTTCACTTGTCATTTTAGAACATCTGGTACATAGTCCTCTTGGTGAAGAGAAATGCTCCTTCTTGTAAAAGGAAAGTAGTAGCTCAAAAACTTCTGAACAAAGATTAGGTAACTTAAAATGTTTTGGAACAGTTTTCTAGAGGTCACAAAAATGTGTACTTTGATAGCAGAGTAAAATTATCAGTACCTGTAAGAGCAGAGCAACCTCAGGTTAGCAGCAGTGTAACCTAGGGGATTACCTTTTCCTCTGCTTAACACTTATCCACAAATGGTATCATTATGCAATACAGATAACTGTTGAGCTCTGTAAATTATGCAGTGGTTTGGAGCTGCTGCAGACTAAATAGCTATGTTAAACCTTTGTTCTAATTTTAGCTCTAGTTGTCACAACTATCACAGTGCTAAGTAATATATTTGTGTTGGCAAAGACTCTAATAAGTTATTTTTTGGAAGAGGAGTTCTTTTGTCAGGTTACCATATTCTCTTGGGGAAACTGATCAAATCTATATCACTAAAATCTTTGTATCAAGTCATGTTTTGACCAGTAATGTTTGCCAACCAAGTTCATAATAGCTTTCTTCTGTGTTAGCACGCCCTTTGAAAGGTAAATTGTGTTAGCAAGGCAAGAAAATCAAATACTAACAAGAACAAAATCAGATGAACTACAAAGTAGTAGATAGATGGATAGATGCTTTTAAAAATGCTTGTTGCATACAACTATTGAAAGTTTAACAGTGACTAAATACAGATGAGTTATGTAAGTGAAGTCTTTGTTAATCTAAAATAACTTGTGGTGTACTTAAGCTTCCTCAAAATATAGATGTGAGTGCTATTTTGTTTCCTATTTTATGTGTGTTATAAGCTACTTTAATTCTTCCTGTGTTTTCTAACAGTTAGACAAAATGACAGAGGAACTGGAGAACAGGAAAAGTGAATATGAACTGAAAATGAAGCAAATAGATTGCTTTGTGGACTCATCTTCATTTCCTCAGGTATGGCATTTGAGAGAAACATCTTCACATAGTTTGTAATATTGATGATTGTCTGCCAGAAATTTATTAATTTATGTCTCCAATGAAATATTAAAATATGTAATCAATACACAGGTAAAACAGTCCTTTACTAATAGTTTATGTGGTTTGGTTTTTTTCACTTGCCAGTATCCTAAAACTCCTCCTAATTTTGATGTGAATTTGGCCAAGCTTTTGGAAACTCATGAGCAAGAAATAGCTGATCGAAGGGCCTCTGCAATAAATCTGGAGCACCTTGTGCATGAACTGAATGAAGAACGAAGAGCAAAAAATGATGAAATTCTAAGGCTGAAGGTACTATGGGTACTCTGCTGGCAGCTTGTAAGGTCAAAATGAGACAGACTGCAGAGTTCAGGTTTTTTAGTGGGCTCTTCTTAGTAGTATGTCCTTAAAGCAGAAAGGCAGTTTTTGGTTTTCTCTTTGCCAAGGCTGGGAACAAGTGGTGACAATGCAATGTCTATAAATCTCATTTTCCCAAGGACTGTGCTGTTTTGTGTTCATGAATGTCAAATGGTAACATCATTTTTGCTGCTGAAACTGTTCTCAATGAAGTTTCTAATGCAATTTCTCAATAATGTTTCTAATGCAACTGTAGATGGAAGGGTGATGCAGATATTTGCCAGAGAACCATGACTGTTTTCTGAGAAATAGTTTTTGTCTTCTATTTTACTCAAAACATGTTCAACTAGAAATGAAAACAGGTATTGCAATTTGGTCTTCAAATAAAATGTTTTGAATTTCACTTGCTTAGGAACAATTAAATGAGTTGGAGAACTTGCGTCTGGAAATGCAGATATTGGTGGAGAACAACAGGAGTTTACAGAGCCTTGTAGAAGCTCAAAGACCAAGCAAGAACAGGTAAAGTAAAATAAAACACAAAAAAATCTCTTAACTTGAAATAATTAAGATAAAATTTACAGGTTTTGTTTGAAGTACAGTCTTACATTGTTTGCCTGTTTAGAGATTGACTCAAGCTTTTCTATGAAGATTATTTACTGGCTTGTAAACTTTATAACCCTGAAATCACCAGTTCTTAAATGCAACAAAGTTTTATAGAAGGAATGGAAACAATGTAAAATCATTATCTGCATAGTAATTCCTGGGTATTATATATCACTGTGTCGCTTGTGTAGTTATGGATCCAATAGGTAAGGAATGTCCAAATAAATGCAACAGAAGTTTCAATATAGACATAAATGAATTTTAAAGCCTCCGGTGTACAATTAGCCTTTGGTCTATTCAAACCACAACTCCTGTCAACTAAAAGGAGCAGGGAATTCTTAGCACTTATCCAAATTATATTCCGAAGTCCCGAGTCAGGAATCCAACAAGTGAGGAACATAAAAGTAATGCTTTTATTGTGGAAAAATTCGGTCTAGAAAACCTACATAAACTGTGAAAAGCAAAGCCACAGAATCCATTGCTTCATGGCAATGTAACCATGGTTGCTTGACTGATTTCCGTTTCAATTCACAGCACAATTTCAAATGTCTACTTTTGCAAACTTAAGCAGAAAGCCTTAGAAATGCCATCATTGTTCAGTAACCTACCTGATCTATTCACAAGATTAAGTTACTGAAAACAGTGGTTTTATTGTAATATGATGCACTTATAAAACTCTTAACCAATTAACTTTTTCCCATATGGCACACTACAAGTGAGTTATTTTAGTTGTATGTATTTTCTTATTTCTGTCCAATGTCATGTTGATTAAAAATGACCAAAATAAAGATTAGTGAAGTCTTTTGAATACAATAAGCTTTTACCTTAACTTAGCAAGACCACTAAGCAGTGGGCTTGTAGCTAGTCTTTGTGCAGTCTCCATTCACATGAACACTGTGAAATAATAAAATATGCACCTTCATCTCAAAGGTGCTGATGTACTTTAACCCCAGCCAGCAGCCAGGCCCCACACAGCCACTCACTCACTCCCCCAGCAGTGGGATCAGGGAGAGAATCAGGAGAGCAAAACCCAGGAAACTCCTGGGCTGAGATCGAGGCAGTTTAATAGAGAAAGCAAAAGCTGTCCATGCAAAGCAAACCGAGGGATTCACTCGCTGTTTCCCATGGGCAGGCAGGTGTTCAGCCAGCTCCAGGAGAGCACGGCCCCATCACACACAACGGTGACTTGGGAAGACAAACACCATCACTCCAAACATCCCCTCTTCCTCCTTTTCCCCCCACTTTATTGTGCACTTGTTGGTTTGCTTTGATTTTTTTTTTTTTGTTTTCAAAACAAACACCAATTTCTAGTGAATTCTAACAGGCACAGCCTGAGACTTGGCTCTTAGGATTTCTATATTGGCCTGACACCAGTGAACTGAGTGTCAGATTGCACAATTAGCAAAAACAGATCCAGATTGCTAAATCTGACTCATCCCCAGGGTTGGAAAGTGAAGATTGTGTCACTTGCTAATGTCAGAGCTCTGTCAAAGGGAAGTTAAAGTCACAGCAGAGGTTTCCATGGATGTCCCAGACAGAAGAAACCCATTAGAGCTGTGCTGTATGTGTGTGGGCAGAGAGACACTGCTGTGGGTCAGCTGTGATGGCATGAAATGGGAAATAAGTGCCTACAGCGAAGAGATGAACTTAAAGCCAATATTAGAGATGTGAACTACTAGGTAGCAGGATGATCTGGAATGAGATATGTAGTATCAATTAAGTGACATATTTTTAAACATAAATATATGTGTATATTAAACGTTAAGGCTGCATCTAATGTTTTTGAACTTTTCCAGAATAAAGCAGTGGAAGAAATGCTGAAAATCAAAGCAGAGTAAGTCTAACTATTGTTCCTTGAACTGGAAACTAGTATTAAACTAATTAATGACAGAAAAAAAGATACATTTAAACAATAGAAGTCCAAGACCTGAAATGACAAAAGGCATAATTTGGATGTATTTACACTTCTGCAAGATACCTTGAGTTCTTACTCTTTCTCATCAGTAGGTGGTAGTAGCACCTATTACTACATAGCATTATATCGGGTCAATACTTTAATGGGTAGAACCATAAAAACTTAATTGGAAGGGATGTTTTTAATTGTTTAAAGTTATTTATTTGCAGTGAATTGTAATCTCATTCCTTTTCAAATTGAATTAAAATACTGTTCATTTCTTTATTGATATTGCAAATATTTTATAATTTTAAACATCATGTAATTATGTGGTTTTTATGCTGTTTGTTTCAATTTCTGTGGTTCAGCTTGAAAAATGAATTTTTTTTTCAAAAAGAGCCACAGACAAACAAGCATTTTATAAAGGGAAACCTGTAGAGCACTGGGTTTAGCATTCCTTAGGTGAATTAATTCAAAGTGTTCTTGTAGATGAAGCTTCTGTTTTCAATCATGAGTGGAGTTGTATATCCTGGATTGCAAACACCACGGTTCCCAAAGAGAAGAGCAGCTCCAAAACACTGCCTAGTTGATAGTCTCAAACACAAGAACTGTGAAGCAGAATGAAATTTTTCCTTTCTTTAGCACTAAATTCTAAGGGAAATACAATATCTCAAAAGAATGCTTTTAAAGGAGCCTCCCTCCATGTCCAAGACTGACTGAGGAATTCAGTTGTATGACATTTTTGTTGGTTTTTAATGTTTTATGATTCTTTTATATTGGCAGATTAGAAGAGACCAAAAATATCCTCAGAATCCAAGAGAAAAGCTGTCATGAAATGACTCTGGAGATGGAACGAACAAGGACTTTGGAGCTCAAAGCATTTAATGAGAAAGAAGAAATTAGATCAAAACTGGAGGAAGCATATGAAGAAAGAGACAGGACTGAAAAGGTTACATATACATAATTTTTGTCATCTTCACAGAAGAATCTTATTTAGCAGAAGTACAGCTGGTTTGTTGTGCAGTTTGGCTTTATTTGTGATGTTCTGTGCACTAGTGAAAGTCTGGATACAGAAATGACTTAGTGGTACAGATCAAATGGTGCTTTTTTTTTGCCTTTTAGAGGGATCTAACATAGTGTCTAAGGAAACATAAGACAAACCTATTTGCAGAGTGAAGCAACTCTTGCATCATACTTCACAACAAACTTGAATGTTAGTATGTTAGCTCTAAGAAGCTATTGCTTCTGAAAAGAGAGGCTACTGCTAAGAGGTACACAATGTATTTATTATTACAGGAAATGAAATTGCTGAGGAAGCAAGTTCACTCGCTTGCTGAGGAGAATGGGAAATTACTTGGTCATCAAAACCTAAACCAGAAGATTCAGTATCTTGTGAAACTGAAGAAAGACTATGCTAAACTTACAGAGGTAAGTTTCAGAGTAGATTACAGATGGAGTAATGGCCTGACACAGCAAAGAACTAAGTAAGCTTTGAGCATGAAGACTAAAATTTCTGCTCTTCTGTTGGAGAGGAACAGAGATAACTTTGGTCTCCATTTTACTTCCTCAAGTATATAGTGCATAAAACACTTGAACAACTGTAGATACTGCTTTTGTAAAAATACAAAAAAAAGAAAATGAGGATAATTTCCTTAATATACTCATGTTTTTTCTCTGTTTTACAGGAGACTGAAAAACTACGAGTTGAAAACACTTTTTTGAAAGAATCAAAAAAATGTGACGTTTGTAGACATAATCAGCGGTAGTGACAAATAAAACTGCAGAGCCATATTTTTAAAGTGTACAGAATAAGCAAAAGTCAGTTGTCAAATTTGACTTTTGCTGTGGTTCTGGAATAATCAAGTATTCTAGTCTTTAGATTTTTTGCTGGTAATAACTCTTAAGTGAAGATTGTTATTCCAGCTCTGTGGGCAGCTTTCAATGAAATTTTAACATCTTTTTGTAATTTTTTTAAAACCTGATTTTGTATAGATGCTGGGTAGATGCTTCCTTGAAACTTTTGTACCTTGAGAAGGAAAAGCTTTCTTCCTGGGAACACCTGGATTTTTGTCTCCTTTTGTACTTTTATTCAGGATCCTGCCACTTCTGAAATGCTACATTTTCCATCAGAGCCAAAATTAAAAAAGCACAATTTCTTTGTGTTTGTTTCTTTAGTTAAGCATAGAATGATTTTCCTGGGTTGCTTAAAAATAATTTTCATATTAAACTTTGGTCAATAAAGCATAAATGTGAATTTAGTAACAGGCTTGTAAATAGTACTATAAATACATTTTTTGTTTCTGTTTTTTCTTTATTTGAAAATAAAATGCTTTTCAAACATTTTTTTCTGTTAGTATAGACTTAAAGCTCTGTATTAGCACTGTAGGAAATTCTGAGGTTTTTGCAACCATTTTGTTGTCAAAGAAGTGAAAAATGTTAGCAAAGAAGATGTGAAAATATGCAGAACATTTTATAGGAGTACAGCATAAGTTCATTTAATCACACTTGAAGATTTATTGTAAATAACTGAAATGCTTATTAGTGGAACACAAAATGTTGATTTCTACAGCAATATCCAAGTAGAGGTTTTTTATTGCCTCTACTCCTATTGCTCTGTTTTCTGGCTAATTTATGCAATCCTAGTTTTGACCACAACCACTGGGGCAAAAGGGAATAAAGAGGAAAGATGTGTCTGGTAAATGGTAGAATATATCTAATGATTTACTACATTATTTGGCTATGGGAAAGAAGAATTTCCACCACCTTACCTATTTTAAGCTGCAGATTTGTTTCCACTTGAAATGTGATGTGGAGAAATAAAAAGCTGACATTAAAGGTGTGAAAAGCTTGTTTTTAAAAGTTAAATCATAATAAAATGGTTATAACAATATAACAATAATATATAACAATATAACAATATAAAATGGTTATAACAATAGTAATATAATTAGAGTAATAAAATTTGAACAATTGAGATTATGACAATATGAGACAATAAAAACAAAGAGCTATGGATGTCGGGGTACCTTTTTTCTGGGCAACACAAGCCAGAAAAAATGACCCTTAAAAACAATCACCTGTTGCATATTCACACACCTCATACATCATGCATAAATTCAATTCAAACACAGGACTTTGTCTGGTCATCGTCAGCTTCTTCCTCTGAATCCTAATGCCGTCTTCGTCTTCGTGTCTGAGTGAGGCAAGTTAGTGTTCTGCTGATAAGGGAGCAATAAATCCTCTTTCTCTGAAAGATTTAGGTGTCCTGTGGCTGCTATCTGGTGCGAGTCCTTTCTTTTAAAAAAATATCATACATAGCACACTTTAACATTACATAGCATATTTTAACATTGTTATAGCCTAAAACTATATTTAACACACTATTTAAGGAAATTAATACAGCATAACTTTCTAACATAACACATTCAATATTCATTTTAATATTTGCAAAAAGCCAATGCTAAAATATGCATTTTTCACAAAGGGAAGATGTGTTGGGGTGTGCATAGAGGTCAGGACTAGCACGGCTGAGGAGCAGACAGGCCAAGAGGCATTCATCAAGGATGCTTTTATTTGTGACAGCCACGTTCTAGTTTACGAGTATTTCTTTCCTGTCTGTTTGTGGACGATCTTCACGTTGGCACAGGTTTCTGCCCTTTTTCTGTGCCGTACATGGCCGTTGTCGCACAGCCCCGTGCTTCCCCGTTTGTGTCGATGAAGCCTTCGCACATCAGCGAGCTCTGCCCACGCGTCCTTCCCTCGCTGCCCGCCCGGGGCCCGCCCGCGCGGGGCGGCGCTGGCGCTGCGCCCTGGGGGCGGTGGCGGCCGCCGCGGCGAAGCTGGCGCTGGGCCCGGGAGGCGAGGCGGCCGGCGGCCCGGTAAGGAGGCAGCAGGCGGTGCTGGGCGCCGGGGCTTGCGGCGGTGGAGGGGAAGGAGCGCGCTGCTTCTTCCTCCGGCGCTCCCAGGAGCTGCCCTGGATTTGCAGGGAAGGGGGGGCGGTCTCGGCGGGCGGAGCCGTGACTCAGCCCGGGGGAGCCCGGCCTTGCGGGGCTGACTGAGGCGCGGTGCCGACGTAAACAGCGCGGGGAGCGCGGCGGGGCTGCCGCGTGTGGGGAGAGCGGGCGTGGGGCGGGAATGCCCCGAACCGAGCCCAGCTCTGGGAGCTCCTTTCCGCTCCTTCCACGTCAGTGTTATTTTAAGCAGGATGTTAGTATGACTGAGCATCAAACGCTTGTTCTCAGCCCACTGTTTTGCTGATAGCAGCGCCCTTCTCCCTTTTATTCTATCTCTGCTCGGCCCTGAGCAGAGCAGAGAGGTGCAGCCCTTGATTTCCTCTCTGCTTCTCTTTGGGTGTTCATTGGTGATGATCTTTATCTCGGTCGTGTTTCACAAACCTCCGTGTGCTTGAGGTTACACGGCACTGCTGGCCCTTCACCTCAGAGGCAGTGTCCTTACCTCCAGGAGTGACCTCTGGCACAGGGGGAGATGGACACCAGGCTCTGTGTGAGTGGGGACAGGAGGAAGGCAGCATCCTAAAAGCACTAATTGTATCCCAAAAGCACTAAATGTATCCCAAAAGCACTTTGGGGAGATTAATTTAGGCATAGGTTGTTACTCACATGGCAAATGTAAAAAAGGGAACCCATAAGGGAAACTAGATCTGAAACAAATCCAGCTTTGCACAAGGGGGAAAAAAAAAAAAGTAATTGACCTGTGTGATTATTCACTTTGGGGAGATTAATTTAGGCATAGGTTGTTACTCACATGGCAAATGTAAAAAAGGGAACCCGTAAGGGAAGCTAGATCTGAAACAAATCCAGCCTTGCACAAGGGGGAAAAAAAGAAGAAATTGACCTGTGTGATTATTAGAGAGAGTTTAAAAGGCAAAAACTCAGTACCTGCCAAGCCTGTTGATCCCTTCTGAGATCTCAGAAATGAGAAATTAAAAAATCCTGATACTCTTCACTCTGCCCAAAAAACCCCAAATTATGCTCTGTACTCAGAGAATGGCAGAGCGTGGAATTACTGGAAATGCTGACAGCATCTTTTCTGAGTATTTTTCTGTGTTGAAATTTATAAAAATATTGCCCATTTGTTTGGGAGCAGGTGTGGGGGGAGGTTGGTACTTCTTTTTTTTTTAATGTGCTATGACAAAGTATCATGTCATTGATGTGAATGTGTGAATGTTGCCAGAAGGTCAAGAGAGATTATCCCTCCCCTCTACTCAGCCCCAGGGAGGCCCCACCTGGAGTTTTGGGTTGAGTTCTGAGCTCTCCACTGTGCAAAAAGAGATGGAGCTACTGGAGAGTCCAGCAAAGGCTCATAAAGATGATGAAGGAGTCAGAGCATCTTTTTTGTGAGGAGAGGCTGAAAGAGCTGGGACTGTTCCTCCTGGAGACGAGAAGGTTCAGGGGGATCTTTTCAATGTGTAGAATTGAATACCTGCAGGGAGGGTGCACAAAGGATGGAGCCAGGCTCATTCCAGTGGCAAATTCCAGTCCTTCTTATCCCAGTAACAAGACCAGAGGCAAAGGACACTTTTTTGTACTGAAATGGGCAGTTCCCTCTGAACATCCAGAAACTGTGAGGGTGACCAGGCACTGGCCCAGGTTGCCCAGGGGTGTGGTAGAGCCTCCATCCTTGGAGATACTCATACGCTGTCCGGACATGGACCTGAGCAATGCGCTGGAGTGATGAGGTTGGACCAGATGAACCCCGGAGATCCCTTTCAACCTCTGCCATGCTGTGTTTCTGTGACTGTTTCTTTTTTATGGGCAGATGGCTTTATTTTGGTTTTTAGGTCCACTCCAGGTGACAGTTATTAATTAAATTAATCAGCTTAGCTGTAAAACTAGCCAAGTTTTATGTAAATGCCGTAATCTTCCAAGTAATTAAATTGCATGGGACTGTAGATACATAAGTATTTCAGTGTACTCATGTGGCAAAGGCATTTCTGCAGAGCAGCCACGAGGTGACAGAAATTCCAGGGTTTTTGTGTTGGGGGAAGAGCTATAGAAATAAGTGGAACTTATTTCTATAGCTATAGAAATAAGTTGTGCAGTGCGAATTCCAGGGTTTTTGTGTTGGGGGAAGAGCTATAGAAATAAGTGGAACAGCCGCCATCACTTGTGCAGTGCAGAGCACGGCAGCAAAAAGTGTATTGACACTTCTAAGAGCTGATGGTGCAGGGTAGCAGGATACTCATGGCACCACAGGGATGAATTTCCTGGCCACAAGGATGTGTTGTGGTGGCCCAGCCTGAGAGCAGACTGACCAGGAAGGGTCATTGCACTTGAACAAAAGTCTTTCTTTGCTTTCTCCGCTCCCCTGCCAATCTTCATCTAAAATTACTTCTGCCACTTCAGGAGTGATTCTGGATTATCTGAAATGTACACTGAAATTAATCTTTGCTTAGAAAAGCAATCAGAACAGTAATCCTTGACTCATTGGGGTGGCTCAGCTGAGCCCTTAGCAGGGGAGGAATTTATCTCCCTCCTTCCTTGTGGGGAACACATGGGGATGTTCCTATCTCTCTGACTGCGTACCATTGCAATGACCACTCTGCTGCCCTGGGCACAGAGAAACTTGACCTTTCTCTGATAAACTTTCCTTCTGGGCATGTGCCACCTGCAGCTGGTTTCCCTGGCTCTGCATTAGGACATCAGAAGAAGCCATGGGTTCTGGGTCACTTTTGAAGGCGGCATAGTTGCTGTGATGGTGGGAGCCAGCTTTGCTTCACCACCAATAGTCTCAGACTAGCTCAAGTCTGGCAAGATCTCTGGAGGTCTCTAGTCCAGCCTTGGTTACACATGATGTTCTCCAGTTAAGTTTTAAATACTTAGAAGGTCAGAGAGCCCATGACCTCTGTTCCAATGCTTGATCACCTTTGCTTTCCCTCGTAATGGATGTAATTTGTTCCATACTTCACTTGTTGCCTCTTGTCATATCCTAATGGTCCTTGGAGAAGAGCCTGGGCTCCATCCCTCTACCCCCTTGGGCTAATGGATGAAGGCAGTAAGAAGATTTCTTAAGGCTTTTTTTTACCTCAGCAGCATGGTGTCTTTCTGCTTCAGAAATACACTGGAGTTAGATGAAACACAGACAATTGTTTTGCCCTCTCATCCCTGCTCCCAAGTCTGCTTACTCACTAGAGGTGTGTGGATGTACATAGCTCCCTGAGGAAAGTAAAACTGCAAGGTCATACAGACAGAGAGTGAAACTGAGAGGCAAACCCCATCCTGTGGTGAGCCCTAACACAGCAGAAGTTTTCTTCCTCAGAGGAGCACTAGTAGCTGGACTGGTTGTCCCTCTTACCCATCCACACAGGGTTTGCCAGGGTGTCAGTGGGAAAACAAAGTGCTTCACCGGTGGGAATCATTCTGAATCTTTACTGTTGCCCTCATCAATTGCAAAAGTTGGTGACCTTTGCCACAAGTGGGGCAAAATAAGGCCACACACCTGCACCATCCCTCACTGGGGTGGGATTAGCCTCGGAGAGTTAGTGCCAGCCATCAAGCATGGATTTGCTTTGTGTTGTTTTCCTTTTAGCTTTGTACTTGCCATATCACTTGCTTCAGAAAACTGTGGGCTTCCCCACTGTTTGCAATTAGTAAGTTCTTCTTCTGAGTGGGAGCAGGACATGGTGGATGCCATTGATTTGGGCAGCTGGCAGGAGGACACTGCAGCCATTCTCACAGGGCAGGTGCCACTTCTGAGCTGTACTTGTTGGTGGCATTTCTGCATTTCTGTCTGCCTCAAGATGGATCCCCCCAGGGGCTGAAAGTTGGCAGGCTACAAAGCTGTGATTGCTACGGGCATAGACTTGTCACTGTGAGAGTTGTGATCTGCCTCCCTGTGATCTCCCTTGGTGTCTTCACATCAACTACATGGTACCCAGGGGCTGGGGAGATGGTCTCAGCTGCCTAAACTAGGAAGGGGTGGGGGGCACTGTGAATGGTGCTGGATTTTCAGGTGCAACTGCCCTTTTTTCAGACTGAGGCAGTTACACATCTGGTCAGGTTGTCTAAGGAGGGAGATCTTTCTTGAGACCCTTGAATTCAGAATTGGTTTTATTGCTACTAAATACTAGAGCAGAGACCCCGTCAGTAAACTTCCCTACTCCAGTGAGTGTGCAAAACAAGGCACGAAGCCACTCAGCTCACTCTTTCCTCCCAGAGATCCTGCTCTACCCTCCCTGCAGTAGTAGGGCAGGCCAGGTCCTGGGAGCTCATAAGGACCAGTGATTTGGGACCACCCAGCTCTTAGCTCACATTCACAGTTGGGTTCTGGAGCACACACAGTGCCAGCGTGTACATCTCTGGTGTTTGTCAGACTGAATTTGACCCTTTTCCATACATCAAGTGATAAGTGAAGAGCATTTATCAGTGTTGTGTGTGGCATCACTTGGTGAACTGGAGAGCTTTCTGCAGGTTGGCTTCTGGCATGGCAGCTGCTGCACATTATCCCAGCACTTCTCAGGCTGTAATGTGAGGCTGGGCTTGCAGCAGGAATGGCAGGCTCACAGTCTGTCCAGAGCTGTTTCCTTGTTTCCATTTCCTTCTGTGATTTAATATATTGATCTTCATGTAATACTAGCTGCAATTCAGTTTTAAAAGCCCTCACCATTAGGTTTGGCTCCAAAGTGTGCATGAATTATTGAAGTTAATAAGTGGGGGATGAAAATATACAGAGTTTTCCATTTTGTCCTGCAGCTGCCAGTGTTGCTTCGCCTCAGCTGTGTTGGCCTGGTGTTTGTGTGCAATGCAGTGATGTGGATAGTCTTCACAAAAGCCTTACGACTCTCCTCCTCCTCAGCTGCTGCCTCTGTGACAACAACAGCCTCCAACTTCATCTCTTCAGTGAGTAGACCCCTTCCCCAGACACTGAAGCCTGAGGAGCCCAGCAAGGTGGGAATGCTCATGCTGGTTGTAACCCATCTTCCAGTGCAACCAGCATCGCTGGCCACAAAGGGAGTTACAGGCAGATGGAAAATGATTGTGTCAGGTCTCTGCTGCTCTGAGCTGCTCTGTTCATGGCACAGGTGGTGAAACTTTCCTTGGTAGTGCAGGAGGAAGGGTGGTGCTGTGTGCCTTGCAGCAGCAACACAGTTTACTGAATTTTTCTGATTGCCAGTGGAGCTGGAGCTGGGAGCTTTGCTTCATTTTGCTTTTCCTTTGAGCACGTCACTTGTGACAAGCCAGTCACCCTAGCTGGGTCTGAAGATGCATCACCTCTAGTGACAGCAAGAGAGTCTTCAACCCACAGGTTTTTTCCACTTGCTTTTTGCTCTTGACAGCAGTCCACCTTGTTTCTGTGCTCCAGCTGGCAGACAGCTCATGGTGGTGTCTAATAATCGACAATAATAATAAATGCCCAGTCAGTGGGAAATTTGGCTCCTGAGAAGTGCTGGGAAGGCAGCAAAGCACATGTGCATCTGCCAAATCCTGCTTAAGGACCACAGCATGGTTGTGCTTCCAGGCTGCTGGTGGAGTTGGTCATCTTCAGCATCATGTCCAGCAGCCATTCCTGTTGGTCATCCCAGTAGGAGTTTCCTCAACCAGGTGTTTTCCAGGGCTGTCTCTCCCGGAAGTCCTCGCAGCTCTGGCAGCACAGGAGGCCTTGGGGCAGCTCAGCCCAGCAAAGCTTTGTGTCTCTCTTTTCCTTCAGGCTATCCTGGGAAGGTTTCTCTTCGGGGAGACGTGGACACCTCTGTGGTGGGTCGGCCTCGCCATGACGGTCTGCGGGCTCACGCTGCTGCACACGGCTGCACCCCAGCTGGTGCCGGTCCCAGCGGAGAAGAAGGAATGATAGCTGCTGGAGGGGTCACGGTGCCATGCTGCCCCTCTCCAGCCTGTCTCATGACAGCATCCCCAGTCCCCACCAGCCTCTGAACACATTGGCCACCGAACTGTTAACCCCTGCTCACCGCTCATCTGCTGACTTGCAAAATTACACTGGTCACATCTTTCTTGGTGGTGGTATGGTGGCATGGTGGCAGTGACAGCTCGGAGGGAGCTGGTCAGCTCTGAGTCAGTATTGTGAAAATCAGGGCCAGAGGCTTATCAGCCACTCCTCCTCTTCACACCCTGTGGCTGTGAAGCTTTCCCAGTTTGGGGAATGCTGAAAGTAAACATGGTGGTTGTGGAAGGTGCTTGTGCATCAGTATTTTTCCATGAGAGGACCTATCCCAAAATAGAAGAGCAATCAGAATTAGATGCTCAAGGCAGCTGTTATTTCTGCTTTGCTGTTCCTGACTTTCTGTCTCTTGAAATGGTTCTATGCCCACTGCTACCCGTAAGGCTGTGGAGACTTTCATTAATTCCTTCAGCTTCCTGTGTCAGTCACATATACCTTTGAACTTGCCATTTGTATCTGACGTCTAGAATTTTCACTTACCTATTCCTGACATGTTAGTCACTGTAAGGTTGCTGCTCTTCCTTTAAACCCATACCCAGAATAGGGTTTTGGTCACCATTCCTACTTTGTGTAGGTCAAACTAATTCTGGGACAGTTCAACAGGCAGCCTGCTTTCACTTGGAGGGTCCATGTTCCATACATCCCTCATCCCCACTCGAGTTGACAATTGCTTTAATGTTTGGTAAAAGGGAGTTTCTCAAGCCATGTTTTTTCTACACCTCTGGATGATGCTTATTCCCATTGATGTGATGTGATCAACCAGATCTCTGGTATCTGCTAAATTTTGCATCAGTGATTACTCCGTGTTCAGGTGTCAGTTTGGTGAATGTGTCACGAATCATCATTTGTAAGGTATCGGTTTAATTCCCCTGCCCACTTTTTTTTTTTCCTCCTTGGAAATTCTTCAGTTGGAATCCTAATTAAGAAACATAATGATGCCTATAAATGTATGCATCATGGTGGTGATACTGCTTGCTTGCTCTGGGCTTGCCAGGTTGCCTCTGTCATCTTGTAATGACAGAAGGTGAGTCACAGTTGTGGCATGTGCAGAAAACCAAAGGACACATTTCTGTGAGCATCTGTATCAGAACCTGCCAGGTCTGTCATGACTGCCAGATCTGTGCTGTGTCAAGTGTAAACTAGACTTGTGGATGGGAATGCCACTGGAGCTGGGTTTGTGCCTTCTTTGAAGCAGAAGAGTCACTGTCTCCCAGAAGAGGCCAAGAGCTGTTTGCTGTGTTCCCTGCCATTCCAGCTCACCGCATCCTGCAGCCATGTCCCAAGAGGGGCAAAGCCTTTGCCTCTCCCCTCAGTGTGTTCTCAAGTCTTCCTGTCGAAGAGGGGAGCTGCATATGTGATGGGAGAGGGGGCAGAGTGCTCTAAGTGCCTTCCCTCCCAGCCACCGTGGGTCTTTGCACCTGGGGAGCTCTCTGGGTGGCAGCAGTGGCAGGGTGGGACACATCCAGTTGCCTGGGAAGCTGGGACTTGACACAGGGACCTAGTATCCCTTATAGGTCTGCAGACATGACAGCCAGGAGCCATGCATTTCTAAGTACATCAGGTCTCCTTAGATCTTCACAGATAATGGAAAATTAATGAAGCCTGATTTATTTGCCCTTGTTATTAACCCTCAGCCAGCTGTAAGCCATGGCTGCCTTCATGCAAACAGCAGTAGAAGGACCAGGAAGTCTGGTTAGTTTGGCTGTTGTCCCATTTCCTAATAAACCATTTGGAAAGCTTTTTAATCTGGACTATCTCAAAACTGACATTTCTTTATTACGGCCATTGCTGGAGGTCAAGGTTTAGGAGGTGTTTCTTTGGAAGTGGAACGTGTGCAGAAGGTGTGAGCAGCACTTTACTTGGCGGTGCTCACTTTAAGGCGGATGAGTATAAACCAGGGCTGTAAATTCTCTCATAAATACTTGAAGGTGGGAACGGATATAAGTTTTTCACCAATTCCCATGGTAAGAAAAGATTGCCAGGTAGGGTTCATTTTATGGCAGAATCCCACCCCTCTTGTGTACACAAGAGTTTGGCCATGTCTGCCAGTGGGGCCAGGGCTACAAGAAAAACTGTAATCACTGTGTGGCAAAGCAGTGTACTTCTGGTAAACCGTTCATATGGGATCATCCAAAATGTGGCTGAAAGTAATAAAAAAAAACAAACAAACAAAAAAAAAAAACCCAAAAAGCAAAAAAACCCCACAAAACAAAAACAAAAAAAAAACAGAGGGGGATTTCCAAATTAAAACTGTGTCCAAAGCTCAATGGCTGATTTTTTTTTATTATTTTTAGATATTTTAGACCACACACACACAATAAAGCAATGTGAGAATAACAAATGAACTGTGTTTGACAAGTCAGTGATTCAGATGTGGTGGACCTTGTAAGGTGGCTGAAGATTATGGCCAACTCCAAGATACTGGTTTAGCAGAGTGGAAGGTGGGTTACCTTTATGTGGGAAGTACAGCAGTGTGCATGCATGAAGTTTTTGCTCAGTCGAGGTGAGGTATTATTAGAGAAGAGTCTTGGGCACATGTTTCCAGTCAAATTCTAGCAAAATCTCACAGGAACACAGTGCTGTGTCTGCAGCACTGGTGGATAGGGGCAAAGCCATGGATGTTCTCTGCCTGGGCTTGCTCGAAGCATTAGACACTGTCCTGCACAACATCCTTGTCTCTAAATTGGAGACATGGATTTGATCCCAGGCACACCTACAAGCTGGGCAGAGACATGACTGACAGCAGACTTGTGGTGAAGGACTACTGGGTGGTGGCTGACCAGAAACTCAACATGAGCCAGCAGTGTGGGCTCACAGCCCAGAAAGCCAAACAAATCCTGGGCTGCATCTGAAGCAGTGTGGCCAGCAGGTGGAGGGAGGTGATTCTGTCCCTCTGCTGTGGTGCTGCATCCAGCTGTGGTGCCCCTGATGTAGAAGAAACAGCTGGCGCAAGTCCAGGAGGTCACAAAATTGATAAGGAGACTGCAACATCTGCCTCAGGAAGACAGGCTGATAAAATTGGGGCTGTTCAGCCTGGAGAAGAGAAGTTGTGTGGAGACCTCATCACAGCCTTCCAGTATCTGCTGAGGACCTACAGGGAAGCCAGAGAGGGACTCTTCATAGGGAACTGCAGTGATGGGACAAGGAGTAATGGGGACAAACTGTAAGAAGGAAAATTAAGGTTAGATAAAAGGAAAGAAATCCTACTGGAAGAGGTTGCTCAAAGAAGCTGTGGATGCCCCATCCCTGGCACTATTCAAGGCTGGGTTGGATAGAGCTCTGAGCAGCCTGGTCTAGTGGAAGGTGTCCCTGGTCCTGGCAGGGTGTTTGGAGCTAGATGATCTTTAAGGTCCCTTTCAACACAAACCGCTCTATGATTCTCTCACCTCCCAAGTGCTCGTTGTAATGAGTCTTTCCTGCACCTAACTCTCATTCTCAAACACAACATTTTGTTTTTCAGCATCTTGTTCATCATCCAGCATGGCCATACAATGTCATAGTTTTAAAGAGTAGAAGAAGCAGGTGCATGGTTAACAGGAAGGCTCACAGTGACACTCAGGAAGATTCAAATAAGAATATTTGAATTAATGGTGGGAAGCAGAAACAGAAAACCAGAAAATTGTTGTATAAACAACATCCAGGAGTATTGTATTCTAAGGTAAACAATGTCTCATATACCTTTACAAGGAACAAAGCCAAATGAAATTACAGTTTCAGTTGAACCATAAACCATAATTTGACTGATTAGATAAGGAAATATACATAAAAACTTCTAAATGTCCCTGTTGTCATTGACAAGGAGTCACTGAAAGTTTGTACAGCATCTCAGTCACAGGATATATTAAAATCACTTGAAGGATGGTATGTTTGCCAAGGTAATAATTATTTGAAGTAGATGTGATAAGTTTGGTAGATTGTACTGCCAAGTTTGGTATATTCAAAATTTCCAAGAAATTTCACTCAGTGTCCTCTGCTGACCCTTGAGAGACCTTAAATTATCATATTGCAAGAGTGTCCCACATGCACACATAATTACATGATCTTGCAAGCAGTGGGGTGTTTTTGAAGAAGGAAGTCCTGTGACACAACTTGCCAGAAGAGTGGCTCTGACCTTGTCTGGCACAGAAAAAAACATGAAATTCCAAATAAATGGGTACTAATCCTGACATGTTCAGGGTGCTCTGCTGCAGAAGAGCAGCAGCAAATCTTCATTTTGGGGATGTGAGAGGTTCAAGGGGAAGTTGCAAAATATGGGCACTTGTCTACAGCAAGTGGTGTGTGCCTGCAGCTCACTTGGTCTTGGAGAAAAATCTGGGGTGAGCTCAGGTCAGTGGTAAAAGCCTTTCCAGGAGAACCAGGGCTTTGCCCCTAAAAATCAAGTGTGTGGAGTGTTGTACCACATGACTTTTTAATGGAAAGGATTGAAGAGGACAATATTCCTGAGAATGTTGTCCTTCCTGAGGACAGAACAAAGTACTTTAGACTGTAAAATAACACCTTCTTGCTTTAGGCAGATGGTTGTTGGGCTGTGTGTTTCAGTGTCCTTTCTAAGGCAACCCTCTTTCCAGGTATTTAACACCAAAAAAAAAGGTCAGCAACTTGCTTGTAAAATCTGAGATGGGGTCCTGGGCCATGGGCAGGGAGGAGGGGGAAGACCTCTGAGTTGGACAGGGGCAGCCAGTCCCAGTGGGGCTCTCAGAGTCCTAACACAGTCAATGGTTCTGCCTGGAGTGTTTTTCCAGTGCTGGACCCCCAAATTCAATAGGGGTATAGGAAACTGGTCTGGCTCAAGGATTGCAAGATGGCATGGGCCTAGGAGGAGATGTGGGGTGGTTGAAGACAAGGAAGGCTCAGGCTGACCTAGTTAGCCTTGGAAAGAAGTTCCAGAGGCAGCATAGAAATGGCCAGTACTAAACAAGGTAAAAGACACAGGTTGCCTCTTAGGACTTTCAAGCTGGCCATCAGGGGAAGAAATGTCACTAGGAGGGTAGTTTCCTATACTATATACCAGGCAGCTGAGTCTCTGCCCATAGAGGTTTTCAAGACTCAGCTAGACAGAACTTCAAGTGACTCAATCTTGTGTTGGTGACCATCCTGTCTGGGCAGACAGATGGATTTCCTGTGACCCAGGGGCCAATTTCTTTATCACCACCATCTGTAATTGGAAACTGGTTTGACCTTCTTGACCTTCTGCCTCCATGTTTAGTAGTTCCCATTACATCCTGCTGAGCCACAGAAAGGAGGTTCCCCCTTGAGGCACCATGCAGATCTAGGCTGCCGGAGGCTTGGACTCTGACCACAGAAATAATGGACATTTGCATGTGCATTCATAGTCCAAAAACAAATTTTCCAAAGGAGAAGGACTCCACGATAGCAAAGTGCTTTGTGAATCTGAGCTTTTGCTGGCTGAGGGGATAGCCAGGTGGGTGCAATGTCAGCAATGGCTCCCAGGGCTGGGCAGGGCTGACCCAGCATGGGCTGCCCGGAGGGATGACTGGGAAGCCTGGACCTTGTGTTACTCCATCCCGTGGCTGCGTGCAGCACCACAGTGACCCACGGCCAGCAGCAGCACTTGGCATACACAGGAGACTGCCCTGGGAGCAGCAACCAGCCAGCCATGCAATTCACTCTCCAACCAAATTTTTCGGTTTCTGACTGTTTAATAACATTATTCATTGTTTCAATTTTCCCTTGAGGTTTAAGGAAGGGTGTCTGTGAGTGGCTGCACTAATTGCCAAAATTTCCTAAGGAGCTTCCTTCATGCCTTTGAAGTCCTGAGGGATTGCTGGGTTAAAGCCTGAGGAAGTCCTGGGTGGGGCCTCCCACTCCCATTTTGCTGGGGGGAGATGATGCACAACCTGCCTAGCCCCTGCACAGGTTTTGCAGAACACAGAGGCTCCACTGCACCCTGAGGGGATAAATCCATGACAATGGAAATTAGCGAGAGGGAAGGGCTGCAAGGAGTGGTAGTAGGTGGGGTGCTGTAGATGGTGCCACCACTTTTTGTACATTTTGAACCTGTTGCTCAGTCTCGTTTTTCTCAGAGATCACTGTGAGCCTGTGAGAGTCCAAGCTGCCTGTGGGAGTCGGGGCTGGGGTTCGGCCACATGAGCAGCTCCGGGCCTCCCCCTGGCACAAGCAGAGCATCTCTGGTTTTGCAGTGAGAGGTGAGAGTTGGACAGCTCTGCTTGGCACTGGGACCTGCAGCACGCAATGTCTGAACAGCAGCCAGGGCTCTGACCCTAATTGCTTTCAGTAAATTAAGGCAACACTTAGGGAGAAATGAGCAGTGCCCCAGGGAAAGATGAGGCATTACAAATATATTTTCCAATGCCAGTTGACTGTTTCATCATCCAGATCGGAGGTAAGTTAAGTGACTTTTTCCCTTCAGGACACTCCAGTGTTAGGCAATCACAAGCATGATTCTGCTAGGAACCAGTATTGCATGAAAATGCTTCCTAGAAAACCCTGGTAGTCATGGAGTGGAGCATCGCGAGCTGCTGTGAAGGACAATAGCGTGGATGCTGTGACAAGGGGTGGGTGGGAATACTGTGGCTTGGTTGCTTTTCCGGGCAAATAGCCACAGATCCCTTGGCTCAGTCAGTCCCGCCATATCCGGAGACGGTCACTTGATGGATGCATTCAGGGACAGGACAAAACCTTTGCACCTGCTGTGGTTTTTGGTCTGCTCTGGTGCAGCACATGAGCCAGATCCCCAGCACTGTGCGGGACCGTCTCCTCCTTGCAAACCTTGCTCTAGGAAGTTTCTCCCTTCCCACCACGTGACAGTTTCAGTTGCAATGCTGGCTGGCGGGAATGCAGCATGGCTCAGTGTGATCTGCAGTCTGTAGACCATGTACCTCTTGATGTATACAGACACACACCCACACAGACAGGTGGGAGAAGCTGCTACACCTCCCCTGCAGAATGAAATGTTACTCGAAGACACTGGCATGCAAGTTTCTGTTTTCTCACTTAGACATTTGCAACCAAACATATATCCTGTAGGTGGGAAGGCATTCTTTCAGTATTTTCCTTGTTCGCTGGAGCTGTTTTTAATACATGGATAAACTGTTTTATCCCTGATTCAATATTTGCGCTGTTGATTTCCTTGCCCTTACCATTTATTTTTTGCAGCCCTCTTTTGCTTTACTTTTCCTCGTACCTTTTCATATTGTTTGCTTTAGGTGTAGGCTGTGGGTATGTGTTCACACTGCAATCAGTCAGTGTGGTCATACATGCAAGCAAATTCATGGGTCAGTGGCAGTAGGGTGGATACAGCCCTGGAATAACTACACCCACCCACTTGTTGGACCCTTTCCAAACACACACTGTAGGTTATGGGATGGCATGGTGAGGGGGGTCCTTCTCCCCGTTTCAGGTCTCTGGATGCAATGAAGGTGTGAGGAGGGAATTAACAGGCTAGGGCTATTCAGACTGCAAAAGAGACCGTGGTGCTTTGTAATAGGGGCTGAGAAGACCCTAAGTTGCACGGAGAAAGTAAGCTGGAATAATGGAGAAAGTGCGCTGTTAATTGTCTCCTCTGCCACGAGGACGGGGGCCACAAGGGCAGCCAGCAAGCGTCAAAGCCAAAGGAGCTTCCTCTTCTTGCAGTGTGTCATTTGGATGAGGAACTCCTGCCTGCAGTAAGCAGCAGAGGCTAGCTGGCTCATCAGGTTCAAAAAGTGGGGAAATATTTTTAAAAGAGCTACTGCCTGGAAAAGGTGACACGATGGAGATCTTTCTTTGTAATTTATTGCACAAAATTCTATAGTATTTTGCCAAGAAGCAGACGTACATCATGTTGAGTTGTTTTAGACTAATATGGAATATCTTGGCACTGGAACATGCGTATTTCAGTGTGTTTCCAGTACAGCAACAGTTGTACTAGAACTGAGGGTCAAGAAGTCATAGTACTGAAATTCCAGGTTCAGCCTTCACACGTTGTTGCTCCATATATCTAGACTGATATTGCAATTTTGCCTTTTGCACCTTAGCTAGGAAAGGGATCTTAAAACATATTTTAACATCATAGAATTTGGGCTTGCTCTTAAAGCAGCTCTCTCTTTTGTCAGTGGCCTGAAACCTCAGCTTTTGGGCCCACAGAACGTCTCTTTCAGGGTAGGGAGAGTGTTTTGCCTGAGTAGCTGTAAGTCTATGTTTGATACCTGTGGAGGAATGGTCGCTGTTTGATCTCTGTCTTTACCTTCTTCAGGAGCAGAGCCCTTGGGTGGTGCTGGGTTGGGCACAGGGTGATAACAGTTTTCATTCCTTCTGCAGGTAAATGCCCAAAGCCAGTCACCTATATCCCTAACTTAGGTCCAAAAATCCTCGTTCAGTGTTCAGTTGGAAGGAAGGAATAGGGTTTCCATGGCTCTTGTAGGTCCCTTACAACTCAGGATAGTCTATGATTTCACGATGCTGTGAAACAGTGGAATTTCCATAATAATTATACTGGCATCAATCACTTCTCTGGTATTTGCCTGTGAGAAACTCATTACCAGGTACCTGGGGCCAGATGACTTGGAATCAGTTAAGATCTGGGCTTGGCCATCTTTCATCAACCCCTGACGTCCGAATGCCTACCACAAGCTGGCTCATGTTGGATTAGAAGTGAATCTGCCTGCTGGATACATGGGATGCCCTGTGGGCACAGACCACTCTCATGGTCCATGGTCAAAGTACCTGAGTGAGAAGTGATCAAATCAATGCTCCTTTCAGAGCAACAGCAGCACTGGCATGCCAGGATCACTGTGTGGCTGTGGTGTGTCTCAATACTAGGACATTCCTAAAGACTGAGGTACATCTTAATGAAATTGTGAGAGCAGCTCACCTCATATCCAGCTCAAATTAGATGGACCAGATCCTCAGCTGTTCTTCTGTGCTTTTTTTGTCTTTGACGCCCCCAAGATTTTTTACTTACTTATCACTCCCTAGGCTGTGATTCAGGCAGGACTCAACACCTACTGGGTGGTGCACGTGGGAGCAGTCCTGCTGTGGTCAGTGGAGGACATCTCCTCACCGTGGTGCCCCTCAGGAGCCAGACAGGGGCTGTGTCCATGTGTACCATGCCGGATGCACTGCTCACTCTGACACCTCACAGCAACCCCGTGGGAAGGCTGAGAGGATGAGTTCACCCTTCCAGAGCGCCGAAAAGTAAACCTTTTGATCTGTTATTTATTTTGAGTGTTACTCTGACTAGACATAGCAAAAAAACCCGACAAAACAAAATCAACTCAAAGCCTCAGGTGTTTATAAAAAAATGTAGCTCAGTAAACTGTTGTTATAAACGGCAGCTTCTCATGGGGTTGCACATGAATGAAAATGTTAAGCTAAGGATTTGTCTTTCCTATTTGGCATCAATACCTGTGGTCATGCTCTGGAAGTTTGACTTGTTTTGTCATTTTTGATACACAAAATAAACAAAACCTGAGACAAAGGCCAAGCTTGCAAATAGGGGAGCAGCCACTGGGGAATTTTATTTTATTTGTTTGCATTTTATTACCTTCTTGTGCCAGCTAATAAGGTGACCTTGCAACAGACAGATGTAGATAAGGCTGACCGCCTCTGTTGTCCTATTTTGCAAGCTGGGAAATTAGTTGCTGAAATTATTTGGAATAGGGAGATTGCCTATGGGAAAAAAAAATCTCCTGCCACTGTTAATTAAAAGACTATAGTTTTATGAGACAGATTGAAGTGATTAACTGTTATAACTGTTTGGGGATAAAAAGATTAAATTTAAATGGGCTGGTATTTTTCATTGCTGCACCAAGAACAAAAAAACCATGGAGCTAAAACCACAGCCAGCCACTCTGATCAGCAAAGACAGGAGGTTTACCTGTAAAAAGATAGAGATCACCTGCTGACAACGTGAAAAAACTTGAAACCACATCTTTTAAAAACATTCCTGTAGTTTAAGCTGAAATTCCTCTTCTCAGACCTTGCCAACAACTCTTGGAGAGTATTGGAGTTCATGGCCTTTCCTGGCAGGGCAGGCTTGTACGAGCCAGGGGCGGGAGGTTGTGTTGGGAGCGTGGTACCATGCGCCAAGTTTAGTTTTGTTGAATTGAGATACTACCAGTGTGTAGAGAAAGATAATGGGAACAGGCTAGACCAGCAGCTGCACAAAGCAAAAGGAGAACTGAAACCATGCCCCAGTGGCCAAACCTGCCCCCAAAAAAAGGTCAGCCACCTTCCAAGATGGAGGAAGTTCAAAGGCTGCAGGGCAGAGCCCACACCAGTGTAATTTTTACAATCTTTCCTTGAACTCTGAGGTTTAAAGTGAGTGTCAGGACAAGCACACTGTTGAAATTAAAGTTTTGCAAAACTCCATAGGACTGGAAGTATGACTGTGCCTGGTGAATACATGCCCTGCTTCTCTTGCTCACCCTCCAGCACACATCTAGAACATTTTTTTCAGAAACAAAGTGTTACCAACATAAATCTGTTCCTGTTTGCAAAAATCTGTAATTTTGCTGTAGGACTATTGTGTCAACACAATTTAAGATGCCTCAAATCAAGCATAGAATGATGTATAAAACAGGTTGAGACTGGATTAGGAGGCTACTGTCAGTGACTTCAGCTGATGTGGATTACTCTTGCTGCAGTTAAGTGGAAACCAGTAAGATACATCATAAATGTTCAGATTACATGCATTACTGCTTATGTTGTCGTACTGACATTCCGTGTATACTTCACTTCATCCCATACTGCTTCTAAACAAAAATGTCTTTCACCCTCTAGAAGGAAGGAAATGCAGAATAAAAGCGACACGTAAAGGTAAATCAGGGCTGTGGTGTTTTTGTCAATAGTGAAATACGTAGTTGCCAGCGCATTGTCTGGTGCTGAATGCTGCTGAGTGATGCTCCATCTGCTAAGAACATTGGTGGTTCAGATGTTCTTGTTCATCTTCAGATGTCCAGCGAGATTATGGATGTGTGCTGAACCCTCAGTGCCCTGTGGTGCCCTAGTCATGCTCTCAAGTGAGGACACCCAACATACACCTGCCAGCAAGCAGTGACATGCTCGGAGGGTGGGATCTGCTAACTCAGCTCCACGTTTGCACCAAGGGAAACAGCCCTCCTAAAAGGAAATGCCTGCTTACCTAAACCAGTGGAGACAAGTCAGTGCCTTTGAAGGCTTCCACAGGGAGATCCTCTTTAGGAAGAACCTACATTTAGATGGGGCAGCCTTGCAAGCAGAGTTCTACACTGCTGAACCCAGGGCTGCTCCTGTTGAGGGAGGCATCGGGAGGCTGAGGCTGCTCCCACAGCTGAGCCACCTCTACGTTTCTGGGTGCCTGGGGAAATTCGTATCTCTCTCTGGACACTGTGCTCATGTCACTGGTGGCCTGTCTACCACCAGCTCTCCTCTCTGTGGCTCATCTCTCCATCTTTGGTCGCCCTGAGGACCAGGGTGGCAGTGGAGCATGTGGGGTTCAGCCATGTCCTTGGCAGAGACCTTTGGCAGAGCTGCCAGAAAAGAGCAGCCAGCAAACAGCTCCTGTTCCACCACATTTCTTTCTTCTCCTGGACATAGCATGATTCTCCTCTTTTCCACTCAGTGCTCCCACTGGGCTATCTCCCTTGAAGTCCACTTCATCCTGTGGGGAGGGAGCCAGTGCTAGGATCCTTCAGCTTTTCAACCCACAAGTGTAAATGCCAGATTTTAGCCCATGGCTCCAAGTATTTCTGTCCCAAATGTGATGACAGAAACCTCATTAATTTATAAGAATGTTAGACTGGTTCTAATGGGGAACTCTCTTCTCCTAAGGATTAAATGTTTGTGTGCTTCCTTGTAAAGTTAGCCCTGGAATTGCAGTCCTAGTGACCTGGATATTAGGGCATAGGTGAATTCTTGTTACTCACCTGGCCCGTGATTTTACTGTTTGTCAGTGAAGGGTCTGTCCACTTGTCATCTGATTATGCAAATTCACCTTCCATGTGAGTCGGGATTTAAGTTTCGCTGTTTTTCAGGGTCTGACTATGTGCAGAGGGAGTTGTAGTCTTTTTTTTTTTTTTTTTCCACGGGAACTTCCTTTCTTGAAACACCACCCCTTGGCAGTGGACCTGCTGACACCTCAGAGCAAGACACAGATAAAAAGGGCAGCCTGTCTGCCTTCTCCACACTCAGAAGCAAGTGGCAGAGACTGCTCAGGAGTTTGGAAGCTGCTGGCATCGCAAGCATCTCGGGTAGAAACGCTGACAAGAACCATGTTCAGCAGCACTGGTAAGTTTTTAAAGCTTGATGTATATTAGGTGTGAAGTCTGTCAAGTCTCCTGCAGGGAGGATGGCAGCTCCAGAGGTTCTCAGCCCTCTGATTGCCATGGGTGACACCTTGAGGAAAGAAGTTTTGATGCCAGCACTGCTCACAGGGGATCAGTTTGCTCTGGCTGTGCAAATTCTGCTTTTGACAGACTGGTAAACTAACTGCAAGACACAGCTCATTTTTCATCACTGTTCTTCAACCTGTAGACATCTGGTTCTCTCAGTGATAATGGAAAAGAAATGCAGCTCTTTTAAATTTGTTCCACATCAATGTTAAAATAATTTCTTTCTTTCAGGCTACTTTATCATGTAGATTATTGCTCTTTAGCAATGGCTGATAGCATCTCACAGAAGTTTCAAAATAACCAAAAGGAGGATTTATTTGGGCTTGAGCTCTGTCCCATGGCTGTCCTGCCTGTCGTGTTGTCAGGAGATCCTGCACCTGCCTAGAAAGGTGCGTGGGTCATTCCTGCAGCAGCTGCTGAACCAGCACCACTGGCCAGCCCAGCCCCAGAATGCCCAAAACCCCTGGGGTTTGGGATGTAGCTGAGCAGATGCACATGTGGGCTGGGTGGTGCCCGCAGCAGAGCTGGGAGCAGGTCTCCATGGCTTTCAGGAGCAGAGGGGTGTTTTAGCACTGCTCTGAGTCCCTCAATTTCAAACCTCTGTACTCTGAGTGTGGATGAGCTGAAAATTTCCAGGAAATCTTGGACTGCAGCATCTTTGGGATGTGATCTCACATCTCTATGATGTTCATGAATGTTTGCCTGGAGGCTGGGCAAAAATCAGCAGTAAGTGCAGGTATCCAAATTATGATCTCTCTTGAAAAACTACAGTTCTCATCCCAATTCCCTTCTGAGCAGCCCTTGTCCCCACTGAAGCCAGACATACTATAAATGCCCTGCTCCATATTGATAGGATTTTTTACCCCATCACCTCCTCTTCATAAGGGAAAAAAGGCCCCACCTTCTTACCAGTGACAAGGTCTCATATGCCCATCTTTGATTACTGCTCTCTTGAAGCTCTGAACATCTCTCCAGGCAGGCAGTGATGCAGTGGGGCTTGTGGGTTAGCGTAGAAAGGATCTCTATAAAGGAACTAGGCAACAAAATACTGCCTTGACTTTTTTTATATTAAAATAGGAAAAGAAATCTGACAGGATTTGAGGTTTGGGTTTGCTTCTGGCCTGGCCCAGGAATGATCACAAACAGGACTGCCTTTAGCAGCCTGATCCTCTGTCCTGCACTTTCTATGTATACTCATCTCTTCTATAAATGATGAATTTCCGTGTTGGCACACCAAGGTGCCTGCAGGCAGCCAGACACAGGGTGTGTGGGGGCCCAGCTCTATGCCCAGGGCAGGAAGCAGGGCAAGAAGACAAAAGCAGCAGGTGAGGGTTGCCCAGGGAAGACAAGCTGCAGCCAAGCCCCCTCGGATGTGGTGATGGGTGCGCCACTGGCTCGCTCTGAGGCATTCCTTGGCACAGGACACTGTGCCAGTCAGGTCACAGGATATCGCAGGTGTGTTTGCACAGGAATAAATGCAGCACAACTGACGGGCAGTGCTGAGTGGAGACAGGTCTTTGGCACAGTGCTCAGCATGGTCAGGCCATATTCCAGGGCAGCTGTTGTCAGTGAATCTTCCCTGTGCATCCTCAGCATCACTGGTGATGTCCAGAAATGGGATGGATATGCAGTCCCTAAGTTAAGAAATGCTGGATGGATGGATGGATGGATGGATGGATGGATGGATGGATGGATGGATGGATGGATTTCCTTGGGCCCTTTTCTCACAGCTATCCTATGTGTTCAACTTTCATATCCCTGTGCATCCCTCTCCCAGGACCAAGGCTTTCTGGTGTCTTCTCAGCCCAGCACCAGGGTTTTCCATAAAGAACAAGGTTGAGCAGTTTTAGTGTTTGGAGATTTCTTAATGCTGAAGATGCACTTCCTCTTTGTCCTCAAGAGGGTTAAGCAGCTAGCTCCAGCTGAAATTTTTTGACACAAATGCACACACACCCCATTGCGCAAAATATCAGCCCAAGGCTGGCAACTGGCATGCAGCAAGCAAACAAAAAGCACTCAAATATTAAGTTGGTTAACAAAAAATGCCGGTCAATTTTAAGTCTGTGTGTTGGGCCAATGATATTTGGTATGTAATTAAGATAAATATGGTTTTTATATTTACTGAGAAGAAATAGACAGAGGTGTGGTGGGGATCCATGGAGGGTCGGTTCTGTTTACTCAGGGCTGCAGTCTCTGCACTGCACAGGTTGCAGCAGGAAGCGTGCTGCTGATTTCAGCCTGCCCTGGGACTAGCCCTGCATGTGGCATCTCTCACGCCACACCAGCTACCAGATTCCAGCCTCTTCTGTGTTAGGGATGGCTCTTGTTGATACTCAAGTTAACATGGTTGCTAGGTACCATGAAAATCTGTCAAGACATTTGGTGAATTAATCTCTTCAACCATTATGCTTTTGACTTGCTAATATCAAAGTTACCGTAACCCGTTTTTGCCTCTCCCATGTCTTCATCTGAATCACTCATGAGAAAAGTGCTTATGAGGTATTGTTACTCCCTGCTGTTCACACGGAATTCATCCTCTGAGGATATTTAATGGGCAGGTACAAGACATAAATGCTCCCGAAGAAATACAGCTCAGCCACATTCCAGCATGCTCTGGCTTTTCCTGTCACAACTGGGCAGCCTGCCAAAGCCTGATGCAGTGACCCCCAAATCTCCACCATCATTCAAAGCTGAAGGCTTTCTTTTTGCTCAGGTGTATCACTGGGTTGTGCCTCTCGGAGCTCCACTCCTATGCCACAGCCCTGAACCACGAGCCACTAGCACAGAGATCCTGAGGCTTTTCCTGGCCCTGATCCCATCCAGAGCTGCAGGAGAGGAGGCAGTAATTTTAAATATTGTGTCTTAAAAATCAGCTGCTCTGTTGGGAGTGAATAGGAGTAAGGCACTTGTAAGGGATTCTTGCTGGGGAGTAAATCTCTGCTGAAGGCAAATGGGAAAAGCAGCCCCCCTGAAGGGGGGTAGTGCTCTCTGATGAGTTTTCTACAGCAATCCATCCAGAGCGGGGACAAGCTCCTGCCTTGCCCTCGAACTATGCAACCCTGAGCTGCTGTGGCATGATTCTGCCTCCTCCTCCTCCCTCCATGTCTGCCCAGGGAGGTCTGAGGTTCACCTCTGGGTATTTTCTGTAAATTTTTAAATTTTTAAATGTTTAATTTTTTTAACTTTTAATTTTTTTATTTTAAACTTTTTATTTATTTATTTTAAAATTTTATTTTATATTGTCTTTTGCTAGATCTCTTGTTACTTTTTGATGCCTCGCAGGGCTGCGTTAAGAAGAAGAAAACTGTCTTTACTGAGAAAATGACCATCTCTTCTTTTTCCTTTCTCCTTTTCTCCCAATGTTTTTCCAGAGACCAGTCTGAGGGTCACTGGGGTTGACTTTCTGAAGAGCCAGAACACACGGCAGCACCACACGGATGGGTACAACATCCAGAGCCTGGTGGTGCGGCGCGGGCAGCCCTTCCAGGTGCAGGTCAGCCTCAGCAGGGAGCTGCGGGCTGCCGACAAGCTGTCCCTGCGCTTCAGCATCGGTAAGCAGGAGTCCCTCTGTGGCCACCAGGCAAAGCCAGGGAGCATCCAGCTGCCTCTTCCTGGCACTGCACAGGCGTTGCAGAGCTGTGCAACCCTCACACATATTGTCTTGGGTTTGTTTCTAGGTGAAAATCCAATGAAAAACAGGGGGAGCCTGCTGTCGCTGAAACCGGAGCGGGAGGATATCAATGGGTGGAAAGTCTCTCTTGTCGAGAGGAATGGCAACGAGGTAAAGCCTGTGGGCAAGGGACCCAATACCCAATACCAAGCCCATCAAAAGCTACACAGCAAAGCAGCCTCATACCCCCATCCTGCTTTCCCTTAGTTCTGTGATTTTAGATGGGGAGTAGCCTTGTCCTGCTTGGTTCATTGCTCCCCCCATGCACAGGCAGGCTTCACCCTATCCCATTGCCTTCCCCTCTTTCCCCACAGGGATCTCCATGGCCCCCAGCTTTGCCACTCGTGCCATCTCTGTGGCACCATGTTTGTGCCATGCATGTGGCCACGGTGGGGTGTCCCTCATGCCATCTCTCCTTGTTGTCCCCTCAGTGCCTGCTGTCTGTCACCAGCTCGCCCAATGCCCCTGTGGGAAAATACAACCTGCACGTGAAGACTGGCACTAACACTTACAAGCCTGAAAATGGTGTCATCTACCTTTTGTTCAATCCTTGGTGTGAAGGTGAGTGGTCCTGCAGCTGGGAGTGATAATTACTCCTACCGGGGATTGTACCAGATGGAATTTTTCCTCATATTTTCCCTGTTCTTTCTTACATACATTGCTTTCTCCCCATAAAACACTATAAGCAAGATCCTCATGGAGACAGTGGGAAGCTGGGCAATAACAATGAGCCACCTCCTAATTGGATATTCAACAGTGCCAGGACATAGAGGGACATCTATCTGTCACATCTGTGTGCGCCTCTGTATATCATCCCTCTGTTTCTCTGAGCCAGCCAAAGATTAAATGAGAGAACTGGGTTGGCTTAAGATCCAGAAAAAAGCAACCAGAATAAAAAAATTTGTGGCTGGTGGGCATCAGTTCCCCAGTTCTCTCTGCTGTATACCTAGTACTCTACAGTGTTCAGAAATGAGATTTTTGCAATAATAGAAGAGTGGTCATATAGGAATGGACCTACAGGGGGAAATTAAAGATTAGTCTTATTGGAAATTCTTTCATTATAGGAACAAAACAATGAGAATGCTGTATAGTCATCTGTTGGTGTCAATGTTACAGATCCTTGGTTAACCCAGTTTAGCTTTCCATGGAAAATTTCATATAGGGTGTGCAAACCACCTGATCTCTGAGGGTTTGGGATTTTTTCTGCAGATGATGTTGTCTACATGGCCAATGAGGCAGAGAAGGGGGAATACGTGCTCAACGACACCGGCTACATCTATGTTGGGTCTGCGTACAGCATCTACGACAGGCCCTGGAATTTCGGGCAGGTAAAACACAGCTGTCTTGTCAGCCCTCTTACCCTTCATCCCTTCAGCATGAAGCCCATGAGTATCTCAGAGTGCTGGAATTACCCTGCCAACTTCACTGGGAGTAACCTATGTGCCTAAGTATGTTCCCCATCCACAGCTGGAGAATGGGGTTTAGTGGCACATGCATAGTCAGATGATTGGGCCCCCCTGGTAAAGGATGTGGAAACTGGGGACAGGGTATTTCTGATTGAAATAATTCCCATAAGGGAATTCCTGCTCTCATGCAACTGTGGGTGCTGTTAGTCAGCTAATGAGACATGGAGAGGGCTGATGGGGAAAAAAATCTGATTTACATGTTGCATCATAGTTGGGAATAAAAAGGGTAAAATTACTGGCAGAGGTTATCACCTTTCAAGTGGTGCCTTCACTGACTGCTGTGTGCAGGACACAATCAGCCACTCTCTCAGGAAGGGTGTTCCTGCATGCTGCCTCTGAGATAACTCCAGAGGAGCGGAATGTCAAATTGGCTTGGGCTAGAGATAAGAGGTGGATGCCAGAGCAGATTTATTTGCACCGTGTACAAAGCACACAGGTGCCAAGCATGGTATACTGCACCCTATCCAGACAGAACTCCCCAGCAAAAAACGTTCAAATCTGGGGTTTTAATTTGTTTTGTTTTGTTTTATAAGTCTACAATTTTTGCAGGATATCTGCAGAATATGTATCTGCAGGACACACATAGCCTGACAAAGGTGCTCACACTGATGCCTTTACATGAAAGGGGCCAAAGGGCATCATCTGAAGGGCTGTTGCTATCCTAATATTTATCCTGCTGTTAAGCAATGAGAATTGATATTGATATTCTGACAAGCTTCATTGGATCAAACACAAGATGTTTGACATCTTTCTGAACTGGACCTCAGGGAGCTTTATCAGCAATTGCTAATTATGAATCTTTGTTGTAATAATTAGCATTTGCGTACCTTTCTTTTTTCCAAGGTTCATTTTGTACCTATGTCAATAGACTAAATATCAGTAGAGGTCTTAAATTTTCATTACTCTTGTGAGTAATTTGCAGAGTTGCAGGGAGATGACGTTGGTGACTTTTGTGCTGGGTCAGGTTCCAACTGTGTTTGCAAGGCACTCAAGACAAGCTTTTGTCTTTCAAGGCTGGGTTTCATTTTGAGCCCTTGTTTGGAGAGAACAGCTTTGGGAAGGCCCACCACCTTGGAAATCCAATATCACAAGCAAATTCTGTTTTAGAGCAGCATATAAAAATGTCTCGGTTTTCTCTCCAAAATAGTTTGAGGAATTCGTCTTGGATGCCTGCATGTATCTGCTGGACAAAAGCAAGCTCAGTCTGGCTGAGAGAAGGGATCCTGCACATGTGTCCAGAGCCATGTCTGCTTTGGTAAGCCTCTCTCAGTGAAGTGCTTTGCCACTGCATATCTTCCCTCATCCTTTCTTGCTCTTCTTACCCTGGGACCATGAGCACCATTTCAGGAGGCATCTGAATGGGATTCCTTTGGGAAAGTGCAAGCAAAGAGATAGAGGCATTTTTGGGTAGAGGGAAGAGGCAAACAAAAATATAGCATGTTCCCACCTCCAAAGCTTGCTGCTGCCCCAGTGGCCATCCTTTCTCATCAGTTGTGTTGGTGGGACCAACACAAGGGGTTGTGTTTTGGGTGGGTAGCTACTCTCTGTGGTGGGACCCTTTTGGAGCCCTGTGGTTTAAGACACAAGATGCAGAGTTAATTTTTACTGGCCTGAGCAGAGTTGTCACCTCCCTCTAGATATCCAGGTGGAGGCTTTCTAACTAGGGAAGCCCCCCAGCCAGGACCAGCAGCCTTGATGCATCCTACATGGCTGTGGAGCACCTGGGAAACCACAGGGAAGGCAGAGCCCCTGGGGTTTAAGCCTCATTCAGCCTCATCCCTTTATTTTTCTCTCTCTGTGTGTGTGGCCACAGGTTAATGCCAACGATGACAGCGGAGTCCTGCTGGGGAACTGGTCAGGGAATTATATCAGTGGAACATCCCCTATGGATTGGATTGGGAGTGTCACGATTTTGCAGAAGTACTACAAAACCAAGAAGCCGGTCCGCTATGGCCAGTGCTGGGTCTTCGCAGGAGTCCTCAACACAGGTGAACAGTGCAGAGTGACCTGCCTCCCTTCTCTGACACCCCAGTTACTGTGCTAGTAAGCCAAATTACTGTACCTCTGAGCAGCAGAGGTGGCAGGGTCTGTCTGTAAGGAGAGGCTGAGGGAGCCAGGACTGCTCAGCCAGAAGAGAAGGCTTTGGGGGTCTGACCCTTGTGTGTAAATACCTGACAGGAAGGAGTGGGGTGCAGACAGGCTCGTCTCTGTGATGCCCAGCAACAAGAGCAGAGGTGATAGGTACAGCCTGAAACATGGGAGGTTCTGTCTGAACCTGGGAAAACAGCTTTTTTCACTGTGAGGGTGACCAAGCACTGGCACAGGGTGCCTACAGAGGTTATGAAATCTACATCCTCGGAGATGTTCAAAATCCATCTGGACACAGTCCTGAGCACCTGCTCTAGAGGAGTCTGGGAGGGCAGAGGGGTCAGATGAGAGGATGCCCCCCAGCCTGAGAGATTTTGTGACCCTGTCTGTCTGTGCTGCAGTCATGCGTTGCCTGGGAGTGCCATGCCGCTGTGTGAGTACCTTCGACTCGGCCCATGATACGGAGGAGAACCTGAGAGTTGACGTTTACCTGAATGAAAAAGGAGAAAAGCTGAACTCGCTGTCCTTGGACTCTGTCTGGTACTGCCAAATGGGGCTAATGCTTCCTATGCCCTGTGCTGCCTTGCAGTGCCCCATTTCCCAGCCTCAGCAATTCCTTTGAGAATTTCACACTGCTTGGGGTTTGTTGCCCGGGAGAGAGAAAGAAAGCCAGGGGTTTCACAGGGTTACCTGCAAGTACCCATTAAATCTGCCCTTACTGAAGGATTAAGGGAGGAGATTGTGACTCTTCAGGCTGTAACAACTCACTCCTTTTCTTTCCAACCCAAATGCACACAGGAACTTCCACGTGTGGAATGATGCCTGGATGAAGAGAACAGACATACCAAATGGGTTTAGTGGCTGGCAGGCAATTGATGCAACCCCTCAGGAGCAAAGTCAAGGTAGGATTTGCCTAGAAAGGCTCTTCTGCAATTCCTGAGGGAAGCAGGGATGTTTTGTGTGAAAAACATGCTTCCCCACTAAGCAAATCAGGTGCTCCCCACACACAGCTTCATGCACTGGGGCAGTGACACTCTAAAGCAGCAGGTCTCACTCCTGGCACCTCAGCCCAGGATGGAAAGATCAGCATTTCTTGGCAGGCAGAAAACCAACCGTGTGGGAACATGAATGTTGTTTCAGAGGTTAGAGGATATCTAAGTCATTGGGTTCATGAGCCTGTTCATTGGTGGATGAGAGGAGTGTCCACCAAAATTGGTGACTACACTCCATGCACGGGTTCGGGGAATTTGAAGGTGGAAAAAAACCAAAAGGTTAATCCTCAGGGAAGTGCAGAAAGTGGAGTATTTCCTAGAAATCAAACACATTTGTCTGGATGCAGCTGACTTCATAACTTGATACTGAAATTGGCTAAGGAAGAGACTTTCTAACACAATTTTGAAGCATTAGAAAGCAGGTATTCGTTATTGCAGCACGCTGAACACCCGGAGGGTATTTCCTCTGATTGGGTGTATCATGAATTTTAGAACAAGCTATTTATTCCATCATGATCATACATATTCATTAGAGTGTCCCTTCTGGCTAACACATAAACATCACTTCTTCCAGAACTAATTTGTTTGCATCTGCCTCTTACTGGAAGGCCTTTTATGGTTCTGGGGGCTCATCTGAAGGGGTCCCTGGTGGTCACACTCACTGAGTACCCCCAGTGTTACAGGTGACCTTGCCTAGAACTTCTCTTAGGGCACATGCTGTTGTTTCTTGTCACATAACATTGCCACAAAAGCCACTATATTCCTCGTTATCTGTTTATCCACTGGTTCCAGCTATGTTTAGCATCCTGTGCACCGACTTTTACATTCTTTTATCTACTTCTTTAAAACACATTGCCCGTGTTTGGACAAGGCATCACTATATTCCGTTCCTTCTATCAAACCAAGCTGCAGCTTTCTAAGCTTAAATTTATCTAAGTGAAGGGAAACATGCAAAAGCTCCTACCATACCTTGGTCATCTATAAGAAATTCCCAAGCAGCTGTGGGATAAATGAGAGGATTTGGAGCTCATTACTGAGTTGGAGGGCTGTTTACTGCTAAGTGTCAACTGCCATGGCCACAGATTCCTGCTTGAGTGTTGCCTGGGTGTGGAGCAAAAACCGGAGTCACTGCTGGTGTTTGGAAAACCATCTGGTGTTGGATGCCCTTTCTAGGTCGCTTCCAGTGTGGCCCGTGCCCGGTGAAGGCTGTCCGGGAAGGAGATGTGTACTTGCCCTACGACGCCAAGTTCGTGTACGCGGAAGTGAACGCGGACAGAGTCTACTGGCTCGTCAAGAAGGTGAACGGCAAGGAGAAATACTTCAAGGTCGGCACGGAGACCCAAGCCATCGGCAAGAACATCAGCACAAAGGCCGTGGGGCAGAACAGGCGGGAAGACATCACCCGGGAGTACAAGTACCCCGAAGGTAACTGCCCCCATCCTCCAAGAGGAGACCCCGACCATGCAGGTCACCCCACAGCACGTGTTGTTTCCAGGAGGAAACTGCAGGAGTAGCTGCAGTGGCAAACTCGGCCTAAGGCCTGGAAACCCTCGGGAGGCAGCACTGCTCCCGGGCATCCACATGCCCGCAGTGACACCTATAGGCTGCTCCTCAGGGACACGAGCAATCTTCCAGACAGTGAAAGAAATGGGCTGAGTGATCGACCTAGTCATCACACTGACCTTTGCTTTATTTTTTCATTTCTACATTTCTTCATTTTGCCTTTCCGTTCCCCAAACCATTTTGGAAAAAAAAAAATAATTCCACATTTCCTTCCCACAGTTCTCAAGATCCAGCCATGTTGTCCTAGATTGTTAAAACCTTCTCAGTGAGGAGGGCAAAAATATCAGGCTGAAATATTTAAGAGTACCCATCCTCTAAATTGTCTCTTCCAGGAAATTCTTCCAGGCCAGAATGCTACAGCTAGATTTGGTGGTAGCATAAACCAAGAAGTTGTCCTAAGCAGAGGCTGGAGGTGCTCTGACATCCCCTCTGCTTATCAGCAAAAGCATAAATAAAGGGAAGATAGCTCTGGGTGAGGAGACTGAGATACAGCTGTCACCCATATTTCTCTTCCTCCAGGCTCCAAAGAGGAAAGGATGTCCATGCAAAGAGCTTACAGCTTCATACGCCCTTCGGGATTGGTGCCTCGCTCAGGCTATGCTTCAACTATGCAGTCAGTAGGGGCCAACACCCAGCCTTTGGTCCTGAAGGAGCCAGTCACCAAGACTGGGCTCCACCTGGAGATATCCAATACAGAACCTTTGCATCCTGGCAATCCCCTTGAAATGGCCATCACAGTGAAGATCTCTGCTCCTGGGAACTGGACCGTTGACCTTACTGGCTCCTGCCAGCTGCAGTACTATACTGGAAACGTTCAGGCCAATCTTGGAACTATCAAGGAGACCATCACTCTTGAAGGCCCATCTGGTAAGCACAGAAAGCTTGCTGTGTTCTGTTTTTATTTACTGTGGCAATCTGGCATTCATACTGGCTCCACTATAGAGCAGCGTATGGCTCTGTACTCTGTGAAGAGCAGAAATTGCCTGCCTCGAACCTACCTCCCTCTTCACTGCATTTGGAAATCTCAGTTACAGACTGGGATCCCTCTGTAGCAGAGACCAAAACATGAAGGCCCTGCTGCAGCTTCAAGGAGGTGATTAGGAATACATCAGTGTGGGCAGACAGAGGTCTTCATGGTGGGAGCAAGATGTGCTGAAGCATCTCCCTCTGTCCTCACTGAACATCAAAGATGCCACCACAGGCTTTGTATGCATCCATGTGGATCAGAAACCTCACAGGATTTAAATGGCTGGAAATTTCAGCCTTTTTTTGTTTTTCTGTTTGCTCTAATTTGGGTGGTGGTGATGCTGGTGAGTGTTATTTTCTGAATTCTTTGCCCAAGCAAATTCCCACTCCACAACTGCCTGCTTGGCTGATCCCAGGAGCTGTTTGTTGCTGTGCTCTGCACATCTTTGAGCAACCTGGGTTTTGTATTTTTGATCCCAAGCAATGCAACTGAAATTTGCTAAACAACAGATTAATGAGTTATCACTCATTATAATAATTATAATAATTAACAACCCTTGCTGATTCCTAGCATGAATCACTCACACAAAAAAAAAATCTTTGCTGTTGATGAGCGCTGAGTGTTTTCACTAATACTGTTGCTGTCAAAATGCAGCAGGGCAGGACACAAAGGTAGCCCCATATGTACATGCATATGTATATACATACATATATACACTTAGGGAAAAGGACAAGCATTTTTTGTTTTATTCCCAGGAGCCAGGAAGCTTTGCAGCTAAAGCAATGCTCAAGCACCAGCACTGCTGACTTTGTGGCTTTTCTGAGCCACTGGAAGGTTGTCCAAGCAATCAAACATAAAATCTGAAGTGAAAGGAAAGCCTGCAATTTTATAGCAGGCAAAGAAATCCTCAGGGGTGCAGACTTAGATGTACCCCACCACCTGCCCCTCTGCCTCCTCCTGAGTGCTGGGGCAGCCCGGGATGAGGGCTGCTGAGGTGCTGGATGTGAGCCCAAGCCAGTGCTTGTCTGAGCAGGGCGATGGTGGGACTCAGGCAGCCTTCCCAGGGGCTGCCCGTGCTAGGTACCACCCACTCAGCCAGGGACTAGGCCTGAAGGGAAAGCAGGATGGTCTCAGCAAACATGGCTCATGCCCCACCCTGGGACTCCAGCCACCAGAGCTGACTTTGCCATCCAATTCCTGGGCATGTGATGAAACATCAAGCTGTGTTTTCTTTCCTGCAGAGATGCAGATCCCCCTGAAAATAGCACCTGATGCATACATGAAGACACTGTCCTCTGTGGAAGATGAAGTGCTCATCCTTGTCACTGCCATTGCCGAGGTCAAGGAAACAAATGACAAACTCACCAAGGAGACCTCAATGAGATTCGAGTATCCCCCCATCACTGTCCAGGTGAGGCAGCTGCCAGCTGGGCTCCGGGAGGACAAGGGTTAAAGCTCTGCTCTCTGCAGCACCACGGTGGTGCTAGCATTCCCAGGGGCATCTGCCAAACAGCTGCCTCCTGGGGTGCTCAGTTCTTGGCCTCTTATTTGGCTATCCAGCATTCATTTGAAGGTTGAAAGCAGCCGTGAAATGAAAGTTTTATTGCTGCCCCATCTAAAAGGGGAAGGCAGGGGCTGCTGGAGGGAAGGGGATGGGAGAGGGCAGTTTGTACAGGGCTCATCTCCAAGCCCACAGCTCTTCCTCCTGAAGCAAAAATGTGTTGAGAAACCATCTGGGAAAACACAGTACTTGGGGTGGGTGGAAAGTGAATGGGGGGGTTGTCCCCTACCATGCTGGTGGTGGGCAAACCTGCAGCAACCTCTGGCATCTTTATTACCTCTCTAATCCCCAGTCTTTGGGTTTGTTTCTCTCTTTCCTCCTCTGCCAGATGCCAGAAACAGCCAGACTCTACAATGACTTCAACTGTGCATTCATCTTCAAGAACAAGCTGAATGTGGCCCTGGAAAACTGCAAGCTGCTAGTGGAGGGCTTGGGCATATTCAAGATGACAACATTTGAGCTGGGGTAAGGAGATGAGCCAAGGAAACGACCATGTCAGAACTCTGCTCTGGTTTGGGTTTTTTTTTTAAATATCCTTGAAGAAGTGGCTATGGGATTTGCAGTAAGAGGGACTTTTGCCAGCTGTGTTTGAAACAGCACCACATTTGGCCAGAAAGAGCCACACAGCAGTTTCAGAACTCTGCTCTGTTTTTGTTTTTTGTTGTTGTTTGTTTTTTTTTTTTTTTAATATCCTTGAAGAAGCAGTTAGGGGATTTGCAGTAAGAGGGACCTTTGCCAGCTGTGTTTGAAACAGCACCACATTTGGCCAGAAAGAGCCACACAGCAGTTGACAGGCTCAGGGCAGACGGGCATAACAGGGACTCCCCCCACGCTCCTGCTGTGCTGCCCAACAAATGTGAGCACAGCTGCTTCATTCAGAGCTGAACTTGGTGTTTCAGCAGTACAGGGAACTCTGGGGAAGGTCCCCAGGATCACTGGGACCACCAGGCAGTACCACCATGCCAGTCCCCATTTGCTGCAAATTGGTCACGGGGGAAGGGAAACACCCACCCTAAACACATGCAGTGACTGTTTTTTTAAATTATCCAAAAGTGGCAAATAACCCTAATTCATGCTGGCGCTATTTTGGTTTTTCCTTTGTCCTCAGGGATATAATGCCTGGCAGGATCACCAAGTCTGAAGTAATATGCACTCCGACAAGACTAGGAGATAAGAAAATGGTAGCCAAGCTGATCTCAAACCAGATCAAAGGGATCTCTACGGAGAAGGGCATCTTCATCACCGAGTAGGATCGGTGCCTTGTCAGCGTGCAAACACTACCCTTGCTACATGTATCGCATCACTGGGCACTTCTTGCCTTTTTGATCGCTGCACAGTACTTCTAAAGAGCAAAAATGCTATAAAGTTAAGGGAATTAAACTGCCTTAAGGGCACAGTTGCATTGATTGCAGTTAATTGTGATTCAATAAAGATGGTGAAAATTGACTGTGTGTTTTGGTTTGATGATATTGTCACATTGGGATGGCTCTGGACCCACAAGGGGATGTTCCCATCTCAAACCAGGGACTGGAGCTTGTGTTGGTACCAGCTGCAGCCAGAGATGGGTGTGAGCCTGGGAGGGGCAGCACTGCTGTGGTCCTACACGGAAGGACACACAGGGACCTCACTGCACCAAGGGCTCCTGTGCAGCTCAACGAACATTTCAAGCAAATCCCTCCTGGGCAATTCCCTCTTCCTCCCAGCTCACCATCTGGGGAATGCACCAGCACGTGCCTTTCCTTGTCTTTAGAGCTCAGAAAGAGCAAACCCAGCGCAGTGTCCCCAAACACTATTTTTCATACGTCTTCCTATCCCACTTCTTTTGAAGGTTTTCAGGCATTTTTAGAAGAGATGCTGCCATCTCCAGCAGCATTCATTACTAGTGCTTCCCTAGAAATGTACAGCCTCTCTTCTTCCCCTTCCACGCAGAACACTGCTGGGCCACAGGAAGAACCTCGATGGCAGTGTACACCAGGAGCTCTTCCAGCCATAGTCACACTGGAGAAGACAACAGCTGTGCACAGCTGGAGCCCACCACTGCACTGCACACCCCAGTAACTCCTGAGCCCACCTTTAGCAAGGGATTTCCCCGTCTCACAGCATGGCCAGCCCAGCATTTCCACAAGTAAAGAGGAAATCAGGTCACACAGTAGCATAGGGAGTAATTTATCTGTTTATTTAAAAGGCAAATGCTTAAGCATTAAGGCAGTGGAGCAGAAAAAATAAATGGTGACTACATCTGGTTATGTGCCAGCCCATAAAAAGGGAAGAGGGCAAAAAAGGACATAAAAAGGCAAAGAAGTTTTAACCACTTTTCTGTGTTTCAAAGATTTGGGGAACTCTCAGACAACCACGCAGGTGGCTGCCAGGCCACAGAAGGGGGTCAAGGCTGCCCTGACCCCTGCTGCCCCTCTGCCCACATTGTTGTGTCACTCCACAGCAGCACAGGGTCCCCAAAGGCCACCTCCTGTGGTGGCACAGCAGGGAGTGGGAGCTCCTCTCCACAGGCAGAGCGGGTGCAGGGTCCATGCACATCATGTCTGCAGAGTAGGGAGGAGCAGGTGGTGCTTGGCAGATGAAGTATTAGCTCTTCAGAAAGTACAGCAGCGACCAAAGGCACAAAAGGACTTACAAACAGCAAAAAATATATTTCTTCACGAGATGTAAATTCCCTATTTGCATAGAAAACCTGCTGTAGAAGACACCAGGTGAGAAGTATGAGAACACTTTCCACAAATGCCACGACTCTGTCCATCACGTACTAACCTCACGTCACAGCAGTGATGGGATCTTCAGCAGACCACGTCCCACTGAGCAGTGCAGGGGCAGCATCCTCCCTAGCCCCACAAATTTAGGGCACTACAAGCAGGCTCTCCAGAACGTCTTTCCTGGGACCTGGCAAGCCAGCCAGGACCATAGCAGCATGGTCTGAACATGGGGGCATGCTCTAACAAAGGCCAAGAAATGTGTAGAGGGAAAGGAAGGTAAACACTGAGCTTAGTTTCAATTCCATGTAAATCATGTTTGGTCTCAAGCTACCAGTCAATCCTTAAAAAAGGAAGTTTATACAAAAGCTGTGGATAAAACAGATTTTTCCAATTTGTGAAGACTTGCGATTTCTGACAGTTGTCATACTACATTGAGACAGAAAGGAGATACACCAAGGGGTACTGGGACTTTGGGAGAGGCCAAGGGAGACTGACAGCCAAGAAACACCAGAACTGATTTGCTGGGCATAGGAAGTCACCCTGCCATGTCTTGGGAGCACCACAGCTGGAGCTGGCTGTCCATGAGAGCATGGCCCAGGGACACATCCCTGTCTCATTCAGACTGTAACTGGAGGAGAGGAGATGACTGCTCTGGCTCTTACCCTCCTCTTCACACTACTTTTCTCCTTCCCCTATTAAAAGAAACAAACCCAGAAATATCAGCACCTGAGGAACAACAGGAGAGGTGGGAAATAGAACAAACGACAACTGTTCTTATGATGAAGTGAACCAGGTTTGAGAGTGGAGAAGAAATCTGGCTGCCTCCATCCATGCCTACCCAAAGCCATGTCCCACAGTAGGGTCCCTGTCCTGAGAAGCATCCCTGGAATGCAGCACATGGGTTCTCTCCCAGGCTGACATCCCTATATGCCTGCCTCAAGGTGATTTTCAGCCATGGACTAGTTCCTCCCTCTAGCACCATTCCCACTGCAGACACAGCACCAGAGGCAGGGGTGTTAACTGGATGCAGAGGTGGAGCAGCAGGGCAAAATTAGAAAACATGATCTAAAAAGGGCACTCTTCCTCTTTCAACATGCCCATTCCTCCCTAAGGAAATCCCTTACAGACCCGTGTATGTCCCTGACATCCCATTCCTGGGGGATGCTGACAGGGATGAACATGGGCTAGTGCAGAAGGAAGAGCTTCTTCCCTCAACACCCTGCTGCACAGGGCAAAGACATTCAAGACCTCATGACTAAATGACATGAGAGGATATCTCATTTCCCCTCAAAGGGGGGGTATTTCCCTTTATCCCAAAGGTTATAAATACACAATTCCTAATGATGTTCTCTGGATCTACTTTTCACTGACAAAGAGACATCCAGAGGGAATAGGGAATGGGACAACTATTCAGAAATATCCCCTGGATTTTGGTGAAGCTGTGCTCTTAACAGACAAGGCACTCTATTTGTTCCCACTACCTTTGCCAGAAAAAAGGATTGCTGTGGCAGAGGACAAGTCCAGGAGATAATCTCATCCCCCCACAGTAGCCCTGAATGTCACACAATCAATGCACACAAAGATGCTTTCTGAGGGGTTAAAAATAAACAGGAAAAAAAAAGTCTTGCACAAATTCCATTTGATATTACTCTTATAAATAATAAAAACTTCATATAGGTCTTTCACAATACCATGCTTTCATCCCAAAAACTCCTTTCTCTTGCTTTTGAGAGGAAGTAGTTATCTTTGGTTCAGGTTACAGGGGAGGGGGAGATAAAAGCAAGCATGTTCTGTAGGGGGAAACCAGTAGCATATTTCTAGTCTCCTGCAAATTTAGTGACAATTAATTTAAGGGATATGACAGAAGAGGAACAAAAACACAGATGAAGAACAGTCTAAATTAAAAGTAGCCTGACATCTGGAGGATGCCAAGTGTTTGCAGTGCATCTGAATGCAGCAGCTGGCAACACCTCTGCAGGACTTTGCTGCAACTACTGCCTCCTGCAGTGATGCCCTCTTTGAGTTCCTTCTAAAGGTTCACCAGCACTCCCCAGGGATTGGCTGCAAAATTACTGAAAGGAAACCTGGAGTAATGGCACATACTAGTAGTACAATGTTAAACCCAGTTAGATTAGGAGGCATTATTCATCCTCTACCAACTCTAGCTACCAAGAGAAGAGAAACATCTAAATTATACAAGTCAAACAGAGAGAGGTAGTACCTCCATCACAGGGTGTTCACATCGCCCTCTCTTTCACTGCAAAAATAGCCCTGGTACCTGGCCTAGACTGCTCCCCTGCTCCCTGGGCTGCAGGGCTCAGCCAGGCAGCTCCCACTCCACACATCTTACATGCCAATGAACCACAGCTCCTGGGAAAAGCTTCCCCCCACCAGCACCAGCAGCTCGGCATCCCAGCCAACACTTGCCCCTTCTTGGCTGCACTGGCATGGGTCAATGCTCCCGCCAGCACCATCACAAGCCCAGCACCACCTCCAACAAGCACTGGGCATTCTCACAAGCACAGAAGGTAAAAATTAACCCCTGGAGATATTTCAGAGCCCAAAGGAATCACACCCAGAGTGAGCTCATCGATCTGCTGCATCCATAGCCCTGCATCCCACCTCTGCTAAGACCAGTGTACTAGCAACATTCATAACCCACAACCAGCACCCATGGGATGGGAGGGGATGGGATCGGCTAAAGAGGATGCATTTTTCCAGAAAACTTGCAAAGCTGGCTAATCTTGCCTTCACACATTTAGTCTTCCATAGGGCTGTAAGAACAAAAGATTAGCCAGACTCCCCAGGATGGCACATTTCTGGGAACTGGAGCCAATCTATCTGACAATTACAAACTGTCCTTAAATGCCATGTAAGAAAAGACGGATAAAGCAGTTGACACAGTCTGAAAAGGAGCTTATGAACCCCATCACTTATGAAGCTCTCTCTGGAGATTTGCATTGCTTCTGCTAGTGCTGTAGCGTCTGTTCCAGACCAATACTCCTGAATTTTTTAATGCACCAGAAAGTATGTTTAAAAACAACCCTTAAATCTCCAGCACAAGTAATTATTTAAAAAAAAAAAAAAACCACCTCAAAGCTTCTCCTGGAGGAGAAGGACGTTTTGCTTATTCACGCAACATTTGGATGGCAACATCTCGAGCCAGAAACTGCTCAATTTCTTCTTGGGTCATTATTTCAGATGCAGGAGCTGCTGCCACCGCTTCAGCTGGCGCTGAGCTCTCGCAGTTCAGGTTTGAGAAAGGGTTAAACCAACCCAGGGAGAAGGCACCTCCAAACGCCAGCTTCATTCCTTCCCAGCCGCTGATCTTCTCCCAGGTTGGCTTTTGGTTTTTAAGTCTCTCAATACCCTGCAAGAAGAGAAGAGTTTATGGTCATCTCACGCTTACAGCAGGCGTTAGAGCACCAAGCACTGTAGCACATGCAGAACTGCCTACCTATAGCCAGGCTGATGCTATTCCAGTTTGAGTTAACAATGAAGACAGACACTCTGCATTACTGAGAGTTTCATCTCCAAATTTAACAGCAAAACCCTCACACAAGATCAAATTCATGGACAGTCTGAATCTTGCTGATGCATTTTGGCATCAGTTGATTTTCAGGGTACGGGGATGGCTTCTGAAAAGCCAGCCTTTTGGTAAACATGGACCTCTTCTCATATAGCTTTTCGAATCCTTCCAAGGAGTGACAAACTACAGTTACAACTTAAGAGTTTCATCTTGTTTGGGCACTTTTTGCAATAGTTCAGACACAGCCAAAATACTGCAACTTTTCCCAGCAATCAGGAATTTACCACTGCCACACCTAGGCTAGTCACTACAAGTTCACTCTGTGCCAGTTAAGAGCAAATATTTAAGAACACAACTTCTATTTACCAAATTGTCAAAGACAAATCACAATGCAAGCCAGATAACCTGCTGGGAGGTGAGAGAATCTGTACAGGTTAATGTGGAGGCTTCAAAATGGGACTGGAGCCTTGGTCAGTCAATATTCTGACTCATTCTCCCTCCAAGAATGTCACTTTTAGTAAAGCAAACATTTTGATTGTACTTAAAGAACAGATCCATCAAATTTGGGCAGCGACATTTTTTTTCTGGTAGTATTCTCCACGTAGAAATAGGGAACTAAAATTTATTTTCTTAATGATTTTTCTAAGGCTACCACTGTGTGAAATAGGGCACAATTTTTTAGGCCCATCTTCTGTATCATGGAAGAGAGGCGTCAGATCTGCAGCTGTGTATGATCCACTTGTGATGATATACAAGTGACCACACAGTCTGCCTGTTCTTAGAGAAGCAAGAATACTGGGATCCAAGTTTTGAGAAACTCAAGGAAAGGAAAAAAAAATTGCAGATTGGGTTAAAACTGTAAGAAAGAACAGTTTTAGAAGAGCTAGAAGAACAGTACACTTCTCACATTCTAATTCTACAGATTTTTCTTGACAACACACAAAACATTCAAAGCTTTGCAGCGAGGGGAAAGGAATGCACGCAGCAGCTCAGCGGCACCACAGCTGCACTCGTTGTCAGCCTCACAAACAAAAGAACAGCAGCAGCTCAGTTTGCAGTAACACTGAGTCAGCACGAGCAGACCCAGGAGAAAGCACACCATAAACCAAAGCGCTGCATGCAAAGCTCTTATGAACATCATTCATTCATGCCCCGTTTCTCATGCTGACTTAAGAGAAACCCAGCAGTAAATGTGCAGAAAGGAATGATGCAATACCAAATCGGAATTCCTCAGGGCTCCAATTTGGGAAAAATTCAGGCCCTGAAGGACTTTGAATGCTAAGCACAGGCCTGTGGCACCTCAGCCTGCTTGCAAGCTTGCAAATGTACCACTTCAAGTGCTCCAGGGAGAATCTCCTGCAGCCTCTGGTCCCTTGGGATGCCACACTTTGTGTGCCACAGCCAGGGCCTGACCTTACCTCCCTGCTGGGCAAGCTGGAGAGGAGCAGAGTTTGTGCACAGCAGACCCTTGGCAAAGTGTTCTAGAACTACCACGAGCTTTTCCTCCAGGATACTGCATTTCCAGCACCCAGTGGCTGTGCAACCAGGGGGCAGAAGCTCTGGCAGCTTAAAGCAGGAGACCACCTTTGGTTGTGCGCTGTTCCTTAGCGAGCTGCAGAGGTTTCCCGTGTGTTAGTAACAAACTGGCTGGAGCACGGCTGGAGCACTTACAGTGTGAACATCTAGAGAGAAGGAAAACAAGTAGCACAGAGCAGGAGGAGAGACAGACATCAGGCATTTAAACCTTTCCATGAGAGCACAAGCTTCAACCCTGCCCTCAGTCATTTGGGTAATCCATTTCAGTTCCTGCTGCCATCTAGACTGGGAATACAAATTTGGAACACTTCTGGGCAGCAACCTCTCATTCCCTTCCCCCAAAAACACTGCTCACCTGCTCCTATCAGCATCTGCTAACCAAGGCAACAAGCAAGGTCAGGCTGTGGTTATGCTAAAGCCAATTAGGGAGTAGTTCATCAGAACAGCCAGGGGCATACTTTCTCTCTCCCAGCCTGACCTCACTAATCCCTTCACAGCATGTATTCAAAATAAACAGAAGTTTTATAATTGTATCTTGATCTAATTTTGGCTGCTGGCCGCATGGTCAATAGGGCATGAGGTTATGCCTTAAAAAGAATCTAAGGGAGATGGAAGGAATGTACAGCTGTTGAAGACATTTCACTACTGTTTAATTAAACTTTTTAAAAATATACTTACATAAATCTCTCACCATTATTTTACAAAGTGAGAATTTTCTGTATTTAATTAAACAAACACCTCTTTCTCTTTCCCATCATGCAGCTATTCCACTTAATTTTTAAAAAAGTGCTTAGAAAGCATCATCTTTCCCTATTTCAAATTACATAATTTTGAACCAATACTGAAAAGACATACACTGAGAAATATAAGATACTGGACATTCCCCTTTAAGTAAAAGGCACAACGTTGCAAACATGGGGACAGATAGACAAGGTTAACCTGTGACCACTGTGATGCTGTAGAGTAATACCCATTTCTTCAATTACTGCCCTTGGTATCTGCTCCTGCCCAGTGCCAGAGGAGGATGGTGGGCTGCATGGTCTGACCCAGAAGCAATCTGCAGAACAGCTCTTGAATGTTAGAAGAAATGCATTAACTTCTTGTTAATGATGTGAAAGGAAAGAGCAAACCAAAAAGACAAGCATTCAGACAAAGTGATGGTTAAGAAGACACAGGAAGCATTGCCATTGGGAAATCATGATTAAGGCAGAAATTCTCTTACAGCAGTTCCTTCACACATTTCTGCAGAGCACCACTTAGTTTTTTAAAAACAGAAGTGCTCTGATTGAGCTTGTCCTTCAATTTCTCTTGGCCACACTAAAACAGAACCAGCACCTGAAATCAGGTAGTCCTGACCGAGAAAATACTTTCCATCAGCAAACCAGAAAGTCTGCCTTTCTCATATTGATACTGACTCTTAGTACCATTTAAATTGCATCAAACCAAGTTGTACAGCACAAGAAAATCTGAAGGCCCTGGCTATCACCCCACACATGACAGGTACCAGTGGCATTTCTGTGATGGTGCCTCATTTAAAAGACAAAACACAGTTTGACTGAAAATCTCAGTACTATATAGTGCTGTATAGCAATTTGCATTTGGTTTGAAACAAGAAAAACTCAGTAGTTACACATTTTTCCACAATGGTCAAAAGGCCAGAACAATGTAATTAATCTTCCTCCAGAACACATAGTTAATAAGGGTAATTAAAATCAGCCCAAACTGGAATGTAGAATTTGTAATCAAAACAATTTTTTGAAGCAGTGAACTACAGAGAGATGCATTCATTAGTTAATTGCCTAGGTGACTAAAGCCTCTCCCCAGTATATCTGATTTTGCATCAAGGCAGCTTTAGGGCCAGGTTCTCTGCCAGTTCAAATTGTCACCTGCACATGTCTCACTGGCTGCACTGACCATGGCCCAAGAGCAAGCTTAATGATTACGGTGGGAGCGTTCTCTGAGAAACACCATCACATACTCAAACCAGAGTTACAGCCTCTCCCAGCTCTGAAATAACCACTGATTAACAGACCAGCATATTACCAATTAACTCACTTTTCAACTTAGAAGTTGAACACACAAGTTAATTAACTTTTATATGCTTCTGCCTGCTTGCACACAGAAGTGAAAGTTCAGAAAACCATCACAGATTTTTCCCAAGATTTGGAACAAAGAAAGAAAGAAAGAACAGCAAACAAGTTTTTGGAAAAGTTTTATTGCATTTGTTTTCCATATGGAAGCATTAACAGATTGAAAAGATGCAGCATTCACATTACTTCCAAAATGAGACATCCATTCAATTTCTCCTTCCCTGATTTCCCTCCCTTCCCCCGTGGCTTTGAAGCAGTCTAGCAGGTCAGTTTCCAAAAAAATATTTTAAACCAAGGAAAGAAAAGATTCCTTGGAAGTCACAGATGCAGCTGATTTGTGTATTTCCTCTGTTTGCAATTCATTTGATGAGCCCATGGGAGTTGTGAATCAAAAATATAATAAAATTCCTGCCTGAACACAAGATGTTGCAATTAACACTAGCAGTTGAAATTATGAATGGTTTAGCTCTACCTGTTTTTGGAATGCATTCTGTCCCTCCCACTTTTCATCACCACACAGTTCATAACAGCATGCATGCTCCTTACCATAAATATTTCCCAATTTCCAACCCTTACACATATATGTGCATGTGCTTACACACACACATGTATGCATAAACAGGAGAAAAGATTTACAAAGCTCTAAACCAGGGCAAAGCTAACAATATAGAATCAATCACCCTGGAACACTTACACATCCCATCAATATTAGTCTTTATAGTAATCTGGGCATTCATGTCAGTTTTTCACGTTAACACTGTTTAGCAGGCATTGCTCTAACAAGTCATTTACCAAGACAAACACACATCAAAAAACATGATTCTGCTATTCTAAACACTTGAAAATTAGCTTTCTTTCTTTCCTGGAAGTGTAAGGCATGTAATAATCCAAAGAGTCTTCTAAATCTGCCACAGTTATCCTAAAGGGGCAACAATTTCCTGCACACAAGGGAGGGAACAGATAAAATAATGCCAGAAAGATGGAATCAGTTCTGTGGCTGGAAGGAAAAAGGAGGGTGGAGTGAGAATTGGTGTTGGCAACTTTTAAGTACTTTAACTGTTTGTGGTCACCAGCTCAACTGGCTCGCTTGCTGTGCTGCCTTCTGGTCTTGCACCTTTTGGTACGTGAAGGATCTGCTTCCCTGTTCAAGTTCACTTAGGAAAGAGCAATGTGCTCCTTCAGGAAGTCCAAAGGTGTCTGTGTAGGGCTGTTGGCACTCACATGTCATCCACAGAGCTCATCACAGTCAGGAGACAGCATGAGAATTTACGCAGAAGAGGTGGGTCATAACAGAGAAGAGAGGATTCCCTTCACATTAATTATGCCATACAGAAAGCAAAGAGAAACAAATGCCAGTAAAGTTAATGTGATAAAAAAGAAAGGAAAAAAAAAAAAGGAAAAGAAAAAAAAAAAGCAGCAGTTTCAGCCAGAGATATAGAATTATCTAAAATGGTGGAACACAGGGCTTTTTTTCCTCTGCAATTATCAGCCATTTAATAGACATAAAAAAGTTCATTTTGCTTTTTGTTTTAAACATTCATGGAAAATTTGTAACAGTAGTGCTGTAATATGTTTCTATTTTAGTGGAAATGCTGGTCAGGAATTCCTCAGACCACATACTGGTACGGGTCTGCTTTTCCTTGGTCTGGTGTTGCGAATGGGCTAAGCCATGCTATAGAGAACGGATGGCCAAATACTGCTTTCATGTTCATCCATTTTGTTTTTTTAGCCCATCTTCTCTCTTCCTTTTTCAACTGTTCTATTCCCTGAAAACAGAAATATCACATTTTCAGTCAAATACTCAGGTTTTGTACTCTGGATTCGGGGAAAAGTCTATTCTCAATTACCCCTTGTCCAAAGGACAGAGTAAGAAAATACAAGTGCATCTGTACTGCCTTTCCTTTTCTTCTCACTGTTTTATATTTAAAAAAACTAAACCTAGAAGCTGTTCCTTGGAAATAAAATTGCTTTCATTTTCTTCAGACCTACATACTTCAGAACCATTTTAAGACCTGCCATCCAATTGCCTCTGATGTCAATAAAAAAAACCCCACTACTTAAAACCAAACAAAAACTATGCGCTTTAATGGCTGAATGCATTATGTGCTAACCAGATGGAAAAGTTTTAGAAGAAACCATTACAAGCTTGCAGACCAAAAAAAAAAAAAAAAAGAAAAAAAAAAAGAACCAAAAACCCACAAACCCAAAGATAATCTCTGTAGTGCTCTCAGATTCACCAAGCAAGTTCAGGAAATGCCCATGGCTCAGTGTAGCTGAGTCTCTCTGGTTCCTCTTCATGTGTCATTAGAATTGTTGCTAAAACATGCATGGGATGACTGCAGGGAGAGAGGGTTAAACAAGATACTGATTTGAACAAATCATTGGCATTGTTTAGTAAAGGTTAGAGGCAGAACAAAAATAAGCCATCAAGCAATCAGCTGAAACATTCACTAGTTAAACATTAAAAAGAAAATAAAAACCTATATTGCATCTGAAGCCCAGGAAGTGAATTTGGTCTTTCAGGAAAGCCATTTATGCCTGGCTGCTACAGAAGCACAATGAGTAAGAGCAGTCACTGAAGAGCATCACTCTCCCAAGGGCAGCAGCAGCTGGCAGATCACCCAGTTCCTTGACTCTGCATCTTTTGCAAGGCAAGGTTGCTCCTGACCTACATGTGTCTCCCACGCTACACAGTAATGCACTGCAAGGCATCGGTGTGCCTCAAATTACTGACGCTGGGAGCTCTGATGAACACAACATGGGTCAGCTGCAGGAGTTGTGCTGATCCCTGGTAATGTCACCTCCAGAGATAACAGCAAAATAACAGGGTTCTGGGTCCTTTCAGGCAGAAAGGAACCATCCTGGCAGGACAGCATACTCAAGATGAGGAATGAAGTCTCCCAGTGACTGGAACAGAAAGGCGAAAAAAGGGCAAGATACAGCCCAGTCTCTAAAATGCAAATTAGAACACTGCAAGAGAGCACACCAAGAGCACTTCACCTGGAATTATTGCTCTGCTCAAAACAGATTGCTTGCATACAGCTAGCTCAATGCTAGCAAACCAACAACGAGACGTTCCAAGAGCAGAATCCTTACTGGTACTGGTATATTAAAAAACCACCCAAAAATAAAAACCCACAACCCAACGGGGGAGACCATATTTCATTCTTTTATTTTAGAACGTGGCATTCATCCTTTAACATCTACGAGTCCCCAGAACTACATTGGAAGGGAAAATCTGGGGACTTATTTGGGCACCCAGCTGTAGGAAGTAGTTTCTAAAAATTCTTGACAGGTTCCAAAGATGGAGAAATTCAAGTGATGATTTCACAGGCAACATTGCTAACTGACACACTTACTGCTGAAGACAAGCTCAGCAGGATCCGTACCACACTGTACTTCTTCCTGGGGCACTCCCCATCAGAAAGCACAGTGCAGTCTTCCTCTGAACACAGACAGGCGGAACATCAGCCTCTTGCAGAAGCCAAGCATTAAGGAAAGCACTGCAACAAAGGCTCAGAACAATGGACTTGTACAGCATATAATGCCAGTCACAGCTCTCTGACAGCAGCAAAAACATCTACTCTAGCTTCAACTGGCCATGGGCAAACAAGGGGAAAGAAACCTAAAGGAGGCAGGGGAGGAAAGAAGAGCTGTCCCCCTTTTAAGACAACCACTTCTCTCCAGCCACTCTGATTAATTCAATTACCTGAGCGTGCTTGGTGAAGGGTGCAAGTATTCACAAGTGTGAGAACACCCCCAGGAGTCACCAGCTTCATCTTTGCAGAAGTGGGCAAATACATGGATTTAGGACTGTAATATTACTATATAATCTCTAATATGCCATCTTCAAATGGGAGATGGCTTGGTGGATTCGCAGCAGACTGTATCCAGCAGTTTCCATGAGCCTACTCTACTCCTATTTCTTTTTCCTTCTGGCAGGAGTTTTTGAACTGTTGAACAGGTAGTTAAGGCTGGAAAATCTTTTAGCCTAAAAGAAGAGTGTGGGTGTGCATGTGTGGGTGCGTGTGTGTTCCTCCCCCAACTTCGCGTCTTGGCTTTCCAGCCTTTCCAGCACATAAACCTGTGAATAGTGACAACCAGGACACACAGCTGAATTTCACACAATACCAATGTAAAAGCACTTCATTAAAGGGGAAAGGCTCTCCAGTCCATAGGGTTACTTGCCAGAGTAACCCCAGATACCTACGCCTACTTCACAGGAGGTACTGTCAACACAGCACCCCAGCCAGTACAGAGGGTACCCTGTGTACCACATGAACCCTCAGAGAGCACCAGCCAGCACTCTGCTAGCTCAGCTTTATTGCACTGGATCTCTCCTCAGAGGGTACATGGGAGTCCCTGTGCCATGAGGCAAAACCCTGTAACCCGTCACTGTTTCTACAAATGGTGAGAGACAAGAGTGTGAGACACCCACCGTTTCATCAGTGCAGATGGAGTGTACTTGGGTCCCAAACATAACTGAGGTGAAGATGAGAAATAGGAGAGCCTCAAAACACAAGAGGATGAGTAGAATCACTGTAGTTGGTGGAGAGAAGGAACTACATTCTGTGAAGACAAAACAATGGAGTTGGAAGGGTAGACACCAGGTAATGCACCTGCTGCAAAACCCCCGCTAAGCCACAAGTTTCCCATACCCAAACTATCAAATAAATTATATTAACAACATTCCCAGAAAGATACACTGGGAAGCTCTGACATTCAATCATAAAACAATCACTCCCTCAGATTTAAAAAAAGTGAAAGAGCCCACCCTGCAACACTTCAAGATTGCAACTTTCTTTTCCACTTCAGTGTTTCCCCAGCACACCAACTAGGATGCCATTCTCCTCCATTTCACCTGGAGGTTCTCTCTTAAATCTTAGACTTAACAGATTTTCCACAGTGATAAGTCCATTAAAAATCTCAAGCTGGCAGTCAGGACATGAGCATATGTAGCACCAACATAAAACCAGGGTGTGCTTCCTTTCATAACTGTTCTAAGCCACAACTTAAAGAAGGTCAGATTAAACCAAGTTCCTATTTTTCCTCATACTCAACAGTGCAAACCCAAGCAAGAGCTGAAAAAGAAACTCAAGAAGGTAATTAAGAAGAGCAGAAGAAATAATGTTATAGGGCCAAAGTCATAGTTGAGTGGTGCAAATACAACTGAGTGCTGTAAATGCCAGAATGTCTCCAGATTTTTCCAAAATCTAAGACTCTCACCAAAAGCCTGTATTTTTCTAATGAGATCTTAGGCTTAAACAGATAAACCATAATCATAAACTAACACAATCTGCACAAACACAAGGCAGCTGGAACAACATATCCATCTCTCCTAACAGCTCTGTTCTGCCACCTAAACCTGGGACAGGTAGGAAAGTGCTTTCCCCACAGGAACAGGCTCTGAGAAAGGACATAAGGGAAACTACCTTTTGATGTATCCTTCCTTTATGGCCCTGGCCACTGCAGTCAAATGCAGATGACTGCTGGCAACTTTTTTACAAAGTTTTGAAGTGCAGAACAATCTTTTCAAATTCAATTCACATGTGTATCTTCTGCAGTACTATGATCTAAAACCAGTCACTATACTGCATACCACTACTGAAATTCCAAGGGGAAAAACCCTTCTCCTTTTCCAAAAAAACTCACAAACAATACCTACATGTGCACACACGTTCTTTGACTCCTTGCTGTTCAACTCAGCATTACACTGAGGGTTTCCTATATCCATTTGTGGTTTTTAGGAACATACATAGACTGACTTTGTGAAAATGTACTCACTGATACTTCAGAGTGAATGCTGAAGTTTTTGGTTTCACTTTTTTGAGCTGCTTGGGCTCTGTTTTTGGTTTGTTGGGTTTATTTTTTTTCCGAGGAAAGGAATTGTTTGTTCTTGTAAGGGTGGATTTTTTGGATATGAGCAGCATGTTTTCCTGGCAGTCTCGCAAGAATGATTCACAGTACCCTTTTAAAAAAAGCATACACATTCTTCTTATCTTTTGCTGGCATTCAGGAAATTAGTGCTGTGTTCATGTCAACAGTAGGTTATTGCACACATACTCCTTAGGCATCTTTACATATCAGCTTTTTCCTAGGCACTATCAGGTGTAAGTTAAAAGAGGACTTTTCAGAACAGAGATTCCAGCAGCTCAAAAAGAATTATGAAGTCCCAGAAATGAGCATTAAAAAGACAAAAAAAAAATAGAGATAGCATAGCAGAACTTTGATAGCATTCTTCTGAAACAAGCCAACTGCATTTTAAGTTCTTATTCAAAGGATAATCTGTTATTTTAATAAGGTATTTTGTTTATACTCACTTGTCCAGTCTTCTTCAAAGCAGTACAAGAAGTGAAATCCCACCATGATTAGGGCATGCAGGGAAATCAGTGCTATATACATCTGAAAAATAAAGGATGTAATACAGATACCAAGTGAGTTCAAACAGGAAAATGCTAAATCTTCCCAACACTTTATTTAAAAGTATAGTGCTAAGATTTCAAAATAAAACCAAACCACAAAACAACTCCAAAAACCATGAAGCTCTCCCATCTCCCCTGAAAAAGCGCCATGAAGCTGGCAAATGCTGCAACTACACAGACTTGTTCTCCTTTCGAACAGCTCTGAGCAAGCACAAGGCAGATGCTGAATCCAACAGCAGCTGGATCCAAAACCCAGCCTCCTGTGTCCCAGAGTGGCCTTCCACACAGCTTACTGCCCTGACCTCAGCTGAGCACTGCACGACTTTCAGAGAGCAGTAACACTGATCAAGGTATCCTGTTGTCAAAGCTTACATCCTTGCTCTTGACAGCACTACAGTTTCCCAGAGAAACAACAGTAATTTTGTTTTAACCAGAAAATGCACTTTGTTTTCCAGCATGAGGTACAGAAAAATTATATTTTTTTAAGAAGAACTTTCTCTGAGGCAGACACTGGCTCAGAAAGTTTCTCTCAGGCTTTAATACTTTGTACTTAATAATTTTTGGTTTAAACCAGGTCTCAGCTTTGTAATAAAAACTGTATGTAACAGAGAGTTAGAACAAAAGCTATGTGTAATGTTACACATAGATTACAATTTACTAAGACAGGGCTAAAAAAATTACTCTTCTGAACCTACAAACTCTGACAAAAATAGGCATATAGCAGAAGTGAGAGAGGTTTTGTAACAAGAAGCACCTCTGGAAGCAGTAAAAGGCAATAGGGGAGCATTCTGGTTTTCCTTGCCAGTTAAGCATGCTGCTGTCCTTTCATTTCCTCATGTCAAAAAGAATATCCAAGAACAAAACCAGCAAACCTTATTTTGTTTCTCTCAACCAGATTAAGTCTTAAATACAGTCTGATAGAAAGTGGATATCAAGTTCTAATAGTAACTGAAATCCTTTTGAGAGGAATAGAACACCTAGCTTGAGTTAAAAAAAACCCCGCTTGCTCATAGGAAAGAAATGGGAATCATTTTGTTCTGTAATCCACATCCTTGCAAACCACACCACAGAACACTAGGCCTGTCATTTAACTGAAAATCTCCTCCTTTCTGCTTGGTAATATGAGAACATACTTCCTCAAACCTACAGATATCTCAGAAGATTTATTAATAAAACACAGCATCACTGAGACTCAGCCTTGTAATGTTCACACTACTCCCACAGGATATTTGCAATTCACTTTCATGAAACACTTTTCAAACCTTCCAGAAATATCCACTGTTCAAGTTTGTACTCCTGTTTTCTTACTCATGATGCTACAGATATAGTAGAAAAAGTCAAGCACCTCCTTGGTTTTCAAGTACAAAAATAAACCACTTGCATTTAAAAGGTGGATAATTCTTATCCAAGGGGATGCAGACTTCCCACTCCTTTTGAGATGCAGCAACAGCTCTTATTACATGATTCCACAGAGATATTTGTACAACTGTAATGTTTAGGAACCCTACACATGGCCTGGGATCCTACCAGCCAGTGTTTGGTGTAAAAGGATGGCCCCTCCCTCAAAGAGCTCAGCACCACAATACACTACTCGCCTTACAAAATAGGCGCTGAACAACCATCAATACAAACCCCTAAAAACCCTGACAAATGCTTCCTGTGATGCCTTTTCCTGTTGCTGTGGATGGATGGAGGGGGGGCAGGGGAGGTGCTTCTTAATTAGTGAAACAGAAACCTGCAGCAGGTCCCCACAAAGTTCTTCCAAAACATGAAGCAAGAGAACACCAGCCCTTGGAGCTGCTTCACAGACTATGCACGACATTTCAGCACTTCCCACTGGACAACCTCAAGCATCACCTGCAAAATACTTACTGTAAACAGTACAAAGTACTTCTGGTTATTCTCTCCTACACAGTTATTGACCCACGGGCAGTGGTGGTCCATTTTCCGAATGCACCTCTTGCAAACACTGAAAGAGCACAGGTCTTCATTAACGCCACTTTTCATTCCAAAACACAAGATTTTACTGGGGTTTGGGGGACAAAGAAATTCAGCTAAAGAATCAGAAGTGAAATCTGAACATAGGAGAATTTACTTGCCACCACATTTATATTTGTGGTTTGCTCCCTTAACTAAGCCTGTTCAAAATGAACCATAAAATACCAAACCACCATTGTAAAAATTAATGCCACACATCAGTGGTTCTTTCCAAAATATGGTTTGAACAACACATTCAGAAAGATGGAAAAAAGTCTGTGATTTTGTTTAGTTTTAATCTATTTAGCTTGTAAAAATGTCTACAGATTAAAACTAAACATAAATCTAAATCTAAACTAAACTAAACATAAACAAAGATACAAAAGTTAGTAATGAATAAAGATACTTCTCAGAGTTGCTAACAACAGACTCGGGTTTATTTGCCAACATTTGCTGGTAGCAGGAACTTGCAATCAAATAAGGCATTAGAAAAGATTCTTGACATCAAGGTAAGCCACATACTAAAAGAAAATAGTTGTGGCAGTCAGTTAGGAAGATGGTACCACAACAGACATTCAAGGTGAAATTAGATGTTAAAGTACTTCACAAAACCAGACTAATGAAATCAAAATTCAGATTCTTGCCAGCGTGCAAGTTGTGGCTGGAAGTCAAATAATTGAAACATTATTACTTTATATATTACTCTGAGTATCATTCTGCTTCAACACACATAATAAAGGAAGTCTTTTTCTCTGCTGCTTTCTCATATGATAGGAGATGAAAGGCAGTCTCCTGATACCACATTGAACAAACAAGCACAGAAATCAAATATGAAAAAACACAAAACCCCAAAGCAAACAAATAATGACCCAGAAAGGAAACAGCCATTCCAGAACAATTCTGGCAGCAATTAAACAGAAAGGACTAAATGCTCTGCTAGTTTTACTTTTCTTCTTATAACAAAAAGTATCTTGACCTTAATATAAATAATAAACTTCAACACCCAAACACTTAAGGGAAACTCAAACAAAAACATAAATATGTTCTTATCAGCATGTATGAATAAATAATAGCAAATCTCTCTGTCAGAACAGCCTTTCACTCACTTTAATTGGTGGGAGGGGATAATCCCCAAGGATATCTGCTATGCATGAAAAACAAATTAGTTGCTATAGGCCTGATCCTAAATGAAAGTCCAGGCAGGCAGACCAGGAGCTCCTTCTCCTCAGGCACTCAGGCAAACATGGGTGCCCTACTACCTGTCAGCCCCACGTGCAGTGGGAAACAAGAAAAAGCCTCATTTTGCCAGAACAAGCAGCTTAAAATTATTTGGAGCTACATGGGGTCTAAAATCATCAGGCACAGCAAAAGCAATTTATCTGCCAGGTAATGTACTTTGTAAGACAACTCTCTATTATTGTGATTTTAAAAAAAGGAAGGGGTAAGGTGAGGAAGATGATGAAGGAAGAGGATGCCTCCCTGTGTGCAGGTGTGCACACACTTCCCTTGGGCTCTGGGAGAGGTGAGTACCCACGCAACCCTCCAACTGCTCCTACTGGATGATGAAGGAAGAGGATGCCTCCCTGTGTGCAGGTGTGCACACATTCCCTTGGGTTCTGGGAGAGGTGAGTACCCACACAACCCTCCAACTGCTCCTACTTCCCTAGAGGGACTACCTGAAGCAGCCATGCCACCGATGTGAAAGAGACAGGAGAGGAAGCTGGGAGGGGAGTTTTATTCCATGTACACATACCAAAAACAGTTGGATGACAGGCAGAACAGGAAGCTAGCTGGTGGAAAAGGAAACACAGAAACCACAACTAATACTACAGGGAGCAGGGATTGTCCATACTCAGACACTTCCCCCATTCAACCACCCAGCTTCCAAATGCTGCCAGGACTAATTTACTGGGCACAGGGGACTCACCAAACAGCACATTCATCAAAAACACCCTGGTCCCTCTGGCATACAGCTAGCAGTATCTCCTACTGATGCATACACTCAACCTTGGTGTCTTAAAGTCTAATAAATCTCCCTAGGCCACAAAAAAAAAGTCTGACTGAAGATTCTCAATAGTATCAGTGGTCAGTGGATCACATTCCCAAACCTTAGTGTCTAAAAACTTATCTTAAAGGACAGAATAAAGGACAATGGTGATAAGGTCTTGTGTTTAGACAAAGTCCTTTTCATTTACCTACACTGTGAGTCATCATCAAGACAGCATTTTAGATGTGAAGTTTCATTCATAATTGAAAAGCTGTCAGAGGGGATTTTACAGCAGCATTAATAAGTGATAGGCATGACCACATTGCTCCTGCTGAATAACCGACTCCCGATTTTCATTAAAATTTAAAAAAATAACGAAAAACAAAAAAAAAGAAAAACATCTGCAAACTGAAGCTCTGAAAACAAACATGAAAAAAGCAAACAGCAGGACAAGTTTGCTCAGCTCATTATCACATATTTCCCTCCCCACAAGACCACTGCATGAATCAGCACTAGCCCAGGTGCGAGCTCTCTCTGTATGTATTGGTTTTTGAGTAGGCAAGGAAGTGACACCAGTGCAAACTTATTAACTACTTACTGGAAAGCAGGTTCGCTTGCTTTAAAAGCAGAAGAGAATTTTAGGAAGTAGTTATTTTTTTTGCTCACTGCCTTTAGTACTAAAAAGCTCACTACCAGTTACTCTCTTCCGGGAAGTTTATCCTACCAGAAAAAGAAAGGACATGACAGATCAGTAGGCATACTGATCTATCACACAGCACAAAAACAAAGTCACAGTACTCAACGAAAATGTGGAAGTCTGAACTCTTAAAAATATATATACAGTTACCTGCACTTCAGTTTTAACTTAAATATCACTTCTAAATAGAATACACAGTTAGACAAATGGATTTGTGAATAAAAACAAAAATGGAAAAGACACTGTCCCTTTGGGAGACATTTTATGGATTTCTATGCATTTTGGTATAGAATGTCTCTTTTCAAGTATTGTTTACATGACAATTTATGGAATGTCAGTTAGAAGTCTGTAACCAAGACAGCACTCAAAAATTGTGTTTCTCACTTTGCACGAAGCAGCTGCAGCCTCCTGTACATGAAAATTTGTCAGAAAAGGTATGAGATTTCTTCTGAGAAGCTTATATGTGTCTGGTACTATTGGCTACAGAATTTGTATGCCAATCCCTCAACTGACCCACTCCAGTCTCAGACTGCAATAACAAGGCACACTGGTGAATAATTCTTGAGGTCTTGATGAAACAGCCCTCCACAGAACAGACTTTACCTGCAGTGATGTGCTCTGTCGGGTTTGATGCTACAACACTTTGGGCACTTGTAAACCACCTGTCCTGGCTTTAGCTGTAAACTCTCAATGAACTCTTTTGTGGCATTACCTTTGGGTACAGCACCCTGCAGGGAAAAAAAAACAAACCAGGAGATTAACTTGTGCACATTATGGTTGCTAAGAAGAACAGGATGACTTAAAACTATGGGAGGGGCAGAAAGAAAAAGAAATAAAAGCTTGCCTAAGATCAACAGTTTCAAGAAAGGCAAGAAGATTCAGAAAAGAAATTTAAATGTGGTCTTAAAATATGGAACCACATACTTACACATAATTTTGGTGGGGTTTTTGTTGTTTTTTTTTTTAAACATAAATAAACCTCCACTTAAGCAATTAGTCTTTTGTAGTCCTACAGTAATCTTAAAATATTTAAGAATCCTCATCCATCTTTTCACATCAACAAATGTATCATGTCAGTGCTTCCTATCACACACTGAAAACTGCAGATGTTTTATGCCAGTAGAAGCAGCTTCTTCAGAAGTATTATTGTGTAAACTAAGAGTTGCTGGTAAATAACTCATGTATTTATAGTTATGCTTCCATTGTGTATTTGCTATTTAAATTGGGGGTTAACATTCAAACAGTGAACACTAAGAATTGTCACACCTGAATAAGACCAGGTAAAACATTCTTAACTGTGCAATTTCCACTTTAAAGTCTATCTTTAAATAGGTAACATATTGCTGCTATAGGAGCCCAAGTTCATGAGTTTCCAGTCTTTATAGGGACAAAAACTTGCTCCAAAAAAAAAACCAACAAAAAAAACCCCAAAACAACAATCAAACGAAAGAAACACCCTCTGCTCAAAAAAAAAAAAAGAAAAAAAAGGCGCCATGAAACATGGTGTATGAAATCACTGCTGGTACATTGGCACAATTTACTCCTCTGAATTTAAGGCTTTTTTAATTGAAATAGAAACAGAGAAGCAATATTTCAATAGATTTCTAACAGAAGAGTCTCCTTTCAAAACATTTATACAACCTCCTAAAAGCAGTAAACAGGAATGATACACGAGTGAGAGAACTGCACATTAAACCAGTAGTATGAGGCTTTTTCAAGCAGTCTTTCGGGGGTTTTTCCCCACAAAAACTCCCAACACGCCTGACTAATTTAAAAATTACCAAAACTAATTTCCACAAAATGCTACAGCTCATGTTCTTTCTCTTCAGTATGCAGCAAAGCTCAAAACTTTAGGAATGCTTTTAGCAAGGACCCATTGAAAGCAGTTCCTGAAATGCAGGACACATGCTATCAATTGTGAAGAACTGAGTTGTTAATTTATTCATAATAAGAATTCTGCTTGTTTGCCTTAGCAGTGCTTTTTGTTTCATTCTGATCCTACATACACCCCTGGTTCCCCATGTCCTGGAAGCTTCCTTAATCCCAGGCTCACTGTCTGCCAGGTGTTAGTGCATCCCTTCTCTGTATCTTCCCTTCTGCATTTTATTTAGCTGAATGCCTCATTAAAAAAATGAAACAAAATCCCACTGTCTCTCCATCCACATACATAAATCCCATCTCACACTAGGAATTAACATATTTTTCCCAATTAGTCTCAACAGAAATTATATCTGCTTCTCCAACACTGCTCCAACTAGCCAATTTCAAAATACAGCTTTTGTTTCACAAGAGCTGCTGCTGCTAACTCTGCAAAATAATTCCAGCCACCTGAAGGTCCCTAAGCATTAAAATCACACAACATACAATAATTAGCAACCACCCTTAGGATACAAAAACTATCTAACAAACTGCTGCAGTCCTCTATTCCTGAGTCCAGTGACCAGAAGTTTCAGAGGCTGAAGTACTGCTTACACTTCTGCCCTGCAGCTGTGTCTTTACTACAAATTGTGAGAATGCCCCAAATCAAGCCATTTCTGCAGTGCTGGGGCTTCTGGAAGATCTGGAATCTAAGAAACAAAGATCATACTGAAGTCTCAAGAGCACCTAACGAGGTTTCAAGGGGGACAGAGTTATCAGAGGAACATCATCACTCCCAACAGCAGCAAAAACATTTTTGAGGAAGGAGACAGGAGAAGTCTAAACTTGTCTTTCCTTCCACTGACTAGTGGAGATGGGGTTTTGAACTGAGCCTACTGTCCAGAGGTTATTAAGCAAAATGAACCATCACAGGCCATTCAGAATTAGCATCATAGTGCTAAACTTTGTATTGTCACAGACTGAAAGATGAGGAAGTAGCAGATCTGATCTCTCAAAGCAATGTCCTAAGGATACATACAAGGGGATCTCACAACTTTGATGCTTCCAAACTTGCCTAAGAACTGCCATCTCTTAGCATGCTCAGACCATATTTATTTCAGCATTGTCCAATACACTCAACAAAATCAGTAGAATGAGAGATGGTAACACAGCTTTTCAAAACAACACATATTCTGCTCTGTTCTGCTGAAGCAATACTTGCCAAGGCAGACAACCAAAACCAGCTTTTCCAGCTTTCCTGTTTGTCAAGACACAACAAGCCACAAACACGAGGTCTGCCATTGGGGAGAAAACAGTACCAGAGAGAAACACTCTCCTTCCCAGTGCAGAAAGAGGAGCTGCTCACACACCAGGAATCTAACGCTGGGTCCCTGACTTAGCATCCGACTTGAGTGGGACGAAAAATTAGCATACCACATACCTCACTCAGCAGGCTGACACACAAAAGTTATTTAAATCTGCCACTCACTCAGCAACTGATTTACCCAACATCTAGCAGACAAGAAAAACACCGCCTGTTTCTTTCCGAGACACACAGAGAGAGGTGTATACTTACTGGATCTGTCAGCATAGCACGAAAATGTGAAGCCAAAGCGAGGAAAGCCAAGGTGTTGAACAGTGTGCCATTGATGACACTATAAACATAATCTCTCGATGGAACTAGCATGACAAGAAGGACTACAAAGTCGGCATAGAACACCAGCATCCAGGTAACGACAGCACATGCAATACCACAGCCATCTCGAATAAACCACATTGTTCCCAGGGAAGCGCGGCTAGGAGGTGGAACACACTTTTCTGGCTGGAGGTATTCAGGTGTCCTTTCAATATCTCTGAAGCGGTGGAGTGGAGTAATCATCATAGGCTATTATGTCCATACTTGCATCTGAAAGAGAGTCAGAAACAGTGCTCACTGCTCTGCCAGACATCCAGACCTCTGTTCACATAACGGCATGGTCATCACATGGGAAAATTGCAGAAAGTGAAATGAAAAAGCAAAAAAGGTAAATAAATCAAACATAAAATAATGGATTGGGAAACCACACTCTTGCGCTTATCGGAACACTCCTTACTCAGAAGACTCTAAGTGCTTTTAAGAAGTGCTTAATTACACACTAGGTCTACCTGTGTGCCACCTCCACCTCCCTAAGTGGAAAGGCAACAAGCATTTTAATGAAGAAAAAGTCATCAGGTAGGAGCCAACAGGAGCGGCCACAACAGGAACTGAAGCAAGAACTCGGCACTGTCACGTGAGGGAAGAAAAGTCCTGTCACAGCTGGCAGGGTCCCTTTTTTTCTGCTTCATATTTGGGAAAGGGAAGGGTCTTTCCTACACATACTGGGAAACTTAGCAAGTGGAAGAGCCTTCCTTTCTCCTTACCCACTGACTCCCAGCTTTGGGGTAAAAGGGCAAAACCAAACAGCTGTACAGTCTTATCCAGATTTGCAGAAACTGGATAAGACGCAACTCAGAAAAGATCTTGACAGAAACTTCTAGTCTTGGCTGGAGGATGTAATTTCCCAACAATAGCTGTGTCCCACTCCCACCTCCTCCTCTGGCCTTACATCCCTTGCAAGTCTTCTGCTTTGCCATGCCTCTCCCACCACCTTTGCCCCATCCCTCAACAGCATTTGTTTTGCTTCCCATTTTCCAGCCAACTTGACATTACTGTAGCAAGAGGACCAACACTAACATTGCGCTGTCCTCTCCTCTCCAGCTCTGCAGATACCTTGTATACCCAGAGAGTAAGAGCCATCTTGGAACCAGGAAGAGTAATGCTCCAGGTACATGCCATCCTTGTGTTTCAATGTAACTCCCACCAAATGTAGGCATTAGAGAAAACAGAGAGGGTACTCAGAAGTCTTTGGCAAGGCATCAATCCATCTGCACTCAACCCCTCCACCACTCAATGCTGAGCACACCTGGAATGCTACACTTTGAAAGCAGCTCTTTACACACCCAGCAATCTCCTCCAAACACACTTCTACTCAGAGTATTTGCTCAGTGCTCTAAATGCTTCCTAACACTACACCCTCTAAAGACCCACCTTCTACAAAAATGGCTGCAATAATTCTACTACCAAATACACTGAATTGCAGATCCCTGAATGGAAGGTATCAGCCTCCTGCTATTTCAAAATATGAGGCTTATTCTCCTGGCTTTGCAAAACAAGAGTGTTTGTTATGTCATTCACATTCAGAGAAAATGTTCACCACTAATTATTTTTTCAGCCAAGAAAGTTCACCCTAAAGCTAATTGTGTCATTAATTCTTTAAAAATGGATATATTTTACATAAAACATAGTGAGAGAACTACAGAAATCCCTAGGACTTCAAACTTTTCTCCAAATTTAACAGCTAAGTTCTATCAAGTACAAGAAGAAAGCTCTACTCATCTAAATGGAGATGTCATTCCCCTACCACAACAGGGAAGGAGATGATAGTTTACTTTTCAGCTGTTCTTTTAAGAAGACCAAATTCATACGTGGACAATTATTCTTTCACAACTGAAGAATAAGGTTATTAATGAGCAGGATGATTAATTACATCCAAGAGCAGAAGTGATGAGTGTTGTGCGCCTGAGTGTGAGTGACACGAAGAGAGGTACTGGAACTGCTGTGGCAGTGACAGCGAGAAGCAAAAGCCAGGAGCACAAACTTCCTAGGTGCACAGAAGCAGATGAACTAGACAATTCAAAGTATTTGTTTTCTAACACAACCTGTATAAATAAACTAGGAGAATTAGGTATTTTTTAATCTTTCCACTTTGAACATTTAGTATGCTGCCAAGCGAGTTTAAGATGGTTTATGAATCTGAAGAAAGTCACGTGGATTAATGTTAAAGCGTATCAGTCCTGTATTTATACACACATCACACAGAAAAGAAATATAAGATAAAAATGTTCTTGTGAGGCTATCATTTACTTCAACAAGAAAAAAGCCCACAACAAAAAACCCACTCCTCATTCACAAAATTCACATAACACGTTGTAATTACTTTGTATTGTAACCACAGCTATAATGTAGCCTCGTGATTTCTGATATTTAGGAAGACAAGCTATGTAATTTTTGTAAATAGTGATTCCCCAAACAATCTGGCAGTCTAAGTTCAGATAAATCTATACCTCCTAGTATATGTATACCTTTTCTCCCGTTTTTCACAACTGCTGTAAGGAGTTCACACAGACATAACAAGTATTTCAAAGACTTAGTTCTTCCACTCCCTCAAGGAAACAGGTTAACCTTCACTGCGTTGTTTAATAATCTTATTAAAATTGCTATGCTTGTTTGCCAGCTCAAAATAAAACTGACATAATTAAAGACTCACACCTGACAACAGTGTTTAGTTGAGAAGAACATCACATTACACTAAAAAGTAAGAAAGAAAACTGTAATTTAGGTGTTCAACTTTCAATCGCAAGTTTAGACTTGACACAACAGGTGCAGTAACAAGCTGGGACAGCCCTGAACACAGACTCTCAGGATTTTCTGCCTAGACTCCGAGCCTTTTTTCTCCCCTAAGGTTTTGTATTCCAAAGCAAAGGAATCAAACAGTCACAGGAAAAGTAAACTCCTATTTAAGAAAGGAATCAGCCTCACAAGTCACCTTAAGGTCAGTATGAGCAAAGACTGACTGAAAGCTGAACAAATACACAGTCATTAAGCCGTGGGTTTAGTCCCGAACAGCACACTTCAGCAGTAAAATAAAAATTATTCTCTCTTGCAAGTGCAGGAAGTACAGTTTCACTCCAATAAAAGTTCTACAGCTCTCTCTCAGATATATTATGAAGCTCAACTGGGGAAAAAATAAAAATCTATTGCTGTGTAACTGTCTAAGGAGAAACTGGAGGGAGCCCTGAGGCCCCCTCACTCTCAAAGTCCGGAGACTCAACTCTGCAGTGAGTTAAGAGGACAGAGCACAGGCCCCTGATTACGGCTGGAGGAAAATTTTGTTATTTAATGTACTCTGCCATTTAATGCTTGCTTTAGAGGCCTCATTAGGCAACAAAATAAATCAGTACATAAACACCATACATTGTTTTGAGAAATACATATGTGTTTTAGTGCCTATTATCTTAAAAGTCAAGCTATAGGAGCTTAAAGTCTCAGCTTCTCTCCTACATGACCGCGGTTAGTGAGGTTTTTTTAATTCCTTGCTCTTATATACACAAACATCTGTTTTGGTTTATGTTGTCCAGTTTGGTATTTTCATATAAATAATAGAGCAAGCCAAAAAAAAAAAAAAAGAAAAAAAAAAAAAGAAAGTTGTAGCAGGGTGGAAGCAGTAACTTGCCCTAACTGGTCTGCCCTTCAATCATGCTGCATATGAACTTAATTTATAAAACAGATGGAATATGTCAGCTCCTCCTGCTCTGGAGCAAACAATATGTAAACAATGCAGGCAAAGGGCTTAAGGACTTAATCTTGGTGTCAGGCTACAAGGGAGGACACTAGGTAAATGTGAGATACAATGACAATATACACATCAATTCAGCTTAATGACATGACAGAGCAAAGACCTTTTTTGTTTCTTTTTGTCTGGGAGGCATTTGGCAATACAAGAACAATCAAAAAACATGTAATACATAAGTTAGAAATGTAAATAAAAATCCACTTCCTGCTACAATGAACACTTGAAATATGCTATTACACCCTATATAAACTGTCTTTTTACCATAAGAGCCATGTCAAAAAAAATCTGGTTTTTAATCGCCTGTGACGGCCAAAGAATTTGCTAAGAATGTACAAACAAATGATGTGGGCCTTCACCCACGAAGTGCCTGAAAGCTACCTGAGGTTCTGATGTAAAACTGACAGCAAGCTTAAAACCACCATCATTGTGAACCTGCTGATTTTCATGTAATTATTCATGTTAGTGAAGTCAAGCACATGGGTATGACTTGCAGAACTACAGCATTACTATGTACATTGCAACCATTTCCTCTATTAAAAGTCCATTAACACTAAACTTTGGGAAAAGGTTACATTTTCATTCTGTCATACAAACTAGGTGAATTTCAACTACATGAAAACAATACTGGGAAAAAAAAGAATAAAAAGAAGAGAGATAAGGGCAGATCATGGACTTTTTATGATTTCAGTCTGATTTTTTATTTACTTTAGAAATACTTCCAAACAGCTTTTATGACACACAGAGTACCTTGATAGCTGACAAATAATAGGAAAGTTAAATTTTTATCATCAAAAGAAAGCAGATACACATAACTAGCCTTACTATATTCACTACAGCTACAGCAAGCAATCTAGATCCACAGGACAGATGTCCTTTTAAACAAAATCAGCTAGCTCCAGACAGATGGACAGAAACTGCAGGAGAATTCATTTTTATTTCATTTCTTCTGTACATAGAACTGCATAGATTAAATAAATTAAAATACTGCATATTTAATCTTCCTTTGTATGAGACATAAGAGAAGGTGAGTTTCCCAACTAAAAGGGTTTTTACCTATGCTTCTCCTGCCACACTTCCATGCAGCCAAAATCCAACAAGCTTGCGAAAACGTGCCGAAGCAGAGGTAATAAGAAAATATCAGTATTTATATGTATTTTTTCTAATGGCTCCTGCGAGGCCTAAAAAGCTTTTATCTGATCTGCAGGAGGGCAACAAAACAGGCCAGCTATGCTGAGAATTTTTGGCAGTCTCCTGCAGATTCATCCAGATATCCATTGGCATGGCAGTTTCCAACCTCTGGTTTACAAAACCCTGGAGGGTCAATGGGGCACATCTAACAGGTCTGTGAAAGGCAGCTAAAAAAAGCAAACCTATTATTAGCAGGCTCAAATTTGCTACAGAGAGCTGTACTTCCATTGGCATACTTTCGGGACTCCACACATGGTTAAAAATACCAAACAAACAACAAAACAAAACAAACCCCACCTCAATTTGGGCTAAAAACCTCAACGGGCAGAAACCTCCTCCTGGGTTACAGTGGCAAAGGCAACAGGGAAGAAGCGGGCGCGGAAGTTAACGCTGCTCTTACAGACACCCGATGACTCAGATCGAATTATCGCAGGGCAAAGTCGGCGCTGCCAGCCCTCCTCCAGCCACCCCAGGGGCAGGGAACAGCGTTGGGCCTACCACAGATACTTCTTCACTTTTCTCCTGGAAATTCAGGTTACGTTAAGGAGTATAGTTACAGCCTAAATATTACATTACCAACTATGCATCTGCTTTTAGCAAAAGGCTCAAAAACATCTCAAGATTCTCCTGAATCCTTTGGCTCCTGAAGTCAGGCAATTTCAACACTTTCAGTTCCCATACTGAAGAAAAATGGCGTAAATAAATCTTTAAAAAATTACAAGGCTTAAACTAAATTTATGTTTCCTGAGGGTAAAAGCACAGGCTTGGATTACCTCCCTTGAAAAGGGGAATAGAGGACGTAAAACCACATGGTAACCAATTTATAACATTTTTCTATACATAAAGGGAGTAAAGTGGCTGCACTACAATGCTTTATAGTAATTGTTTACAAAACTGTTTATAACATCAACGATTTTGATGCTATTTTCTATTTTTAATTTCTTTCTTACTTCAATGATGTCACATATGAACAAGACCTTAGTAAAAATGGCTCATGCTAAAATCATACTTTTATTATTTTTATTAGAAGCATCTTATTAGAGCGTAAGATTTAATTGAAGTCATGTCTTCCTGAAAAACACATTTGAATAGGAGTGCAAATACACAGAGGGAACTTCTCCCTAAGGAGAGAAAGGGGAGGGGGAAATTACCTCAAAGATGTCCGTCATATCTAGAAACTCCATCCTGAGGGCTTGGATCGGGCTGCGCCTCAAAAGAGATGCAGCCACATAAGGCACAAACCCCTCAGTACTCCTCTAATTTACATCAGGGTAGACAAGAAGCAAATTCAACAGTGCCAGAGGAATTCCATTAGTAGAACTGAAAGAAAAATAAGGCAAATTTTTCTGAATTATGAATACAGGGGTTTCCCTATCCTGATGCTTGTGGTATGCAGTCTCTCAGGGTGGATGGAACAGCTTCCTGTTTAATGTCTGTAACATTACTGTTTAACTAATGGACATGTATTGTATAAATAAATTATAATGCAGTAAAGACTGCCCTAAGAGTCTGAGTTATCTGGTGACTGCACCCCCACCAAAAGGCCAGTCAGCTGCTAGCCTGAGCAAAGGAGAGCAAAGACAATGTAGTTACTGTCCAAGGTACAAAAACACTGGACCACTGGATGAGTGACAAAATTGGGGCAACATGTAGAAACAGGGCACAAATCACAAGGGCACCAGGACTGAGGTCAGACTTGGATCTGACTTGGTCTGATCACAAAGTCAGTGATCTTAATAAGTCTTTCATCAGAGATAGAAGGTACTTTATAAAACCGTCATTAAGCAATGAACCATTGCAAAAGAACTGGTAAGTTTTTAACTATCAGAGCTGCAAGGGAAACAGAAATTCTGCCACTTCAATCTCAGAGTTTCCCAATAGATCAAATATACACAAGCCACTTAACCCATGTCAAAAGAGAAATATTAATCCTGAACATACCATCCTTGTTGCACTGCCACTTATCTAAAGTTAAGCATTGGAAGGAAAGAGCAATCGTGCAGGAAAGACTGCACCAGGAAACAGAAAACAACAGATGGGGATGTCATGCTTTCCAACAGCATTGCAGTTATCCTGAATGCACAGCCTTATGAGAGACAAAACAGGAGAAACTGTCCTGGTCTTCTAGACAGCTTTGCAATTTACATGCTGACTCAGGACTTAAAACAGCAAGCCACTGGATCAGGGGAATGTAAATTCTCAATTTGTCCTTTATCAACACTTTTTTTTTTTTTTAAGAAAGACAAAAAGTAAAGGGGAAGGTTTATCTATAAAACTGGTATAATTTTTAATTTCAATTTAAAAAATCACACAACTTTCATGGCATAAGGAATATGTTTTGCAAAGCAGGAAAGAGCTGCAGCTTTAAAGTTTTAATCATAATAAGATGCTGACAGAACCCTAGTCTAAAAAAATACTTCAACTACTATCTTTCAAGGCAGAAAGAATACTTTAACTACCAAACATACGTTTTCACTCAAGATGGTCTATTGCAGGATTTGGCTCTCACCTGCTTTTGCTACAGCCCCCTCTTCACAAGCATGAACAAGTCACTCACTCTCTGATTTTATTCCCCTGCCTGTAGCTTATTATTCTGCCTTGCCACATATGGGTAGGTAAAGATGTAGATATAAAGGCTGTAAGGCATTTAGATTTCAAATCTACAATACTACACCTAAGCAGATCCCTAAGCCAACTACATAAAGCACACAGGGCATACACTAAAATAGCACATTAAAAACACAGGAACCAAAAAATTATCACCTCTATCCTGCAAACTTAAAATCACAACTAGAAGAAACATATGCTGCTACTTCCGAGAACTGGAAAAACCTGCAGGTTCAAAGTTGCTGTAGGTTAAAGCTTTTGAAAGATAGCAAAGAACATCTGAGTTGGCAAACTAAGCATTTCTTGTTTTGCTCACTTTAGCGCTGGCAAGCAGAAGGGATCCTTGCTGCCATAAAAAATAGCTTCTGTGTGTAAACCTTAATTTTCTTTTGAAATACAAAGAGTTCAAGACAAGACCAGCTACCATATATAATATATTCCTTATCTATTCTGTGCTGTATTGGACATCTGTAATTCAAGTGGCCACTGCAAAGAACAAAGATGCATATCACATTACCTACCTTTATCATCTGCTACAGTCCTCTCTATAATCTATGGTATGGTACACTACTGCCTTCCCACTAAGCCTGTGTATGTCTTTTTTTTACTTTTTTTTTTTTCAAGAGCATAGTATTTTACACTACCTTTACTCACTCACACTGTCTCAGCTTCAGCCCACTTGTTTTAACTTCTGCATGCTGCACCACAGTTAAGATTGGTCACCCCTGTCAGCTCTGCATTATTGCAAAACTCACAGCTGAAATGCCAAACACACCATCCACCACCAGCCCAGGAGCAGGAACGTCAACAAAGGTCTTGCATTTCCTCTCATTCAACATTCCTCTGTTGTCGAAGGATCTTAACCTTAACAGTGAGTCTTCTGTGTCCTTTTTTTACTTGCTGTTTTACTTGCTCCTGGAATAGCGTTTCCCAACAGTTTTCTAGCTGAACTCTGCTGCTGTACTCTTCCCTCTCATTTCCTTACCTTCCCATAACTATCCCCTCTTTCTTTTTCCCCTCTCCTCCTGCACTCCTACCTCTTCCCCTGTAACAGCACGGGTTCTGTAAGGTCATCCTGTAACCCGGTGGTGCAAAGAGAGATATGGGGCTATAAGCCTCGACAAATCTCTCGCTCCCCTCTCCAGAAGCACTCCCAAGCAGCCCCCAGAAGCAGGCGACAGGAGTTAACCACCAGTGCTCCCATGCAGTGAGCCAGCAACCACCTGCACTTGGCCTCTAACACCTTGCACCTCACTAGCAGGGAACTGCTGCCATGTGGGGAGGTCTTTGGCACCCACACGCCACAGACAAGCTGGCTCGCGTTTTTGGATTCCCTCTCAAAAGGACAATGTGTGAAGTGTTACTGGCAGACTTGCTGCACTGCAGCTCCAGGCAAGGGCTATCTCCTTTCCTTACAGCCTGCACAACCCAGGAGACACACAGCTTCAATTAGGAAAGCTTTAACGTCTCGTTTTCTTGAATACAACCCAAAGCTTCAGATCAGTTACATACACAGGTTAAATATGATGTTCCAGGTACAATCAGTCACATTTAGTTTGCTTCCAGCAGCTAAGCACAGGATGGGGGAAATAAAAACTGACAACAAGCTATTCTGTTATGTCATATTTTACATTATCTGCTGCCTTCTGACAGGAAGGCAGAAAAACTGTATTCCCAAATATCGCCCTAAGAAAAAGGTCATGTCTACACTGCAGAGGGATCAGAGAAAAGCATAAGCTCAGCCAACTAACATCTGCAGAGACTGGCTGAGCTACAGCCAGTCCATTTTCAGACTGACACCACTGTGAGTGCCCATCTAGTCTCCTCTACAGGAGAGATGTCCTGTTACAGCTGTAGGGAAAAGTCTGCTCAGTAAAACTGGCTCCATGAGCAAGCCTTCCTGAAATAATGCAACACACAGCTTTAAACTGCATGGACTATGCAACACTGCTGGCTCCTGTTCTGCTGAAGGTGCACAGCAATCCACCCACTGAGAAAAGTAAATTCATATTAGGTAAGAAAAAGATTCACCATAGCTAAGCTACCACCGCTCAGGATACACACATACTGCTGAAGACTGTCAGCTGCTCCCCTTTGCTGATGCAAAGGAAACTGCCCAGAAAAAACAGATAACAACTTGGGCACAGCAGACCTGCATTTGCTGAGGAATTAGGCATTCATCTTCTTACAACCCGCTCCCATTATGTGGATTGAATTACATTTGTGTACTTGTACAACCAAGCAAGCAATTTCAAACTGAAATAGACACCCTTGTATGTAACTACATCACTTAAAATTAAAAGGAAGGAGAAACCTACATGAGAATACCCAGTAGATGTTACTGCTATAGGTCCTTAATGTCACAACAAGTGTTTTGGGTTTTAGGCAGACCTGATATTTGCCCTTTCATAAACCTATAAACACACGAGACTTTCTGGGCCGCACCTTCTAAATCTCAATGAACATTCAGTCAGACACAACTTACTACCAGCAGCAGGTCCCTCTGGTGTGACAAACACTATTGCATCAGTGAGGCAGCACCAAGAGCTACGCTGACAGTCATAGCCTTTGAAGGAGCGGATCTTTATTGCACACGGGGCTGCATTTTTAAAAGACGTAAGAATGGCGTGGCTCCCCTTATGATGACTCTTATCACTGAAATGCCTGTAACATTATGTAAAAGACTTGTTGCTTTCATTAAGCAAAGGAAAACATGGTCCTCACTAATGCCTTGCTGCGTACACCACAAGACACCCAATGCAGTCACTCACCGCAAGTCACCAGTCCCTCCCCTCTCTGTGATTTCACCATATCAGAACAATCATCCAAATTTGGGCTCCTTTCCCACAGATCTGACATTCCGCACGCACCTTTGCTGTGCCAGGAGTCTGGCACACTGTCACTCTGTCTCTCTCATGTTGAGAAACACAGTTTATCTTTTCTGAATCGGGATCAAAGGAAAGAGATCTCAACGAACTTTGCTGTCCATCCCACATCCCTCAATGGCACACACCAAGTGGAGAGCCCATCAGGCTGCCGCCTCCTCCTCCCCAAGGCCTGTTTTCTTGATTGTCTCCTTGAAGATTATTTTCTAATGAGCCATCGTGAACTCTTGCTTCTCCTTAAAAATTTACCTTACAGAACTACTCCAGTAACACATAGAAGCTGCTGCTCTAAACCAGTCCGGATCGCTTGCTACTGCCACGCAAAACTCACCATCCATTTCAACTGAACCCGCCACAGCACAGCGCCATGCTTTCCCCGCGGATTACTCCCGATGCCGGGGGCGCACCTGCCCGACGGGGCCATCGGACAGCCGCAGCCACACGCCTGGTGACCAGGGCCACCTCGGAGGCGACAGGGGCAGCTCCACTCGCTGTCCAGCTGCTCGCTGGCGAGCACGTCCCATCGCTGCAATGCACTGACAAATTACAGGACCACTGCAATCCACTGACGGGTCAAAGGACCCCGACGAAACTGCTGGAGGCTCCGACTTTAAATTTCCTGCCGAAGGGACTCAACGCTGCTCCGAAAGGCCGCGGAGCAGACCTAAACCGCGTATTTAGCACGCTATCATTTAACGCGCTCAGCTTCCCAGTATTTAAAGCCCAGCGCTGGAAGGCGGCGAGGAGAGAGCGGGAGCCCTCCTCCCGTTTCCCGGCCGATGCCCACAGCTCCTGGGGACGCCGCTGCGGGACACGACCCGCCGCCCGGCCCTGGCCCGGGGCCCCGCCGAGGGATGCGGAGCACCGCGCGGCCCTTGGGCGGCCGCGCCACCCGCGGGCTCCGGCAGANCGGCAGCGGCACGGCACGGCACCGCACCCCCCCTTCCGCCGCCCGGCCGCCCGCCCCTTGCGCGGAGGTGGAGCGGCCGCCGGGAGGAACCAGGAAGTGAACGGCGGCGGCGGGAGGCAGCGCGTCCCGGCCCTGCCCTTCCCCGCCCCGCCAAGGGCTCCCCGGCCCTCGGACGGCACCGGCGGCTGGCCCCGTGTTGCCTGTGCCGACTGCGCGTTAACGGCCCGGCGTGCGGGCGCCTGGGGGGAAATGCGGGTTTTGTGAGGAAAAACCCCACACTTTTTTGTTTTGACATGGGAACAGATGGTTGTGCCTCAGCCGGCACCTCTGAGCCCCAGGCCGGTTCAGGGTAGTTTTGGTTTGCAGGTATCCAAAAATTTGCTGGCACCCAGGGAGGAGCTGTACAATGCAGAGCAGCGAGGATGTTTGGGGGACTGGAGTATCATTCTTAGGAGGAAAGGCTGAGGGGGTTGGGCCTGTTCAGTCTCAAGAAGAGATACTGAGAGGGGGCATCATTAATGTGTAGAAATGTCTAAAAGGAGGGGCATGTGGGTGTGCCAAAGAGATGGAGCTGGGCTCCTCTCAGTGGTGCCAAGCACTAGGATGCGAGTGGCAGAAACTGATGCACAGGAAGTTCCACCTGAACACGAGGAAGAACTTCTTTATTGTGTGGGTAAACACTGGAAGAAGTTGTACAGAGAGGTTGTAGAGTCTGCCTCACTGGAGGTACTAAGAACTGTCTGGACACAATCCTGTGCCATGTGCTCTAGGACAGCCCTGCTCGAGCAGGGAGGTTGGACCAGATGACCCACAGTGGTTCAGCCATACCTGTTCTGTGACTGTGATTCTGTGACAGAGTACTCCACTGCAGGTGTCGTCTTCAGAGCCGGAGCAAGGGCTGAGTTTGCTTGACACTGTCCATGTCAAGCCACTGCTTCCAGCCTTTGTGGCCTTGCCCAGGTATTAATCATGCAGTGCAAATCTTCACAATTCAGGGTGTTGCTTCAGGCTGGCTTTATTTGGGCTGCGTTGATTTGGCACAGCCTGTTTTTTGGTAGTGGGGGAAGGCCAGAAGTGGCCTCTGTGACAAGTTGCTAGAAGCTTCAACCATGTCTGACAGAGCCAATCTGGTGGCTCTGAAGACGAACATGCTGCTGGCCCAATTAGAGAGGCTGGTAATGCCTCTGTGATGACATATTTAAGAAGAAAATCAAAGCAGTGCACAGGCAGTTTTTTCCAGGGGTGGTGAGGTGGTGCCACCGGGGCCATCCCGGCACAGCGTATGGCTATGCACCATGGCCATCACCATCTGTGTGCGACCCGCAGCGAGCCTTGCCTGCTTGGCCACCCCTGGCCAACTGTGCTGCGAGCAGAAGGGCAGGGGTGGCGGTGGTGGTGGCTTCTCCTTCCTGGTGCCCCACATGAGGAGAGGCACTCAATAGCGCCAGTGCCTCGGTGGCCGCCACTTGGTGGCTGTGGGGCCACCTGGCCAGTGGTGAGAACATGGTGAGCAACTCCCCAATGTGAAACCTAGATGAGATCGACCTCTGAGCACTGTAGGATCCTGCAAGAATCTTTGAATTGGTGGTGCTTGTTTGCCATGGTACCTACAAGCAGCAGTTTTACTCCTAGTCAGAGAAGAGGAGGAAGTGAGGACATGTGAGGGAGAACAACATGGCGGCACCCAGGTCAGTGGAAAAGGAAAGGGAGGAGGTGCTCCAAGCGCCAGAGCTGAGATTCCTCTGCAGGCCGTGGTGGGGACTATGGTAAAGCAAGGCTGTCCCCCTGCAGGCCACGAGGTCCACGGGGGATGCGGAAAGGGAGGAGGTGCTCCAAGCGCCAGAGCTGAGATTCCTCTGCAGGCTGTGGTGGGAACTATGGTAAAGCAGGCTGTCCCCCTGCAGCCCACGAGGTCCATGGGGGATGCAGAGATACACTCACAGCGCATGAGAGAAGTACTCATGCTGGAGCAGGTGGATGCTGGGGAAAACTGTGATCCAGCAGGAGACCTGAATGGAGAGAGAGGGCCCCTGCTTCCAGAGACAGAGAGAGGGCCCTTGCTTCCAAACTAGAGCAGCCTATACTTAGAGGGCTGCACCCCGTGGATGAGTGACCCATGCCACAGCAGTTTCAAGAAGACTGTTTGCCCATGGGAGGGACCCCAGGGCATAGCAGAGGAAAGACTCCTCTCCCTGAACAAACAGAAGAAAAATCTCAAGTGGCAATCTGACCAAAGCCCCCACATCCTGTCTCCCTGCACTGTCAGTGGGAAAGAGGGAGGGGCTGGGGGGGGAAATATTGTTTAAAGGCTTATTTTACTTCTCATTATCCTCCTCTGACTCTGTTAATAATAAATTTATTTTATACCTTTAAATTTGAACCTGTTTTGCCCTTAGAGTGTTTTCTCCCAGTCCTCATCTCAACTCATGAGCCCTTCACTATTTTTTTTTTCCTCTCCTCTGCCCAACTGAGAGCAAGAGAAGATCAGCAAACAGCTTTCATGGGTGCCTGGTGTTTAGCCAGTGTCAAACCACGACATGGGCCAACACACATCATTCAACTACCACAATGAAGTTAAAGACACTGCTTTGCCTTTGTTAAAAAAGAAAAAACAAATCCAACATACAAACCCCAACAAACCCAAGAAACAAGTGGCATCCTTTTTTGTATTATAAGCTTCACCACTCCCTTGTGCTGGAATTTGAATGGTCTCAGAAGTCCTCTTTAGGGCAAGAGGTTGCCTTCTGCCCTCCCTGAGGAACAACGACACAAACCTGGGCTCCTCCCACCTTAAAAAAACCTGCTGTTTGCATGTGAACAAGATTTGCTAGCTGAGCCTCTGAACTATGCAAGAATTTGACTAACGTTAGGAAGACTCCCAGCTGGGGTGGCAGAAGTGGGAAAAAATTAACACATCACACTTTCCTGGCAATTGTAACTGTTAGCTGCTGTGGGCTAAGCCATGAGAGTCAGGAGCTAAGATGAGAGCCAGAATGTCATCTCTCTACGCTCTCAGTGGAAACCATACGGTGCATCTGCATTAACACTGGTTCAGGTCAAAGAATTCACTCACATCTTCAGAGAGTTTCTGGTTTCTTCTCACTTCTTGTTTGGTTCACACTGTGCAACGTGAGGACACAAGTACCGCACTGCAAGTCAAATGAAGGTCGGTCTGTGCTGGACAGCAGCACTGGCAGATGCTATTTCAGAGAGAACATACAAACCAGAGCCCTTTCATGCACGGGCACTGCCTTTGTCTGGCACTCCCGGGGGCCAGCAAGGAGACCTGGCCCTGCTCACCTCCCTAGGGAGAGCGGGGAGGACAAGCTACCCAAGCTCCCAGCTCTGCCAGGCTCCACTGCTGGCTCTCCCCACCAAGCAGCAGTAAGCAATCCCCGTGCAACCCTGGGGTGCAGAAATGTGGCTCCTTTCAGATGCACCTAAGCTATGGGAAGAGTCCCAGAAATGCATCCACTCTGCCCCGACTGCTGATTGATAAGCAGCCTGCCAATGGGACCAGACAAAGCTAAAATTCCCAAAACCATCCACCGTTCTTGAAGTTTGCTCCCACTGCATCATGCCACCTGCTCAAATAGGCACAGCCAGGAATGCTTTGTACATTTGATTGAAAAAGGACTTGTGGAAAGCTGGATAAACTCTGGCAGTGTGCTGAGTAATCCTTGGGAGCCATGGATCATTTTTAGCCAAGCAAGCATCAGCGTGAAGTCAAGATAGCATCTTTTAAAATACTCTGAAAATTATCACACAGGAGCTGTGCAAAAAAGCATGCAAACTAACATTAATGACTGTTATGAAACTTTCAATTAAGGCTGTCAAAAAAACCCAACCCTTAATTATTGTTTTAATATATCGTGCTAGTTTTTAATCACATTTCCCACGCCACGTTCCCAGTGATATCTGGCACAGGACCAACAGAATCTCCTAAGCATTTGGTTTCTTCCCTGCTCCCGCGCCAGCCTTCCCCGCGCACCTCGCTTGGACCTTTCTGAGGTTAAAAACTCCGCAAGGAAAGTGAGGAAACGCAGAGGACTGTGACTACACGATCCATTTCTGTGCACCGGGATACTTCCACAGCCTCTTGGAGGAGCTTTTGGCGGAAAGCGGGAGCTTTGGTTTTCCCGCGAGGGCCAGCTTCTTGGCGGGACGTTGTCCGGGATGCGGGGTGCCCAGCGGGAAGCGCATCCAGAGCGCTGCGCCTGCTCCACGTGAAAGGCTTCTGTGGCTTCCCGGCTGCACGCCCCGCTGAGCCACCAGGCACGGGGAGCGCTCGCCGTGAGGCGGCGAACACCGGCCCCGGAGAGCCGGCATGGAAGGCGGGCGGGCAGGAAGGCAGGGAGGAAGCGGGGCACTGCGCAGCTGCGGGCGGGCGGGAGGCAGGCGGCGGGAATGGCGTCCGTGGTGCTGAGCGAGGCGGAGAAGCTGTACATCGTGCACGGCGTGCAGGTACCGCGGCGGGCGCCGGGGGCACGGAGCCAGTGAGGCTGGGGAGGACGGAGGGGAGGGAGCGAGGGAGCCCTCCACCGCTGTGTGTGGTGGTAACCTCTGGAGTTACAATCGTCACAGCGCCCCGAGCATCGGAACGGGAAGCAGGCTGAGAGCGGGACGTGGATTTGTTTTCACAGAATCACGTAATATGCTGGCTTGGAAGGAAGCCACAAGGATCACGCAGTGCTGGCCCTGCACAGAGCACCCCAGGAGTCACACCACGTGCTTGAGAGCATTGTCCAAATGCGTCTTGAGCTCTGTCAAGCTCGGTGCTGTGACCCCTTCCCTGGAGAGCCTTTTTCAGTGTCCAGCCACCCTCTGGGTCAAAAACCTTTTCCCTGTGTCCAGCCTAAGCCTCCCCTGACACAACTTCAGGCCATTCCCTCGGTCCTGTCGCTGGTCACCACAGAGAAGAGATCAGTGCCTGCCCCTCCTCTTCCTCTCCTGAGGAAGTTGTGGAGTGCAGTGAGGTCTCCCCTCAGTCTCCTCCAGGCTGAACAGACCAAGTGACCTCAGCATCTCTTCAAGCGACTTCCCCTCAAGGCCCTTCACCATCTTCATTGCCCTCCTTTGGATGCTCTCTAAAAGCTTAATATCCTTCTGTCCCCATTTGCTCCTCTTTCCGTGCTCTTCCCTGGCTCTTCCTCAAGATATTGCTATTGGATAGAGTTTTAGCCTAGAACTTAGCGAAGGAACATGAGTTGACAAAGGAGGAAGAGTGAAGGGTGCTTAAGGAGAAGCCCCCAAGATAGCAGAACTGTATTCTTACTGAAATTTACTGAAAAACAACCTGTTTTTATGGGAACGAGCTGTATAGTATCAGAGGATGTGGAATATCCGTTTGTGGAATACAAATGGATGAAAGCATTTGGAAGGCTGGTGTATTATTTTTGTCTGCTGAGGTCCTAATTACTGATGTAAAAGTACAGAACTTCCTTATCCCAGGAAGGAGCTGGGTTGCGTTAGGTAAAGAAAAAAAGTCAAGACCTTTACAGTTTTGGATTGTGAAGCTTTCTTTTGGGAATTAAAGGGACTTAGTGCAATTCATGTCTACCTGCAGATTGCTTGTTGCAAGCTCTACCTAAATGAGATATAAATGAAAAACTTTAGTTGGTCCTTTTGTATTCCATGATGAAACTACAAGCTGTTTCTTTTATATAATTTTTGCTGCGGCATTTGGTACAGGAGAAGGAAAGTTTAAAGTCAGTTTTTGGTTTGTGGTGGGGGTTTTTTGCTTGTTTGTTTTTATTTTTCATTACTGATTCCTTTAGCAATATATTGGTTGTCATACTTAGGAAGACCTCCGTGTAGACGGTCGAGGCTGTGAAGACTACAGATGTGCAGAAGTAGAAACAGATGTTGTGTCAAACACAAGTGGATCTGCAAGAGTAAAGCTGGTAGGTAAATTGCGTAGGGTACCTTGCTCATGAAATTGCTTGTTCATGTGACTATGGATCTGCAAGAGTAAAGCTGGTAGGTAAATTGCTTAGGGATTGGGTACCTTGCTGATGAAATTGCTTGTTCATGTGACTTGTTAATCTGATGCTATTTGTAGATAGGTTTGTGTGTGTAATAACATGTATGGGTATAGCAGTAACTGAAACTGTGGGATATGGAAATAATGGCAGGGTGTATAATCAGTTCAGGCTGGCCTGAGCTGTATTTACTGTAAAGTGCCAGGACAGACTTCAGTCTGAACTAATCTAACATTTAAGCTTCAAAACTGAAGTCACTGTTGTGCCTAGTTTCTGGGAGAGGCAAAAATTTCTGTTCCTTTAAAATGAAGCAAAAGTATTTCTGACATGTTCACTGAAGAAGAAAATAAATGTACTGCGCAACAGTATGAAGGTTCTTCAGAAAGAGCTGTTTACAGAACCAAAATGACAGAAGTAGTCTTGGATATTAAGGATCTTTTTAACCTAGAGATAGATAATATGTATAGTAATTGTTTGAAGAATCTTATTACACTTAATATTGTCCTTCTAAAGACTTTTGTTTTTTACAAAAAACATTATTTTAAGTTCATGCTGATAGAATGATCCGATAACTGAAAGGTAGACATGTCAGCTTACCATAGACATTTAAATTAAACAAATAGTTCTGTAATTATAATTCCAGTTGTGTGATGTGTTTTTGTTTTAATAGGGAGAAACTGATATCTTGGTAGGCATAAAAGCGGAAATGGGGACACCGAAGTTGGAGAAACCAGATGAAGGTTACCTGGAATTTTTTGTTGACTGGTTAGTATACTAGAAAAGAATGAAATAGATCTAATATTTGGAATAAATGACTAATCAGGTCTTGCCATTCTTCAGAAGTTTATGCCTTCATTCCACTAACCTCTAGGGGTTTGAGTAATAGAAACAAGTTATTTACCATTTCAGTAGCAGTGAATGTTGAGAAATTTTCTGCTGGTCCTGCAAACCCAAAAGAAGTAAATCAGCCAGAGTTAAAGAATGAAAAAAGGTTAAATAAAACAATGCCAAATTGCATAGCATCACTGCAGCTGGAAAAGGGTAATGGTTCAAGTACACGTGCTTGGAACCAGACTTCATGACTAAAATGTCTAGCTGTTGTTTTTACCATGATAAAATAGAAAAAACTAATTCAAAAAAAGTAAGTTGGAAGAAAATAATTGACCATTACAGACTGTGCTTTAACTGTACTTAAAGGTTTGCTTACTTTGTCTGTGAATGCAGTGGAAAAAGTTTGAAGTGTGTTTAGTACAAAACTTTTTTTTTTAAAAAAAAAAGAACCCCCCCCCCCATGTAAATTTCACATGCAAAAACTAATTAGAAATTTTAGTGTTATATTTATGAGTGACTCCGTCTTCCATTAACTAAAAGGGTGTTTGTTTTTAAACAGATCCTTGCATTTTGCTACAAATGGACTGTTGTTTATCCTTACAATCTTGACAGTGTTTGAATCATGGAAGAAGCTAGAAGAAAACTGAGAACTCTTGTTTTCAGGTTGCTCTGAGATAGCACAGTGACATCTCAGTGTTAGTCTAAATTGTCTGCAGCCTGAGACTACAGTATCCATGTCTTGCAGACTTACCCAAAACTGTTCTTTATGATTTAAAATGCTTTGGGGACTTCTCATAAAAGCCTTGGCATTGTCAAGTTGGCTGCTTTGCATGTGACATCTCTTTAAATTTTTATTAAAACCTAAAAAATGTTGCTACTCTGACATTAAACCAATATACCATTGTTAAAGCTAAGGTGTGAAAGCTGCTAAGTGTATTTCTGATAATCTTTCTGACCTAATTGTCTATATCTGCCTTAATGTTGGTATGTCACATTATGCAGCCTTATCTAAGACTGCCTCTGTACATCAGTTTGTTCTAGTTAACTGTGGATTTAAAGGAAAGCACTCACCTGTGAATTGATAGTTTGTTTACAATTGCTGTTCAAAAAATACCAGATGGGAAGATGATCTTGAACATGGTCCTGCTGTTAGAACTCATGTTTGAAGTGTCTTAAACTGTGCATGTTTATTGTTTTGGGGTTTTTTTCTGGTTGTCTTTACATGAAGAAAGTCCACTGACAGAGTTTGTTTACAATTGCTGTTCAAAAAATATCGGATGGGAAGATGATCTTGAACATGGTCCTGCTGTTAGAACCCATGTAGGAGTGTCTTAAACTGTACATGTTTATTGTTTTGGGTTTTTTTTCTGGTTGTCTCTACATGAAGAAAGTCCACTGACAGCAGGGACATTTCATTCCTAGAAAAAGTTGTCTGTGGACATGTGGCAATTCTGTGACACTTCTTGTGTATGGAAATAGATATTAGAAAAACTTCAACTCATTAATGTTTGATTGTGTTAATCAAACTGTTAATCTCTGCTTCATGGCGTGGGAGGGAGATGTGCATCAATCTTGTGGGAGTTGGATTTAGTCCGTTCAGGAAATAAGTAATCTTTAATTTCTGTGACAACAGGCTCCAAGGGCCTGAACTTTAATCTATGCTTCATGGGGTGGGAGGGAGATGTGCATCAATCTTGTGGGAGTTGGATTTAGTCAGTTCAGGAAATAAGTAATTTCTGTGACAACAAGATCCAAGGGCCTGAACTTCAGAGGACTGTAGTCACTTGTCACATGCTTGTGGCATGGGGAAAGGTGTTCTTTAGCTTCCAGAAAGACACAAAAGACAAAAAGTGAAGTGGAGGCAGCTTCCCTCTGTCAAGGGGAATGAGCTGCTGTCAGTACCCTGATGCTTTGCAGACTGCCACTGGGTGGTAGTAACTGAGCAGAATTCCATACCCTGAAACTTCTGGTGAAGTTCCTGTGTGTTCTATTTGGATTTTATATTGCTGAAGCTAATAATTAAAAACTCAGACTGCCGTGATTACTACCTTAAAATGCTTATTTCCCAAAACTTTCATGGTTTCTTCTACTGATGGAAACAATCATTTACTGGATCATGTGTATAATTCTCTGCTCCAAACTTCTATTTTTCTTTAGTCTGCTCTGAGTCCTTTACCTGAAATCTGAGGAGCACACTTAGTCCCATTTTGAGACAGACTTTAATGCAAATCTCTGGAGGGGATGATTTTTGGGGCACTGATTTGTGATCCTGGAAATTAATTATCATAAAACAAGTCTATGTCCTAATATGTGTGATATTCTTACTGCCTTTCATCACTGGAGAATACATTCATCTTGGCCCTTGATGCTGAAAGACTGCTATGTCTGCTTGTATCACATTTAAGTTTTGTGGCTGATCTGATTTTTCACTTTGAAACTGTAAGAAATAGAAACAACAAGAAAAGCAGATATCTGAATTCCATGAATGCATCAGATTTTGTTTGTGGAATTAGGGAAGCAAGGAATGTATTTGTCCAGATCTGACTATCTGTAGATTACAGTATATTAATGGCCTGAGCAATAAGTGAGAAATGTTTAACTGTTGCAACAGAAAGATTTTGACTGGCAACAGGAGGAGTTTTGAAATTCAGTAGAGATCTGAATAGAGTGATAGTAGCATCATTATGCTTTAAAAGGAGTCTCTGATTGTTAGGCAATGTGACACTGAAATTATTTTGATAGTCTTGAAAGTTACATGCTGCTTGGGCATAGAAAGTCTGTATCACTACTAAGTTCTTTCTGTTCTCCATAAGCCAAGTTTTTTGCCATTTTCTAGTCTGTTAAGACATCCTCTTTCCAAATTTTGCCCATTATAAGTTACTGCAATAGTCCGTAGGCATTAGGTGGCAGTATTTACCAAATAGTTATAATAATATCCTGTTAGTCTTGCTTCTTTATTTCATTTTGATTGCAAGGAAATGAAGTGTTAAAATGATAGTGGAATTAAGATGCAGTGAAATGCACAATGATATTCCAATTGAGTCTTAGGCTCTTTCTACTCACTGTCAAAGAAAGCATCCAATCATAATCAAAAAATACAACATTTGATAAAACTTTGTGTTTAGAAATAATAATGAGGCACTGATTGAAGTTTGCATAATTCTTGCAACTTGCCATAGGGATCATAATGCTTGTATAACTATGGCTTAAGCAGAATGGCTTAAACAGAATGATCTTGTTAACTTGCATAAAAGCTGCTTACATGGATAAGTCCTTGTTTAGTCCAACCTGAAGACCTGACTCAGCACTGAGTTGTACTTAGATCAGATCCTATCTCATAAAACTGGTGTCTAATAACCCTGAATAATATTGTGTGTCACACTTGCAATGCTTATTCGTGTGGCAAATATAGTTTGGAAGTGTAGATCAGTGCTTAATTGGCAGTAATGCTTCTTTGTATTTTTAAGCATGTATAGTGCTATCTGTTTCTAGTAGCAGCAAATAACTTCTATAAAATCCAGTAGTTCTTCCTGGCATTCTGAGTTTTCATCAGCTCTGCAAAACAACAAGTTGGGAGAGTTACTGTGAGGTAAGAATAATAGTAGATAATTATATGTAAGCTTATAGATTCTGCAGTATTATTGGCACGGCTCACTTGATGGTTTAAGTCACTCCTTGATAATGTGAATCTTTAGTTGTTTGGGTTTTTTTTAAAAAAAGGTGAAGGGATTATATTCCAATACTTAATTTCCTGCTGTATTTTTGTATTCCTGGTGTTTTGTATCATCATATAGACACAAAACAAATAGGAGAAATTTGCCCTGTGGCATGCCCCACCAGGAGAACATGGGGCATGGCCATTACAGATTTTGAACAGACCAAAACTACTTCTGTGTAACCACTTCCTTTGATATGTTCTCTAATGAGAAATTAATTTGGTGGAGGTCTGACTGGTTTATTTTAAAACAAGATTTGCAATGCTGCCACAGGTCCACTGCTTGAGAATATTCTTGCCCTCTTTATAAACCAGAGGCTGGGTTTGGAAAAGTTGCTCATTTTGCTGTATATGCATCTCTGGACATTTATGCTCTATTTTGTTGTTCTTTGGAGGGAAGGCATTTTTTGTTAGGTTTGGGGTGGGTTTTGTTTGGTTAATTTCATTTGGCTTTTGTTTAGTTGGATTTTTCTTTTGTTTTGGTTTGCTTTGGTTTTTTGGGTTTGTTTTGGGTTTTGTTTTTAGGGGTCTTGTTTTCTTTTATTGTTAGAAGTTTCTTAGGTGTGTACCAGGCCCCAGCACCCAAGGACTTTCTTGCATGAGTGCTCATAAATAGTTTGTTATGTTGGAATCAGGGAAGTGAAGGCCACACACTTTGCCAGATCCCTTCAGGAAAAGGGATCATTTAGTTGCTGTTCTCCATAAGCTGTGGAGAGTAATGGCATGCTTTCTTTAAGGGGCTTGATAGCAGACAATACACTCAGTAAAAAAATTACCAATTAAGGTTAGGCAGTCGTGTTACTTACAAGAAATTAGTGTTCTACTTGTCATATCATCATATCTTTCTCTTCTTAGCCAGTCTCTTAATAATTGAACATTCAACTCTCACTAGGCTGTCTTGGTTGCTGTGGTGAAGTTAATACACATGTCCCACTTTTTTTTTTTTAAAGAGTTGAGGTGATAGAAGGTGACAGTGCTTAAGAAATAATCTCTGAGAGAATTCACCAAATTTTACTTTAATTATAACTGGGGAACTGAAGATAGTAGTGGGATTTAGTTAGTATTTGTAACAAAATGTCAGTATATTATTTGCATCAAAACCTTCTCTTATGCAAAATGGAAATAATTCCTTTTCAGATAGGATGCTTATTCTTGTACAAAGAAATCCTTAGATACTTTTAATGCTTTATATTTAAGAAATATTCTTTGGGTATTTGCTGTTTCACAAGTGAAAATATTCTTTTCTTTCTTTATCTAGTTCCTCAAATTCTCCTGAGTTGGAAGGCCGGGGAGGAGAAGAACTTGGCACAGATATAGCAAATACACTATACAGAGTATTCAGCTGTGAGAACAGTGTGGACTTGAAATCCCTTTGTATTAATCCCAAAGAGCACTGCTGGGTTCTCTATGTGGATGTATTGGTAAGTACAGAAATGAAAACGAAGATTCATCAAAATGTTTCTAAGGCAGAGACTGACTTAGCATAACCCTCTGTATTTCTTTGTTTAAAAAAAAGCTTCTCATTATGTGATATAATGTATCACAGCATTTATGGCAGTTTTCTATCTACTTATAGTAGTTAATCACTAATTTCAGTTTGCTCATTCTCTACTCTTCTTGGTGCTGCTGTACCACTGCAGAACTAATAAAACATTGAATACTCTGAATGTGTCTCAGATAAAAATCAGTGATCTTATACTGACAAGGAAATTGCCACTAAAGAAGGGTAAACTTCTTTTCCAAGCTAGATGTAACAGCAAATATATTGTTCAAGTGAATGTAAATTATCATGGGTGTATGTTGGCCCTAACAGAACTGTCCATCTCTCTGGTTTTTTTACTAAAGTAAAATAGAAACTTTTTTGGCAAAAGCTAGGTTTAGCCCAGGTGCTTTCTGATAAAAGTTGTATATGTGTATTGAACATAGAGGATAAAGTGAATATTTGTTCCCATGACAATAATGGACACTGAATTTTATGTGTACAAATCTGATGCATACCGCAGCTGGATTTCCAAATATGCTGCATTTAAAGCACTCTGTCATGGGAATTTCAATAGAAGTCTGCCAGTCAGACTCTCCTGAGCATTATTTCCAATTCTTATTGGTACAAAGTTGAGTTTCTGTTTATCAAATTTGGAAGTGAAAATATGTTAAGGGATCTTACAGCAGTTCCATTGGGGTCTGTGAAATAATGTGCAAAATGTTAAGCTCTACGGCCAGAAAATTAAATACAGGGATTTGTTGAACAATACAGGAACATTTAGACTAAGACCTAAATAAAAGTGAGAATTAGTTCATTAGTATTTAAAAAGCAGTAGCATTAGCCTAATTATAGTAGATACGGTACAACAGTCCAGCTGCAAAATGATGGAATATGTACCTCTGCTGAGTGCTTTAACAGCCCAAGTCACTGGCTTATTGCAGCTTGGCAGGGTTTAATGGAGAATGAAGTGTTAGCTCTGAGAAATCACACTGGGGCCTTTAGTTACTAGGTAATTACAAGCAGAGGTACAGAATATTAAATGCTGTGCTTATTTAAGCAACATGCTGCTTAACGTTGCATAGGCACTGCATAAACAAAGACTTTAATAAAGCTGTCTGCTTCTGTGTGTGTGTATACACACACACACACACAGACACACTGTTCTGTATAGCTTTTGTTTGAGATACAGCTGGTCATTGTCTGATTCTTCCTGGACAGATTTGTTGATTGTCCACAAAGAGAAAATACAGCCTCTCTGTTTTTCATGCTACTAATAGTATCAGAATTGTGAACATCAGGGCATCAAGGCATCACTATGTTATGTGAGGAATTTTACATTTAGCTCTTTTTACAGTGCCAATAAAAAATCTGTGGCAGGTTCATAATTACGACTCTAAACTTGATTAGTCTTTTTGATGTTATATTCTGCAGGGATTTTGTGTGTGAGCCTTTGAAGAGCTGTTGGTACAGTTAGAACAAGATACTGTTAACGTTTCCCTCTTACTCTATTCTATCCCCACCTTTTTTTTTCCACCTCAGTCTTCTGTATTTTCACTTTTTGGACATATTTGTAATACTTCCTTTTCTAAACAGTAGACATGTATATTACATGTGATAGTGTAGGTGCCTGACACCTACAGGTTTTCCTCAAGCTGCTGTTGCTGAATCATTATAGAATTCTGCTTTTTATAGGGTGTAGTGTGAGGATGACACTTGGGCTAATATAAGGAGCAACTCATATTATTCATCACTTGAGGGAGACAGATTCTGAATATAAAAACAACACTCATAGAGGGTCCTTTGGGTGATATTTTCCTTCAGAATTCCTGGAAATTCTTTACATTGGTTGTGTTGCATAGTTAAATTGGAGGGAAAATAAACATCAAATCTGTCATAAAGCGAAAATACTGGTACCTTGCAGTCAGATGTGAAGGCACTTGTCTGGAAGTCTCTCATTCCAAAAGACAAAGATGCAGAAAGAATGTTATGAGCCTGGAAATACTCTGCTGCTACTCAATTTAACCATGTGCAGTTTGATTGAAATACCTGTATTCAGCTCCTGTGTGTAAACAAAATTTGACACATGCAGCCTCAAAAGAGAAAATAGTGTGTTTTGCAGTCATGCAAAAGCTTTATCAATTAAAAACTCTCAATTAATCTCTCAAATATTGTCTAGTGATCAGTGTACTTGGGAAATGCTATAATTCTGTACAGTCAGACTAGAAAAAAAATAACTTCAGTTATGCACACCACAAAGTTCCAGACACGTGGATAAATTGAGATACATGTGTCAAAGGTGGAGAATATATACCTTGACCTTTCAGAGTGTATGCATTCTTTTTTAATAATGGAAAGTGTTCCACTTCCAAATAGTAGCTTATCAACATGGAGTACCACAAAGGTCTGTTCTTACCCTCTCTGTGTTTCCCTCAATTTCTTCCTTTTCTAAGCAAGCCATTGATGTCAGAAATAAGAAGCTTTTAGGCATTTTTGAGTGGGTTTTGATATATATGTATTGCCTTCTCCCCATAATTTGCCCCAGCAGCCTGCTGGGCTAAGGAAGAAGAATCAAAATGTGCAATCTCTTGTAATTCCCTATCCAGTCACAGTAGATTGTGTGTCAGGAGTACAGGGTGTATTAGTTTCTCTTGAAATTTTTGCAGTTCATTAATGAGCATCTTCCAGGATTTCCTCATGTTTTCTATTTCCCCCTCCCCTGTCCCCAGTCTGATTAAAAAGAAGTTAGGAATCCACTTTTGGAGGAAAAGCCTTTCTGAGTAAGGTGAGGTCTACAGTTAGACAGTCATGTGTTATCTTTTCTTTCCCATAACTTTTTCACTTGCATATCAGTAAATTAAAAGCAGAAAAGACCACTCTGCTTCCCATAACTCACAGTTGTGCAGGCTTTCTTAGTCCTAAAAATAACTAAATAAATGGGGGGGATGTCAGTACAAGGTTCTTGTGCTGAGAAAAGTGTTCATTTCTTTGTGGAGGAATTGTTGCACCCTGCTCTGTGCAGGTAGTGTTCCTTGCCTCTAGGAGCCACTGTAGTACAGATAAGGCTTTAGAACCCAAGCCTAGCAACAGTGCACATCCCATTATTGTGTTTTAATAACAGAGATACTGTGGGGCTTATTGTGTTATCGAGTAAAATCCAATAATGACTGAAAGGGGCAAGTTAACCTCTCTGTATCCAGCAGCTGCTTGCAAAGAAATAATCTGATCACCTTTGTATTTAGCTTTCTATCCCAACTTTTTGTCATTCTTTTTACACTATTCAGTCGGTCTTCATAAAAAGCAACTGTCTTTACAGAATATCTTGTTTATGATTTGCTCCCTGTGCAGGAGTTTATCTCATTTTAAAATAAATTTTGAAGAACAATCAATGTAGTCAGGATTGCAAAACGTGTTTTACTCTCATCATTCCGCGCAGATTGATGTCACAGAGAAGCATCCATATGTTCTTGCTGAAGTAGATCCAAATGCCTGCTCTGTGTGTGTGTGTGTCCTCAGGAAATAGTGCTGGCAGCTGGGAGCTGAGCTTGTCAGAAAGTGCCAGTGGGCTATGGACAGACACATTCTGACTTGTCTGGCAGCCTGCAGAAGGTATTAGTGGCACGGGGAGCCCTCTCTTTTTATCCTGTACGCAGTGCTGCTTTTCCCTCTGACTGCTGTTCTCCCGATCTTCACGGGAAGAAGCTGAGCTAGGCTCCCTCCACAAACTTCCCTTGTTGGTACCACTCATTTGAAAAGGACTTTGACACCAGGCTCTCTTTGGATCACTTAGGGCTACGAGACAAACCCGACAATGACTCTTTCCCATAAAGAGAATAAATCATGATGTGCCTTCATAACTACACCTTATATAACCTGCTTTCCATACCATGTTCTCAGTGATGGTGTGTGTTCTTCTGTGAAAGCAATTCTCCCAGGTGGTTTTGTCCATCTCATATTTTTTTAAAGGCTCTTCTTTGAAATGAAATATAGAAAATTGATTGGCTTAATTTAACACTAAAGAATTAATGTGATGAGTTCATAAAGGGTATTCTGGCCATAGTCTAGATCTGAACCTTAGTACAAGAAGATTAAGAACAGTGGTGGTTTCATTTCAGCTTCTATTATTAAATTTTATCATTAATTTTATTATGAAGTGCATTAACTCTTCTATTTTGCATGTATAATGCAGTTAGCTGAAATCTTAATTTCCTATCTGTTTCTTTTCATAGATAGGCTTTAAAGACAACTTTGTTTTTTAAAAACCTGTTCTGGTAATTAATTTTCTTCCTTTTCAAGTAGGTTTAAATAAAATAAAGGCTTCATTTAAAGCCACTAGCCTGATTTTCTTTTAAAGAGATTGTTCTTTTCCTCCCCAGTTATTGGAATGTGGTGGGAACATCTTTGATGCAATCTCTATCGCAGTGAAGGCAGCTCTCTTTAACACAAGGTAAAGCACAGATCTTATTTCATGTGGGTAGAAGTGGCATGGGAAGTGGAAGAGAAACACTCTGTGAGCAAAACATTTTTAATGCTTAATTATTTAAATAAGTTCCCAAGACAGCTTGCATTCAGATACAAGGCACTCATTTGCATGCAAGTACCATGAACTAATGTTATTTTAATTCGTTTTCTAATGATCAAGTGTCGTATTGCATGTTATGCACAGTCACGTTCACAGTGTAACTTTTGTTGTAGCCAGATCCACAAAAGTAGTGTTGACCATATGGTTTTGTTGCAAGTATTTGGAGGCCTTGGTGTTGATGCCTTGTGGGTTTGAAACAAGAAGTATTTACTGATACATGATGCTCCTGAATAAGAAGCCCTCTGTCAGTGTGACTACTGATTTGTAATTAGCTCTATTTTTCTACTTTTGATTTTGTTCTCATTAACTGTCAGCCTAGAGTTCTTTTTAAAACCAAGAGGAAAAAATGGTGGTGAGAGATTGTGGGGAGGGGGAAATGATGTGTCTTCAAAAGAACTTTGCTCCATGCATTTTAATTCAAATAATAGGAAAAGAAAATCTAGTAGAATGAATGATGCATGTCTTCTCTGCATGTTTTTAATAAGACTCACTACTGTTTTTTTCTGTTGTTTCTATTTTCTTTGTCTGTAGTTGAAAAGGAATACAGAGTTTTATAGCACCTTTGAGAAAAACAACCTAGTGAATAGCTTTGCTAGAAAACTTACATTGCAAAAATAGCTGGTAGAGATTTGAAACCTAGACTCCTGCAAGCATAAATGTTTTAAAAGTGGATCTCAAATTGTTCTTCAGCATTAATTAGAGATCTGCTAAAGTCACTAGTGCAGTTCTGGCTTATTTATCAGGGAATCAAGGCACAGTACTAGATCTGGAAAAGTATGTGCAAAAAGAAGAGGAAAATAAGCTTTTAGAAGACAGGCAGTATATCAGGTTATAAACACTTTAAAAGGGATAAGGGGAGACTTAGCCATCTGAAATTGTATGTGTTGCTGAGAAATTTCTCATGTTAATCAAATTCTCAGCAGTAACTTTTAACAGTAGATTGTTTTTATAACATTAAGAAATACTTTTAGAAATGTAATGGCTCACAAAGGAGTTGGCAGTACAGTAAAAAGAAGAAATGTCTTTTTTTCTGTGTGTGAGTTGCCAGGATGCAAAAGTCATATAGTTAAAACAGTTACTACCATGTGTTTTGCAGATCCACAGCTCATACTTTATTTGTAAGATAACTAGGTCTTTTTTCTTACTTTAACCAGATAAAGAGCGACAATCATATAAAAAGTAGTGAATTAAATAAGTGAATAGAAGAACATGGACAACATGATGGAGGGTGTAATTATTTTAATGTTTCTTACTTATTTTTATTCCTCTGACGACTGTGTCCTTTATATAATCTTCAAGCTGCAGGCACACATTGTGAGTCTTGTTGAAGTTGAGTATCATTTCAAAATGTGGTACAGTAAGACACTGCCTGTTGATTTTTTACCTTTGAAAACCTTATCTTGTTGATTTGAGCAGGGAATGCTAGTACAGCTCATCTCATACAAGCTCAGAAAGTCAAGAGGTGAAATTCAAAGTGAAAACCTGTTGTCCTCATTCACTTTTTTCTCTCCCTTTCCCTTTATAGCTACTGGGTTTTCTTTGGATTGACACAAGGTTGTTTAAGAATAGCTGCCTGTTCCCTATAAAGTATTATTCTCCAAACAAGAAAAGATGTCAGTTTGAAGATTGCTTCAGATTAAGTGTTCTGAACTGTGTTCGACATGTGTCCTCTCTTTGACTATTACTTGCTTTTCCTACTTTGTTTACAACCAAGTTTTTGTTCTAAGTGTTTTCAGATCTTTGCCAGCCTTGACTAGAGCATTGGAACAAAGAGCAGGGAGCTCAAGCTGCTGTTGTTTCTTTGAAGCTGCAAAATTTTAGATATTCAGAGAGGAATTTGAAAACTTCAATTTAAAATCTTGCTCTAAGCATTTTTGTAATATCTGTGGACACATCTTGCTTTAGAGCTAAGTAAACCCAGCATCACAACTTCAGGAATTTTGCTCAAGACTTAGGGGATTTAAATCCTTTGAATGCCTGACCTGACTTGTTCTCTCCCCTTCAGGCATGGAGCAATGGCAATAGAACTGGTTTAGGGGGAATATTTACTCCTCACAGTTTTGAATTGTTCATCAAGTTCTAAAAACTGCCATCAAGATCATGTGCACAAGACAGCAGATACCAGGCTTTCTTCATACCCACGGCTCCCAGATGTTTAAGGATGGATTTACTAATGATGGAAGTAGATATTGCAAAATGTGCAGCTAGCTACTGTCTCAGGACATTAAACTTGGTCCCCTGGAATGTGCCTACCTACATCCGAGGCTGCAGAAAATAGTTACAAGTTAGGCAAGTTACAAAAACAACGAAGTTTATAACACAACAGCCTTGCAGATACCAAGGTTTTTGCTGCACAGCGTGGTAGAGGCAGAGCCAATGCTTGCTTGGAAGGGTGGGACTGCTTTTGCATTTGTGAAATCTGGGTATGCACACACAGAAAAGAGCACTGTTTGTTACAGGACTGAGTCTTGCTGTACAGATCTCTGCCCTGATTAGTTGCAGGAATCAAAATAGAAAAGTAAAAGTTGCAAAGTAACCATGTACAGCTATTTCTTAAGATAAATCTTCACAAGCTGGGAAAGGAAATCTACAGTGTTCTGGAAAAGCTTTATGCTACATTCACTTTGCATAGTTTTTCTGTCCATATACCCCCTTTTTATGCAACTGTGATGCTGGTGTCTGATCTTTTTGCCTTTGCAGTATTTCTAATTTACACCTCTCTCATCTGTTCTTGGCCAAAAAAGCTCCTTGCAGGCATTTTTCAAATATTAATTCTGGCAACTTTTTCTTGCAGACAAACACTGGTCTGGTTTCAAAGCTATTTTAGGTTGAAGTTAAAAATTGCTTAATCTCACAGATTTTCTTAAAATCTTGCTTTGTTTTTTGAACACTACTCTGGCACTTAGACCTCTTCCTTGGCTAGGCTGTTGTCCAGTGTTGTCCATTGTCCTGTGTAGCTTGAGGGCTAGACACTTAGTGACTTTATTTCATCAACTTCTAATGGAATATTTTAAACTTCAAAATAGGCTTTGATGCATTTCTAATGAGTTGAAAACATTTGGAGTTTCATTTCTGGAAAAAGTGCACATCACAGTTGTTCTGCTTACTCAAAATCTTAGTTTTGGGTTGGCTCAGGCCAGTGTGCTTGCAGGGAATTTGTTGTCACTGGAGCAGAGTTAGCTGTTTTGAAGTACTTGCCAATACAACTTTTAGCCCCAAATAACTAAAATACTCTTCCAAGGATCAATCAAAATCACTTTGTGTTGGTGGGGGGAAATGTTCATTAAATGAGTCCATATCTCGTCTTTTAAAGGAGGAGATTTGTTACAGAGGGCATAAAAGAATGTAACCTCCAGAGTCTAGTTATAAAACACAATGCTAGTGCAAAAGCACTAACATAAAACCAGATTGTGGTTACTGAAGTTAGCTGTCTTGGGGCATCTTGAAAACTTTGCTTTCAAGTGCAAATGTGTGAAAGAGAGAGTAGTGTGGGTGAGCTCTGTGTGTGTTTTGCTGGCCAGTAATGCCCAGTCTCTCAGTCAGTACTCCATTCTAGCAGGCACTTGGATAAATGAGGGTGTATAAGATGCTGACATTCTTGACAGCTTGAGATACCATCTTCTACTAAATTATTTTGGACTACTTCATTCATTATGCTAAGGAAACTGCCTTAAATCATCCCATAAAACTTCCATTAGATGGCTATCACAAATACAATGTATGTACGACTGATAAGGAGCCTGTCTAGATCATTGGTGAGAGAGCTCATCATTCACAACTGAGAAAAAAGCATTTCTTGGATTTCTGCCTGGGTTTTCATCACTGCTTCATCCTGATATGTTATATATTGCTTGTATATCTGTCCTTAGAACAGTAGAGTATCTTGCCAATCTTCTCATCTTGCTAGAGAAAGGATTTCACTAATGTCACCTTTTCTCTTCCCACCAAGTCTCTGTAGTTGGTGCTATTCTTTCCTGAACAGCTTTACTACTTTTATTTGCTACTAATGTCACACCTTTGCCCAGCAATGCAGCTGATGTAATGCTGACAGCTTTACTGTTGTTCTGAAGGTTGGGAGCCACAGAACAAAAGGATTCAGTCTTGGTAATTTGTCTCCTGTCCATCTATGACATTCCAGTGCATACAAAGAATTGTTCAGAACTGATTTGTATAAGTTCCAAACTAATTTCTCCCCATGTAATAGTGTAAAGAACAGCTCAAATTTTAACTGTTTGAATGATGTAAATATGATGATCTTATCCTAAATATCTTCTCACTTACAGTATTTTCTTTGTAGTCTCAGGGAGTGAGTTGTTAATACTTTGATCACATTCTGTCCTGTTTTGCTAAACATTTTGCCTCATTTAGAAGAACAGAGACTTCCTGGAGTTGTGACTGTATAGCAGCTGTATTTGTTGTGTGTTCTGGCAATGACTCTGCACCTTTTGTTTCCACAGAATACCCAAAGTGCGTGTTCTGGAGGATGAAGAGGGCACCAAAGAGATTGAGCTGTCTGATGACCCTTACGATTGTATTCGACTCAACGTAGATGAGGTGCCCTGTATTGTCACACTAAGCAAAGTAAGCCTGACAAATTTCTGCCTTTCTGCCTAGAGACTCCAGTTTCTGTTCATTTCACCTGCCATTTATTGTTTTCCCTAGAGATAAAATTAGAGTTACAGAAGTGGGCAGTGTCCTCTATGTGTATATATTTGTTTGTGTTTGGCCTATATTTGTTTGTCTTTGGCCTCCTAATTAGGAACTTTTACTGAATAATGGGATTGTTTGCACCTCTGGCTTGTAGGTTTCTACTTGATGCATTCTTAACATGCATCTTCTTGCATGCAGAGGAATTTATTATTTTTCATCTGCTCCTTGCTTAAGATACAGAGCAGCACATATCTCAGTATGTTAAAACAAGAGGTCACTGTGTTCAGGAGTGGAGGTTGTGTGATCTGCCTGGAGTTAACATGCTGAGTACTTGTTGCTGAGGACAGAACTCCATTTTCATGGGTGCAATACCATCCCTTTCCATTCAAACAGGTTTTTGTCTTCCATATATAGCACACAGCTAACACGGTTGATTTTATGGGTGCTGCATTTTCCATTGCAAGTGTCAGTGATTGGCTTAGGTACCTGAAAGTTTGGTTGGCATTTCTTCTAAGCAATTTGCATAAATAATAGAGGGGCCATTGCTGAAATGAGGGCTCACCTCAGTCTTGGGATGTGTAATGTGCAGGTAGAGGGGAGCAAAGTCTATACTTGGAGTTGCAGGAAAAGGTGGATATGGAGTTTCGTACAGATGAAAGGATGGTAGAAAGGAAAGCAGTATGAAATAGTGACATGTTTATCTCACCTCTATTGTTTATGTACCCATAATCTGGGGTCAGAAGCTGTTTAAATCCTGTGCTTTTCAGTCAGTCTGACTGTTTCCAAAGACCACATGATTTTAGGATGGGAGGCTGTAGATAAGTAACAAAGCCACCATTCACGGTTTGGTTTCTCTGTGGGGGAGCTTTGAGAACTGCAAACTAATGCATTGTTTTGTCACTAACTCACAGATTGGATATAGGCACGTGGTGGATGCTACCCTTCAGGAAGAAGCCTGTTCTTTGGCAAGCCTGCTTATTTCAGTGACCAGTAAAGGTGCCATCACTTCTATGAAGAAGGTGGGGAAAGGCAGCCTGGATCCTGAGAGTATTTTTGAAATGATGGAGGTAAGGAGTGTTGAGCAGTTGACTGTCTTGGATGATACTGGATGAACTGGAGCTTGGGTGTACAGAAAGCTTCACTAAGGGCTTTTAGAGCAGAGACCTTGGTGCTTTGATTTGGTGCACAAGGGACTTTGTGAAGGTCACAGGCAGTTTCATTGAAACAGATTCTAATGTGAGTGGACACTGTCTAAAAATCCTAGATTCCTGAAATGTGTGGTACTCACATTTGTTTCAGGCAAGTACTTCACAGCTGTAAGACAGTAAAGCTTAAACTGAGAAACTTCAGAGAGTATTTTTAAAGAACATGTTTCCTCTTTTATTGTATCTTTTAAAGACTGAAAGAGCAAAACTTCTAACGTGGTAAAGTCCCTATAAGAGTAGAAGTGGTGTTTGGAATTGGTGGTGCATGGTGTTCTAGCACAACTCATTTGCTGTATGATAAATGTACTGTTCTCATTTTACTGTTGTTTTTCTTTGCTTCCTTGTTGAGGTTACAATCTGTCCCTACTTCATAAAAATACTAGTATCTGGATATTGTCCACATTCATATAAGATGCATTTTAAACCCTTCTTCAGGCTCTTCTTAAATTTGTTCTCCAGTGTAAATTCTCATGCCCGAGTTTGGCCTTGAGCATGAGACAGAAATGGATTTTGAACTTGAAAGTCAGAATGAAAATTATATAGTTCAAGCTGGCTCTGTTTTGTAGAGACACAGGGCTAATTTCTGCATGGCTCTAGTGAGGAATGCTGAAGTTGGAGCCAAGTTTGACAACAGTTGGTCTCGAGAGGGAATTACTGAGTATATGGCACTTGACTACGTCACGATGTCAACCTAGAGTGCTAATCCCAGTGGTACCAGTGTGCTTTTTATCTGCATTCAAACATGCCTTTCATGCCCCTTACCTGGGTAGAGAAGTGTTATCTCTAATTCCTCTGCAGGAGTGAGAGATAAAGCTGATCACAAAAAAAACCCATTTGTGTAAGGTCAGAGATTGTCTGTTTGGTCCTGCCTTAAACTCAACATCCTGATTAGGATATCAAGAAAAACAAAAAGGCCTGGGAATGCCCCGTGGAGGAGCTGAGTAACCTGTGTCTGACACCTCTATCCCCAGATTATTTGGCTGCAGGTCAATGTTCAGAGGATGTTCAGTTTTTCCTCACTGGCAGAGAACAGACATTCTAGGACATATCTCTTAGGAAGGGAGTTTGATGGAATGTTTGGGACGCTGCCAAAAGCATAAAGCTTTTTTGGTTTTTTGTTACTGAGTTTGTGATTCGATCCACTAGAGAGGCAAGCAGGAATATGATGGCAGCAGTGTTGGGTCAAAGCTCTGCACAGTTCCCACTCACTTTGAGCTGGGGTGTGTGATGTTGTCCTACATTTGAGGAGAAGAAAGTTTATCAGTCCTCTTGACTCTAGACTGCTGCAGTGATCTTTCTCCCAGTGCAGAGCTGTAACAGTTCTTGTTCTTGTGCCCCCCATTTATGTAGCTTTACTCATGGTCTCTAGGATTGACAGCTACCCTGCTGCATCAAAGCTCTTCCCAAATTTCCTTTGGTACCATTGGCCATATTCTGGCACCTGTAAAAATGCAGCTTATTTTCAGGGTTGTGCATGGTTTCAGTAATTGTCACCAGGAGGTAAAACAGAGTTTTGTGTCAGCTGTATGGCTGGCCTAGGCTTTGCTGCATAGATCAGGAGCCAGTAAACTCATTTTAATATAATCTGCCTTTGGCTGTCCAGGGGTGAGTGGCTTTTTTATTTCTGTTTGCAGGCAGTATTTCAGGTCATTTAGAGAGACCCTGGGAAAGCTCCAATGAGCAATACTGCCTTAAGATCTTTATTTTGCCACTTTATTTCACCCTGCCTGTAGCTTGCACAGTCTTACTTGGGCATGTGGGACGAGTAGAGGTCAGTGCTGGAGCTAATCTTGTTGGGTTTTCACGCTGGAGTTTATTTCTGTAAAGAAAGCATTTCGTTAACTCCTTTAGGGTCCTTGGACAGGACAGAATTACACATATGAAGGACCTTATCATATGAAGGATCTGCCCACAGTGTGACTTGGTGGTGCAGCCAGTATGCATTTTGGGCTTCTCTGGCCACAGGACAGGGTGTTCAGCTGGCCTAAATTCACTCTGCTCATTCTGAGCACATTCAGAAGAGTCTACTGAACTTTCTGTTAGTAGCCTGCTTTGCTGGTCAGGTGTCTCTTGTCCTCTGGCAGCTAGAACATTGCTTCATGCTCTGTGTGCTGGCTGATTTGAATGTGTGCTTGTGCCTGATGTGAATTTAATTTGTATTCCTGGATGATCCAGTGATGTGCAGACGTGGTATTAATGATTGTGGAATGCTTCTCTGATGAATGAGAGCACTGGCTTTGTGTGTATGTTTTTCCAAAACTTAATGAAGTTAAAATGAAACTTTCACCACCATTATTTTTCTAAATTAAAAACGTATTTTAGGATACCAGCTGGTGTATATGAATCATCAAAGGGAAAATATTTGTCAAAAGGAAGTGTTCCGTAAGAGTTGTCTTCCTGCAAATAAACATATGTCTCAGGTTTGTTTTGCTTTCTTTGCTTTGCAGACAGGACAAAGAGTAGGCAAGTCACTTCACGTAGCCCTTCAGAAGATTTTGGATGAAGAAGAGAATTTGGGGACTTCACGACCAAAAGTTGGATTTCTAGGATGAGTTTTTATTAAATGTTCAAAACTGTTTTTAATTGATTTTGCAATCTTGTCAGTTTGTATATAAAGAAAAGGTTGGGTTTTTTTTGTTCCAGTAGAGTCATCCTCCTGGTTAAGAGGCTTTCAAAATGTTACTAAGCATTAGTAGTGATAAAGAAAGCTACAGTTAAATGCAAATAAGCAAATTTGAGGTGCTTTCCATACGGGTAACTGCTGGCACCCAGGAAGTGCAGCAGCAGCACTTCACAATGCAGCAAAACATAATGCTGTTGCCTGGGAAGTGCTTGAGTCTGTTTTCCAGAGTGACTGGTGTACTTTCCACTTAATTCTGTTTGCATGTGTTTCACTTCTGTAAACCAGCTGCTGTGTTCTAGAATGCATATGGGGCTGTCTTCAGTGCAGCACAAATGAGAGCAGCACTAGGTGGAAAACTTCCTTCAAACTACCTTGCTATTCTTTGAATAAAATGTTGTTAGATTTTACTATAAATACAACATGGTCTCAAGTTCACAATTCATATTTTAAACAAAGGTTTGTCTACAACTACCTCACAAGGGGAAGCAGCGGGGCAGGCACTGAACTGTTCTCTGTGGTGACCAGTGACAGGACTTGAGGGAACAGTCTGAAGCCGTGTCAGGGAAGGTTTAGGTTGGATATCAGGAAAAGGTTCCTCACCCAGAGGGTGGCTGGGCACTGGAACAGGCTCTCCCAGGAAGAGGTCGCAGCACCAAGCCTGACAGAGTTCAAGTGTTTGGACAATGCTCTCAGGCACATGGAGTGACTCCTGGTGTCCTGTGCAGGAGTTGAGCTTTGATGATCCCAGTGAGTTCCTTCCAGCTCAGGACATGCTATGACTTCCCTGCTCTCTAGAGCTCCACCTGTCCCTTTTGCCAACAGGTGCCATAGTAACCCAGCCAAAACATCCACTGTGGCTAAGGAGAAGGGACATGACCAAGGTAAATAGAAAACTAAGTTGATCTTTAAGAGTTTGATAATTCAGCTGGAAAAGCATAGTGGCTGTCAGTAATGATCCTTCACAGGGAAAAGCAGAGGATTACAGATAAGGCATGGATACAAGTTGCATCACCAGGTATTGAAAGCAGTGGATTCCCTCCCTACATCAATTGGATGGCCCAGCAAAGAGTAAGAGGTGTTTTATTTGGCGTGATAGGAAGAGACAACAGATGGAAAAAGTCAAAGGAAGAAATTGATTTTTAAGAAGCTGATATTTCATCTGCAAATGTTAAGAATTGTTTTGAACAAATTTTATGGCAGAAATCACTACAATAATCCAGGAGTTACGTAGCTCTTAGTCAAGCAACATTTTCTGTTTCAGTTTTATAGTACCAGATTAGCAATATTCTCTTGACTGTAACATGTTCCTGGGGAAAAGGGGAGGAAGAGTTTTCTGAAGGAAATCTGTAGATACAGGACAGAACCTATTACAGATCAAACTAATAACTAAAATATATGGAGTGCTTAAGGTTCCCAAATCTCTTCAGTCCTTTTGCTTGAGTTCATACACGTAGTTATTCAAGGTGACTGCAGCAGTACTGTGTATTTCAGGGATGTGCAGCCAGTGCTATAACAAGCAGTGTAACAAGCAGACAGATTATTAAAAAAAACATCCCCCCAAATTTGCCCAAGGTTCGTATTTTGAAGGGTTGGGATTTTTTCAGTCCCTTAAGTAATGGTTTAGGTAGGTTGTAATGTTGCTACACAGTAGTAGAGCCAAGAAGTGACAATGAGTGCACATATTGTCTTTTATCACTTCAGCAGAGTTATTTTGTGTGAGGCAAACACTAACCTGACATCAGCTTTACCGTAGCTGTGATCCACTCATTGCCATGCTAAGCTGCTTGTAAAAACATAGAAAGAAAAAGCTGAAGGGAGAAAAAGCCTTTAAAGTACCTTACACTTACCACAGGCAGCTTTTTGATCATTTATTATTTAATGTTTGAGAAAATGGTTAATGTAAATGAGACTGCAAGTCTTGAACCTCAGCCATTCTCTGAATGTTTTATTGCAGATTTGTGGTTGGAGACCAAAAAGCTGCCCCGAGTTACACTTGGGGTGAATTTTGTAATATGAATAGTGTATTTCTACACAGCTTTCCAGTTGAAGGATGTCCAAGCATTTTGCAAGTTACATCACTTAAAGATGATTCTTGTCCCCTCTCCAGATCCTTTTAATTTTAAATATATTTTTATGAGAGCTGGAGGTGGTGGTGGGAAAAGAAACATCACTGTGCTTCAAGTGTGCGAACTGACGCCTCTGTTCATGTGCACTCCCTCCCCATTTCTTAATAAGGATAGCAAATATTTAGCCCTGTGAGATCCAGGCTGGGTGCTCAAGGGAGAGACTTGGTGCCAAGCACTTCCTCAGAGCAACACTGTAAATTAACCTGGTGCCAGTGTCTGCAGTGCCTCCCCTACACATGTGTGTCCTCCCCCTGGTCTTCTGTAGCTGGGTATGCAGGCACAGAGTGAACTGGGGGTCCCAAGGGGTCCAGTTCCTTCTGTGTCACTGCTCCCCATCTGTTGGCATGGAAAAACAGTGGTGTGGAGAGTGACCCCAGTTCAGATGGGGCCTGCTTCGACCACTGAGATATAAATAATGAGCCCAGCCAAAAGTATTACAGAGCTGCTAGTTGGTCTCAGCTGCCCCTGGAGGTTTGCTGCTACCAGCTCGTGTCCCAAATGGGTAAACAAAGCTCTGACAGGGGTAAAAGGTCCTACAGCTCTCCCAGATGATACAGTATCTGCCAAGAAATCTGTGAGACTCTGGTTCTCAGGCATGCTAAGGGCTAATTTCTGTTTTCTTAGCTCCCTTTAACCCCTCCCTTCTCTCCCAAACAAAAATAGCAGAATTTTAATAGAGATTTCAGCTCAGAATGCTCCTGTTCCCATCTGAGCTGGTGGAAAGTTCCATGTGTTGCTGTGCAGATACTGCCACGTTTTCATTGACTTGAGTCCAGTAGAACTAAGAGGAAACATCTGTGGAGTGGGATAGTTCTCTGTTTGTCCCAGAAATTAATTGCTTCTGCTGGGAGTGTCGAGAGGCTGCAAGCTGTGTACTAGAGATGAGGAGTCCAAAAACTCCTGCTAGGCTTCTACTCATGTTGCCTAGAAAGCACACACCTGCAATTTACCTGTTTCACAGGGACAGCATTCCCCTCAAAGCAGAGGAGGGCTAGACTGTAGGTCAGTGGACCTGGCAGATTTACCAAGCCCAGCAATCCCGTCAGTCCACGTTGTACAGCTACAGTTCAACACTAATTGTACAGTCTGGGGAGAAGAGGGGAGCTCATGCTGCCCTGTGGAGGCAGTGGGGAGGAGCGTGGTTGTGCCACCTGCAGTCAGGCTTTAAATGAAGCCTTCCTTCAGCACAGCCTGTGTAGAGACAAATTGGTGTGAGCCAGAGCTTGCTCACAGCTCCTGTGAGACTGGAGTGTGCAAGTCTCCCTTCAAGGGGTTTTGCACCTTGATTTGACACAGACAGTAGGATGTTTCTGCATTTGCTTTGTAAACAGCAGTTACCTGAGGCTTACGCACTTCTGCTAGGACTGCCTCCAGCTTTTCTTGTGAACTGCAGCAGATGCCACTGCCCTCCTCAGCAGCAGGGTGTTCTCCAGCCCTGCTGTGGCACTGCTTTACTTTACCAGTGGCCAGTGGCTCCCAGAGAGTGGAAGAAGCAAAGCTGTGACTGGTGAGACTGAGTGCTCCAGCCCTGACCCCAGAGCCTTGTTCTCCCCATTCCTTTAACACGCTGGAGAAAAATGCAAGAGCAGATTTGGCACTGGTACTGAATCTCTTCAGCCATCAGCCTCTCTCTGATTTCTCATTGCTCCCCAACCTCTCATCTCCTAGTGTACTCCTGCCCCATTGCACACCCTGCCCATGCAAGGCAGCTTTTCCTTCTGAGGCACAATGTGGCTGCTCCTGATAGCTGTGCCTCACAGAGGCTTCTTTTCCTTTTTCCTTCTTTTCCTTGGATCTGCATTTCTAGCTGTTTTCTTGGAGCTGCATTTCTAGCTATCCAGGAACAAAGATGTTTTTGCTGTTGCTGCAAAACATCGTTAGAATCTCAAACATGCTGCTAATGACTCCCTGGTGATGGTTTAAACCTCCATTTCATTGACTGGAACACTTTTTAATAAAGCTGTGGTTCTCTCTCAAGCTCTGTGAACATCTCTGTTGCTATCCTGATCTCAAGATTTGGCTAAGATGAGCAGCACAGGCTGAGTTTTCATGTCACACAATTTGTTGAGGAGATTTGATGACAGAGATCATCATAGTTGCTGCAGCCCCTTAGCTTGTACCTTCAGAGGGCTAAGAAAGATTCTAAGATCCTTTCTGATTTCCTTCACCCAGCTGGCTGTGGCAGGGACCACAGCCAAGCCAGTGTGCCCAGGCACTGGAGGTACTAGGAACCTCCAGCCTGCAGACCCTCCCTTCCAGAGGAGCTCTTTCACTGCCCCTTCTCTCTGTTTTGATGAATGGTAAGTTTGGCTATTGCTACAGCTGAAAATCTGTGGGTTGAAAAGTCATGATTCAAGTCCTACCTCTCTTTATTCCCTCCAGCAAAAGACCAACTTTAACTTAATGAAGCTTTTCAAGACCATGGATTGCTTTCTTTCTGCTGTCTGATCATGCAAACTTTTCTCTAAATTCAAAAAAGTAAATAATTCACAAAGCTGAAGTTGAAATTGTCTCATAATCCATGGTTCAGCATCCACAGCAATATGAAAGCAAACTAATGCTTTAGTTTAGAAGTGAGAACAACATGAAATAAGAGCCTAAGCTGACAGACCTGCTGTCTACTTGCCAGTCCAAAAATACTGACCATCAGGTTCAGTGCTGACCTCACTTGAACTGATGCTGTGACAGGCAGTGGACCTAGACAGTTAGGAATTCCTCCAGAGTTTTGGTGTTAAATTTAGGCACTTCACTTTTCCTTTGGCTGTTTGGACTTTGGGATCTGGGTGATGGGCAAGCACAAAGCATTGAAGACAGACAGATTACCTCTAGCCTACAGAAGCTACCATCTCCAGACAAAAGGGAGTGTGAGTCCTTTAGTGCAGCTCCTTTGCAAGCAGAAGGATTTTAAACAGCTGATACTACTTGAATTGCTCCACATTTGCATCTGGTTTAAAGCCCAAGGATCTACTGTAGAATGGATCCTACTGTCCTGTAGCCCTTGGTGTACATGGAGTAAGGATGTGAGCCGTGCTTAACATGGGGTATAATGGGAAGGTTCCCTTCTTAGGCTCAGCGCCAGTTTCCTAAAGTTGATGCTGGGGATAACATTTTGGCAAAATCCTTGGTTTCCCCCATCATTGTCCTTACGAAAACCACCCTTTCCTGAACTGTTATTGCATTTCTAATTGATTGGTCTCCAAAACAATGATCCATAGATTTGGCTCTCCATTTTAACCTGTTCCGATGTTTATGCTGGTGGAAATCAGGAACTATGCCAGCACAAGTTCAGGCAGCGGCTAATGAATATCAGAGATTTTCTTGTGCTAGCCCTACTTCCTCACAGAGTGTTACTTTCCAGTGCTGTTTCTCTCCTGTTCCCCACTGACACACGGATCTTACCCTTGCAGAGTGCATGTCACTGAATCACAGAACATTCCAAGCTGGAAAGGACCCACAAGGTGCATCAAGCCCGGCTCTTAAGTGAATGGCCTGTACAGGGACTCACAGCCCTGGCATTTTTAGCACCAGGCTCTAATGCACTGAGCTAATCTCAAGGGAGCAGAGGTGTGAATCCCAGTGTGCTGCCCCGGAGCCCTGAAAGTAAAGATGTTTTTGGGCCTCCCCTTTGCACTCCTGCTGTCAGTGCTGATGGGGCAGGCAGGAGCCTTCCCAGTGGAGGAGGAGCTTCAGGCAAAGAGCTGGCATCATTCAGCATTGGGTTGGCCTGCCTTTGAACTGGTGACTTAGCCCTGAAAGGCCAGGTCTGGTAATTGCTGATCTTGATAATAACCGTGTGAATACTGTTATCCAGTCCACCCTTGCACTTTCCAGCCATTGTGTGGCGGCGCTGCCTCATTTCTTGGCTTGGCCATACCTGCTCTTTTCCTAGGAGCCAAAGCAAAATAGCCTCTGATCTCGCTGCCCATTTCCTTGCCTAGCTGGGCACAAAATCACAGGTCTGCATTGCTGCCAGGAGCATCCAGCTTCCTTTCATGGGCTTATTCCAACTACTGTTTTGCTAACTGAAAGCCTTCCAAATTCAGCATCCCAGCCGACTTACTGGGTTTCCCAAAGCCACGTAAACTTTTCAGTCTGCTTCCCTGCGGCCCTGGAATGGTTTCCACAAGCATAGGTTCTTCTGCCCTCTTTTTTTCATTTCAAACCAGTTATCTTGCAATTAACAGGAGCTGCTCTCTCTCTAACCAGGAGTCCGGGCTTGCAACCAAGGAGTGAAGTGCCTTTACTGGGAAGTAAAATCCATAATTGCACAGATGTTAAAAATCATGGACAAAACCTTGGTTTCTTGGCATAATTTTAGTATTTGCTGATGACTTCCAGTTCTATTAGTTCATCTAATAAAAAGGATTACCTCTACTCGCTTCTCACACCTCTCTTAAATAAGAAGTGTGAATCATCGGGATCTCAAAAGCAAAGGACCATTGAGAGCCCCATTATTTAACTGGAACCTCTGGCTTCAGCAGGAGCTTGGGCAGGGGATGGCTGTTCCCTGAAGTATCCTCATGCTGGATCCAATGCGGCAACACTTCAGCTTGCTCCCATCAGCTGGATGGGCCAGGGTTTATGAGCTTTTGCAATGTCAAGGATTTTTATTTTCAGTCTACACTGGACAGAATTGGGGCAAAGCCCCCTGTGGATAGTGTTACAGCTGGAGACAAGTGTTTTGAGTCTACTTGTTTTCATTTTTCTCATTTTTCAAGAAAAATGATGGTGGCATGCAGCACAGGATCTGCTGGATGGTGCAGGGAGGGGTCTCCTTGGTGCAGACCTGTTCTTCAGGGACTAATGGAAAGTCACCCTGCCCTTCTTGTTTCATCTGGGCAACACTCTGGTTGGTCCCAGACTGGCTATCTGAGGTTAGGAATTGCTGTCAGACTCCACACCACAGCAATCTGTTTCATGGGCAGCAGTAAAGGGAGCATTTTGGTTTTTTATCCAGCTTGGCAGCACATAAAGCAAAGGCAGATGGGCGTATCTGTAGCCAAGGAAAACTGGGAGGTACTGAGTTGCCTACCAAAAGTACTTTGGAGTTTCAAGGAAAGGAAACGTGTGTGTATGTAGGTGTCTGGCATCTCTTGGGCTCCATCCATCCCATTTTGGGATAGTCCAAGCATGAGAACAGTAAATCCCCAAAATATGTATTTTCCGGTTTAAATTTGAGTGAGGGTTGGTGCACATGATAAAGAGCAGTGAAAATCAAATTGTTCCTTCTATGCTTCAAAAGCTTGGACTGTTCAAGTGGAACATCAGGGCAGGATTTTCCTTATTCAGCAGAAGTGTGAAGCAGGGTAACACAGTGGTTGCCAAACTAACTCATTGGCAGCTCTTTTTCCAGTCACATCCCTGTTTATCTCAGACCTTTTATGCTCCTGCAACTCCAGACGCTCACATTGTGCTGGGTGGCACCTTGCCTTAAATTATCAGAAAAGTTTTAAGGTTAATGGCTGATGTCTGGAGCTGATGTTTTGTTCTCCAAACTGCCCATCTTTCCTCCCTCTACATGAATTCCCTCCACTTGTTCAAACTGTGGGAAGGATTTACCTGCTTGAGCTGCAGCTGCTGAACAACCACACTATTCAAAAAAGCCATTGGTCTTGGCGTGGGCTGCAGAGCTGCTCAGCACAGCCCAGCTGGTCCGAGAAGCCAGCCTGGGAACCCGCAAAGGGGCCTTGGGGAGAATGGCTTTTTGTGGAATATGTGCCCCTGGTCTCACAAGTCCCACTGGAGATCCCATGGAGAAGCAATGACAGCAGGACCACCCTACAAAGCCACAGTGGGACTGCTTTTTAGAGGGGTAAGAGCCACCCTACCCTGTGAGCAAGGAACCGGGTGCTCAGTCCCCGCGGCCGCCCCTCTGCCTGTGCTGGTGCCCGCACGTCCCTCACGGCTGAGGGCGGCCCGCGGCCCCTCGGCCGCCAAGCGCTGTGTCACACCTCGCACCGCTGCTCCCATCGCTGACACACGAGATCAAACGCGTGGCGTTGTGCTAAAAGCCACGGGAAATCCTTCCAGCTATACTCCCAGCCTTTCCTTATGTTTAGGGTAGCAGACTGTCGGTACATTCATTCTCTCCCCCCGCCCCCCGCCCCCTTTTTTTGTAGCGTTATTGTTTTGGTTTTTTCTTTTTTAACAAAAACAAGCGGCGTGCTAAGAACTGCAACCCCTCTGTGAGGTTTTCAGCCTTGGCCGGAGCCGCCGGAGCCCCCCCGGGGCCGGGAGGCTGCGCTGGCCCGGGCTCAGCGGGAGGCTTTCTGGGACGGCCATTCCCGACTCCAGCCGGTGTCCGGGCTGTGTGTGAGGGCAGAGCCGCCGCAGCTCCGCTCGCACCGGCCGGCAGCGGCATGGCGCTCCGCGGAGCCTGCCTCCTCCTCTGCCTCCTCTCCCTCGCCCAGCTCTCCGACCAGCAGAACGGCAAAGCCCGGCAAAAACCGGCGGCTCCCAAGAAAGGTAAGGGGCAGCGGCAGCTTCCTTGCAAGGAAGACTTGCAGGGCTTGCGGGGGTTGCAGTCAGGCCACTTGTCTGGGCATTTAACAGTGCTTTAGTGAGACTTCATGAAAAATATCTGAAAACCTAATAAAGCGCCTTCCTCGCCCCTGCCTCCGTGGGAACGATTGTGCAGCTCTTCTATAAAATAGTGAGGGTATGGAAACGGCTTTTGGAAGTTCCCACCTTGAATAAATTTGTTTGGACAGCTTAGTTTGAATTTGAAAGGAAACGTGTTTTCCGTGTTCTCTCTAAGGTTCATCCCAAGCTTTTCGTCTAATAAACTCTCCCTTTCTATAACCCCCTCACCCTTTGTCATTCATTTTTCAGAAGCAAGTAAGTGGCAGATGACAGACAATTTTGGAGATTAGAGCAGGCAGAAAATATCCAAGCCATTAAGCATCAACAGGGTTCTTCATTTAAAACCGCTGGCCTCGGGTGTGTTTCACACCGGACACGAGCTCTGACTACTCAGGCTTGCCAGACAGCAGTGCACACACAAAGGTGCCTGGGTTTTCTGTTCCCTAGGGGGTTTGTTTCGCCTTTTCTTCTCCTGTTTTCCTCCTGTCCCATCCTTGACTCAGTGCACATGAAGCAGAGGAGCAGCAGGTGAGGTGAGGAGGCAGCATGTGAGCTTGCCTGCCTGCCTAATGTGTCTGACTGCAGCCGCCTGGGCTTGGACCGCTCCTGGCAGGCACTTTCCTTCTTGGAATGAAGTGGGGAGCAAGGAAGAAGCATCCCTGGAATTCACTTGGCCAGGCTGCTGTCTTACACTCACCCAGTGGCTATTTTTGTCAGATTCCACCCTTGAGAAATCTCTGCCTTTTCTCCCATTAGATCTTTCTATGAATTCACAAACTTAGCTGCTTATTCCATATTTTGTTCTGCAGGACATGTAATAAGAGAGAAAACAGTCTGACTGTTTTCTAGAGCAAAAAGTACCCCCATGGGCTCATATAGGGCACATACATGCATTGCACTCACTGGAGGTACCAGGAGAGAGACATTTCTTAAAGAAATCCTATTTTTCTCTAGGTGTCATTGCAACTGCTGTTTGTAATGGATTAGTGACAACAAGGTGGGAGAAAAATCTCCTTTTTGACAGGAAAATTTGGCTCTGATTTAAAAACTTTTGAGGGGGGTGTTCTGAAAATCAAGCCGTCTGGACCAGCTGGTGGCAGGTTTTAGTCAATTTCTTTTCGAAGGAGAGGTCATATTTTCTGTGGAGGAAAGGGAAAAACCCAGCAACTTGGCATTTTTTGATCAGTCCCATCCAGCCTCATAGGGAATCAGCTGCCCTGCCTTTACTGGAAACTTCCAGTATTTTTTGATTAATGTTTTTCGGATTTTTACCAGTGCATGAGGGTAGGACAAGAAGGAGAAAAGCATTGAAAATCCCCTATGAAGCTCCTCTTCATCTTACATCCAAGCCTGCCCACCCAGCCACCACAGGGGCCAGGGCTCAGCAGCTTCTACTCTGAACAATGGCAGGACAGCTCCATCTCATCCTCATCCAGGCATCCAGTACCCCCATCCTGGTTCCAGCCCTGCACTTTGCCTGGGGAGGGCAGGAAGAGTAAAGCCACTGGGTGGTTGGGGTGTTTGGCTGGATTTTTTTTTTAATCTATGCAACCAAACCACAAATGTTAGTAGAGAAAGCATTGGTTTAAGCCAAGCTTTTTATGGTTTTTTTTTTTCCTTTTTATTTTCCTTTTTTTTCTTTTTGGTTTTTTTTTTTTTTTTTTTTTTAATCTATGCAACCAAACCACAAATGTTAGTAGAGAAAGCATTGGTTTAAGCCAAGCTTTTTATGGTTTTTTTTGTTTTGTTTTGTTTTGTTTTGTTTTGTTTTTTGTAATTATTGCTTACATTTGGATCTGCTTCAGAATGAAAAATGATGCTATTTCAACACGAAAAAGCCAAACCATAGTATTTAGAAAATGCTGAGACAGCACATTCACTTTGCCTGCTTTTGTGGTTTCCTCTTCTAAGTACTCCCCAGTTATTGTTCCAAATGCAGTAGCTCAGCACACTCTCCCTAAGCCCCAGTGTCTTGGGGTACAGATGGGATTTTTCCTTGTCTGGCAGCTCTGGAGGTCTCATCCAAAAGAATGCCCATGGGAGGCAGGCACTGGCATGAGGGTGCACACATCAGCCCTGGGGGGGCTCCCCTTGGTCACAGGTGTGGTGGGGTGCTGGGATCATCTTTGCACAGCTCTCACATGTATTTCTAAGGTAACTGGAGACAGAAGTCAGAGTCTGGATGTTTAATTCATTGGGTAGGGACTAATTTGGGCTTCTCGCCTAATGCCACCTACTGCCCAAAATTTCAGTGTGTTCTTGTCTGGGTCCTCTTCCCTGCAGATGCTTGTGAACATTTACACTGCTCTAAATCCAGTGTGGGTGTGTTCAGTCTCCTCCTTTGATCCAGGGACAGACTGCAATATGGGACTTGACTGTTCCACTTTGTACCTTTGAAGAAATGCCTGGTGTCTAAAGAAATACTGGTGGCCAGAGAGCTTTGATGACAAACATTGTGAACCAGAGCAATGCTCATTCCTCTGGGGGACAGAAAGCTGTTTGGATCTCCAGGCAAAGCTAAGAAACATGTATATATATCCAAATTTCATACAGGAATAGTTAAGACATTAAAATTAAGTACAGAGGGATTTGTTTGTTATTCAGTATATAATTAGAATGGGTGAGAGTTCCCATTTGTAGCTTTAAATACATTCCTGGCCAGGGTTTCAAACCAACAGACTATTTTGACCCACAGTTCTGTGAGTCTCTTTTTGATCTTGCCTCTGCCCACACTTAATCCTGCTGCTCACGGTCCTGCACAGGGACCCACTGCAGCTCCCACGGGATCATCAGCATGCCAGCTTCCATCACAGGAAACCCGACTGTAAACAGGCTTGATCCCAGGCTTCAGGTGGTGGGTCTTGAGGGAGTGACAGCATTGAGACAAAACCCCATGGCAGTAAAATAGCACAATGTCTGTTGGTGTAGCCATGGTCCTCACTTTATAGCTGAGGGGTGAGTCAGCCAGTCCTGGTTCTGTGTGAGATATCCCAGCAAATGCAGTGCTGTAGGAGCATCTTGTGGCCCAGGATTTGGAAATAAGGTACTGAAAAGGGACAGGGCTCTTAGGTAGTTACCAAGGATACATGTCTCCTCTCATGGCAGGGACCCTCAAGGTGGGAACCCACCAGCAAACCCAGCTGGAACACTGTGAGGAGCTGCCCCAGCAAGACTCATTGGCAGTGTCCTGCCGTGGCCTTTGGATGTTACTTAAACCTCAGAACATTTGTTCTGCTGCAAGACAGGCTTGCACAGGAAAAAAACCCGTGATTAATTAACCATTTCCCACAAAGTGTTTTCATCAAAGGCAGCAAAATAATATTTAGTGTCTCAGTGTTAAGTGAATCCATTAAAGTTAATTGAGCAATGAGTAAAGCTGCTTAATGCCTCCTCCCGATGTGTCTGGCTTTTCATATTCGTGGCACCATGTAATCTTGGGTTGGTGGTTTTGATCTGCACCCAGGCTGCTTCCCTACTTGCCTGCCTTGATGCCTCATCTCCTTGGCCCTCAAGGAAGCCCCTCCTACTGCATTCATGGGCAAACTGTCCCCTTTCCGTTCACCCCAGGAGAGGTACTCGATGCTTCCGACATGAGAACTACTAGATGCATTCAAGAGCCTCTTTGTCCAATCTCCCACCGCCTTCAAGGTGTAAATGGTCCCTTTGCTCCTGTCTAGGAGAAATCCAAATACTGTTTCATAACTGGTTGGAGCTGTTGCAGAAGCAGCACACCTAGCAAGATGTAGGCTTTAAGAGCCAGCTCTCCAGCCAAGGAGGTGTCTTTTCACAGCAGGAGAGCAGCTCTGGACATGTTTGGGTACCTGCCACTGAGGGTGATGAAGGTGGAGATGAGGCAGAGGCAGCTGTGGTGGTCTAAAGGATGGTGTGGTTGGTGGGCAGAGGCTGGTGGCTGGTGGTGTAGAGGCAGACCTGGTGGAGGTAGGATCTGCAGTCCTTCCAGCCCCTTCCTGCTGAGCATCAGCCTGGTGAGCAAAGTGCTTTCCTACCAGCCTGCCAGTGACAGCAGACAAGAGGTGGGTGCAGCCAGGAGTGCACCCAGAGAACATCATGTGTTAGGGTGTTTAAGGGAAGCCAGGAGGGTATGCTGTGAATAGAGAGAGAACATGTTTTTGAGGAGTCTGAAAAAAAATAAATCCAGTTCATCATTAGCTTCAAGTTGCCCACAAAACATTTGTGTGTGTCAGGACTTCGGTTCAGGCAGGGGTGTCCTCCTGCATTTTGGGAGTTCAGCCCCAGTGCAGCACCACCCTTGATGACTGCTCTACACAGGGGTGCCAGTGACAAGCCTACATGTTGCAGTGCTCATGTGACTTCTTCCCCAGCACTGCCAACCCAAAGGGTTACCCCTGCAGCTGGAAGACACACGGAATCCATAGTCCCAAAACCTGAACCAGGAAAACAAGGTTGTAATTGATATTGAACCCCGGCTTTCAAGCAAACACACATTCTGATGGATGTGCAAGGGGACACAGGTGCTGACTTTGTGGATTCCTTTTGTTTATCCTCCTCTGAGGGCAAAGAAACATGGAGTTTTGATGATAGGAACAGATTTGGTTGCCTCCCTTGGGATACAACCAATATTTGTGCTCTTTCTTTGGTTTCTCCAACAGATGGTGTGAGCCTCAAAATGATTGAAGACCTGAAGGCTATGATTGACAACATCTCTCAGGAGGTTGCTCTACTGAAGGAAAAGCAAGCACTCCAGACAGGTAAAGGGCTTGCTGAAGAACACACGACTTTTACTTCAAGAGTGGAGCTGCTCATGAAGTGACTGCAATTGCTTCACATGTCTTAATGAGAGATGCCCAAGCACCCCACAGCAACAAGCCCACCATGGGGAGGGTTGGGGGATCAGAACAGAGTGTGGGTCTCTGCAATTCCTCTGGGCTGGTGAACCTCCTTGGGCAGTTAATGACAGGAGCTGTGCAGTGTGGGGCCCCTCTCTTAATGTGCCTCCCATCTGGATATTCCTGTGATGCTAAGCCAGATGTTCATTTTCCTTTATGAGGTGGAGGGATGGGATTTGGATTAGTCTGTGCTTTAACCAAATGCACCTTACTCTGTTGTCTGAACCCCAGTGAAATGGCAACCTGGTCTCCTATGCACACCATGGTATTGCACTGCACTGCAGGGCAGTCCTGCTTCATTAAACACACACAGAGGACAGTTCCAAAATGTCCATCTTCCAGATGTACTCCATAGTTATTCTGTGCAAACTTCACTGACATGAGTAGGAGTAGGATTTGCAAAACATGAAGCAGAAATGAGATGAAAATGCAAATTAAGGAGATTTTTCTCCTTAAAAGAAAAGGAACACAAGCAAAATCAAGGCTTTAGTTCCAAGCTCACATTCATTGAGAAGTAATTGGTTTGGATATTAATGTGTGGCTCTGATTAGGTATTGTTTAGCTACAGTACCCTGCACTCTAAAGGTTTAAAGCTTAAAGAAAAACAAAATAAACTGATATCCTTAAAACCAAAATCAGAGGCAAGTAGAAATTTCCTCTGAAGACCTCAAGCTATGCAAGCGCAACGCTTCTGATCAAAGCTTATTAAAAAATACTTTTTTTCATCTTGCATAATTAAGATGATTTAATTGGCATGCAGGCTTTTTCCCAAAACACTCCAACACCCGGCAGTGCTCATGACAAACCATATTTCCAACAAATTCATCACAGAAGGAGTAGCATTGGCTGGGGAAGAACAAGGCCAGGGGAAGGGGCAGGAGGACCATGTTGTGCCTCTGCTCCAGCAGCAGCAGAGCCCAGAAGGGTGGCAGGGGCACCCCAAAAATCCATTTCACCCAGTGATTTGCAGAGAGGGAGGGCACATCCCCATGACTGTGTCCTACCCTGCATAGGAGGAAAAGGCACCCTTGGAATCCTGTGCTGCTAAGGGTCACTGTGCAGCCTAAGAAATTAAGCTTGTCATTTGGCCGCTGCATTTGCAGCTGCTGCCTCTTCCTGGGCACCATTTTAAAACCAAATTCTCTTTCTATCTTTTTTATTCTGTTCGTGTGGTAACCTCTCAGTTTGCCTGAAGGGCACCAAAATTCATCTGAAATGCTTTCTGGCGTTTTCGGAGACCAAGACGTACCACGAGGCCAGCGAGAACTGCATCTCTCAGGGCGGCACGCTCAGCACGCCGCAGAACGGGGAGGAGAACGACGCCCTCTACGACTACATGCGCAAGAGCATCGGCTCGGAGGCCGAGGTCTGGCTGGGCCTCAATGACATGGCCACGGAGGCCAAGTGGGTCGACATGACGGGCAGCCCCATCCGCTACAAGAACTGGGAGACTGAAATCACCACCCAGCCCGACGGTGGCAAGCTGGAAAACTGCGCGGCTTTGTCGGGGACCGCCAACGGCAAGTGGTTCGACAAGAGGTGCCGAGAGCAGCTGCCCTACATCTGCCAGTTCATGATCGTGTAGTGGCTTGGCCTCCCCCCTGCCCACCCAGCCCGGTCTCCACCCTGGGCAGCAGGATGATGAATCTGTAGCTGTGTGTACGCCTCCACGTCCATCCGCACGCCCACACGCACGTGTTCGCGCAGTAGAGTCACCCTTTGCAGAGAGAGTCGCCGCGGCTCGCTAGCGGGCTATAGAGCCCTAGAGCATTTCCTTTGGTCACATCCAGCCCTGTTCACAGCTGCACTGCTCTTCCTAAGGCACGATTGGTAGATATATATTTTTTTACACAGGGAATTTATTAGGACAGCTCAGTTGTTCCAGCAAAGAACCAGTGCACAGAACCAGTGCAGCAGTCCAGCCTGGCATACAGCTGCCTCGGCCGGCCAGGGCTGTCGCTCTGCAGTGTCCTTTCCCATTTTGCTGGGCTTTCACCAGCACAGGCATTTTCTGCTTTCTTCTCTTGTTTTGCTTCCCCATAAGCCCTGGCAGCAATTTGTGAGAGTTCCATGATCCTCACAGTTCAGCCTTGTGAGGATCGAGGTCCTGTCTCAGCAAGCAGAGGGAGCTGCTTCTGCTTTGCATTGAAAGATGCAATTTGGCTTATTTGGTAGGGTACCAGCTGCTCAACTAGTCAAATTACATGTCTAAATTAATTAGCAAGTTACAGGCATGTTTGGTCCTCTTCTCATCAGCTAGAAGCCAGTTCCACTGACTTCAGTGGGAGAGCAAGGCCCACTGTCAGATCCTTTGGAAAAAAAACCCATCAAAAGCTTTATTTGTACTGCAGTATCAAGGGGAAAGCAGCAAAGATTGGAGTACAGTTAGTCAACAATATTACTAGAAATAGAAGATGTGTGTATTACACAAATAACATAAATGTAATACTCTTACAGAGTGTGCTGCTATATAAAAATAGCTATATATTGAAAACAAGCCCCGGGACAGCTCACTCCAGCAGCTTTAGGAATGACCTGACCTGTTATATAATAGGAATCCAGATGAACTAGTCCAGTCTTTGCTGGTTCTTGGCAAACATAAATCTGCTGAGCACTGTTTGTGCCAATATTGTCATGCCCAGCTGAAGGCCTGACCTCAGTGAATTTTACTGAGAAAAGGTTTAAAGTAAAATAAAACCAAACCAAAACAAAAAAAGCAAAACCAAAACCAAACCAAAGCAAAACAAAGCAGAAAAACTCCAGTCGTGGGAAAGAAGTGCAGGTCACCCTGGCAGCTTAAGAGAGCTTTGCTGGCTGTTGGCTAAAAGGTATCAGTGGTTCTTTTCAGTCCAGTGCTTGGCAATAACCCCTCCAGTTTGGGTCTCACACCCTGCACTTCCAGGTTGGAGGTGTCAAGACAGGATCCTGCCCGTGGGACAGGTATTCCAGTTTGCTGCTTTGTTTAAAAGCAGCATGGTGGTAGGTCTTCCAAGCCATTAAGTCTGATCCAAGCTGGAAACACACACACACACACACAAATGCAGAGTGCACGCTTCTGAGGTTGTCACTATTGCCAAACTCTCTGCTGTTCAAATGACTATAAAATAAAAATATCTCTATAGCTTGCTGAAGGAATGGAGTTGTGTCAATGTGATTGAAGTGGTTTCTTGTCTTTCTCTTTAGAGCAGCTCCAGGGATATATCTGAAGGCTGGAGATAACAAAGGCAGAGGGGGAAAATCAGGAAGTTAAAGCCTCCCACCCTGTAATACACTTTATAGGATTCTCCCGCTCCTGCCCTGTTATCATCCCAGTCACATGTCATACACAGGATACAGGCAAGGAATCCTTTTATAGGAAAATAAGATTTCCTTCATTTCCTCCCTTGCTGCTGGCAAATTTCATTCTGAAATACAAGCTAGCCCAGAAGGAAGGTCCCTCCCTCAGCCCTGTTTGGCACTGGGGGAGGTGACACCTCAGGTCCCAGCACGGAGCCAGTCCTTCCCAGGCTGCCTCCCACCTCCTCCGCAATGAGCAGAGCTGCAGTGGTACCAGGAGTCCCTCTCCTTCAACCACTAAGGTGGTGATGACTTCTCCCTCCTCCTGCTCTCCAGCATCCCATGTAGGAGAGAAGACCATCCATGTAGAAGACAGTGCCTCACACCAGTCTGTGAGGTTTCAGCTGCTGCAGGACTGCATGTGAAATTAGGTCTCTTTTGCACAGCCCTCCAGTGAGCGTTACTTTGGACCCTGCTCCTGATGTTTTCCAACTCTCTGCTGTAGATCATGATTACATTCTACAAGCCAGCTTGTCTCAGTATAAATCCTCTAGTTCTTTTGGCAGATGTTCCCTCCATGTTTTGAGATACACATGAAGGCAAAGCAGCAATGCTGGAAGCATTGCTGGCTTTAATCCTGACTGGTCATAAACCACAAGGTCTTAAAACACAAATGTGTGGTCAGAGAAATAAGCAGAGTGCTTTTATGGAAAGAGGAACAGTGTGAAAGCCATGGATCCTGCAATGCTGAGCTTCAGGGAAGTTGTGGGTGCTGGAGCTGGACCATCTTGGTATGGAGTGTGAATCTGAAAAACAGCCATGGAGATGGATGCCAAAGGATATTCCCAGAGAGGACATGAAGAAGTCAGTCTGTCAAATCTAAAAAATAACAAGTTGCTCTCAGCAGATTTCTTGCTCATATCTCTCTTGCTCTCTGTTTTCACAAAGCTAAACTCCTGCCAGCACCATTTCTTATAGATGTTTTGCTCTTCTGAAGCTGGGAGGAGCACAGGGAAGGGTGGCTTTGTCCCTGCCATACTTGTTGGGTCAAGGATGACAAAACTGACCTTGCAGTTTCAGTGCTACGTTTATAGTTTCCTGTTATTCTTAGAATCTTCTTACTTTACAATATGAACTACAAATTTTCTTTGAAAAGCCAAAGAGGAGGAACTTCTAGAAGATTCCTCATCCTTGCTTACCACAGCAATGTTGTTTTATGTGTCCAACCCTGTATTTTGTGGTCCCAGGGAATGCCAGGTTGGAGGGATTGAACGGGGGGGACAGCCACTGGCTGCCTCCATAGGGAAACTGTCCTGAGCACATGTGGTCCATCTGCTGGGGGCCAGAACAAGCATCACTCTTTGGATCTTCCACTAAGTCCCTTTGGCACTCAAGCCAGAGTGGAACATCTGCTGTCCATGAAGTGTGGTCTCAACCAAAGGCATGCAGACTAATGGAAAGAACCCTCAGCTCTTCCCCGAGGAAAAGGAAATGTGGAAGTGATCATGTCTGAAACAATGTATTGTGATGCCTGCAATCCCTAATGAACAACACGTTATTAAAAATAGAGGATGTTGTGTAAGGCCTTGTGCCCACTGGTGGCACTGCTCAGCTGCTTGTGGCTCTGTGACACAGCAGAGGAAAGATGAAGCATGAAATGTATATACATTTATATAAACAAAAGAAGTAAAAATACTGGGTGAGCCTACAGGAGTTCCCTCAGCACTACGCCATCCGCAGTTGACTTCAACAGAGCTGTGCTAATCCACCCCACTGATGGCCCCCACCCCAGCACAAGGGCCAGAAGAGCACGGTATTCACACACCTCAGCAGCCAGGTTGCTTTTGGTTTCAGTCAGTGAAAGGTCTGGGTAGGCAAAGGTGGGTAAGAATTTGGGAGCTGTGAGCCAAAAGCTTGTTTGGGGCCTTGAGCACTTCTGTGGCACTTGGTAGTGCTAACAAGACACCCCACCCCACGCCCCTGTTCCTTGTGCATGCCCACCCAGCCCGGGTGTTACTCAGGCCGGAGGTTCTCTGCACGTGAGGTGCACCCTCTGCCTGTCACCCTTTGCAAGGAACAGTCCATCAACTGCTCCTGCCTGGCACAGAGGGAGCAAACCCCCCCTCTGGGGCTACAGAATTGAGACCTTTGGGAGAATGAACCTCAAAAGAGAAGGACCTCCTCTGCCCCTGAACCACTGAGTCTTGTGATTCCTGTTGGCTTTACTGCTCACTCCTGCTCCTGTGCAAGCACTGAACCCCACTGCTAGTCTCTCCTTTTACAAATAAAATAAAAAGCTAAATTAAAGTTACATTTCTCCATCTCAGAAGACACCATAGACAGGGAAGAAGCACAGATCTGAGATTCAGCAACAAGGCTAAACCAAAACACCCTTGGGACCATAAATATAAACCTGTTGGGGAGGGGTCAGTAAACGAATGGAGAGCATAAAAATAAACTCCTTTGGGATAGATGATAGGATATCAAGCTGTGGTGTACAAAACAAAACAAAAGGTGGTTTATTGCTTTTATATATAGAAGCATCCAGAGGGAGTCCAAAGGTAACAGCTGGGGACTGTTCCAGATACAGCTGAGAACAAACCACAACTATTTTAGCCTCACACCCAGCAGCCCCTCCACTCTGTGCTGTGCTGTGCAGACAGGTCAGCGTCTGCCTCACCTCCCTGTGACTCCCCTGTCCTGCTGTGCTGGAGCCTGGGGCCATCCAAGCTGGCAGCAGCCACAAGGAACCCCAGGGCCTGCAGCATCCCTCCAGGAAGGAAAGAGAAACCCAAGATGCTGTGCTGCCAAGAGATGAGGCCAGCTGCTGGTCACCAAACCTCAGCCCTTTTTGAAAGCTGGCCCTGAGCCTGAGGCAGGGAGCACAACACCTGAGCTGCTTGCCAGCCTTGAATGGAAAGCATGTCTCAAGAAGCTGTGTTTAGAAAACACTGTTTGGAAAGCACAGCAGCTTGTAAAAGAAAATGCTGGAGGGGAGATAAAACCTACAACCCCCACTGCTTTGCAGAAATGCCCCACAGACAGCTTGGTTTCCCACCGCAGTGTCAGTGACTTTTATTTCTATCATGCCCATTAACAAGGATCCCAAAAGTGAGATCTCTGACATTCAATAGTTTACCCTGTTTCTGTGTTACTCAGGACTAGTGAGGCCACATCTGGAGTGCCAGGTCTAGTTTTGGGCTCTCCAGTACAGGAGGAACATGGACCTAGTGAAGTGAGACCAGGAAAGTAGAAAAGATTTGGGGAACTCTTGTGTGAGCAGAGAGCAAGAGCTGAGACTGCCCAGCCTGGAGAAGAGAAGGCTCAGGGGATCTCATCTTAAATGCCTGATGGGGAGGGTAGAGAAGACAGAGCCATGGGCACAAACTGGAATACAAGAAATTCTGCTTGAAGAGAAGAGCATCATTTTTCTCTGTGAGGGTAGTCAGGCCCTGGCACAGGTTGCTGAGAGAGGCTGTGGAGCCTCTATCCTTGGAGACACTCAAAGCCTGGCTGGACAGTGAGACCTTGCTCTGAGCAGGAGGTGCAATCTGGTCATATCCAGAGGTCCCTTTCAACTTCTGTGCAAGCACAGCCACTGAGCAAGGGATCCTACATAACATATTCCTCTTCTACTGTCACAGGAGAAAAACAGGCATTTCAGGAGGAGACAGCTGACCTCAGACACCTGATGGACGAGCTGTCATGTAAACGCCTTCCTGCAGAACAAGGTTAGCAAGAAAGCCAATAAAATAATCCCTTGTGGGAAGTGATTTCTACACTGTAGTGCTGCCAGAGCTCTAGATACTAACTAGGTCTTGCTGCTCTGCCAAGTGTGATCAGCAGACAAGAGCTGAAACTTCATTTAGTTATTCAACCAGAAGGAAACTGGAAACAAACTCCACCAAGTCACCAAAAAGAAAGTGAAATATATATTTTTTAAAAATATTAAATGTTCAATCCAGCCACTCAGTTCAGGAGTGCATAGATGAAGATGTGATTCTGATCAACTACAGTGAAAAATTTGCTTTACTTTTAGAGCAGAACAGTCCAATGGCAGCTTGAATTTCATCTGGATTCATGTACAATGTGGACATTGCTCTGTCACTGGGAAGGCTTTGATCCAAAGCCCTGAGTGTCAAACCATGCTGACATGGGGGATCCAGACCCCAGGGGATGGGCAATGGCACAGGTCCCGCTTGTCTGAGCACCAACACATCTTTGTGGTGGTGTTAGCTACATCAAGGTAGCTCTCACACTTTGTTCTATAATACATCAGAGCAGAAAGCCAAACCCCCAAGTGACCTTAAACCAATCAAATTTTAGAAAACCCTCAAAGAATTGCACTGATTATAAACAAGGTTAAACAATTGGTTCCATTGAAGACTGAGGACTTGGAAGGAGCTGTGTAGGTGGGGTGCTGTGTACCTACAGTGAATGACTGACAAGTTTTGTACCCAGCCAGGAAACTGAACTTGCTTTCAAAAAAGAAGAACATCAATTAGCGGGGTTTGTTCCTAAATTAAAATGTATGCACCAAAAAAGAATGCAAACACAGGAAGTAATTGTAGTGTATCGCTGGAGAAAGGTAAACTGAACTGAAAGCACTCCTGAAAGCACAGTACTAGGGAAAAACCTTACAGATAAAATATTGAGAGCTTGAAAACAACCAGAAATCATCATTAACTTTGCCTTCTTTTAAACATTCAGAGAAATTGTTTGCCAGCCTCTATGAGTAGCCTATTTTTAAGCCTGCTGAAACTACAGCCGTGGGTAGTGTTCACAGCCAGATATAAAACCGCCTTCATGACTTTGATCAGGTGATAAATGTCCATTAAAGAAGGAGAGCAGACAGCCCTGAAGGCCACACTGCAGTGAGCAAAGCAAATATTCAGCCTTTGATTAATGTGCTAATGAGGGAGCTGGGATGACCCTGGAGGTCCCTAGAAAATCTTGGTCTTGAGTCTCAGGAACTGGCTGCATCAGGTGAGGCAGAGCTCAGTAGTGAGATACTGCCTTGTGGTCACCATCCTCTCACCTTCCCTGCAGGGCAAACAACACCACTCCTTTCCTGCCCTCCTTGCCCTTTCCCAATGCCTGAACTCACACTCCTTGAGAATGAAAGTTGATAGTTCTAGAGACAGGGACTTTAAGTTGCAATAAATTTATGTATTAAAAAAGCAAGAGACATTGTGGCTATAAAAGCTCTGGACCTTTGTTGTATTTTCATGTCTCAGGAAAATAAGATATACCTGAAAAAAAATAAGATATACCAGAAAAAAAAAAAAGATATACCAGAATGAGGTGAAATCCTCTAAAAGGAAAAAATCTCTAACCTCAGAACAAGCCCTAAGTTTCAGCTTAATGATCAAAATTAAAACTGATACCTGAGCCTTCAAGAGCGAAGGGATGCATTGTTCTCATCTATCTTTTTCTCCTTCGAGGTGGCAGCAAGGGGAATATCTCTCCTTTGTTTTGCTCCTCAGTGACAGAAAGCCACCAAGTCATGACCTAAAGCACAGTGTGAATTGGTGGAGAAGTTTCTACTACAGTCAGTGTTAGTGAAGCAAGCACAGATTTTGTAAAGCATCTTGGAAAAAGGTCACTGGTAGAGATAGGATCCATTGCACCTTTCATGGACCTGGGTTATTGTTCTGCACCCTTCCACCTAATTTGGTGTATAATTAGTTGTTACTTATACAAGAGGTCGTTCATGTCAAGAGAAGCAGTACTTTCCAGACTAATCTGAGTTTTTCCGACACATATTAATGCTTTCCTAAGTACCTCTCCAGCTACTTGAGATGCCAACTACTTCAAGTACTGCCACTTCATTCAGCACTGAAGCAGCTTTGTGGCTGCTGTATGGTGAAACCCGAGGACCTTGCAGTAGCAAACTTCACACAGCAGCTTTACTGTATTCCAGGCAGGTTCAGGTGAGGCTAGAGTAAGAAATATATTGCAGACAGAGATTTATAAGTATTTCACACCAACACTGAGAGAACATTCACCAAAAAAATTTGTTTCTGGAGACCTCTGTCTTGAATTTTGTTGATTGGGAGCATGGGGAGAAAGGCAGACAAGACATGAAAATACAACAGTAGGAAAAGAAAGGATGGTGATGACAAAAATCCATCTTTCAGTGGTGTTTGGAGCAGATTCATCGATGCTCTGGACCTGCTGTGGACCTCTGGACAGCCCAAGCTGTCTTAGGTTCAGAAGTGCTGCTTTCCCAGCCATAACCTGGGCACAGATTTCCCACAGGCTGTATTGGGAAGCACTCTTACAGAAATTCATCAACTCCTTTCAGCTGAAGCTGTATCTTGTTCTTTAACCCAAATGGGTGACCATAAAAACCTAAGGAGAAAGTGAAAGAGTTTGACCTGCAGAATTGACCAGCCAAATGTATAAAATGTCAGAATACATAGGTATATAGTCAATTGCCCATTTTCCCAAGATGTTTGACTAGCAAGGAAAAATATTATCTTCTGAGATATTAGACACATACTTGAACCCATATGCCCTGTTGGGCTGGTTTAAGATACTTAGAAATTTGTTCTTAAATAACCCAGAGAAGAGAGGAAGATCTAATTGCTTGCTACTTTTTTTTTTTCATTGCTCTGAAAGATTAACCTATAAATTGTTCACCAAACAATCATACTAGAACATTTTATTAGGCCTTTGGTTACTTTTTAGGGTTTGCCTTTTGGTAAATAAACTCTCATTAACTTAAGGAAACAATGGAAAAACCTATTAACTGTTTATAGGCTTTTGAATGGGTAAAGCATTCAGCTGTGAAAGGAATTAACAAGTATCTAAACAGGTTTGACTTGGCAGAAAGTAAAACAGTTTTAATTTACTAAGCAAATGTGAAATCTAAAAAGATAAAAGCTGTTGAGATAGCATCTTACTAAAATGATAATTCTTATACAAAAACATTTATCACTTAATTTTTCTTTAAAGCCTTCATTTCTGGGGATATCAGGAGCAGAGACATTTTTCCAAGTATCCTAACTAATAGTTTCTGCCTCAGGAGAAATTGCCAGTGGATGTCCAGGTCTTCAAAATTGACAGATCCAGGCTGTCATGGCCCACAGTGCAGCTTAGCAGCTTATATTGTAGAGCAGTAGGAGTTTTTTTCTCCTTTGAAATTAACCCTGTATTACAAGCAACACCTCTGTACATTTGTTTCTGGGTTACTTTTTCCAGAAGCCAGCAATTTAATAAAAGTAGCATTCTGAGAGGAAAAACACACCACTAGTTTGCTTCTCCTTTATTTTATAAAACCACACAACACCTTTTAAATAAAAAGCATTTGCGATGATGAATTTGAAGCAGATGCTAAAACAATTTGGCTTAAGAGCCTGCAGTTCATACTCCTGAGACCAAGTGATGAATCTCATTTAAGGATAGGTTCTTCTGTGCAGAAAACTAGATTTACACATGTAATTAGCAGCTGCTTTGCCACCATTAATCTCATGTATGAAGGGAGGTGTCCATATGGGCTCTGCCATTTTTAGCCCTTAAGGTAAAGACCAATATGGGATGTTTTCCCCATCATGGCAAGTGGCAAAGGTGATATCACCTTCAGGCAAAACCATTCCCAAGGTTCCTGAGAAACACCCAAGCCTGTCCCCATTTAATTTAAGAAGGTGAAAGGGAAGTGCCCCCTTACCTCTTTCCACATTTACCCAAACCAACCCACCAGAGGATGCAGCCTCCAAAAGAAATGGCTACCAACAAGAGCAACCAACAACTGAAATAAAAAGAAAATTTTAAATAAATTAACAACATCAATGTAATAAATTAAATATTAAAGGAAACTAAGTACTAAATACGCACAATTGGAAACTAAAAATTTTTCTTTCAAAATTTTATTTAAAAATAATAAAAAAGGGAGCACATACTTTACATGAAACATTTAGTTGGTTCTAAACAATACTTTCTCAAATCAAATAATCTCCAGTTAGAAATAAAATAGTTCTGTTGGAAAGATGACAGGATACTGCCAAAATATTTTATCTCATTTTCTTCCGAAAGCACTTTTCAGAAAGTGAGGTCATTTTTTCTAGCTTCCTATCTTAAAGAAGTGCTGTGTGCTGAGCAAGTGCTGCTCTGTTGCCGTATCTCTGACAGGATGCATCATGGCAGGCTTTCTACAGCTGTGACTGCAGTTGTACCAGGACAAATGCACATATCTGTACACAAAATGCACTCACAAATGGAACAAGGAACAAAGCAGTTCCCTGAGTCTTTGAAGATCCCTCTTGCCCAGAAGCGTAAAGCCCGGTTTGTGCGCGCCAGTGTAGCAATTCCGTAAGATAAGAAATGGATACAGCCCAAACCACAAAAACCACCTTTTATGTGTTAAGTGTTGCTAATTGAAGCAATTTGCCATGCTTCATTTATGTCAAAGAAACTTCTGGCATGTTGTTTCAAAGTCCTTGTAAAAGGACTGTTCCTTCCTCCGGGCTGGATCAGTTCTCCACGCCACAATTCCTGTTTTAAAGATCACTAAGTTGGATGTAGAAAGATGTTTATACTCTAGAAATATATCCTCCACTTTTTGTTTTTAGCTTCCAACTTTTTGGGGAGGCAGATGTGCTCCCACCTTTGTGTATATCACAGTCTGCAGTTAGATGCTGGCTGGTGAAGATGTGCACATGGATGAGTGATATCCAGGGTTTTGCTTTCTCCTTCCTCCCCCCCAAAACATTCACAGACTTAAATATTTCCTCTGTCACACTCACAGATACCTCAGCGTAACATGTTTCTTCAGAGTAACATGATTTTGTCCCCCCCAGGGTCAAGGAGTTGAAGTCTGTTTGTGTGGTGTCAACAATAAAAATGACTTTATCATTTCCTACTGGTGCTCTACAAATTTTGCTGTAATGCAACAAAATAGTAACTTGGCTTTTGATCTATCTAGAAATGTAACTGGACTATTCAGAAACAAGCTTAAAAATAAAGCAATTACTGAGTATTTTGATAGCTCAGGATTGTTCAAACCTTACAAATTCAAGCCCAAGAAGCAAGAAGTATCTTTTCAGCTTTGCTGGTTTGGGCAACAACACCCCGAGCTTCTCTTTGCTCTTCAAAAGCAAATTACATTTGGACCAGGAGTTCTGCAACTGCTGTCCTCTTATTACACTCACCTTTCCATTTGCAACTAATTAGACTAAGAAATTTTCATTTTCAGATAAAGACCACTGCCAGGGAATTACTCCAGCATGGCACAATTGCCCTAAAAATACAAATGATAAGCACTTGCATCTGCATCTGTATTAAGTGGCAGTTTTGGAGCAGGTCTAGGGACTGGATGATCCTTGCCAGGTTTCCCAAGCCTTCCAAGAGGAGATCTCATTAATTAAGTTTAGGATCCATCCCCAGAAATTACCAGGATCCTCAGTAGTAAGGATTTCAAACATCATTTTCTATGTGCATTAAACTTGCCCCAAAATAAATAAATAAATTCATAAATAATAAAAATCCCCAAAAGAGCAATCAGTATGTACTGATTCCATGAGCTTATATTTAGAACAAAATGGGCTTCACACATTTCCATAAGGGTCACTGCTGGGCTGAAGGACTGTTCATAAAATGTGCTATTATCCCTGAAAAGAAATTAATTTTGAATTAAATTTTATGTGTCAGATTGACATAAATAAATTACAAACATCTCAACCCTACTGAGAAGCCACTGAACTGTTTATTTTTATATGAAATCTACAAATATTTTACAACCTTTCTCCTCAGTGATCTGAACACATGCCTTTAAAAGCAGCGATTAACAGCGTATCACTGGCTATGCAAGAATAAGGACATGCACAGAAGGCAGTTTATTATCCCAGGAAACCAAGTTCCCTAGAAACCCCTTTCCATTGTCCACCGTGATGGCACAGCTACCAACAGGCAGGCATCAAAATACTTCAGCCTGAGTTCACACACACTCACACACAAAAAGGAGATACATTAGTTACTCCAGCTGGCAGTAGCATTATTATTTATTTATTTAATAAAAAAAATATTAGAGTCACAACTTTCTCTTAATGTAAAACAAACTGAAATCTGTGTCTGAGCTCTTTCTTTAAACACACCAAATAAGCGTAGTGAAGGTCAACCTTAGACTGGGGACATCTGTAAACTAAGGTTTATAGTGTCACATGAAAAGCAGAGTTAGAACACATAAAAGTATCAGTCAACAAGAATCATATTCTCAAGGATCAAGAGGCTGTGAACAAAAGCCCAACCTCCATTATGTTTTCTTCTTGTTGGTTACAAGGAACATGAACTAAAAATTTCATCTAAGGAATTGAAGAAGTTGAGCTAGAGGAATGAGAAAGCCTTGGATTTCTTTTACAGACTATTCAATAAAACAGAAGTGGGGAACATTGATCAGACAAATACACAACTGGACTACTTTGATAAAATAGTTTTTGGCAATTCAGTTACCTGAGAAAAGGTGATACCAGTATTGCAGAAATCTTTTTAAGTTTTCAAATGACATCAAAATTATTCACTACACTTTGAAATATATGATCCCAGTGAGTAGCCAGAGATCTAGGGATACACATTTCTGTACTGAAAGTGATAAAAATGAGCAGGAAGATACCTGGAACAATTAAAGGCACTTTTAGCTGGCACGTGTTTTGATATATGCTACAGAAAACTGTGTCAGGTATGACATTACACTGAATTGTGTAGAGGTCCAAGCAGTAGTAACACACTGTTAAATACACACACTTGACCAGATAGCCAATCAGCAATGCCAGCATAGTTAACACAGGAAGAAATCCACCTTTTTACTTAATGTAAACAGCAAGGTTTCTAATAAAGGCATTTTAATTTTAAATATTATAATGTTTACCATCATTGCATGCAACACTTATCTAAAAGCTTCATGTCACCTCCGTGTATCACTAGGCCAGAAACAGTCATGGCAAGGATTTTGGAGAGAAATTCTCCCGTTGTCGAGTCTAGTGCTGCACACAAAATTACAAACACCCTCAGCAAACTGCACACCTGGACAAGGCAGATGTTTGTATGTAAAAGGCAACTTCATTGGCACAAAGGAATCTGGCCCTCATGTTGGCAAAGGCACAGAAACTGAGCGGCATGCTAACTACAGCACTTAAAATGAGATCTGATTTCAAGAGATACCTTTCAGGGACAGCTGGACAACTGAAGTGCAAGTTCTGCCAGAAGTCAAAAATTGTCCCCATCATCATAACAACATGGTTGCTAAATAAATTCAGACTGATACAACAACAAAAAATTAAAATATCTAGGCTTTTCTTGTGGATTCATTCTTTGCAATTTAGAGACACGAGGTGCTGTAAACAATTTTCTTTACCCTGTATTTTAAACCTTAGTAACAGGTGAAGTGAAAAGCACTGGTAAACACCTGAATGACCACATCATTATTTCTTTATTGAATCCTTACTCTCACTTCAACCAAAAGTGCAAGGTATTAGTAAAATGTGAATGTCACAGGCACCTGAACAGAACCACAAATTGGTTTAATTTTTGAAATTATTTTTGTCAAAGAGCAAATAAAAGAGTCTTTGGTGTAAGCTCACATGGTGGAATCCAAGTATAACAACATCAGCTGAAACTTAAGAGAAAGCCCATAACTTATTTTCTGAAAGAGAAGAGCCCAAGCTCAAGTGATCACACTGATTTACAGGCACAGAGCTCTTCCAGGCAGCATACATGGTCTTTCACTACACTCACCCAGCCACTGGCATGTTAAATCTGATGGATTTTCAAGCTGCAAGTGATGGAAAGGATGGTGTCCCATCTTTGGTCAGATATTGGCAGATTGCCTGGATGTGTGCAACCTGGAGCTGCCCTGATACAGTGATGCAGTCTGCATCTGCTAGGAGTCACAACCCACATTCAGACAAATAATGGCTTGTGAGAGGAGGACAGAACACTCCCCCCACTACCAGTGGCCAGTTTTAAGCTGGTGGTTAGGAATTAACTTTCCTGATGCCAATATAATAAAAAGCAGAAGCGCACCTTTGGCACCTGTTTCACAACCAGTCTTGGAGAGTCCTGACTGGTATTGAGTTTGCTAGGTGTTCACTTTAAAACTGAAAGCTATCAACAGCTGAAATTAAAAAAAAAGGACAAAAAACAACTGAAAACACATACATGAAACAAAACAAGATAAAAACTTAGTTAAAAATAACACTCCTCTTCAGTATGTTTTTCTCCTAGGCCACTGTCCTTACACCTGTGTTTCCACAGGAAACTGCTATACCTGGCATGAAATTACTCCACTAAACCATCTCATTCCTTATTTTCCAGCAAGGGCACGCTTGTATCTCCCTTATCCTTTTTATTTGCATCTCCATTGTCCTCTGACTGCCCCGACTTCTGATGAGCAAACGTGTAAGTGTCTTGGTCTGTGTCTGCCAGGGGCAGAGGCTCCTCCTCGGTGTTAGAAGAGCGTTTATTGTCTTTTCTGAAGGAGAATGGAGGTGGAGAAGGTGGCAAGCTACCAACGGGTCCATCAAAAGGCCGGTAGACATCGACTTCTGGAGAGACTGAGCCATTGGACTCCTTCAGCAAGTGTCCATAGACCACAGCATCATCAATAACTGCATAGACATGAGACTCATTGTTTTGCCTCTCTTTTCTGAATAAGCCCTTTTTTCCAGGCATCTGGGTATTCACGTTATCATTGTACACTCCCACCATGGGATTCTGGGTTTTCTTCTTCCTGTTACAGAGATGAAGTTGTTAACAGGTCAAAAACAATACGTCTGGAGTGTTGGAACTCAGTAACAACAGCTTTTATTCACTCATCCCAACTACACAGCATCAGGCAGCCTACCTGAATTAAAAGCTTTTTGCAATTTTTGGAGAAATAATTATTGAGCCTAGACATTGTTTTTTTAACAGAGCAGAAAACTACTTCATGCTATTTGGTTACCCACTGCTGCTCTGCTGACCCTGCAAGATTAACTCCAATGGTCTCCCAAGCACTGGGGTTCTGGCTGTGCACTTGTACCAAGCCCCACAACATCCACTGGCATTAGTAAGACCCAGAGACCATTAGATCCTCACAAAAACAAGGCTGTGTTACTGAAGACAAGATACTGGGTCAAAATGAAAGTCAAATGAATTTTTCTTAATTATGCTCTCCTGACTGACTGCCCCCTAAATTGGAAAGAACAAAGGCTGAACAGAAGACTTTTAAGACTGTATTTGTGAAGTCTTTCCTGCAGGAAAATGTGCTCCTAACTGCACTAGTCACCATATTGCATAAATTCATTCCAGCTCTACAGCATCAGGACCCAACCACTTTGACAGCACTGAGCATACATGTATCAGAAAGCCCAGGCTATCAATGACTTCAGACTCTGCTCGTATGAGTAATGCCATGCAGGTAAGTTTTGCACAACCCACTTCTCTCCCCAAGGGCTCATCTCACAGAAAATTGCTCCCACTTGATGTGCAAACTCCAGGAGTTGCTGGAGGCTGTGTGGATGAAAGAAAACTCTTAGTTCATCTGCATGAGTTCACAGCTTGTTTGAACAAAGACTTGAGTGGAGTCATGCGTGCAACAGCCACATTCATTGGGATTTCATGTTGCAGGGACTGCTGAGGAGGTCCAAGCAACACCTGACTCACACTACACCCAAAAGCCTGCACTTGAGGCCAAGGCAAGTAGTGCTCTGCAGGTTGAAGTAATGTGATTGCAGGAATGCTGCTCTGTTCTTGAAGTTAGTCAATTTAGAGTAAAGAAGCATTCCTGGGGTCAACACTACTTCCACTGTGCCATCCTCATGCTTTAGACCCTGGTTCAAAGGATATCAACACATAAAAGAGAGGGCCCAGCAGCTCTCCCAAAATGCCCTCTTGAACTGCAGTTATACCTGCTGAATTATGAACTTACTTCTTCTTAACACAGCAGACAGTCAGTCCAATCACTGTGAGAACTCCAGCCCCAGCCACCACAGCAAGTATGATTCCGAGGTCTGCAAACAGACAAGGAACAAGGACACTGGGAAAAAGAAGGAACACCCAGCTTTCTCCTAAAATCTGTCTGGGTTTGAACCCCATTAAGAGCTTCTAAGTACAGCAGCTGCTGGCACAGCAGGAGATCCTAAGCTGTGCTTGCCACAGGGCAACACAAGCCATTTCCAAGAGACTGGAGGCCAAGCAACAACAAACTCCTGCTGCTGGCAGTGGAGGACAACCAAAAAGCCCAACCAACCCACCCACCTCCAAGAGTTTGTGATACAGCTCATGCACTGCTAAACTTACCCACAGCATCTCACACATCTCTCGCTGAATAGGCAAGGAAGAGATGAAAGCACAGAAAGAAACAGAGAAGGAGTCAAAAGAAGAAATAGTGGTATTTCCACAGATTCCCCTCAAAACCATCCTTTCCTCTGAAATATACAGGTTGTGTTGACCTGGGGTTTTCTAGGAGTCATGAAATTAATTAGGGAAGTCCATGCATGAGCAAAGAAAAATGCTGCAAGTTTCAAAAGCAGCACAGATTGAAAAAAAAAAAAAAAGAAAAATTAGAAAGTGCAAATGTGAAGCAAATTTACATAAGTAAAGCCTACCGTAAAAATGCCCTCTCTTTTTTTTTTTTTTTAAAAAACAGTTTATGTTTCAGGGAGATGAAAGAGAACAACAGAATTTGCTGCTAGCAGTCAGGGCCCAATCTCCACTAAATGGTCAGACCTGTCCTAGAGAGGATTTCTTGCTCATGTGAACACTGAGACTAATTGAACTGCTAACATGAAGTGAGGATTACTTGTATGAATAAGTTTGCATAATCAAATCCCAAGTTGTTCACTAGGTCTGTGACCCTGGAAGGGAAAAACATCACTTCATCTTATTATATATTCTGTCTGTTATCTCCAATTAAAAATGCTAAATTAATTTTTTTAATGAAATCTAGTCTTACTACCTTGATCCTTGCCATTTCTTGTGTCAACGAAAGAAAACCCAGAAATACACTTCCTGCCCCCCAAAAAACCATACCACATTCAAACCCCTCCTTCCTCCCCCGCTCCTAGAAATACCCAGCTGAAACCCTTGAAGTTTTTGAGGGACAGACTTTTCCAAAGGCAGGAATCTCACAAACTGCCTACATCCATTGCTGTTACCTCAAGGGAAAGCAAGGAAACAAGCAGAAAACAAACCACCACAAGCTTAGAGCACTCACCTATCTGCTTGTCAGCCAAAGTCACCCAGAACTGCAAGGTCAGCTGCGTCTTATCCACGGGTCTGCAGTTGGAGACGTTCACCCAGAAGTTGTGGAGCATGTTTCGGGGCTGGGGCAGGAGCTCGTCCTCGCGGCGCACGATCTCCTCTGCTCCCAGAGTCTCTTCCTTGATGTTGACGTAGGCACGGCCCGTCTCACAGGCAATGCCCATGCGGTCCTTGGAGAACCCGAGGCGGGCAGTCTGCTTGCTGGGCACAGCGATCAACCAGGATATGGAAACATAGGGAGGTAAGCCGTAAGGCCAGTTGGGAGTCTGCAAGTAAACTTTAGCTTTTGGATCTGGACTCACAGTGAATATGCACTCATCTGTAGCAAAAGGGAAAGAAGAAAAGAAAACTTAGGTTTGATAATTATTGTCTTTTCCCACATCAGTGTTATCACAATAAACACAGACACACCTGCAGAATTTGCCACAATCAATTATCCACTACCTGGAATACAAAGCTCCTTCTCTCTTTCCAAAATAAACCACGTCACTGGTTCAGATAAAGACTGATTCTAGAGTTTAGTCCTAGAGCCATTGCTAAAGATTGAACTCCTAATTTCTGTTTATCTCTATGTGCTTTAATGAGCCTATTGAGAGAGCTATCACTGTACAACAAAGTAGTACAAAATCTACTACCTTACCTTTAATATGTGGCACGAAAGACATTTTCAGATCCTGAGGGATTGACTCATTGATGAATCCTTTACCAAATGTTTTTAAGGATATGGTGATATTATTCCTCATCTGAATCTTTTCAATAGATCCACCGGGACAGAACACACCAACATTCAGCTCTGTCTCCGGGGTGGCACTAACAATGTTGTAACTGTAGCTCATGTTGCACCTCTGCTCTGAGACGTGTTGCTGAAGTTTCAAGGACGGAGACATAATTTCTATGTTGATCATATCAGTGGCCAAGAGCCTCCAAATAAACTTATGTAGTCGAATTGGCAATCGGGTAATAGCCTTGGGCACTGAAAGGGAATAGATCTTCTTCTGACACCAACGAATATCCATACAGCCTGCAAAAACAAACACAAAATCCCAAGGGCTGGGTATTTCTTGCAGAGGAAATACCTGGGGCACACACAGAGTACTGTCAGGTTTGCATTACAGACCCAGATAAGCATCCACCTAAGAAAATATCCTCTCTTAATAACCTTTATCCAAATGTGTATTGACTGTATTTAAAGAGCTTTCTTTATAGGTGCAGGACACCAAAGAAACAGAAACACATTCAAAGGCCCTCACTCAAGATATACCTGCAGACTGGGGCACTGCTGCAGACAAATCAAGGCACGGATACTTCAAATCTCTTTTCTACCTGTAGTTGAAAGCATTTGGGGAAATCCTACATCAAGGGGACATGCATGCAGAACAAGATGCACTCCTGATGGCAACCTTGGTCCTGCATTTTCATGGGCAGATTTATGGGTCTCTGGCTCTGTTTCCATAATTTGCAGTGACTTAGGTGACTTCTATCTCTTCTCTTCTAGGAATAGCTATGCAGTTTCTATTCTTAAAGGCAGAATGATGTACTGAACAAGGTCACCTCCAGGTTCATTGTACCCATCTCCCAGCTGGCCAAGCCTGGTTTCCAACCTCACTCCATTTAAAGCCAAAGCAAGGGATCAAGTTTGGCTGACCCTTGGGGAAAAACAAGCAAAAGCACTCCCTAAGAAACAGCATTAAGGCACTTTTGTAGTACCTATGACTTTTTCAGCCGTGATCCTCAGCCGGGACAAGTCCTTGCACAGAAAGGAGATCCTGTAGACGGCACCAGAGGTTAAAGTCAAGACGCGGTCGCAGGTGCGAGGATCCTTGCAGATCAGGCACACAGGTTCAGACATGAGAGGGATGTGGCTGAGCCACCCTTCCAAGTGTATTGTCACAGTCATGTTCCTCTCCTTGCTCAGGTCGACCAAATAGGTGACATCTGCAACAAAAAACACCCCAGAGCAATTACAGCCAAGAAGCACAGTGTGAAGCAGAACTTCCTTCACCTCTTCTCACCCCATTATATAAGCAGCTGTTACAGCAAATACTTGGAACATCTGGAAGGAGAAAATAGAAGGAAAGAGGAAAAAAAATGCAAGTGTAGCTCATAAAGATTGACTGTCATGTGGAAAGATAGATTTTGGATCCAGGCAACATCCTGGTGCTGTTACTAAGGCACCTCTCTTTGATGTTAAAAAAAGCAAGCCGGCCCAGTGGAAGTGTCCCTGCCCATGGCAGGGCAGTTTGGAACTGGATGATCTTTAAGGCTCTTTCCAATCTAAACCATTCAATGATTCTACAAAGGACAGGGGGGAAAATAGTGTACCTATATACACACATATTCTATTACTAATCTTCATTTTCTGGTTTTAGCTTTAGCTACAGATCTCAAAGTCATACACAAAAGGTGAATAAAATAGCTTTCTCCTGTGTGGGAAATCAGGCAGACAAAAAGGCAAGTGGTCAAATGGAATTATCCAAGTCACTGGCACAACCAAGCACATAACTAGGACTCCTACTGCAAGTTATCATTTTTCAGAATGTTTTTTCCTGCAGCAGCTAAACACAGGATGAATTAGATCAAGAAGTTATTGTGACTGGCAAGAGCCATATTTTCTTCTTATTTGATGACAAGAACCACAGACAGCTGTGGAATACCCAAATGTTTGGGAAGCTTTGAGAATATGCAGATAGCAATACATTTTTAATAAGAGCAATGTTGCAGATGGCAACCTGAGGGCTGAATTTGAATCTTTGATGGAACTTATATAACTACAAAATCAATCATGAAATCCTATAAAATCCCTAGAGAAACTACTGTTGTCTCTTAAATCCAAATGGTTTATTACTTGCATTTCATTCACGGAATGACAACCTGTTTTTAATTTTTTACGTGATTATTGTCTTGTCTACTGGCCATAAATATATTAAAATTCTTTTTGCTTTTGAAAGAAGAAGGGAGATAAAGCTGATTAACAGAATATAATGTTTTCATTCTGTCTAGCTTCCAAGATGCTCACACAATAAATGTAAGCAAACGCAATTTTGTTAACAGCAATTCTGTGAGGATTTGCTGTTCATAAACAGAGCCTGGCTAGACAGACAAAGAATTGTAATTGTGAGATGCTACAGATCCTTTCTGGATATGTGACTTCAGGGCACAAGTCATTCAAACCTTATTCTCTCTAAAATTACCTAGACAGCCTCTAAGTAGCTCCTGACACAGTGGCAGTCAAGTGCTGACTTTCTTCCACCTGCTCTTCTGCAGTGAGTGCACCTTGATTATTAACCTTCACCTTGAACTGAGGTCAGAGCTGCAGAGTCAGAGGCTAAGTCACTAACTCCATGGCTCATTACCTACACAGGCGTTTTATTTCTGTTTTTAGAGAAATGCTCTGGTATTACAAGTCATTGTACTAAACCAATCTGAATTTAGGGCTAGAAAACAACAAAAAATGTTTTCTCAATATAGAGAAAGAAATGTAAAGAACATCCAAATATGTAGGGGATATTATTAGTGGAATAGCTTACTGACAACTTTTGTGTTTAATGTGACTTCTCCACACTTTTTGATGTTCAACCTCCTCTAGGAAGCAAAATTAAAACGTAAAGGAAGAAAGGAAGGGAAGATGGATATTGATGCCATTAGCAATACAGAGACAATTTTACATCTCTCAATTCACCAGTTAATACCACAGATCTTGCTACCTACCATGACAGTGGGTTTCACCTTGTTAGGTGCAAGTGCTCACACAGGGAACAAAAAACTGGGTTCACGCTTTAAAGAATGATTTTTAAAATACTGAGTCTCGTGTCTGAAAGCAAAACTGTTAAAGGCATTTTTCAATTACATGATTCAGGTGCTGGAAACTGAAAGGAGTCTCCATTTAGAAGTTATGGTGTAAAAAAATACTGCAGCACTAAATACTCCATTGCAAATTGCACATTTCAGAATCACTGCTCACCTTGATGTAACGGGTGGCCAGTGGTACCCTGGGCAATGAAACAGGCCACAGCATTGCTTGGCAATCTCCTTAAACGTATACAGGGACAAAGTTCAAGGAAAAAAACTAAAAAAGAGTATTTATCTCCCTTGTGGTGCTCAGGCCAGACATCTGTAAGCCAAAGCAACAAAAGAGGCAGGCAGGTACTTACTCTCATCAACCTGCGGGTGCTGAACGACGACTCGGAAGAGCAGGCGAAGAATGCCTGGGTTCTGGGCATCCTGATCACAGCCCTGCAGGGACATGTTGAAACTGCCAGCCATATTGGCAGGCTGGCTGTCGCTCAGCTTGAACACCTCCGGGTTGCTGGGGGAGCCGGGGATGTAGTACTCCACCCTCTCCTCCTTCCTTTCGCAGTTGGAGAGGCTGTAGTTGAGGAAGAACACGCTTGCTCTCATATTGGGAGGAATCACAAACTGCCACGTCATGAGCTCATCTTCTGGAAAGCCCAGTGGGTAGTTTGGGGACATCAGGGTGATTGAAGACTCCCCCTTCAAAATGGATTCAATGATGCATAACCCTGAAACAGGGAGGGAATCCCAAGATATAAAACAAGTTCCAGTTACTGAAGACACACTGGCATATCTAGCACCTAAGAAGCAGAGTCTTTTTATTTTGACAGTGAGATCACCCACTCCAGCTACAGGTTAGGTTATTACAAAATGCTCAGACTAATATATTTGAGTTGATTCTTATGTCTTCAATTACAGAAAAGGTAAGGAATGTATTAATACTGCATTTGCAGTTTAGCAGGTTAACCTTTCAAGCATATGGACAGACCAGCCTTTATTACTGGCAAAGGCAAGACCCTAATTCCTACTTCTACATTTGGATTTGCAAGAGCAAACACACAACCTGATAACTGATTCTGCTTCACTGGGTTTTGGGAAACAAAAGATGCAAGCTTTTATAGCAGCATGTAGCTCCCTTTACAAAAACCTCCTAAACTGAACAAAAGCACACCAGCAAAGAGCCTCAAATAGGCATATTAAAACACAAATGTGAACTGTGCAGGCTGCGTAAGACACTTTATCCTTGGATGACTCTTGGCAGTGTGAAATTGGGTACATAGAGATTATGGTCCCACTCTAGGACTCCAGTGATGGTGTGCAAGCGTGAGGAGTGCCAGGAATTACAAAACACTCATGTTCTAGAAGCTTGCACCTGGACCAGGTTTCTTTGATAGCAACAACACTAGAATTCAAGTATAGAGCTAGATTTGTCATGAGATCACAAAGTAACCCACTGATTGCTGTATAATATTCCAGGTATTTTAGGAAGATTATTACACAACAGTTTATGTTACTGTGCAGGTTGAAACAGATAAATGTATTTATGCGGCCTCCTGTGCCTTCCAGGCACTGCTTCATCTTTTCCCACACTCCTCTCCTCAAACATATTGGTTTGAAGCTCCAGAAGTTAAAGAAACTTTTTAAAAAATAAACAAGCCCAACTACACACTGCAACCAGTGAAAAACTCTCTGGCTCATTTTAATTATATTACCTAGTCTCACCTAGCTGAATGCACAAAAACAAGAAAGAAGGTATGTTTAAGTCTTAGGAAATTTAAAATTATTAATGTACATCAAATGCTTTGACTTCAGAAGAACACCATCTAACTAAACTAAAAATCATACAACAATAGTTTCCAGAAAAGATGAAGTGAAAGGGAGTTAGGGATAGCAGCACCAAAACTGGAAAGAGCTGTGAAGAAAGGTTGAAATGGATTCTGCTGCAATCTGCAGGAGGCAGCTGCACTACTCCGTACTCACGTTTTATGGAAGCCCTGTTGGCTATGTTGAAGCCTGAGGTGGTGAGAGGCAAGTGCCACGGGAGGTGCAGGGACATGACAACTCCTCCCAGCAGCTTGATGCGAGACACGGAGCCATTCCTGCAGAAAGTGCCAATGTTCACCGTGGCCTTATCAATACAGCTGTTGATGTTGTAGCTAACGGAGTCTGGGCACGTCTCTCCTGCTTCAATCTGTCTTAGCCAGGAGGTAGAAAATTTTAGTTCAAGTCCAGCTTTTGTACTTGCCTTCACGTCCCAGATGTAAGTCCTGTTAAGGCGAGGTAGCCCCGGTGGGTAAAGATGAACATCTCCAAAGGGACACGGGCCTGACACACAGTCTAAATGCAGAGAGAGAAGAGCTGTGATACACTCTGGAAAGCATTCCATTAAATGGGAAGTTTGATACTTCCCCTTCCTTCCTATTATCACAATTTTTAGGTCGCACTGATTTTTTCCTCTACGTGCCCTAAAAGACACTCCTGTAACATGGTAACAGGCTGTCTCCAAACAGGACTCCCAGCCCATAGAACAGACAGGATAAACCTGCTTTAGTCAGGCTGACTAATAGGAGGGATTCATTGTCCCTAGTATTCTGCCTTGTTTGCTGAAGAATTTAGAAGGTATTTAGTGAATAGGGCAGAGTCTGAATGGGCAAAAGGGACAAATGCAGCGTCAAGAGAGCTGGAAATCACAGATCTAGAGAATTCATTTTATCCCGTGTGCCCCAGAGAGTTCCTGGCAAATAATTAATCTTTCAATGTTTAAATGCTTGCCATGAACTGTATTTTTGTTCCCTTGGTGCCTGGATGAACAACAACAACTGCCACTGCAGGATTCTGGGGGGAACCCAGAAAACTTTTATCTGAAAAATCCAAACAATTGATTGACACTCAAAATAAGTAACTTTAATCTGTGTCTAGGCTTTGACTTAAAAGAAGAAATATCACAAGTGTGTCTTGCAAATACATGAGATACAGTGATACTATCTGCATGAATCATATGAATAAAATTACAAAATATGAAGAGTATTATTCTTGAACACCACCCCAAAAATAATGAAGATGTTACCAAAGACTGAATACCCAATGAAGTTTGGGATCTAGTTGAGAAGTAGCACGTGTTCATGCCATTGAAGAGTACATACACCAGGGATAACATTCAAAGCAGAAGAAGCTTTAGTTACACTTCTGAATTTACAGTTTCTTGACTTCAATAACATTCATTAAAAATAAAGAAACATGTGCAGGTCTTCAATGTTTGTGTTGTCCTTATAGACAAACCCAAGCTGTTCATCAAATACATAATATATTGTGTTATAAATGTTCAGAGGCTTTTGTAAGGAGCAAAAAAGATTCTTTGATGTGTTTATAAATTGTGGGAAAAGGAAAAGCAGTAAGGAATTAATGCAGCAAACCGCATTCTGGCTGTTTCCAACACAGCCAAGTCACCATTAATTCTGCCAGCTGCAATACATACTTCTTCAGCTTGCATAGTTGTAGTAGTCATTCAAGGTTATTTATCAGTGCTCAAAGATTTCTTCTTACCTAAGATTATGGCAGATACCTTAATACAGCAGCAGGAAAAAAAACATGTGGTTTTACTGGAGGAAAATTACCACTGGGGAAAAAATCAAAAATCTATATCTTACCAATATTTTTCTGAATTTCTGCGATGAAATACTTCTCGGGAGTACTACAGGTGAAGGTAAAAGTCACATTGTCCCCAGGCTTTATCTTGAGTTCCGACATGAAGACATTTTTCATGCGGATTCGACAGCTCAGTGGAAGAACAGGTTTCAGTTTAATCGTAACTGTGGTGTTGTCCTCTTTATGAAGAGAGATTGTAAAGGAAGCTAAGAAAGAAAAAATACATAGAACAGAGGTGTTTTGTTACTAGCACATATGAGCAACACCAAGCTCTCCACACAGCCCCGCAGATCCCACAGTGTCTGAAGGAATATTAGCATCCACTTCTCAAAAGCCTCTGGTGTTTTAGCAATGGGAAATGCCTCCTCTCTTCCAGTAGAGACAACATAAAAATACGCTTGCTGCACGTGCCCAAGAGAGGTATACAGGAATTTGTGCACAATCAGTTCTGCTCCAATTTACCCTCACCAGTGTCATTTATTTCACAATTAAAAAGTAGCTCAGCTATTCCTTTCAAATTGTTGTTCTCCTGATTTTTGTTTTCAGTTTGTTATCACACAGCCTGCTTCATTTCTGAAGGCACCCATCAAGTCACGACTCAATTCAGGAAGTTTATTCAGCAGCCAAACAAAAAAACAACTTCAACTTTAATCACAGACAATGGTAACAGATGAATTTGTGGGTATACCTCAGCAACTACTGCAGGCCAGATGAGGTATTCCAGCAATACCAAAAGCACATACCAACAGATACTTTCAGGCGCAGTCATGGCCCTCTCCCACCCTCCCCACCCTTCACAACTCATTCCCTGAAGGTACAGGATGTCTGTGCAGTGTCCCTCACCAGCACAGAAGGCATTTGTGGCCTGAAGCAGAGTGTGGGTGCTTGGACACTTCCTCTCCATCTCTGCCACGACCATCATTGATTCACAGCTTTTGGGAAATACTTCACAGACTTCAACCCATCCTCAAGTACTGCCAGATGCAGGAGCAGCTCTCACAGGAAATACTGGAGCCACTGAATAAACTGCTTGTTGAATAATCTTTTATTTTATGGGTAGCAGTTTATAAAAAAATTACTCAAACCTGGCTGTCTTCTAAAAATATACACACAATATAAGACACCAGAGAGTGCTGACTGGACATTCAAGATGACTGTTATTAATTCAGTTGGATGCTTAGCACATAATGAGGCCAGCCCTGGTTGAAATAAGTCAAGTTTGCAGTAAAGTCAACCATACCCCAGCCCCAGGTGAATATCTGAGAACAGGACAGAAGGTAAGTTTTCTGCTGCTTGTTTTCATTGTTCTCCATTCCCTATTTTGGTGTTTGGAAGATAGAATCTCACTGTATGCAGTATGTGGTACTTGAGCTTTTAGTGAATATGAGAAAAAAATCATGCATATAAAAAAAATAGTAGGAGATCTAAAAATAAAGGTACCCCAAGTTTGGTTCAAAAACATATCTGCCTTGAGTGGGACATCACACAGGGCTGCATGACAAAGCTCTGCCCATGTGCCAGGTTGGGAATCCTCTTTCTCATTAACCTCAATGAAAAAAAGATTTGTGCTGGCAAGCCCAGCAGAGCAGCGCCCTGAGGGAGCCCCTGAAGCCATTCCAATTACCAGGCAGCATGTCAGGAAGGTGTAGGAGAACAGCTGGCTCACACACATCTGCAGGATGCTCCAGGCTCTGTCCAACTGCTCAGCATCCCTGGAGCACCAGTCTGGTCCACACCAGCTGCTGCTGGTGCAGGGGTGATAAGGATGCTGATCAGAGCCCAGACATGCAGGGGCTCACCCGGTGGGGTTGTGGGGAGGGGGGCTGGACACACCATGGGAACCCTTGATCAGCAGAGCCTTCTAATGGCACACGAGCACACCAGAGACCCTCAGCAAACATACCCAGCTCAAAGCTCCAGTCATCACAGCTGCTGAAAGCAGCTTATTGCATTAGTGACTCAATTTCACACAAAAACCATCTGTTCTATTGAAGAGAGGTTTAAAAACCTCCTAATTTTTACAGGAATCTCACGGTTTTGCAGGGCCTGACTTTCACTGCAAGGCTTTGCAAAAGCCCCAGGGACTGAGCAGTCAGCATGATTGGTCCCTGCCCCTGGAAACATTGAGGCTCCAGCTTTGGCAACACCGGGCATCAAAAACCCCACTGCTAGGGGGAGTAGGGCAGAACAGAGCACTCAGAGACAGAGCCCATCATGTGTTTATCTGAGTTTTGCTGGCATTGAGCTTTTTTGCAGCCTTTCTAGCTTTTCTACACAATCTTGCAGTCAAAAGACTTAAGTCCTTGAAACTGCTTTACCTATCTGCCTCCAGGATCAAAGGTTTTAAATGAAAATCCCAAACACCATGAGGATTGACAAATTGCAGCATGTATTTTTAACCACAAGTTTACCAGCCCTCTAATACCATTAGCGAGTACCTGGTCACTGAGTAACTTTCCTACAGCATTTAAGTGACAGAACAGTTCTCTGATCTGAGAGCCCACACTGCATTCTCCTGCCTCTTCCAATGGCTGGCACGCTTTACATCTGTGTTTGTGCCTTAGAAAAGAGGTTTTCAATATGGATTTTCCTGAGGAAATAAAAAAGATGATGGTGTAGCCTGGGAACTGCCTGTACAATGACCTTCCAAGCACACAGGGGACAATTGCAGGGGCAATGTCCATGGGGTGGGGAAGACAGTAAAGCCAAGCAAGCAATCAATGCAGCTCTTCCTCATTCTTCAGGAGGAAGCAGCCTCCAGAAAAGAAAGCGAAACTACTGCTTCCAACCTAGCCCAGAGTTCTATTTTTTATACCACTGGGGTCTTTTTGGGTTCTCTTGGGGTTTCATTTTACTACACTTAGTGCACAAAACACCTTTGACCATGATGTTCATAACTTTTCCGACACTTAAGTCATCCAGATATAACGTGTTAATAACATAAACCCAAATAATTAATAACTATGGACAAAAAACATTTTTTTCTTGCACAAGGTACTTGTCATACTCCCCTTGTAAGTTCATAAGTATTACTGAAAAGTCTGTTTCTAACTCTCTGGTCAAACAGTTATCCCTGTTCCTTTCCCCATCCCTGGGACAGCACAGCCATACAGCCAACCTGGCAGGACAGAGACCAGGACCACTAACAGCCAGCCCTCCTCTACCTCATGCTGGCACATGGCTCTAATTTTTAGTCATGAGGATTAGGTTTAAGCATAGCCTTAAGCACGTGACTAGTTTTAAATCAAAACAAATACACACCCTGAGCTGAAACCAAAGAACAGAAATTTTCAACACTTGGAAATAAGCAAAAGGTCCTACAAGGGTCAAAACAAAGTATCCCCTTCCCCAGCCCCTGAAACACCCAAATTTAGCTGCCTGGGCTTTTTTCCCCTTCTTTCTGCTCATCTTGCTGACTTCATGACCATATAATCATTCTTCATTTGATCTCTGTGCAAGAATACCAAATATTTGTCAGGTCAATATCATTTTCCTGCATAGATTTATCCCATTCCTCAGCTTTCCTAAATAGAACCTGCCCAAAATCACAGAAGTGTTTCCAATGATCAATATATATATAGCATTGCAGCAGCAGGCAAGAAGGATGCAGATCTATACCAAATCAGGCCAGCAAAGTTGCCTGCTAGAAGCCCACATAAGAACAAGCACCTTCTGTGCATAAATAAACAGCTTGCACAGAAGAAAATCCACAGATAATAATTTTGGCCAAGAAATAAGAGGGTGGTGCTGCAATGCCAACAGCAGCCAGCTGCTAGGGATGTGCTGAACTGCATTAGACTATCAAATCCAATAGAAAAAGTAGAATAAAAGAATCATGCAGGAAGTATAAGCAGTGACTCCAAAGTCATTAAAAATAAATGAAGAAATGGCTAAAACTCCCCGAACTACAGCCACACATGAGCTGCATAACAGAGGGACCTACTTAAAGAGCAGCTTCATTGGAGAGCTTTAAAAACTCCCCGAACTACAGCCACACATGAGCTGCATAACAGAGGGACTACCTAAAGAGCAGCTTCATTGGAGAGTTTTTATAAACACGAGTGAGTCTCCTCATGAGTCACACTAATATGTCTTTGTCTGTGACTCCCCCTGCATGCCTTTTTATTAGGATTACCAGTAACTGGACACATTTCTTGAAAAGAAGCAATTTCCATGCCTTATTGCTGCTGCACAGGGATGACACACAGGATATCCAAACCAACATGAGGAAGCATTGCCAAGCTGGATCTCGTCTCTGTCTATACAACAATGGAATTGTTCAGCTAGAAGATGCTAGAGGTAAAGCCTGCAGTCCTGAGCTGGTTCACAGCTGATGCAGACAGCTGATCTCACCCTATTCTTTTTTCCTCTAAGCAATTAGTTTTCCAGCCTCCCTTGGATATTTCATCAACTTCCCTAATCTCAATCTACACCCTCCCTTCCACAACTGGATTTTTCTACTGCTCATCTTCATTTCAGAATGGGCCTTCATGAGAATTTTCTCACCACAGCACCCTTTTATTACTAGAGTAATGCCCCTCTCTGCATAAACAGCTTTTTCTTAACACGATGATATTTCCAAAGTTTTAGGTTAGTGCTCAGAGCTCTTCCACTGGGGTTAGAAGCAAACTGCGTAGTGTAAAACAAGTTCAATCACTCCAGAGAGTGGAGCCTAAATTTATTTACTGTGTTTGCATCTGACAAGCTCATAGTAATTTTAACATGTATATATAAATGTCAAAAGAGCATTTTTCCTGTACAAGAGGGAGTGCAATGTAGAAGACAGCTGGCAAATAGTCAGGGCAGTAGCACTGACATGGAGCGTGTGTACATATACATGAGCAAAGGACTTGGCAGAACAGCAATTTTTATGGCTTTGTAAAGTGCCTTGCTACACAAAGCAGGAGCTAGAACAGAGTCCAACTAGTTTTGGCTTGACAGCTGCATTTTATTGCAGTCATTTACCCATAAGGATCCATGGATTGTTCCACACGACTTGACTGGCTGGATTAAAACAATCAAAAAAGCCCCAGTCAGACCAAGAAGACAAAACCTCCAACGAAATCCCAGATGTTAATTTATCCCGGAATTATGCACAAAAACTGTTGGTTTGCCCACTCCGGTTAAATCACGGGCTTGTTCCATGACAGCCATTTTTCCCGAAACCCAGCTGGATGGGGCTGACTCAGCCACCATTCATGAGCTGGAGGAGCCGGGCTGCTGCACAAGACGAGTAGCAGCAACTTGCTCTGATTATGAAATCCAAACCCCTGTTCTGCCCCAGGGGGATCTGAACCCACACAACCAACATGCCTCTCCAGAGAACAGGCTCATTCCCTGCAGGGTGTGCCACCAGCCTGGGACAAGGATAGCACAGGGATGCTGTTTGCCACTACAGCCTGGCAGGCTCTCTGGAGGCTCACTGCCTTTTCCGAGCCCCTGCAGGGATGCTGACCTGCAGGCACACTCAGAGCCTGCTGTGGTTATTCCACAACACATAATCTGCTGCAAGAGTCATGGCAAGAGGGTGGGAAGCAAGAGGTATAACACAGTAACTCGGTGTGCTGGTGCATCACCTCACCACCACACTGAATTCACACTAGTGAATTGAGAATTGCATCACAACTCACTGCACAGTTCACTCAAATTGGCCAAAAGCACATAAAGGAATATTTGAAAGAGTAAACATCTCCCTGCTTTGCCAACTCAGTTGTTTTGCACCCGTCTTACTAACATCTTTGACAATTTGAATGCAACTCCAGTTCAACTGCAGCACCCAAGCATCATCCACTCCTCCAGTCTCACCTGCAATGTAATCCAATAAGGTGACTGCCTTCACAGTCTTCAAGCCCTTAGCAAAGTTAGTCAGGGACACACACACTGTTTGGACTCCTCTCACCTCCTGAACAATGCTGTGCACAGCAAAAGAGATCACCACCACAAACTACAGCCAACCCTTCTTCATTTAAATGCAAACTACTCCCTACATTACAAGATTATCTCCTCGTATTTGGACCTGTCTTCCACCACCACAATCGTCTGGGATATGAGGTCCATATTTTGTGAAAGGATTACTTTCAGAGAATCACCCAGAAAATCACAGTGATAAAATCTGGCAAAGCTTGTAAACTCTTCGAGATAGATGCTGCCAACTGCTATTATGCCATGCCAACCACACCTCAGGAGAGGGCTCCTGGGGGAGAATACCCATTTCTCAGCCAGCACAGAACAGCACCCTAATCATCACTGATTGTTTGAACTGATAGCCAGGATGGGGATGCAAAGCAGGTGAGAGGTTCATATTTTACTCCTCATCAGGGAGGAAGGGCAGACACTTCTGGCATAGTGATGTTACAAGCCATTCCAGCATGGTTCACCAGAGAACATCTGTCAGCACCCCAGGCCAACAAGGCTGCTTACTCAAAAGTTGTTAATTCATTAATTTGTAATGTCTAACAGGAATAAAGTACCTTCAGATTTAAAATAACTGAAGAAAAACCCCAACAACAATATATTTCTGTACTTACACAGCTTTCTCTAGAACCTTTCTGAAGATAATTAAGACACTCATATAACTCATACAATAGATTTTTTTAAAGAAGCTTTTTTTCACCACAAGTGGGAAAGAGACACTGTTGACTCTCAGCTGTAAAATTATTATTTTACAGATATGAAGTGTTGTTGCTTCTGTAGAGGTGAGATGGAGTGCTCAGCAATCCCTGCCTATGAGCTGACCACCAGCATACAATGTATAAAATGTTCCACACCTGGGTCTGCACAGCTTGAGAAAATGTCACACTGGCTGGAGAAACATTGACACCCCACAGGTCCCTGAAGGAGCCTCCCTTGATCAAAGGGGTGTTTGCTTGCATAGTTTTTTATCCCTACCTTGATTTAAGCCAGCAAGAGGACAACACCTCCGAGCATGTCTGAGCAGCTCTTCAGACTTGGCTCTGGTTAACAAAGGTGTAAAAGCACATTTCGCAATCAGGGATCCCTCCCACACCAAACATCCTGCTGTCAGCTCTTAGTCTCTCTCTTCTGAGGAACTCCAAATAATCTCTTTCCACTCCTCAAAGCTTGCTCTCCCCTCTGTCTCACAGCCAGGGACTCAGAAAATCCAGGACCAACTCCAAAATGCCAGCATTATCCTACCTCCCAAAATAAAAGTTTGATCCGATATCAAGTAACCACACTCATTTTGTTCCCCAAGAAACCAAAAGGCACAGCTCAAAGCAGGCTGCCCATCGCACTCTTGGGGATGGTTGTTAAAAGGTGTCCAACAGAACAGCAAAGTAGAGATTTTACCCTGGTACAGGAGATAGATTTTTTTAAAAAAATCACTTTTTCCACAGCAATGGCAGACTGGGCACGCACAGGCAGACTAGATCTTACTAACACATTGAAATGCAAATCTACAGACACTATGGCATAATTCTTCAGCTGAAGGTCTTCCTGGAAGTCCCATCAATAATACCCACACCAGGCAGCAAACCCTCGAGCTGAAGGTCTTCCTGGAAGTCCCATCAATAATACCCACACCAGGCAGGCTCAGCACCAGGCAGCAAACCCTCACCTCTGTCACCAGCCAATACAGAAACTCAAGATGTTGCTGTGCTCTGGCTGTGAAGGCCAGCAGCCAACAATGTACTAAGCACAGCCCAGCCCACGTCTTCCTTCACACCCTGGTGGCACAAGCAGATGTGAAGCAAGAAGAAACTGTATGGTAACATCTGCAAGATATTTGAGAAGTTTACGAATCAAGGGATGGTGACTTGGCCCTACTGGCTGAATCCTACTAAGAGAGCACTAAAAGTCAGCAGCTGCTCTTCAGGAGCTGGTTAATGGTTTGGTTCCAAGAAGCCAACCCCTGCTGCAGTGGGTGTGTTGTCCTCTCCAGAGCCGAGGTTTGACAGAGACACCTGAGCAGCACCAGTGAGTTGGATGCTGTCCCAAAAACTGCTGGAAGTGCTTGTTAAATGGTATCTTTAGTTTTTCCCCCAGTCAGGCAAAGATTTATAAATCACAGAAATTATTAAAGGTGCAGATTTTAAAAAATATCTTAACAGAAGGTTACAAGAGTAGTCTAACAAAAGAGCTCTTTTAGATCCAAACTCGCATCCAAGATGATTCTCTGCATATCCTCTAGCTAATACATGCTTTGCTGCAGCTGAGTCTTTCTAGGAGCTCTTCAAGGACACCAAGTCCAGAAAACATCCAGAGGGCTCCAGGGAGCACCCAGAAGAGAGCAGGAGGACTTTGCTGCTGTAAGAGAACTACTGGCCAGCTTAGCTCAGAGGCACATTCCACTCATGGCAGTGGTGAGCAGCACCCAGCTTCTCCCATAGCCCCAGGAATAACCCAGCACCACCACTGATCCCACCCCGGCCACAACACGAAGGGGTACAACTCCACACACACTCACTGCTCTTCTGCCCAGGACCTGAAGAAGGTCGTGTTTTGCCATCAGCAATTACAAAAAAAAGCAAATGAGAATGGGGATCCATACAGAAAAACTGGTGAAAGGAGCTATTCAGCCATCATCTACACTAATCTGCAAATATGCCATGCCCCTGTCACCCACAGCTTTAGTCAACACAGGTAAAGCCAAAAGTATCCTGACTTTGCTCTCAGCATAGGATGGTTCCTCACACTATTTCCAATTTGAAATATTTCTGGAATGCCCTAAGTGCAAAGTTGTTCAGCCTCTGCCTAAGACTGAGGGTTTGGCAGTTGTGGATCACAAAGCTTTTCATTTAACATATGCCGGTATCAATATCAATTAGGCTAAGTGATAAAGGCTATATTAATAAACTGAACCCTGGCAACATTTATTTGTGAAGAATTCCAAGAAGTCAGATTATTCTTCAGTAGTTTTCTCCTACTTTTTTTTTCTATTCCAACCTTATTTGTAGATAAGATAATTCATATAAGCAATTAACAAGCCTGAGCACAATTGACCCAAATGATATCAGATATCAGGCAGGGGAAAGGTTCTTGCTTTATTTCATACAGCAAGCCCGGATTTCTGTCTAGAAACTCTCATTGCAGTATAGCAGGACAACACACAGAATTGTAATAAAAATGAGAGGAGGACAACTTTCTAGCTAACAAATAACTTCCTCCACGCCACGGGTCCATGGTGGCCCTCGGGACATGAGATTCATCAGCCTCCAATCCCCTCACCTTGCTTCTTCCTTCACTAGCCCTTTGCCTTGAATCAGTGCCAAGAAATAATCCTTTTCAGCATGTTTTCCCCTAATTATTTTCGGCAGATGAGCCACCACATCAAATCACAACCCCAGGCAAAAAAGACACAAGCCACCTAAGGAGCCAGGCTCAGCAGCTGGCTCACCACATCCCGTTTCTTCTCTCGTGGGCCACTTTGTAGCCAAGTGGTTGCTATTTATTGGCACTTCCACTTTTGAGTATGAGTAAGCCCAGGAACAAGAACAGAGCTCTGGGAGGAACTTCATTCACACAGCTCTAGAGACAACAACCTTACTGAGGATCTCTAGTGGGGGACACTCAAACTGGTGGTTATTTGTGCTGCTATGGACAATAAATTCAGCTCAGTGTACCAATCCCAGACAACAACCTTACTGAGGATCTCTAGTGGGGGACACTCAGTGGGGTTATTTGTGCTGCTACGGACAATAAATTCAGCTCAGTGTATCAATCCTTCAAAATTTTCACATTCCCACCACCTCACACACTCACTCAAGCCTTCCCATCACCTCTACATTGCTTCAGACTTATAGATGAATGAAAAACACAAACAGACAAGGCTCACCTCTTAAAAACCAATATTTCAAATACATAAAGTTCTGGAATTGTGAAAAGAGGAATTAAAAAAAAAAAAGGGGTATTTTCTGGCAGAGAATTTAAGGTAGTAGTACCAGAACTGAGACAAACTATAAATAACTTAGTATAAACACATTAGTTTCTAGAGAATAAAAAGTTAGCACTCCAGACTGACAATGGCATGAGGCAAGCAAAAAAAAAAAAAAAGTTACAACACATGTACGTTGGTTGTAGTCTTAAAAGGAGAGGTCTCAATCGAATGAACAAATGGTGATTCAGAATGGAAATAATCCAGTTTCCACCGACTTTCAGAGGAGAACAAACACGGCCATCATTTATATTCTGTCAGAGCAGCAGAATGACCCTGCTAACAGCTCGGGGGTTTTTATTTTATTAAATGAAGCAGCTTTACATGTTAAGACTGATGTGTGACTCAAATCAGTCAGTTGCCAAGAAAAAGATAACTGGAGGGTAGAGCAAGAACCAACATGGCACTATCTCTAAATTCACTCATTATAACAATGACATTTTAAAGACAAAGCCCAGAATACATATGTAGATTTTATCACATTCATAACGATACTTTAAACCTGAAACGTTTATGTTTCATAGACAGCACAGAAGCCTGATTAACTTCATTATTAGTGCCTCAAAGAAACTCATTTTTAGTTGGAAAATACATTTTCAAAGGTCAGATATGCAATACTCCGTTCACACTCCCACGTCTGGGCACAGCCAGCACACCAAATACTTCTTTCTGTAGTTTTCCAGCTATAAGTTAGAGCCAATCTTTCATTTGATAATTTACTTTACACATAAAGCTGCACCTCAAGAAAACCCACAAGCTCCTGCGAGGACCATGTGACCAGCCACGCTCCACCTACACCTTCCTACAGGAACACTGCTGTAATACTGTACTTGCTGGGAAAGGGTGGAGCAGGGGGGTGACAGGAGAAAGAACTCCACCAAGGATAAGAAGAGAGCTTTAGACACAGGCACACCAAAATCTGAAGCCATCCCACCAGAGCATCACCACTCCCCAGGAGGAGCCACACGTGCCTCATACACACCCCACGTGCACACCCAGCCTAAACCTGGCCTTGCTGAAAGGGAGGAAGCTGCAACCAAGGAAAGGGAAGCAGCCAAAGCACAGCAACAGCAGAGCCAGTACCAACGTCAGCACCAGAGCAACAAGAACTCTTTAAAAATTACAAACTACACAGGCGTGCAGAGGAAAATCTTAACCTGAGCTGTCTTGGGCTTTCGGGACAAACCTTTGCTCAGGGAAATGTTCCAGTAGTTTTGGTTGTGCAATAACAACAGCAGTTCCCACCGGAAGGAAGGACACACGAGGTCTCACGTGCCAACAAACCTGGGAAGGCACCAATCCCCTCTGCCTCATGTCCCACTCGGCACCATCCCAACCTTCAGTCTGCCAACCCATGCTGCCACGGTAGCTGAGACTGAGCCACCTCTTTTTTGGGGGACTGGAGCTTCTCAAAGAGGAGGAAGGCACCACATTGAGAGTCTGAGAGGGTGACAGAGGATCTGGCACACGGGAGTGGTGGTGGTGCTTGGAGACAGACCAGCGGGGGAAGCCTGTGGTTGGAAAGGAAGGGATGGAAGGAGGAAGGAAGAGGGACCACCATCAGTGGCAACAAACCACTGGGCCTATCAGTGGCATTTTCTGTGACTTCTCTGTCACTAACTTTGCTTTAAAGAGCCACTTCAGGATTTGCCAAAGAGCAAGGCCAAAGAGGTTGGGGAGCTCTTTCTCCTACATTCCTCTAGATTAAATTAAAATCCTTGGACAGTCTGCTTCCACTGCTTCTAGTGCTGAGCCATCTAAGGTTTTAAATATTTGTTTACCCTGAAAACAAAGCACAATTATTAAACAGCATTTATTTTCTTTTTCCTTTGAAGAGGCTTAGAGAGGCAAATTGCTGTTATTCACCCAACTCGAAGGCAATACACTAAATGCAAATATTTTATTTAAAAGACTGCACAGCTTGAAACTTAACCCTCATGGCTGCCCAATTTCAAAGGAAACATTTTGCATGTATTGTTCATGATAATAATGGCCTGAGCTCCACTTCACCAGAACCAGTGCTGTTAAAGGCAACAGAAATATTTAAAAGGCACAAATTTCACATCAGACTCTTTAGGTAATTTACAGTCACTTCAAATAACTCACCAGTTATTTTGTACATAAGGACTCACACTTCAAGAGCCTTTAAAAGGACTACAGATAGCAGTTAACCACACTGTTTAGACTTGAGGATGGGCATTTTTTGCAATCAAGTAGCTTTGGATATTGAGGAAAACACCACACACTGTCCCTGTGAACTGTGTTCATAACTGGAATTCTTTTAGGGTCGCACACAGGGTTAGATACATGGGATTTCAACAAGCATCCAGGAATTTCAAAAGATGCAGAGCTGGTGGCGAACATTAAACCATCTGACTCGGCTGGGCATATAAACCTTTCCACTTCCCTGCATCCGTGGTTTACCGGTTGTTCTACATAAATAATACCATTCTCTGCTGAAAACCCGGGCACGATCCCACACAAAACACAGACCAAGGAGCTTCTGCCCTTTACAGAGAGTTCAGCTGCCCCTCTGGGGTCCAGGGGAAAGGACTTTGTGAAGTTACTTGCATAATCAATACTCCAGCAAGCAAGGATGTAAAGACCAAGTAAGTTTTCTTGTTAGCATTTTCAAAGAACAAAAAAAGTGCTGAAACTGAAATGTCCCACCGCACAAACATTACGGACGCGATTCCACCCCACCACCCCCGCCCCATTTCAATAACTAATAGCTATTAAATCAGCAGCAGCACACGGAGATGAAGGCAGAGTCACCGGTCTCTCGCCTGCGGTGCCGCCACCTAAAGCGAGCCCGGGCTCAGCCGCGCACCGGGCGGGTCCCGCCGGCCCGGGCAGCCCTGAGGGGCGGCGGGGAGGGGACGGCAGCCGAGCCCCGGCTGGGGCTGATGGGGAGCCGGGGTGCGGGGAACGGAGCCGAGGGTGGCGGGAGCCGGCCCATCCCTGCCCCTATCCCTGTCCCTGTCCCTACCTTCCCGCGGGAGCAGCTGTGCCGAGGCGGCCAGGAGCGCGGCCAGGAGCGCGGCCAGCGCTCGGCCCGCCGCCATCTCCCCTCATGGGCCCGGCGCCGAGGCGGGCGGGCGCGGGTCCCCTCCGGCGCCGCCGCCGCCGCTTCCTGCTCCACCTCGCACCTGGAGGGGCGGGCCGGGCTGGGCAGGTGAAATCCCTCCTCTTCCTCCGGCCGGCTCGACCCCGCCCGGGCGCTGCTCCGGCCCGGCCCCGGCGCGGCGGGGTGGAGCCGGCTTGGCGGGGTGCCGGAGGTGCGGGACCTTGGCAGGGAGGTGTTATTCCTGCCCTAAACGCTTTTCCCTGCCCATTCCCAGCAGCATTTACACCTACTGAAAGGGGTTTGTGTTGTCGGTCACCGAGTTGCCCTCTCCCCCTCGGAGGTGTTACCGCGTAAAGGGCCCCTTGCCTTCTGAGCATCTCTGAGCTTCAGTGCTTAAAGGGAGCTTAAAGTTGGGGCCAGACTTTTTTTTCCCAGACGAGGGGTAATGATTTTAAACCACTTTGGCAGATTCTGCCTAGATATTAGGAAGAAATGTTTTGTGCTGACAGTGGTGAACCACTGGGCAGAGGTTGCCCAGAGAAGAGGTGGATGCCCCATCCCTGGGAGCATTCACAGACAGGCAGGACAAGGCTCGGAGCAAACTGATCTATTTGAAGATGTCACTGCTCTTTGCAAGGGGTTTGGACTTGATGGCCTTTAAAGGTCCCTTCCAATCCAATCCATTCTGTGTTTGGAAGTGCCCCGTTTCAGACAGAAGCAGGTTCCTCCCAGTGAAGAGCAGTTTGTATCCTGCTTGTTAAATATCTGGGAACTTTGCAAGGGAAAACTGAGCAGAAACCACCGTGACATAGTCGGGAGTAGATGTTTGCCCAGTGACTAAATACCTTACTAACGTCAGACAGCTCATCTCCCAGTAATCCCATGCAGTTGCTTTGGAGCATTTGTTTCTTTGGCAATATCATTACAAAACCCCAGCAGATTTATACTAGCCCACAGCAGCACCTGGCTATTATAGCAATGTATGGGAATGGGATTGTACACAAGAATATTCATGTTCAAAGAAGGAGAGAAGTCCTAATGAGATTGGAAATTCCCAGCCTGTTACAGACTTGAGGCTGAGCTTTGGAGACGACTCTACTCTTGCTGTGAATTTATACTAGCCCACAGCAGCACCTGGCTATTATAGCAATGTATGGGAATGGGATTGTACACAAGAATATTCATGTTGAAAGAAGGAGAGAAGTCCTAATGAGATCAGAAATTCCCAGCCTGTTACAGATTTGAGGCTGGCTTTGGAGACGACTCTGCTCTTGCTGATTTCAGCTGGCAGTGAGGACACTCGGCTCTCCAGGGAGATCTTTACACCTCTTTTATAAATAAATCTATTTTTCAGTGATCTTCTGCATAGTATGGCTTTTCTACTCATCTTAACAAAGAATATGCAATTTAAAGAAAATCTATCTAGAAAAACATAACAGCCTTTAGAGAAGGATAGTGCTAATAAGAAAGTAATTAAGTGGTTACATGACTGCAGAGAAATGAATAAACAGGAGTTTTACATTCACGTGAGCAGGAATAAAGAGATTCTGAGGGGCTCAAATCAGATCTGATGCCTTCATTAATTTAAGGAAATAGGGAGGTCTGGAGTTTTTATTTTCTTCCACTGGAGAACAAGGAAAGTATTTAATTTATGTTAAACGTCCTATCAGACTTCCCATCTTCATAAAGTTCAGTATTTCCCCACTAAAAGTAATTCTTATCTCAGCTTTATATTACCCTTAAGTTCTTCTTCTCTCTTTTTTCTCTCCAATATCTAAACATGGAAAAGGCTTAGACTTCATAAGAAGTTAGACTTCCTAAAATGGTTGTGTGTTTATGTCCGTTACAAACCTTAACACTACTCTGTCATTTGTAATTCTGATGCAGGAACACAGAACCAGAAACCGCCCGCTGTCTGGCTGCTCTTATGTTGTCCTCAGTCTTCCCAGTGGTTTGCCAGAATTTCCAAACAGGAACATCACCATCTAATCCCTTTGTAAGCTCTATGAACATTTGCTGGCCAGGCTAACATCATCTCGGTGAGACAGCTAAGTTCAGTTCTCTGTGATTTGGAGCTGATGTGCTGGGGGACAAGTCTGTACAACTTTCCTGGTGTGATAAGAGAATAAGTACTCCTCCCCCACAGGGTCCAGGGAGCTGCATATGATGGGCTGGCCAAATATGAGAGTCACTTCCTAGTAGATTTGGACATCTACTGTTGCATAAACAGTGTAGATAGCTGGATTGAGATATTTAAAATACTTGGCATGGGAAAGCACACAGAAACAACCGCTTCAAGATGAAAAACATTGACTGTCTATACATATAATTTTGTGGAGGAAAAATCACCATCACAAAGTGAAGGCATTTTCCAATTACTTCATTAAGGCTTGCACAGTCTGCTTCCTCACAGTGGCAGCAGTCCTGGTGGCTGATCAGCAACAGTGAAGGGGTCAACCTGCATCATACATTTTTTCTAGACATGCCAGGATGCTATAGCATCAGGGCTGGCAGAGTTGGTTACAGAGTTGTCCCATGTGTGTGGCAGGCTGACCCTGGCTGAATGCTGGATGCCCAAAGCCATTCCATCAGCTGGGCAGGGGAGAGATAATAGAGTGAAAGACAAAACAGGATTATGAGAAATAGACTCAAATCATAAATCACACCTTCCCATCCCTCCCTCCTTCCTGGGCTCAACTTCACTGCCAATTTTCTCTACCTTCTTTCCCCCTGAGTGGTGCGTGGGGATGGGGAGTGGGGGTTGTAGTTCAGCTCATCACATGTTGTCTATGCTGCTCTTTCTCATTGTGCTCTTCCCCTGCTCCAGCATGGGGTCCCTGCCATGCAAGACAGTTTTCCACAAACTTCTCCATCATGAGTCCCTCCCATCAGGTGCAGTTCTTCATGAAGTGCTCCATCATGGGTCCCCTCCAGCCCCTCAGGAACAGACTGTTGTAGTGTGGGTCCCTGCAGGGTTACAAGACCTGCCAGCAAACCTGCTCCAGCATGGGCTCCTCTCTCCATGGGTCCACAGATCCCACTAGGAGCCTGCCCCAGCATGGGTTTCCCACAAGGGTCTCCTTCGGGCACATTCCCCTGCTCCAGTGTGGATCCCTCCACAAGCTGCAAGTGCATCTCTGCTCCACCATGGACTTCCATGGGCTGGAGGGGCACAGCTGCCTCACCATGGTCTGCACCAGGGGAATCTCTGCTCTGGTCCCTGGAGCACCCGCTGCCCCTCCTTCTGCACTGATCTTGGTGACTGCAGCGTTATTTCTCTCACATATTCTCACTGCTCTCTCTGATGATGTTCTGCAGGTTCTTCTTTTCCTCTTCTTATACATGTTATCCCAGAGGTGCTACCACTGTCACTGAAGGACTCAGCCTTGGCCAGTGCTGGGTCTGTGTTGGAACTGGCTGGCATTGGCTTCAAGCAACTTCTCAGAGAAGCTATCCCTGCTACCAAATCCTTGCCACACAAATCTAACACCTCTACCCCAAAACACCCTGATCCTCAGAGTACAGTTCAAATGGAGGTGCATCATCCTATGTGATGCTACCCGAGCACCTAGGAGGTAGGACAGCATGCTCTGAAGGTGAATGCTGTTAGATAGGCACCCTGCTAAAATCAGACTTTTCCCCTCTGCAAAAAGTGAGGGCCGTAGGTGAAGAACTGTCACTCTAGTGACAAGACATGATCTCCCAAGTGTAAAAGTAACTTAATCTGCTTTGCTATTGCTTCACCTTTGTTTTGAAGATGAAGAAAGAAGAAAAATTTGAAGACTAAGAAACACTTTTCCTTTCATGTACCTTTTAACCAAACTTTCCCTTGACATAATTATCAACTTTTACTTCAGTGTATTTTTTTGAGAAGGTAAACACTCTTGTGAACTTAATCTGCTTTGCTATTGCTTCACCTTTGTTTTGAAGATGAAGAAAGAAGAAAAATTTGAAGACTAAGAAACACTTTTCCTTTTAACCAAACTTTCCCTTGACATAATTATCAACTTTCACTTCAGTGTACTTTTTTGAGAAGGTAAACACACTTGTGAGCCTGTCAATTCATCCACATGTCTATTTTGGCTATTGCAACTGATAAACAATTCCCTAAGTCTGTCTTTTTATTGAAGACAAATAATTTCTTTGTAATTGTTCCATCTTGATTTTTTGTTTGATTGTTTGTTTGTTTTGTTGTCTAAAACATTTCTGGTTTTTCTCTCTTTTTGGTTCTGCCTCTATATTGGCAGTGATGGGAAGATCTTGATTTTTAGTCCTAATGTAGGATAAATGTGAAAGTGTTGTAAGCAAACCTATCCTCTAAGGCTGGAGGCAAGCAAGAGAAGCACGTATCATTTTACATTCTTCCTCCCTGCTCTAGAGTCATTTCCCAGAAAAGAACAGGAATCAGCTGGGTCAGATTTGGGGGCCAGAGTTACTGGATCAGCTTGACGTGTTGTGCAAGTGGATTGAAGCTCCCACGGGTTGAAAAATAATTGCATCTGCAGTTAGCGTGCGCCCACACACAATGAAAGCTCCATCAAGAATGTCTAATTTGGCTTTCACCTCTCATTAGCTTAATGCAAAATGCCCTGGTCCAGCTGGAAACGGTGTAAAAATAATACAGTTTAATCCTTGTTAACATTATTTGTTGTTTTTATGGTATTCTTCTTCTGCAAGTGTTGAAGGGTGTTGTAGCAGCCATTTCACGTGTGCCATATACTGCATTTCACTGGTGAGCTTTGCTGACTGGCTCACCACAGTGATGTCAACACACTTCTGGGATTAATCATCATGGACATGTGAATTTAACAAGGGAGTCCAGGGAAGAGGAAAAAATGGGATAAAATAAGAAAAAAACATGTATATGCTGGTTAATCAAAAACATTCCTGTCCTTTGTTTATAGGAAATACACCTTTCCTTTGAGTATGGACTCATATAATTTGCCTTGAAATGCCCTATAAATTACACAAAATAAGTTGCAAGAAAACACTGAAAAGCTATAAAGAGAAGCACATGAATTCTGAACTATACTGGTTTTGAGGAGCAAACCTCCCACTTCAGCTTCCTTCCCACTTCCAGTGTGTGCAACAGCTAAATAAACACCTCAAAGACTGAGACAGTGTTGTCCCTACCAATTGATGTCAGTAAGAGATTCCACTCCATACTTGTTTCACCAAGAAAGAAATCATTAAAGTAATAATCATATAGCAATTATTATAAAGGCACATGGGCATAGACTCTTATGGTCAACCTGGGGAAAATTCTTCTGAGAAAATATTCAATCACCTCACACTGAGAGAAAAAAAAGAGGTATTTTTTGTCTCTTTTGTGAGAGAATGTTCACTTGAGTAATTTTTAGGATGGTACTTTCTACTGTGCTCTGGCTCTCAGCCCCAGAACAAGCTTGGTGAATCCTGAACTGATGGGACATGTATTCAGTGCAGATGTCCATGAGGCAGGTGGAAGAGGAGCCAATGCAGACTCAAAGAGAGCAATCAAGATGCAGTTCATCGTGCTTGAAACACAGCTGCTGTATGAGATAGTATTTGCTTTCACTGGTAAACCAAAGCAGCTTTCAGCCAGCTGTACTGGCTGAAATTCTCATCCAGCTGCCCAAAGAGTACCCCATGCTGGTGAGAATTAGGGCACTCACAGAGTGTTCCAGCTGAATTTGCAAGTATTTAATCTCCTCTGTTAAGATCAGGTCAAGCAGATGATTTATAACCTTACACCATGGTTGTGACTAAAGACCTAACTTAACATGGAGAGCTTGAGCCTGGTCACTGTGCCAGCTCTGAGACTGAGCCTTGCTCCACAGAGCTTGGAAATGCATGAGCCAAAGGTGAGACAAGTCTGTAATGGAGAAGAGGATGTGTCAGAGAGAGCAGAACCCGGGCTGCTGGTGCCTGTACACACTGGACAGGGGTGAGTGCAGCTACACATCACCAGGGGCTGAAGTGCTGGGGAAATTGCTCTGTGCTGGCTCCTTGCTTCTCCTGCTGCTGAGAACAGCAATGATGCACAACATCTCCTTTCCTGGGCTGGAAGATCAGCTCACTATGGCAGGGAAATGGTGAAAAGTACAGCATCTCCTGCAAGAGCACAGGGAAAAAAGGCATTTTTCAACCCTAGCAAATTTTTTGTGTACTTTTATCTCTATCTGGGGCTTATTGGAATATAATGAATGTGCTATCTCCTGAGGTAGGCTTGGAAATATGTAATAGTCTATTTATTTTTTGAGTTCGTTTTACTTACCGTGCTTAATGAAAGTGATGGATTTCCCTTGTACTGTAGTTGCATCACCTTAGCAAACTAAATAAGACATAGCTAATATTAAAGAAATATTAGCTTTCCTAATATTAAGGAAAATATGTGAGAGCTTTTTATGTTTTCTCATTTCTGTTCAAGAGAACCAAAGACACTGTTTCCTCTGCTTCAATCCTAGCAGGAACATCCAGCTGCAGCAATACAGCACATCTGTCTCAGCACTTGTGGGATGCAGCTCCTCTCTGCTGTGCATGCCAGCTGTGTGGAGAAGAAAGAGTCAAAGTCTCATGACTTTCTCAACAAAAATGGAAGGAAGGCGATGGGGATTTTTGCTGCCTGCAGGCATACAGCTCCACATGGTCTTTTACGTATTTGTGAAAATGTGAGCCATATGAGCACATTTCATTCCCTTGATAACTTCTTAAAGCAGTTCTCCTGCCAAAGCATTTCTTCTACTGAAGTGGTTCCACAGGCTAAGTCTGCCCCTGCACCCCTGACCAGGTCTGGTGAGTCACTTCTTGGGGGAAGCAAGTGACTCAGGAGGAGCAAGGGAGAGCAACAAACATAAAGGCCAAGGTGCATTAGAGTCAGGACCCTTCTGATGAATGTAGCTACGTACTCAGATAATTATGTTATCAGCATGATCAGTGTTGTACTGACACTGGATCTAGTCCACTCAACCCTCTGGACATAGGATTAAGTCCATCTCTGCAGGATAAAATGGAATTTTCCACAATGAAACAGAATTATTTGCATTGCTATCCATATAGGATCAGAAGAAGTTCCCTGAGTTGGAGGTGTGTTTGGGAGTTATTCTATTACAGTGTTTATCAAGGATACACATGAAGCTAAATAAGCAATATAACTCTTCATGATCTGTCATAATACATAAATTATTGATCATTAATTTTAAAAAATGTGTCCAGCTATAATAATGATTCATGGAACATTTTGGATTCAACAAATCAAGTCGATAGACTGAAATTATGCAGCACTTAATTTTGGTCAAAAGCTTAATTATTTCCAAGTTATTCATGGTGGTTAGATGAATTGTAGGAAACATAGTGCTTACAGCACTTGAATGCTGATTCTGATTAGTTTTTGAATAGGAGTGGTATTCAGCGATGCTTGAATGCAGGGCTTTGAGCCAAGGCTTGTTACCTGAAAATACATGCACGAAGCACCTCAATGGCTTATAGAAATTTTCTCTTGCCAAAACATTTAAAGTGTTCTTGTTGATACCTCCGAATTGACTTGGCAGGTCTGCACAGGGAGTGCAGAAACATTTGTTACTGCTTATTCAATGATTTTATGCCACAAAACAAACAGCCCCGGAGCTGAGTGGTTACTCTCCCGTTGATTAGTTACCATGGGGCTTTTTCCTCGTCATAGCCTTGATGTAAAAATGATGAGACAATCAGACTTCTGCAAAGATTGCAACTCGTATACATGAAAGGTCTTATCCTGTCATCTTTTGCCCTTTGCCTGAGACGTCACAAGCGGGGCTGGATGGAGCGGCAGAGCGGAGAGGGATGCAAAAAGCTGCACCCTGAGCCAGGCAGAGGTGGGGCACAGGCTGTGAGCCAGTTCTGCCCCTGGCCACACTTCTCATGCAATAAGGCTCGCTCATTCACGTAAAGAAGAGGAGCGGGATTTATCCCCGAGCGTGCTTCAATAAACAGCTTGTAATTTTCCTGTGAAACTGGCTGTGAAGGATGTGGTGCTGTTACAGTAGAATGGGAGAGAAATTGCTGCCCTCCCCTGCTAGGTTTTCATGTATCCTTGGTATAAAGTTACTGTTTTCTTCTTGGTTATAGTTGAAAGGGAATTTACTCAGGAAGGGAAACAAGCAGGACTTCGTGAGGGGCTGCTTTTCCCACTTCTTGTGCTATGCCAAATGCAGGGGAAAGAAAAAAACATACCAGCAACCCAGAGTGCCTGTTTGGCTCTTTTGTATCCATCTGCTCCCAAATGGTAGTCAGGGGTGGTTCAGCAAAAAAGAAAGTATTACCTTCCCACATGAGACACAGTGGCCTGAAAGGAGTGACTTGCTTGCATAGGAAGGGAGTGCTCATCATGATGCCTTAAGTTTTAGCTTTCATGTTTTCCAGATTCTGTAATTCATTAATATGAATTAATACTGAATTAATGTGAACTTCATATAAAGTGTAAGCAAGTTCTCTTCACAGTTTAGTTGGACAAAACAATCCTTTTCCAGCCTGAGAACAAAGGACACCATTGCAGCTTCGGGCCCAAAAAGTGTAAACAACAGAAAATTGAGGAGAGAAATCTGAGAGGATGGGACTTCATAACCCGAAGCTGTAATTGGACAACTAACCCAAATATATAAATGGGCCAAAACTAATTAAAGTGTGAAAACTCATGATTGGTTGTCCATCTTGGATCCATCTTGGGTAGATCCACAGCCAGTCTCTTGTACTGCCCAAGGTGTATGCTTTAAAGGCCTTTTAATAAATACTTACTTTATTCCTTTAACACTGCCTAGCCGCTGTTCTAGGCAGCCTCTCAAGGCATCAATCACAGATCACCCAGACAGGCAAAGGAGACAGCAGAGAGTCTTGAGGCTCAGGCATTTCTGAGCTGCTGGGAAGAAACCCAATTTTTTGTCAGGGAGAATTCGTATTCCATCATCTTTATCTGTCGCTAAGTGAAACCCTAACAAACCAGCTTAACAGCAGGAACATTCCTCATCATGTAAGCTCTGGTTATTTGTTGCATACTGTATGGATCTCTGTCACTTTGTACAGACATCTCTGGTACAGATGTTCAAGCTCTGATAAGAAAAGTTATAAATAGCATGTGTGGTAAACAACTCGTAGGATAGAATACCATGACCAAATGGCACATATGCCTGTATGTGTGCTTAGCAGAGACAGCCTGAGTTACATGAGGGACTCCAAGGGGAAAACAACACTTCCCCATGTAACGTATGGAATAGGTCCTTTATAGATGGGAACTATTACTGATGTGCCTGAATTATCAGCTATATTGATAAAAACATGGTAAAGCCAAAAAGAGCTTGAGACATTGATGTTTCCTCCTTGGGCTGTGCAGAGGGTTTAGCATTCCCATGCCTTCATAAAGGTCTCTGTTGCTTTGTTGTGGAAGTGAGCCAGGTGCCTACATGATATTCTGCTTTTAAGGGGGTTGTGTTATGTACTGAAATGATCCAATTCACAAAGACACTGATTAAGCAGGGAGCTTGCATCCTAAGATTTTCAGCTGTCACTCATACCTCGTCCTATTCTTGCAAAATATTTGCCATCTCAGGTGGACATGGGAAAAAAAATGGACTAGGTAGGGATTAAAGACAATTGTGGATTTAAATGAGATTTAGTGGTGCTGTTACAGGTTCAATTGCTGCATGTTCTCCAGGAAATGAAAGCTAAACTTCTTATTTCACATGTAAGACTGCTAAGACTTTCTTGGAAATGTTTAATGAGAAAGAAGTGAGCATATGCTGAAGCTATTTTAAGTTATGCAGAACGTATCCAAAAAAAAAGAGTGAGATTCTGCTCAACAGGCTAACGTGAAGTGTTAAAGTTTTGTTTTAACCAAAGTCTGCAGTTAGATTCAGTTGTCACAAAAGCCAGCAGAAACTTTCTGTAGAACCTGGTAACATACAAGCCTGGGGTGAGGTCTAGCTCTATTTTTGTGTCTACAGCTTATCCACTGCTCCTTTGGGTACTAACTTCAAAATGCACTGTGTTGTACTTCTGCCAGAGGTGACACATTCACAGATCCCAAAGCTCATCTCATTAAAGACCAAAACTCAAGTGAAAGGCACATACTCGAAAATCAGCATTTCTCAGAAAATAATTGCCACACATTGCCTGTAGTCATTATAAAAATACCACAGAATGTATTTACCTGGCACATATGCTGGTTTTTCCAAGAGCAAATAATGTTTTCAGCAAAAAGATTTTCTCCCTAGGATTTTAGATCTGGACTTCAAAAAACATCTACTTTACACTAAAAAGACATATCATCCTTAGGAGAAGCATAGACTCCGTGAAAAATTACTTTACAAATGTCCAATTTATTGGACAAGGAGAACATGCTGGCAACAGGAGGCAATGTAAGATCCTTCTGCCTTAAAAGGCTCAACATCTTTTTCTTTTCTGATCCCTGCCTGTGCATTCAAGCTCAGCAGACGGCACCAAGCCCTCTCAAATGAGCCTCTACAGACTCATTTGAGCCTGCTATCTCTTCCTCCTAGAAAAGCTCTGTATAAAACAGGAGGAGAGAGGGAGCGCATTCTTTAGGACACTGCATCTGTATCATTAATTAATTGTGAAAGTCAGTTGGCTCTCACTCCACATTTAGCAAAACATGAATTCACATCTTCCATCTCAGAGAAGCACTTTCAGAAAAGTAGGTGCAGAATGTCTCCATTAACTTCTATAACAGGACATGGCATAAGCCTCTCGTGTATGCTTTCAATGCTATTATTTTCCTTGCTCGATTTCGTCTGACTCTTCCTTTGTGCTGTCAAATATTCCTGCTGTTCTACACAGGTAGAGCCAGCTGGACGCAAATGTCACTGCTACAGAGATCTGCACGAATCCATCCCCTGCTGGGACATCGAGCCCTCTGTCGGCTTTGTAAGTCAGGGGATTCACATTTGTGAAAGAGAGCAGGGACAGATCCTGCCTAGCACGATATTTATACCTACCCCCTGCTTAGGTGCTTAAACTTTCTTGACTTCAAATTCTGCACATTTGATTCTATAATACATTCAAAACAGAGGCCTTTGGTGCAGGTTTGAAGAGAGAAACAGGGAATTGACTCACCTTTGCACCTTTGCTGTCCCCTCCTTCCCAGCATTATGCAGCAAATGTAGAAAAACTTCCTGCCTTTAGAGCTGGGATGCAAACTCAGCTGAAAATCCTAAGGAGACTTCCTAAAGCTTAGCCACTCTGGAGCACTTGGTACATGGATGCTAACTGCCTCCTGAAATATTCTTGAGTATCTACTGCTGTCGGATGGCTTTTTTTGCAGCTACACAAGATGGCGCAGCTTACAGCATCCTTCACATCGCCAGAGGCATCTCCCGATCCCGCCGGATTCCTTACGCGCCGTTCCCGGGATACAGGCGAGGCCCGCAGGCTTCTTGGAAGCGAACAGAGACTGTAGGGGAAATTCAAACTGATTGCTTTGCCGAGTGTCGCCATTCGCTGTGTGGAGGCTGAATGGCCCTCGGGTTATTTCAGCAGAGCAATAACTTGGATAAAGTGATGGTTAGTTCATTTCAGAGGGAAACTATGTGAAATGGAAAGTCAGTTTCTCATTTCTCAATAGACAATAGCTACACATAGAGAAACCTTATTAGTGCCCAGCAGTTCACTGGGACATTTGTTCCTTTGCAGACACCTCATACAGGTAGCATAAAACAAATGCTGGATCTGCCAAGGTCCAACACAATATATGAAAATATAATTGCACAGAAATAAAATCATCATCATCACCATCATTCAAGAAAACAGCTCTGCACCATGGGAGGTACATATCATACATGGCATTTAATGGAACATATAATTTGCACCCATTGTAGATTGGGAATGGCACTTTCTGGTTAAGATTGTTTAATGCTTCTCTCTTGAAAATGGTTTTTGATTGTTTGTAAGGCTGTCATAGTCCTGGTCCTGAAATTTTTCATGCTATTTAATTAATCCTGAATTCCTTGAGTACATTCTAGCCAAATTGATTTAACTGATTCAATAAACTCATCGTTTTATTGCTGGTAAAAAAAATATAGAAAGCATTTCTTTTTTCAAAAAACTCTGCTGTTCATATGCTTCAGAGCACAAACTAGAAATAAAATGGGGGTGGTTTGTCTGGCTAGGTTTTTCCAAAATTTCTGGCAGTCTGAAAGCTCTTTGCCTTCTGTTGCTGATGCCATGTCGTTTTCAGGTGTCCCAGTTTGCTGAGCCAAGAAGCTTAAGGCAACAAGCTCTCAAGGAGACGGGAGAAAGGGAACAAGAAGGAGATATGTCCTAGAGGTGATATGAGACAGGGAGCAAGGTAGGAGACAGGGCAGCACTGTTGTAAGTCAAGGTAAGACAAAGTAACCCTCTCTCAGGTTAAAGCAGCAGAACCAAGATTTTTGATAAAAGTTTGTCTTATTTGAAAATTTCATCGAACCAGATCACAAAGCAAATACCAGAGACAACCCAAGGAGGAGATCTGCAGCTCTGTCTTTGGAGTAGTACCTGGCATGGAAGTCATTAAGTTTTGCCTGTCCTGGTGGGAAAACACCTGGAGGATGATGTGCTGGCACTTCCAAGATAACCATGCCTGCTGCCCTCTGCATTCAACATCTGCTTCAGGAAAGAGGTCTCAGGAGCTCGGGAATCACTGCTGTGTATTGGCACCTATCAAAAGCTGCAGGTCGCGTGCTGAGAAGTAGAAGAATTTTAATTTCTTTTTGCCACACGCTCGTGGATCCCCAAACCACACAATGTTTCTGCTGTGACATTGCTGAGAATCAAACCAGCTCAGCAGACTGCTGCAATCCTCACCTTCAGCCACATGTGCATGCACCTTCTCCAGAGAGTGTATTAGCTATTTGTCATCTAAGTTTTACATCAAGGCTCCCTTTATTTTGGGTAGTTCTTCCAACCAACATTTTAATCAGTCAAGTTTTCAAAAGGCATGTCTGTTAAAAAGGGGTCACCAGTGCTGTGCACAAGGGTAGACAGAAGAATAAACAATGAACGACAAGATGTCCCCAACACACTTAAAAACGCCCCCAGATTTTTCAGTTCATTCTCCAATTTTTTTTACTTTACCATTGTTAAGGAGAATAAGCGAAGTTTCTTTGTCATCATTCTTCCCTCCCTGAGACATAAAGTTATTATCAATACTTATCACAGTTGAACAAATAATTAAAAATGAATAATTTATACAATTAATGCAGTCTTTGCTCCCATTTATTTAATAACTGCCAGAGGATCACAAATTTCTTTTCCATTTATTCCTTAGTTAAGTTTATTTGCTACAGCTTAGTGATCCTAGGGCTCTGTAGATTGAATGTTAATTTTGAGTAATTATTCACATTCATTAATATGCACATTGTTTTCTTGTGGCTGGTTAAATAAATCAAATTATGTCATTTTTATTTGCTGGTTGAATACATCTGCAGTCATTTCCAGTACAAATGTTCATAAACCTGAATGCAATGCTTGTTTGTTTGAACAGTTGGGCATACGAACTTTGAAAATTCTCCTCTGAATTTATTTGAACTTGGAAACTATGATTTCCCCCATATTTGCAAGCAAATGAGCACAAAAGGTGTGGCAGCACATCTACATCAAATGTATTTAAAATTCAAATGGTTATCAACGTGTGACTTGATTATTTGTACATCTTTTTCCAGTCATTCAAGTGCAACTGATGCATTCAGGCCTCTGCATTATATTGCTATATAAAAGACATTATTCCCTCCAGGTTCTGACATCTTCCTTTCTCTAATGCATTCCCAGCAGATAAACAGCATTCTTTTATACTTCTGATAGGCATTTAAGAGCTTCTTTATCCAGTTCACAGCAGTAACGAGAAATAAAAATTACTTTCCTGGTACTGCGTTGCAAAGACCAGCTTTAGTGCGAGCTTTTCTTTTGACCTCAGTGGCAGATAGCTCTGCCATTCTGGAGCCATCCTGGCTCCTTTCAGTAGATGGTTACTTTGCTCAGAAAAATCATCATTTCTTTGGCAGCAGCATGCAGCCTTTATCAGAGGGAGAATCATACCTGCATTCCCAGGGTCTCTGAGACAGTTGCTTCATTGCTTTTTCATGTTTTATCAGTCCTCAGTAAAACTTCTTCTCATCGTGGCCCAAAGCTCCTGGGAACGAATGTCACTGCAGTAACCTGAAACCTAAGGATTAGGATTTCCTAAAAGCTGAAGCATAATTTTTGCCATCAGCCCTGTTTTTTGTGAGAATTTGAAGTGTGATTTTAAATCAGTGAGATGTTTGATATTACTGAAAAATATTATAAACCCAAATATAATACAACAGTCCAATAATAATACAAAATATGATATCACATAATATAACCCCAAAATTACACCAACAAAAAACTATTTTGGTGTGAAATCTACGAGTACTGTGCTTGGGGAAAGTCCTCCCTCTGCACACGGAAAACCTCTTTTCCAGAAGAGTATCTCTGCAAAATTATTCCCACAGAAATGCCATATACCCACCTTAGTGAACCTTGGGTACTACTGAAGTGGTGGGAGGCTCTGTCAGAGAGCCAGGCCAGCTACAAAATTGTTTTAATTTCTTTGCCTTGCATTAGGAGGCTTGAGGAAAGGCTGAAATGGGTTCTACCAGAGGAGCAGTGCACCAGGAGGTGCAGCAGCCATGCAAGGAGCGATGCTTACAGCTCCAGCTGGTGAGTTGCCATGGTTAGTGCAATCCACTGCCCAAATCCATCCCAGCTCAGGGGCATGCAGCCACTTCATGTTCATGCCAGCATTTGAAGCAAGGGCTGCAGAGTGCTGAGCTCTCACAAGGCCTCCAGTTTCTCCTTCCCCCCTGGCACAGAGCTCTCTCCTGGCTTCCTTCCTACCTTTCATTCTTTACAGATTTTTGCCTTTCCACAGATATTACTCACCTGCCCTACCTTTGTTTTCCCTTCAATTGCTAACACGCTCAAATATCCGCTTGATAAAGTGTTTCCCCTCTGATTCCACCTCCTCCAACTGCTGTTCACCATGCACTGCCTTTCCAAGGGTATCCAATTTAACTGAGGTCCCTCCTGGGATTAATCATTGGAGACCAGCAGGACAGCCTTGCAAGGCATCATCTCTTTTACAAGTCTGAGCGTCCTGCTGCTATTTGTCTTTTTTTTTTTTTTGCATTATGGCTCATCATTATTTTTGCATTTGTATTTGGGAGTGCCACAGCTCTGCTGAGAGAGGCTTAATGCTGCTATAAGTAAATAAACTAAAGGAGGTTTCTGTGATAATAATTTAATGGCCCACTTGTAACCAAGACAGACCAGAAGAGACCTCCACAGTAACCCTGAGGGGCTGAGCCCACAGGAGAGTCTCCAACCAGCTGGAGACAAAGCCAAGGCTCAGTCCCTCCCCTGCTCCTACCAAGTCCTGTCCCCTCCTGGGCTGAGTGGCTCTGCTTTACCATGCTGATGACAACAGCCACAGCAACAAGTTTCTGAAGAAGCTTGAGTGTGTTGACATGAATTATGTTATAAATATCAAGATTAGTCAGATGAATAAAACACGTTATAAACATTATAAAAGTCGTTATAGGGGAATAATTTGTTGACTTCAGAAAAAAATCACAGAAAATACCAGAGATATTTTGTGTCCATTTGTTGAGTTCAGAAAAAAAGTCACAGAAAATACCAGAGATATTTCTTATATCAAATGTGTAAATAACCTTGAGAAGAAAGCAAGCAACTTTTAAAAAACAATTTTATTGAAAATATCACTGTAAATATCCAACTTTGTACAAATGGATACCATTTGTTTATACATATACATCGGGCCCTCACTCTTTGGAAATGGAAGCATACATTTGGTTTATATATAAAACTCTCCTGTTTAGTAAAAAAGAAGTCAAGGAGGCTGTCAGACACAGAGGAGCTCTTTCCCTCATGGACTTTAAATAAGAATTATTTGCAGCAGTGGGGAAACCTCCATTCAAAGCACCCAGTCTACAATTTCTCATCACCTGGAGAGGGAAGCATTGCATCCACATGGGGAGCTGCATCCACCTGAGCACCAGCAAGCTGGGCTGTTCATACTCAAGCAGGCAGCTATGGTCTTCATTTTGTTTCTGAAGAAGGTACTGGGGCTGTGGGAACAATTGCAGGGTTAGCAGGTCTCTAGATAATGATCCCAAAGGAAGCTTTTAGCAGAATAGATTTCCCGTTATTGTAACGCACCTACTCCAGGGTTATAAGTGTTCCAGATAGATCTAATGCTTTCCATTATGCATCACTCAGATTGCTTTGATAAACAAAGCATTTGCTCATGTTGATTGTAAAATGAGAAGGAAACTCACACCCTAATCCAATTTAAAATACGGCCAGGAGGTGGATGTTGATTACAGTATGAATACAGACACTGTCACATCAGTGGAAACCCAGTTACTGGATTAGAAAACAGCATTTTGGTACCTGCAAAACTGGGCAAAAGGAGTGCTGCCAGCTCCCAGTACTCCTGGGAGTCTCAGGGCTGCGGATTTTTCTTTTTCTCCCTTCCTTACGCAATAGAAATGTACTCCTCAGTATGTTCAGGCATTCTGCTTATTTCAGCCACTGAGAGGTGGGATGAGAAAAGTACATTTTGGGTTAAAATATAAGCACAGATCAGGAGTTGGTTTGTGAAAGAAGGCTGTGATTTAACAGTTAGTCTGGCTTTGAAAAAATTCTGAGAACTGATGGATGGAAGAAAATAAAAGCAGGAACAGTGAAATAGAAATAAGGAATTGAAGGGGAAGGGGAAGAAAGGAGACAACAAAAGACAACGGAAAGTATTTTTGGGGAGCAGCATGAACACTAATGGGAAATGATAACCCTAACCCCCCAGAGAACCAGGATTCCTATTCACAGATCAAAACTGTTGGAAATAGCTCTCTGTTCAGCTGTTTTCATTAAGACAAAGAAGCCAGTGGTCTTGGTTTGTTTCAGGTCTCGATGCAGTTTCATCGTCATAAAGCCACCTACACCTGTGGCCTTTTTGTTACCAGCACAGATGTCAGGAGCTGCAAGATCAGAAAGCCTTCATCTTGATACAGGCTCCTGCGTGGCCCCCATCCCTGTAGTGCCTGAGTGGAGCAGTAATCCCATCTGACAGATGGGAAGAGAAGCAAAGCGATGCTCAAGTTCAACCAGGCAGCCTGCATGAGAGCAGGGTTTGGATCTGCTCAAGCTCAAGTCCAGCCTTCCTTTCAGCCATCCCTTCTTCCATTCTTGGTGAGGTCTACGTGCACTGGACCCTCTGTGCTCCCTCCTGAAGAAAACAGGGCTGGTCCTTCTTTCAGAGCAGCAGGGCACCAGGAAAAAGTTATTGCTTGCTTCCTAATGGACTTTTACTTGGGGGGCATTTGGTTTTGTATAGCTGGATTACTGCAAACATTATGAGCTTCAAATTACGGGAACTTCCTTTGTTTTCCTTAAAAAATAGGTTTTCAAAACAGTGTACATAAGATCCCGTGAGACTTACTGGCTCGACTGCAGGCCAGATTCAACTCTCAGATGTTATAAACGGAGACTAACTCAATTGTTGTCCATAATGTTGCTGCAAACACCCTCCCATTCAGCAGAGAACAAAGTCCACTCCTCAGTTTTGCATCAGAATAAACCCAAAAGGAGCACACTTTCAAGAAAATATAATTTCCCTTGAAATCTCATGGCCAGCTACTCCAGATGTTACCCAGACATGTCTGAAAACCATGTTTCTATAAGAGGCTTAGACTAAAAAAACAGTGGGGTTTTTTCAGCTTGTCCTGGTAGTGCTCTGAGCCAGGCTGAAATAATACACTCAGTTCTGGATCTGCACAAGCTACAGCCTCTTGTAGGATGGAGCTTCTGCACTGGACTCAGCCCCATGCTGATTTCAGCTCTCCATCTTCCATCTTGGAGGTGACTCACAGAGCATACCCTGAGCTCAGGCACGTCAGAATACAAATGCCCACAGAGATACATTCTTGGGCAAAAGCACAGGAAAGAAAAGCATCAGGTGGGAAACTTCTCCTGCACTCTGGAGGGTAAGATGTGAACAGCTGTCTCTGCCTTCTCCCTTTGTTACCAACATCAAAGCATTGCTCCACCAGAGGACATTGACCAAACGAGTGCAGACCACCAGATATGATGTGGTCCAAAGGTGATACTTCAGCACTTGGAGTGCTGAAAGAAAAACTCACTGGTTTTACTTCTCTTTGTCCAAACAATCAATTTTTACCTTATTTAGCCCATCCTGAGAGATCATTTCAACCCCTGTGGCTGTAGATCTGCCTGCCCTTCTCTCTCTCAGCAGCAGCTGGCATGGCTTGACTGTATTCACCTGTCGTGTGGCAGCTCCATGTGTGGTTGTGGATGCTGATGCACAGGAGAAGGAAGAGAGGAGGACCAGGAGTACAATGGTAACTACTGGGAGCTCCATGTGTGGTTGTGGATGCTGATGCACAGGAGAAGGAAGAAAAGAGAGGAGGACAATGGTAACTACTGGGTTTTTTTTCTGTTCTCTAGTTCTGGTGTCAGGTGTCATGGCTGATTTGAAGATCTGCGCCAAGAAAAGCAATGGGTCTGGGGGAAGACAGTGTGGAAGGGGGATGAGAATGCAAAGTCCATCAGAATGGTGTATGAGCTATATATACATACAAACACAAGCACACAGAAATATGCATACATCTATATATATGATACAAAATTCTCGGTCAAAAAATGAGTAAAAAAAGACTACTGAGTATTAGTGGAAGGCCACTTCTGAAAGCAGTAAGACAAATGCAGGAAATGCATCATGATTAAAACACAAAGACTCTTTTCAGCACAATTCTTCACATATCCCCCCCAAAAAATTGTGCCTGGAATGAGGATAATGGAAATATTGATTGTTCTCTTAAATTCTTTCTGTCAGCTTCATTTCCCAAAGTGTCCTATATTTAAAAGATAAAGGACTTGAACCCCAGCATGTCCTTAGTAGGAGGAAGACCCTCTCTGTTAGCAGGCTTTGGAAATTTTTTCTTTTTCTAGGAATGGAAGATGCAGAAAAATGTTCTTTGTTAAAATAATTTGGTTAAACTTGAGTGCTATGTCTTTTTTTCTGTGTTTTTCTCCTTTGGTTGGTCTATCACTTAACATACTTTCTTGCATAAAATGAACCCTGGCAAGGTAACATTTACTTATTTACCAAAAAGGAACACTTCTGGTTACCACCTGAAATTTCAAGCTTCCACGTAATTCCCTGCAAGCCATTTGCGTGGATTAGCCAGCCTGACCTCCAAGCTGGACGTGCAAAGCTGAAAGCCACCCCAGCTGACCCACGTGGCTCAGAGAGCCTGGGAGCCCCAGCAGGTGAAGGAGAACTGCTGTGTGCTTGTGTGAGCCCTTGCAGCTTGCAGGACAGAGCAGGCTTTTGGCATGCCCACAGATCCAGGTGCAACCTCCTGAGCTCGGCTCACAACCCATGAGCCAGCCTCCCCAGTCTAAGGTTGCTTTAGGAGAGCCAGCCTGGCTCACTTTTGGGCTGCTCAGAAACCATCACAGCTGTGCAACAGCATTCCCTGGTGTGTAAATCCCAGCAGTTATTAAAGCTTTCCTACCTGGAGGTTGTTGCTAGGCAAAAGGCATCCTGCTGGTGCTCCATCACTGAGGTCAATTAAATGCTATCCTCAAGCAAGTTCCTTTGAACTGAAGTCTGTGTGAAAACAAAGAGACAAGATTCTGGTTCTTTACATTAAAGAATGATTTGAGCTGTTGATAGAGACAATCCTCAGTCACAACTTTTAATTTCCTCAAAGTGGAAAGGAGGTTTGGACAAAAATTTTTTTAGGACTAAGAAAGGCCACCGAGTTTTTAAAAAGAAAGAAAAGGTATCTGATGTAATGTACATAATTTGAAATAGCAATGCCCACCCCCTCCTCCTTTGCATCACTTTTTCATCTGAAATGAGTGCCAGTGTCAGATGACACCACAGTTCAGGGCAATGTAATTGGTAAGGTCCCATGTTGTACCAACAGAATGAAGCATATTTTTTGCTCAGATTTAGGATTTGCTGCAAGAGGAGGAAAAAGACACAAGGGTTGCTAAGGTTTGAAAGATAGAGTGAAGCAGAGAAAGTGAAAAAAGGGAAGGAAAATATCATGTGTAGGCTCAAAGGTAAAGGCTGTTTTTCTCACTGATAATAAATGTGCCAAGAAGACTGAATTCATTTTAAAAGGTCATTGGAAAAAAAAGTCAGATGAAAAACGTTTTGGTAATTGAAATCCAAAGTTTTGTGCATGTTATTTCATCCTGGGTTTCTGTCAGCTCAGCCAGCCATTTTCTGGGCAATATTGCAGCTTGTAAAGGAGCCTGTCTCAAAGCCAGGATCCCCAGATCCCTGCTGGAAGCAGCTCTGCTCAGCTCCATCAGGTAAACACAGCCAGGACCAAAACAGATCAATAACCTGGGGAACTGCTTGCCCTGGGATTGGGAAAATACTCAAGGCTCCGCTAAAAAAGCTGGAAGTGGGGTTGTTGTTGAGGTTTCCCTTATTTCAAAGTCTCTGGATTTCCTTTTATTCCAGCAGGAAGAATGTTATTTTAAAAAATTAAGTTGCAATGCTAAATTATTTTTAGGGTTTTTTGCTTGAAAAATTACAAATGGGAATACTAATGTAAGGAACTTTTCATGCCTCATTCAATCCTAGTGGGTACCTAAATTGATTTTCATAGCAAATAATTTTTTTTGCCAGTGAGAGACAGTTCAGGAGTCTCTGTGCTTATTGAAGTTTCATGTTCAATGTTTTGAATAATTCAGGCAGAAAAAAATATTTTGAAAATGTCAGATCATTTTACTTTGAGATTTTGGTGTTTCATTCTGCTGCAGCATTGTAAAGCTAAAGGAAACAGAGGAAAACGCTGAGGGAAAGTCCGCATCTTACTACTCTATGAGTTGGAACCCATTGGCCCTTCACCCACCTAGCCTGTCACCAACCAGCTTAGGGAGCTGCTGGCTTAGTGTAATGTCAAATATTTTCATGTATATTTAAGGAAGTGAATTTTGGAGGCACAGCATTCACCTCAGAGACTAGGAAGGCAAACTTTGTCCTCCCATCTCTAGGGTGTATGCATTTTGGGGCATACATGAATTATCATGATGCTGTCAGTCTTCAGTATCCAGAACACAAAGGGATACTGTACCTGAATATGAATAATTTTGGAACTTTTTAAAGAAACAAGAATGTCACCTTTCCTCTTGCTCCCTTGCAGCTGTGTTCTACCTCTTGCTGCTCAGGCTGCAGCAGAAGCTGCTGAAGAGGTCTCTGAAAGCTCTATAATTTTTTTTCATTTTACCTGAAACAGTTACTCAGTTTTTTGGTGTGGAAAACAATGCTTGATTTTAGGGTCAGTCCAAAAGGAATAGTTCTTTATTGAATCATAATACACAATTATAATGTGTAGCAACACAGTGCATTATTTCCTCCCCCCTCAAAGAGCTTTCCACCAGGCAGAAATGAAGCACGTGTCCTTCCCTTGATTTCTGTTCAGGCGTCCTGCTGGTGATAGCAGCCAATTAGCTATATTTGCTAAATAGCTAGCCTATTTGCCATAGGATGGCAGCATCCTGAATGCATCTCTCAGCTGGGGAGCCATTTGTCTTCTGAAATCTACACTCTGCACCTTCTGGATATAGTTCACACCCCAGTCTAACATACTGGAGTAACATGGGCTGCCAGCATCATATCTGCAAATATCAAATCTGCGAAGATAAAAATGTGAAATATTCGAATCTGTGAGCTTGGTTCTGACACGTACAGACGTGCAGAGTTTTTTTTCCCCTGTTGTCCTCCCACTTTGAAAGACCCTTCCCAGCTTGCTATGGCTACCATGCAGAGGAGAAGGCATTCACAAATCCTTCTTATGGACTGCTTTTCCCAGCAATAGTTTTCAAGGGTCTTTGACCAGTGCTGTGCAAGTCCCTGCAGGTGATGTGCCACAGGAGACCTTCAGGCTGCTGGAAAAGCCTTACGTAGAAGCCAATGTGATTTTAGAGCCAGAGCCAAGACACGGTTTGTTTCCAGTGCTGGGGCTGCAATCCTGCACTAGCAGAAGAAGTGACAAATGCTGCCCATGAGAAAAGAGTGTAGTACACAAAAAAGACAAATGTTAATTATGTAAGCTAAAAAAATCCCCACCCAGTGCACAGAGAAAATGACAGACAACTGCTGAATTTTCCTACTAGTGCATCTCACTCCATTTTATTACTAGAGCGTTTTGTAAAAAGAGTTGAGCTGCTCACATATGTCGAGATTTGCCAGGGTTTTCATTTTTAAAGTAGTGCCAGAGGGGCAGGTGGCAAAGGAGCCTGACAGTGGTTTATCCAGCTTTAACATGAAGTGGAACCATCATGTTCTGGCAAGGAGTAAATGGGGGAGTCAAGTCATCACAGCATGTAGTTTCTTGCTCAGCCTCCTCATGCTTTGCTTTAACTCCCCTCTGGACAAGCCATTTAACCAGTCATCTTTGGTTGCTTTATTTTTGTGTTAGAGACAGAAATATCTGTGCCACGTTTCCATGCCTACTCATATTTACAGAATTTTCTTCTGAAATCCCAAGCTGAAAAATCAAAGGAAAGGCTTGATAATAATGTGACAGCAAAGCAACTACACCTCCAGCATCCGTTGTTTTGCCCTGAGTCTTTGCTTCCAGGAGAACAGTTATTCAGAAAGGGAGGTCAATAGAACTCTAAACACAAGCAAACAGTATAGTTCATATTTCTTATTGTCCTTAATGATGTTCAGTGACATGAAATTGTTACCATGGAAACTAGTTTAACAAAGGTATTACATTATGTGCTGTTTCCAAGGTTCAAGCAAGGCTCCTGCCTCTACAAGTGAAGTTTTAGAGGAAGGAATGATTTCTCAGTGTCTTCATGGGTCCAGCAATAGGTGTCTGAAACCCCCAGTCCAGTAAGTAGATGTTTGTGGAACTTCACACAAATTTAGGGCATCCACTGTTCCCAGCTCCTTCCCTTTTAAGTAATCAGTGTAAACTTGAGATACTATTAGTTGAAGACACTTCAGGAAATGCTAGATCCAAGGTTTTGGCATGAAAATGGACCTGCCAAATCAATTATTCTCTTCTAGTGCTTTGCTGTAGGCTGTTTTAGAACATAAGAGATATGATCTGGACTTTCAAGATGCGGCTCATCTAACAAAAGTTAGATGCTGGGAAAATAGGATATTCTGCACATTTATGTGCCTGATGATGAACCTCCTCTCATTTCCAAAAGATATATCTCCATGGAATGTGCTTCTGAATTCCATCCAGAGCTTATAGGAGGTGATTTATTCTACACAGGATATCATTCCTGTTATACTCTATTCCTATTCCAGTCTTCATAGAATTATATTAAATGGCATGTAGAGAGAAAAAGGTGGGGGAATGTCTGTGGCAGTCAAGGTTAAGGGATTTGCTTGAGTGTTCCAAAACCAGCAGTGGCTGGGGGGCAGGTACAGTGGCAGGATCATCTCCAGAGTAAGCACAGCTCTGCAGGAAGCCTACAGAGCATGTTACACCCCAGGATGGACTGGCTTGGGAAGGTCAGCCTGCACAAGAGATCCCTGATGATACAGATTTGAAGGTCTGGAAAATAAGACCTGCAAGGAGAAATGGAAGGAAGTAGGATTTTAGCCAAAGAGAGCACTGAAGAGTGACAGAGAAAGGGATTGTTTGGTTGGGGAAAGGGTATGGTGAGAAGGACAAGGAATAATGAGTTTGAATTACACCGAGAGCACTGAAGAGTGACAGAGAAAGGGATTGTTTGGTTGGGGAAAGGGTGAGAAGAACAAGGAATAATGGGTTTAAATTATACCAGTGACATTAAGATTTGGCTTTAAGGGTGGGATTCATCTCAGCAAGTACAGACATCTACCATGTGAATACTCCATCTAGGTTTCATCCCTAACCGTGGAAAGAGAGAGTCACTTACAGAGCACTGATCATCTCGACATCTACCATGTGAATACTCCATCTAGGTTTCATCCCTAACCGTGGAGAGAGTCACTTTCAGAGCACTGATCATCTAATCCTAAAATAGACATCTAAAATAGTTCTTTCACAACACCTCGTGCTTTTCATCCACAGCAAAGCAACCTGTTTCTTGCATCCAGCACTTCCAAACTGGCTCCTGCTCTCACAGCCATAAACACTAAAGTTTGCAAATGAACCACATATGTGCCAGGGGTGGCTAACCCCCCTTATCCTTGTTTGCTAAGGCAAAGAGCAAATCCTGGAGCAGGCTGAACTGCTGCATCCAATTAGTGCTGCGACCAGGCTCATACTTAGCAGTTGTGGTACATCCCTGTGAGTGACAATGATCATGTTAGAAGGACCACGTGTTTATGAAGAATATAAATGTCCCTGTTTTGTCTTGCCATGTTCTGGGAATTGGCCCTGGGTCATTCTTGCTATGAATCCTTTCAGAAGGACCAAGGGGAAGAAAGGAAGAGGGAACGTTGCCTTGGTGAAGGGCAGGTTTTCTCTTGCACTCTAAGCTGAAGTCACAGCACAGATGTCTGTGCAGCATCGTGGTTTTTGAGATGCAGAGAATTAGTGTCTGATTGCCAGGTCCTATATAATCAAAGAAGAGTTACAGCTTAAGTTGTCAGAAGACAATAAATTAATTGACTCTCAAAATAACAATCTTCCCTTCAACACATTAATTCTGTTCCAGATATGCACCTATGCTATGGATAAGCCACCCTGCCTTTCTCTGGTAAGCTTCCATATATTTTATCAGAAACAATAAATAAATAAATACCACCCAAAGAAGCAAAGAAACAGCCATAAGCAGTGCACAGAAATCAGGTCAGCACAGTGGTACTTGTAAAACACAGTAAACATATGTTACACCACCAGCACAGGCGTTAAATCAATACATGGGAAGATGAGGTGTTATCAGGAGGCAAGAAACTATAGATTTCTTCTGGTTTAATTGTATTTCTGCATCTCTGTAAGCTATTAGAGGTGAGTAAATGTGCCAGTGCAGAGGCTTAATGATAACTTGTTGTAGCATTTCTGTAACACTTTTCATCTTCAGAATGCCACCTGTCTGAGATGCAGGTAAATATTAACCCTGCTCTGCAGCTGACTTATTTATAAGCTATCAGCAGGCAGGATATGCTGGCAAGCTGCAGAGACTAATTTATAGCTCAGCCGTGGGGAGTCACTTGGTTTGCCTGCACCCAGGAGTAATTTCTTACTGCCAGCAATCCTTCTCCAGCCTGGAGATGGAGATCTCCTGGTCAGCCAGCTGCTGTGGTGGGAGGATAACGGAGAGCTGGCTGCAGGAGCCCCACCAGCCTCCTCCCCTCTAGATTTCATGGCCAGCCCCAGGATGCCAGGCCTGTTTGCCCCCTGACATTTTACCAATTGCTAGGGACAGCTAGGAGTACTTTGTTTGACATTTGAAAGAGCTTGGTCTTACTTGCTAAAGAACACAAAGGTCCTGATCTCAGCTTCTCTAGTGCAAGACAGGAGAAACGATGCTGAAACCACTGGGGCTGCAGCATTAGAAGCAGAGTAGTTACAAGGGAATAATTCCTTGTTATTTATTGATCACACAGAGGATTCAATTCTTCCTGTGTTACAAAGAGTCAACCAGAGAAGAAAGGACATTTCATTAAATAAATAAATGTTTGGTGGTGATTGTTCTAGAGGCTAAGGGACTACATAACAAATTATTTATGGCAATTTTTAACATCTTTCCTCCTAGGCTAATAGCACTGTACTACACAACATCTATCCTTTCCTAATTCACTATAAACAGTTAAAAAGCAGGTCTTTAAAGACAAACAGGTGATACTTTCTGGACACAGTTTTTGTCACAGCCATTCTTGCTGTCTTGGAAACAGGGTAATCATGGATAGGTGCCCAGGGGCTATGGGGTGGGGGGCACCCAGCCATGTGGGTGCTGCCAGCTGCACTGTGTGGGGAGGAAAGCAGCCAGCAGAGCCTGACAGGACATAGCTCTGCTCCCAGGGGGGAAAAGCCAGCACAGGGATTTGGTGTGCAGGCTAAAGCACACACATACTAGGTAATAACACAGATTTGGGTAAGTCTGTTGAGCCTGCATACACTGAGGTGTTCATGGTGCTTTACACCACTGTGCATTAATGGGACAACTGGTGAATGTGGTGAAAGCACATTTTCATTCCCTTTCTGCTATTTAACTTGCCAATGAGTCACTTTTGCTCATTGCACAGGCCAGTCTTTGATGGCATCATTAGACTGTGATTACATCATAAATCACACAGGTGTTAAAGCAAATAACCATCTCTGTAGAGCAAACAAAGATGTGCCTTGTGAATATCTGTATTTTTGTGACTCTCTGTCTTCCTTGAGAAAGCAAGATATATACAGTCCCATTTTTCTCTGATGTACTTAAGAGAGATCACTCATTTTAATTGCAGTGGCTACCTAAATTTCTTGTTTGCTACTTTTAACTTTGTGAATTATTTACATTTATAATTAATCAAGGGTCATGATGAGGTAAAGAAGAGAAAAGCTATCTGCTCTAAATGAGTGAGTCCTTCCATTTTCCATGTCTCCCATCTGAGAAACTCATATCCCGAGAGTGAGGCCAGGAGCATGGGATGGCCAGAGGAGGTAGTGAAGGATGCAGTGAGGGATCAAGCAAGTTCAAGTGAAGTGGCTGAGAACAGAGAAGCAGGTCAGAGCTAAGGTGTTCAGAGGCAGCAGCAGCATGCAGAGCCAAAAAGCAGGAGGCTAAAACAACGACCAGCAGCAAGAATCTGGAGCATAACAGCAGCCAAGAGCTGGGTTAAGCAAAGTCAGGGCATCTCAGCAGCTCTCAAGGACAGTCTAGGGACTGGTGACCAACTGCAGCTTGACTGTCTGGGACCCACAGACTGGGCTCAGAATTCCCCTGACATTTTGGAGCAGGAGGAGAATGGGGTAGTCAGAGACCTCCTTCAGAGCAGGGCAGCAATGGCACTGCTCCTCTTCAGCTGCGCTGTGGTAAGCTGGAAGCGTGCAGCTAAAAACTCAGTGGAGTTCCTGTGAGGAAGCATCAAGGTGCCGCGGGCTGAGTTTGCTGCTGGAACACAGCTGTGGTACTGGCTTGTGTGTGCAGCACATCAGAATGGGCTTGCTGAAGGTTACACCAAGGTGTACTCACGCTAGGATTGGAAAGCCTCTAGTAAAGTCATACACTGTCTACTCACAGGTCAACTGCATGTCAATCATGTTACCATTCCTATACTGAGTAGTTCCTCACAGAGGTCCAGCTATCATTAATACTGCCTCCAATTATTATTCAAACACGTTTTTGCTATCCATCTCATACATTAATTTTTTCTATTTCTCAATATGCAGAAGGTAATCTGATTACAACTTTGACCTTTAAGACAAGGCATAGCTTGTTTTTTAAATGGCATTCTCAGTACAATGTACACATAAATGTAACCTTATTAGACACTATTACTGGTTATTAATGACATGAGGCATAAATATCTGTGCACAGAGACTATAACCAGACGTACTCCTGAATTAAAATACCAGTCATGTTACTGCTAATCACTCAGACCTTTGGGCACAAGCGAAGCTCACCTAACAAAGTTAGAAACAGGAACGGATTCTTCTGTGAGAACAACTGCGGTAGTTGGTTTATTTTGCCATCATCTTCAAAAAGGCACTCAGAGAAAACCCAATATGCAATGAAATACATTACAAGAATATACTTTTACTCAAAAACATTGTACATGGAATATTCTGATATCTGGGTCACAGAAAACAAGAAACCATCAAAGTCATGGTGGGATCTAGCAGCCAAACCACCAATGGGGAAAAATATCTTAGGGAAGGAAGTGTGAAACCTTGGAAATGTAAGAAACCTGGAGAACTGAAACAGGCAATGTAAACACAAATGTCTTTCAGCCATGACATTTGAATTCCACTTGCACAGCACCTTAAGGTGGAAAGAACTGCAGAAAATCTTGCTCAGTTGAAACACTTTTTAAAAATTCTGGCTCCCACGAGTACCTAACAAAGCAAAAACATGACAGCATGACTGAGCATGGCAGGACTAAGTGATCATCCCCCTGCACTCAGCACTGGTGAGGCCACACCTTGAATGCTGTGTTTAGTTTTGGGCCCGTCCCTACAAGAAAGACATTGAGGTGCTGGAGTGGGTCCAGAGAAGAGCAGCAAAGCTGGGGAAAGGTCTGGAGCACCAGTGTTATGGGAGGCAGCTGCAGGAACTGGGGTTGTTTAGCCTGGAGGAAAGGAGGCTCAGGGGAAGCCTTGTCACCCTCTAGAACTCCCTGAAAGGAGGCTGTAGACAGGCAGGAGTCTGCATCTTTTCCTAAGTAATAAGCAACAGGACAAGAGGAAATGGCCTCAACTAGGTAAGGTTTAGATCGAATGTTAATAAAAATTTCTTCCCAGAAAGGGTTGTTAAGCACTGGAACAGGCTGCCCAGGGAAGTTCCTGAGTCACTGTTCCTGGAGGTGTTTAAAAGACGTGTAGATGTGACACTTATGGATATGGTTTAATGACGAACATGGGGACATGCAAGGCTAAGTTTGGACTTCAGAATCTAAGGCTCTTTTCCAACCTAAACAGTTCTATGGTTCTATGGAAACTAGAGCTGGTCAGAGCAGCTATAAGTGCCTCTTTAGACCGGCCTGAACACATGATGATTGTGCTGCTCTGTCTGAAGCAGCACCCACAGCCACAGCCATGGCAGCACAACGTGGCAGCTCTCACCAGGCAGCCACACCAGGAAAGCACCTCCTTAAGCCTGTGCCAGAGATATCTGCTCTACGTGCCCACAGCTCATGGACACGTGGGGTTGTGCCCTCATGGGGCTGTGCTTCAGAGGTGGCACAGGGATGACCCTGCAGCAGGGATGGTGGCTGCTGCCCTCAGCCCTTGGCCTTCCCTCTCAGAAGTTTCACCTGCTGCTCACCCAGGAGAAGACTCAGATGTGTCAGTTCAGTGTTGTTAACTGCAACACATGGGGTGAGTCAATAAGAGGCATGGGCTGCTGTGTGGTACTTTCCATCAGTAAGGTTCTCATGGGATCTATTTTTTCAGCACATTTATATGTATTCTGTGCTTTCTCTGAAGTAACTCAAACCCCTACATTTCAGTTATCTGAAATAACATAAAAACCTGTGGTAAGATGGGAAGTTAAACCCCTCAAATTCAAAACAGACGAGCTGATATATCCTCCTTGCTTTATGCTGTATCCAGACTAACTGCTCAGTGCTTTGAACTGAGAAATAAAGATCAATTTCTTAAAATCAGTGCAGCAAACGCTGATTTTATTTTGCTCTGAAGTCACACTCCACTCTTTATAACAGGCAGCCTAAGGAAACATCCAGCACACTCTGTTCCTGTGCTACATTGAAGCCTGGTATTGCTTGAAAAAAGTTTTTGCTGAATTGCTCACATATTCCACTGCTTCCTGAATAAGCACAGCTATAAACATGCTGAGTAAAACTCAATAGTACAGCAGCTGTAGGAAACAAAGGCAAGAAAATGAAGATGTTCAAAGTGAAAAAACATTTTGTACCTTTTAAATCCTAATATTAAAGACAGTCTTATAGTTAGATGAAATATGCTTGTATCATTGAGGAACTTAGACAAGTAGTTTGAAAATATTTTATGTGCATTGTCATGAGTCACTGGTTTTACTTCAACTGTGGCATTGGAAGATATTAGGAAGCAACTAAGCACAATGATTATTTACCAAGCAATAGCAGACAACACATGCTTGGGAACTTGCTGTGAATGCTTTCTATTGCTACAGTCGACCTGTAGCCCTCAACACTGAAGTTTGTGATTTTAAGTATATTACAGAAATTTACTAACTCTTTGGTGTTTTTTAGCTTATGAGCTCTCTGAATATCATTGTTAGAAGGATTTAGCTGTGATTTTAAGCAGTTTTTTGGTCAGAAATCTCATTAACACTATTCATCCTCATAGGTTTTGCATTCTTTTTTATATTTAACAAAAGGAACAAAGCAATAGAGACCATTTGATTGACACAAAGATATTAAAGATAGTGCAGTTACCGGATGAATCACAGGCAATTTGATGAAATTAATTGGGAAATGTTTGAAAAGTGATCCTATTCCTGTCACTGTGTTAAAAGACTTTCTGATCATGCAGTTCAGGGGGGCTGTTCTCATGGCAATCAGCAGGAGTTACATGCACAGATAAAGGCTTCTGTTTTGTTTTTGAATAACTGGATCATTCAGCATCTGTGCTTCAGGGGGTTTGTTTTCCTTACACGGGTAAAGTCTCTGATTTCTGCTTCACTGTGCTCTGCACATGTAGGAAAACAGATTAGCCAATGTTGTTTTCCTTCTGCACTTTGTGTGTGGGAGGAGAGTAAATCTCTCTGACCCATTCCACCCACGGCACTTCAGTTAGCATTGGGCATCACCATTATCAATCTCACTGGCTGAATTCAGGGAACTTAGAATTGTCACAGGCATGAAAAATTCCAGCTGTAGGAAGAAAATAAGAGTTGTCATCTTCTGTCTTAACCCAGCATGGGCTGATGCCTTTAAGTGTTACAATGGGGATCTCATGGGGAGAGGAGATGAGTCTCTGTTTCAAGAGTGGAGATAAGTAAGTGATATTTTGGAGGATGGGTTTTGTCACAGGCAATCCACTCTAACATTAGGATAGCTAGAGCAAAGCCTAGGAAATTACATTTTATATGCAGGGCAAAGAAGTATTCCCAGGTAGTATCTACAAATTCTAAAAAAAACCCCAGTCAATTATGAAAAAAATAAAGAAGTCAAACTTTGAAAAAAATAAAGCAAGCCACAAAAGCCTGCAAAAAAGCTCTGAGTATAGGATAAAGACTTCCACACATGGTTCATACAATGCACAGACACTCCTGGACAGCTCAGCTGAAGATCTTTTCTGCTCAGAATTAGTTTTAGGCCAAGCCTTATTTCATTTTCAAAAGGGTGGATATGGTTTTCCTTAGCTGTCCCACGTGGACCTGTAAGGAATGTCCACAGCCACAGTGCTGTGGAGCACTCCACAGGCATGGAATGCAACCAAGTGAGCAAGAGGAATGAGAGTCTGCTGTAGGTGGTCCTTTCCATGAAGAGCTACAAGTACTGCTGTTCTAGTTTTTGTGAGAAAATGCTGCTTGCATGGCCTTGCTATAAATTTATTCACAGTATACACAATAACTGTATTTCCAGGAAAGAAGGAAAGGTCATGTGTGGCTGGGGTGGAGTACAGAGGGATAAGATATCAGTTTTTTTGGGTTTTCTTGCATGGCCTTGCTATAAATTTATTCACAGTAATATCCACAATAACTGTGTTTCCAGGAAAGAAGGAAAGGTCATGTGTGGCTGGGGTGGAGTACAGAGGGATAAGATATCAGTTTTCATTTTCTCAGCCCCTAAGCAATCCTACAAAAAGATAGCAGGAATTGAGGTACATTGGAGAATGCTCATCTTAGGGACTGGATGAGATGTTGCATATAAATATCATGCCCCAAGAGTGGGTTTCTGTCTGTTAAGTAAACGATGCGACCTTGCTTCATTAAATGCTTTACATGTCCTGGAGGAAATGAAAAAAATTCATACTAAGTATTGCCTGAAGAAAGTACTTTCCAGTTTCCATTTAGGAGCAACTACATTTCTGGCATAATTAGGCACAGCTCATATTCTCCAGAGAAAATATGATGAAACACAAAGTGCAAGAAAAGAAATGAAATAGCCCCATGATTAAATCTCCACCAGCTACATCCATACCAAATCTTTCATATCTTCACCTCCTAAAAAAATATTTCTTACACTTTGGGGGATTCTTTCATATTCTTTTGGATTAATTAGAATCTCTTCCAGTAACATTCATCACTTAGTAATGATTTGTTTTAATATGTCTGCTCACAGCAATATGGGAAAAACATTTCCAGAATAAAGCTATTGCCTGGCTAAATTGTGATCAAAATTGTGCAGAACACCTTAATTTAACAACACAAGGCTCTGTACATGCCCTTCAGTGCAAAATGAACACAGAAGGAATAAAATCATGTTCATTCTTTGCATTTTTATTGTGCTTCACACGCTCAAAATGCCATATGGAATTTACCTCATTAATCCTTTCACTACCAGTATGAAAAGTATAAATATTATTTTGTCCACAGCTAAAGGGACACAGACAAGATTTCATAAGGCCTGAACATCACAAGCCCCTGTTTGAGCTGAACACATTTGTCATCATCTAATAAAAGGAGGGCTGTGGTGAGTTAGCCTGGGCACTCAGCTTTCCTAGTAAAGCCAGAGGGCTACTAGAGCAACACTTGAAAAATCAGCCATATCTGTGGCTCACACAACTTCCCCATGGCCATAATCCAGGGCAACAGTGTTCACTGTCTGCAGAATCCAAGATTTAATTGAAAAGTAATGGGTTTTGGCCCTGTGGCTGTGTACCTGACTGGAGTATAACTTTCAATGCTGGTCCACTCCTAAGTGAGATAATTTCTGCTCTGGCTGTGAGACACCTGCCTTTGGTTAGAGCAGAGGGCAGGATGAGACGTGTCCTGACATTTCAACTGAGGATATGTGGGAAAACCGACGTGTGAGGGCTCCCATGATGCACGAGATAGGGTTGTGGGCAGGTGCATGAGTAGAGGGTGATTCATAGGCAGGACTTTGAGAAATTAAGGAGGAAGGAACTCTTCAAATGGGTGTACTTTTCACTTACCAGAAGACAAAATAATTTAGGTCCCTTGCTCAGTGTCTGGGGCAGATGTGTGGAAGAAGTCCTGTGATGACAGGACTGGTGTGAGAGACAACTTTGCACTTGGGTTTTACCCTCAACACGAGGTTTCCTGTTCATCTTTGCCCTAGAAGTGTCACAGACCAAAGGCATGAAAGGTGCAGTCTGAACAGGTGGGAAGCAGAGTGGAAAAGCAGAAGAAACAGACAGCTTCAGTTTCCTGAAGTACTTTTTTAGGGCTTGATAACAAAAGACATACTTGTGAGAAATCTGAAGGCACCAAATGTCAAGATAAATACATGCTATGGAAAGAGAGAAGGGAAGAGGGACATACCAAGTGAGAAAGAACAAATCTTAAGAATGATTAATTTTCAGTGACAGAAGACAAATGGAGTGGAACTTTTGAAACAATGAAGATAGGCACAAAAAAGGGGAAGATTCTGTAGGTAGTCATTAAAGTGTTGGAGTGAGAAAGTATTGGCAATATGAATCAGAATGCCATCCACAGCATTCCAGCACGTAGTCTTGTCTGCAGCAGTGACCTGACCCAGCCTGGGACCAGCATTGCTTCAGTTCAGGTGGAAACTTTAATACAGTCATGATGAACATTCTGTTGGACAATGAGAAGCACATTTTTGACATGGATCAGTGCAAGATGTGATGGAGGAACCATACCCATTCCATAAAAATGGTATTTTAGCATGTTTTCCTTACAACCTCAGAGAACATGTGAAGGATAATTACAGTAGAATCAGAACCACAGAATCACAGAACATCCTGAGGGGAAGGGACCCAGGAAGACCACAGAGTCCAGCTCCGTGCCCTCCAAAAAACACACCATGTCTCAGAGAGCATTGTCCAAACCCTTGAACTCTTGAACTCTGGCAGGCTTGGTGCCGTGACCCCTTCCCTGGGGTAGAACAGAAAACACATGCATGGAAGTGCCCTCCCATTTTGTTGCTTAGCTGCCAGCAACACAGGGAATGAACTCTCTTTTTATTAATGGTATGGTGGTATCATTTCCTAATTTTTCTTAAGCCTCATGTTTCTTTCCATTTCTTTTATTCTCTTTTGCCACTAGTTGGGTCACTTGGGATCAAAACTGCTATCAGTTGTTCAAGCAAAGAACTGAAATGTTTGAATATGGAACGACTAAATATGAAGTATGTAATCAAATCTCTAATTCAACTTTTGCCAGTTTTCTTTTTTCTCCATAATCTTAAACACTGTCTTTTTCCCAGCTGATACTTGGCAACTTCTTTGCATGATGTGCTCCCTTTTATGTTTTTTCTATGTCTCATTTTTTTATTCCTCCACGATCTTCTTCTGTATCTCCATTTAAACCACTTCATGTTGCTAGGCAACACCCAGAATGACACCAACAAGGTACAATCCCACTGTTTCTAACAAGTCTCACCTTACAAGCAACACAAATAAAATTTTCCTTCATGCTCCCACTGAATTAATTTTCTCAGGACAGCACTGATCTCTTATTTATGTCTCATTAATCTGATGCTTTCTACCACAGCTAAGAACAAGTCAAACATGCAGAAACAAACAGCATTTCATAGAATATTTTCATCTTTCAGTTTTGCTCTGTTTTGTTCTGACATTGTTAACCTGCCGAGGTAATACAAAGGTGAAAATAAGAGATAATGTTTTAGATCCTGTTTTCCCAATGTGCAGATCCAGGGACTCTGATTGACATATAAATGATCAAACTGCTACACTCAGTAATGAACCCAAACTTTATAAAAAGTTGGAGATGTGATTGTGAGACTGAAGCCTGTCCACAGATCTAATTAAACACCGCCCAGGTATTTCCAATAAATATCTTTAATATCCCAAATTTTACACCAGTCTGCTTTCTTCCTCAGCACAGTAGAACAGAAACACAACAAATGGGCTAAGCTACTTTATTATTATTATGATGATGATTTACAATTATTTTGGACAACTTATTTAAGCAGAACTATTGTGAAGATGGGACAAGAAATACAGTAACTTATCTGTCAAAAGTTGCTATCAGTTCCAAATCATGGAAGAGAATTTCTTTTCCCACAAAAAAAAATCACATACAAAATCACAAAGTGAAACACTCAAATACACTTCTGATCTTCACTGAAATGTTCAGCTTCTGAGGGGAAAAAATGAAAACTGATTGTTTTGTTTAAAAATATGCTTTTAAAAATCAGCTACTGATTAAAAAGATTTTTTATTCTTTGAAATCTGAATACATTTGGGATTTGATATCTACATGTTTTCCCAGAATCATTACAAATGCTTTTTGCAAAGTCAAGGCCTCTCCCTGAAACATATTGCAAAAAAATTTACATTTAGTCTGTAAAATTCCTTGAAAAATAACTGACATTTTCATACTAGCTTCAGAAAGAAGTTAACTTCCAAACTGGCAAGGCCCTACATTGGACTGAGAAATCCTGGCTTTGCATTTATAAACTACATGTATAAAAGCCAAAGAGAAACAAGAACGTCATACCTACCCTTACATCTATATATGTATATATATATCTTCAAAACAAATCCTTTGATCTCCAGCCCTACAAAACTTCAATTAACTATTTGATTTCACTAGGCTTTTGTTCAGCCCCTGGGATCATATAATGTCAGCCCAGGAGATACTTTTATTCAGCAAGCAGATGTCATGATGAATAATACTTCTTCAGCCAACTACAGCTTTTAATTAGGTTTTTTTTAGGGTCTGGTTCAGTAGCCCTTACTCATATTGAGTAGCATTCACTGCACAAATAGTCCTGCTGTTGCATTAATCATTGAAAGCACTGGTGAACTAAGCCCTGGATAAGTAATAACTCTTACCTTTAACCTAGTATGGCAATTTTGCCCCAAATATCCAAATGCCTCCTGACATACAGAAATGCTTGATCACTGACAACCTATTGAGCAACAGTGTGCTTACATAATATAGAACTATTATTACACTGTACCACATTTTTGTATTTTTATTATCGGAATCGATGTGGCACTAAGTAACAGCAAAACTTTGTCCATGCTAAAACTACATATTCCTCTGTACACTTCCACTTCAAACACATCTGTGAAACGTAACTAAGAAAACAGGTGAGAGATGAAACTCTGAGGTCTGAATACACAGAAAAAATTGTACCAGTCTCACACTAGCAAACAAGCCTAGTACCTTCTAATGCTCAATGTCAAGACTGTTCCTGGATTCTGGCATGAAAACAAAAATCTGTAATAGAGTTGAATTGAATTTTTAAAAGTAAATCAAGAAACTCTCTCTGTTCCTAGATATCCCTTGCTTTCCAACAAACACTCATATATAAATAAAGTCAGGATAACTTACCAGGAAACACGATCCAACAAATAGTGAAGGACAATCAGTACTACTTCCTCAGTATTTCTTGTTTCTCATCATCCTTTTTCTCATTTCTGTTTTAACTTTCTGTTCTACGGAGTTAGTCCTCATATGTAGATAGATATATACAAATATATGCCCTCCCTGAGTACATAAAGGATTATACATAGTGCCTAATCTGCTCTTGTGCTGACCCTGCTACCAGCTGGTCTTAAAAATAAATCCAAATTAATAAAAATGGCTTAGAGTCAACTCCAGCTAAGAAACAATAAAGCTCCACTGCCAGTGCAGAAGAAAAGAAATAGATATTTCAGTGTCTAAACCTGTAATCTTAAACTAGCTGGCGTGCAGATTTATCATTCCACATTGCCCTGGGCTTGCCTCTTCTAGGTTGCATTCGTGTGAAATTCCCATGGATGAAGGCAAAAGTTACGCAAAATTATAGTTTGCTTAGAGTCATAGTAGCAGCCACAGCTCCAGGAGCAGAGTTATTGATGTTAGGTGTAACAGTGACTGAGGAAAGCTCACAGTTTGCATAGTGCATTTCCACTGTCTGCTCCTTACAGGAGAAGCCCTGCTGCCCCCTCACTGAAACCTGAGGGTTCAGGGAGTTAGATTCAGCCTAAAGGCTGTACAGCAGGCAATCCCTGTGCCCCCTCTGTGCCTTAAACTCCTCGCTAGGACACAGAAACACGGAGCAGTCTCTCTCTGTGAAGGGAACACGCTCATGTGCACGGTCACTGTGATCTAAGGAAACACCTTCCCTAGCACAAAGGGCTCTTTGCACATTGTCTGAGATCAGCACTCCCTGAAAACACTGCATTTTTTTGTATTCTGGACAAGATTTGCCTTTGCAGTTTGTTTGATGCCATTCCTGTGTTCTAAACATTCGTGTCTTAGCAGATTTTTTAATAATAGCTCCAGTTACAAGTGTATTTATAGAATAACTATAAGAAAATCCCTCTCTTGTATCATGTTTTTTAAGTGAAGAAGCAAAATATTCTGATTGTGGCACTGTCTATTCACAAAGTTTGTATTCAAGCTCATATTGATAGAAGTTAGAAAAACAACCCATTTTCTACCAATTTGGGTGTTCCACCTGCAACTTGTCTGCAAGAACTGCAAAATAATAAGCCTTTAATAACTGAAGTTGCCTATTTCAGACAGTAACACTATTCCCTTGATTATGTTGATGCAATTCAGCAAATAAACCCAATATCACATCACTGGTGAAACAAGGATAAGCAAAAAAAGAGATTCCACCCTTGAGTTTAAGCACAGGCTGCCTGCACCACAATGAGGACTATACAGCATGAATTAATAAAGCCAGGAAAATTTCCAGTAAAAATTGTTAACGCTCTGCCTAAGTGCATCTCATTCAAAAGATGAAATTATTCCCTCGCATGGCTACTTTTCTGAGGTCTATTCCATATGTAGAGCATTTCTCTTTTGAGAGGGTGTTAGCAGTACCTTCCTGTTTTCCTGCTAGCCCTGCCTTTCAGGATGAAGAGGTGTCTCTGTCACACAGGAGATGACAGGCAAAGAATTGCTCTCCAGCATGTCAAATGTCTGACAAGCGTTTGCACAAGGTGGAAATGACACTGTTTTACACATCAAGGAAAGAAAATAGGGGCTCTCTAAACTAGGTGTACAGGGGCAGGTGCCCTTTGGATCAACAGGTCAAGAGAGCACTTCCCACAGTGACCAGATCCTCTGCTTTCTGAAAACAATGCCACTGCAATGTTTACTCAAGTGACATCCAACAAGAGGATTAACAGGAGGAACAGTGGGTGTAGAGGCAGCCTAGTAACATGGAACATTTTAAAATCTTGATTTATTTCTGCTGTTTGTCAATCTTTTTATCTCTGTCTTTTTGTCCAGACAGCATACACATAGAGCATGCATTTATTTTATTTTGTTGTCAGTTAAAAAATATGGGAATCCTAAGAATTTAATCCTTCCAGACTTTCCATCCAGTCATTTCCACCATACATTACCAATACACCAAATTAGCTCCAAGCAAATTCATGCGTTCCTAGCAAATTAAATACATCAATGTTGACAAAAAATGAGAATTCCTATTGCAAATATTTGTCACTTAGCTCTTATTTTGGTTTTAGAAACTTCAGCTGGACTAATCATGTCTAAGGCAAATGAAAGATCTTTTTATAAGGCTAAACAGGAGGAAGTATACAACAAATGATATTTCAGGCTACACAACTATCTGCTCAAACAAGGGAGAAGAAATCTTTTCTTCTTTGCACCCTTGCACAGCAGCAGCTGGAATCTAGTTCTGGACTGGCAGCTCCTGCCTTCTCACCCCACAGACTTGCTGTGAGCAACCCTGCAGACTGGTAGGTGAAAAAGAGGTACAGTATTACTGTGTCTCCAACAAATACGCTGCATCTAAGCTGGTTTTGAGGAATGAACACTGAGGAAGTCAAGAGACTTGCCCCACGCTGTTTAGCACAACTCAGAGTGGGCCTCATCTTCCCAGGACTGAAGCCACCCAACCTCAGACTGAGGAGAAAGCCGTAGTCTGTGGAGCTGTGCAGATGAAATTGCTTTGGAGGATCTCTGGCACAGCTGTGCTCCCCATCCCTCTCCACCCAACCCAACCCTGGTGTAGGCATTCAGACCCACATCCGCTGCACACGTAGGGCAAACACCAGTCAGAAAGGCTTTGGGATTCTCCTTTTGCCACCAGCAGCCCCAGTAACACCATTTCACGGGGAAAGGAGCTTTGTGGCAGGTTCACAGACAGGAAGGCCAGCCAAACCCTCTGTTCCACCCGGGAGGAAACAGACCAACAAAAGGCTACAGTGGCTCCAGAAAGAAAACCTCTGTATTAAAAGCCAAATAACGCGGAGCTACAATAATAAATACACACTATCTCAACCAGGAAATTAAGTGTGAAAGGTTCATTAAAGTTCAGCTTCAGCAGTAACAATATATATACCGCATCGGTTCTCCATTCTGCCAGAGAGAGATATCCCTTTCTGTCCATAAAGGAAAAACCCGTTCAAACCATATCCGATACAAAAACACTACTCTGACAACAAATGCAGCCGAATAGGAGGGTCTTTGATTTCCTCCACTGAATTTTTAGGGGGGCTTTTCCTTGCCTTTTTTTTTTTTTTTTCCCTGGGGGAGGGGGGTTGTTTGGTGGGTTGGGGGTTTTTTTGTTTTTTTGTTTTGTTTTGTTTTTTTACTAAAAGGTTCATTTAAAACGGGTATTAAAGATATAAAACGCGCACATATGATTTGGTCCCCTCGGGGCCGCTGCCCTCGGGGGCCGGGCCGGGCGCTGAGGCGGCCACACGTCCCGCCGCGCACCTGTGGCACGCTGCAAACGAGAAAAACGCGACAGAGTCCGTCCCGCGTCCCTCCAGAGCACAAGACGAGGACAAGGGGGTCACCGGGAGCGGCTACTTGGCGGCGGCGGCGGTGGCGGTGCCGGCGGCGGTGCCGCGGCGCTGCTCCATGCCGTTGGGCAGGAATCCGGCGATGATGGGCACGGGCCAGATGAGGGCGGCCACGCTCCACACGATGATGACCAGAGTCATGAAACACGCCACCAAGGTGGACTCGATGGGCTTGCGGTTCATCCGCCAGCCCGGCTCGCCCTTCAGCTCCTCCAGGCTGAAATCCAGGCAGCAGAAATTCAGCGGCTCCCCTTGCAGCCAGTACTGCCCGGGCTCGGCCGCCGGCGGGTAGGAAAGCGAGGACGAGGAGGAGGAGGAGGAGGCGGCGGCGGCAGCGGGAGGCTGGGGCTGTGGCTGGGGCTGGGGCTGCGGCTGCGGCTGCGGCTGGGGCTGGGGTGCGGTGCCCCGCAGCCGCCCGACCCGCCTGCTCCGCACCCAGCTGCAGCCCACGCAGAGGCGCAAGTCCTGCTGGGCGCCGCCGGCCGCCAGCCCCAGGTGCTCGATGAGCAGCGGCGGCCCCACGCGGTGGAAGGCGGCGGAGAAGAAGGCTCGCCCGTGGCTGTTGGTGGAGAAGAGCAGGAGGTCGCACTGGATGCCCAGCGGGCGGCTCCAGCGCACCAGCAGCGAGCTCAGCATCTGCCGCTGCACGCTGATGTTGCAGTGCGGGTCCTCGGCGGGCTGCGGCTGCCCCTGCGGCTGGGGACGCTGCTGCTGCTGCTGCTCCTGCCCCGGCTGCTCCTGCCCCGGCTGCTCCTGTCCGGAGGTGGTGGGAGCGGAAGGGAAAGGCTCTTGGCTAGGGGCAGCCGGCGTGCCCGGGCTGTCGGTGCTGCCTTCCTCCTTGCTCGCTGCCCCGTCGAGGTCCATCTCGAGGCTGGCCAAGGAGCGGGAGGAGGAGTTGGCAGGGGGCAAGAAGAGCTCCTGCTCCTGTTCCTCCTGCCCGCTGGCAGCCGCCGAGGGGCTCCAGCCCTGGCAGGGCGGCAGGCAGGCGGCCAGCAGTGCCGGGAAGAGCAGCGGCAGCATGGCATTAACTTACAGCCGGAGAGGAGGGAGAGGAGGAGGAGGAACGGGAGGCTGCATGGCGCTGCCGGCTGCCATCTGGGAAAGGAGGCAGAGTGCTCTCGCCGAGCGAGCGAGCGAGTGAGAGAAAGGCAAGGAGGGTGGAGGCAGGCGAGGGGGTGGGAGCGGGGCTGGGGCTGCCGCGGCGACGAGCCGAGCGAGCCGGGAGCCTCGGTGACGGCAGCGGCTCCCCCCTTCCCCGCCTCCTCCGCCCCCGGCCCGGCCCGGCCCGGCAGCGCCGGCGGGAGGAGCCGTGCGCCCGCCCGGCCCCGCTGCCGCGCCCGGCGGAGCCGCCGCGCTCCTTCCCGGGGCTGTCCCCTCAGACGGGGACCGGCCCCCCACAGGTCCCCTCTGCCGCCGCCGGGCCCCCGCAACATGTCCGAGGGGAGAGCCGGAGCGTGCCAGCTCCGCCGCCGCCGTGTCACCCGCGGGGCTGCCCTGGTGACCGCCGCTGCCCCTCCGGGGGGCAAGGCGCGGGGAAAGCGGCTGGCAGCGGGCAGCGCCCTCCCGCCGGGGCGGGGATCCGGGAATAGCAGCCAGGAACCGACTGCACACGCTTTCACTGCCACTGTATAGGAAGGGAACGGGACGGGACGGGACGGGAGGAGACAGGACTGGGGAGACGCGGAGAAAGAGAGTTGAAACTCGGTGGCTGCGTCCTCCACAGCAGTGCCCTCCAAGTCCGCACTCGGCCCCAGGATCTGCCTGGCCTTGGACATCCCACCCATCCGACGGGCGCTGTCGGTCTTTGCCGCAAAGATTTAAACGAGGAATCTGCTTACAAGCCGCACAAAGCTCCTAAGCGTGGTAGCCGTGAGATTTGGCAGCGTTTTTGAATCGCTGCTTTACAAGCGTGATATTTATAAACAGAGCAGATAGTCAGGCTTGTTTCGTGACCCTGTGCTAGTTACAGTATTAGTCTTGACACGGTTTGAGGCTTGCTGTGTGCAGTTTGACACTCGGAGCCTCGGGGAGGGACAGACACAATGACACAAATGATGAACGTTTCTTAGTCTTTACTTAGAGCAGAGGATGGGATAGTTACATTATGCAGGCAGGCATCCAGAGCTGAGACTGTCTTCTTTGTGTTTGCAGCCCTTTTTTGACAAACAGAGATACAAAAGGGGTGCACTGGTCTCTCCCAAAGAATAGAATCAAAGTCCTTAAGGCTCCTCTTTGAGATTGGCATTGGTCCCATGTCAGACGTTCCCATGTCAAAGTGACACATGGACACATTCTCACTTGGAAAATGAGTTCCTGTAATATCAGCCTCAAGTCCTTCAGGTGAGTGAGGGCAGTGAATGAGGGTCGAGAGTGAATTTTAAATTTGATGTTATTCAACATGAATGAAGGTAGTGAGTCGGTTTTCTTTTAAAACCTGTGCCTAAATATATCATGACAAAATCCAGAATTGTTTGCCTTATATTCAAAGGATATCTGCGCAGCAAAATGTGTTTGTGTTTAGTTACAAATTTGTGTAAAGGGTACTGGTTACCTATGCTTTGGCTTACTACAGAGAAAGATGCCTGATGAAACGTTGAAAGCAAGCTGTCTGCTTCTAGTTCTGGGCTCCTGCTCAAATGTTGCAATACAGTTAATACCTTTCTTGGTGTCTCTCATTTTAGAGTTCTCTGATATTTTTTATTGCCTGTTGAATGTGTCTCTACATGCTTCTCTTGATGTTGTTTGTCATATCCAGACTCCCACACATTTGTGGGGCTATGGTATGTCTAGAGACCCCAGACCAGATTGAGGCAGGGCCAGTGTGTAGCAAGTAATGCCAAAACTGTGTGGCCACTGTGTGCACAAATTACATTGCATTGGGATTTTTGGCACAAAGGACTGGAAATGAAACTAAGCCTCATAAATAAGATTTAGCTCCTGAACACTGTTGCAGTATGTGGGTGGCAAATGTTCTCAGGCAGAGCTTCAGTTCTTTTGGTTTCCACTCCCAGCATCCAATTGAATGCAGTCAGGGGTATTTGTGAAGAAATTGGAGGGGGGAAGACTTGAGCTAAGTTTCTTTTTCTGCAAGGAAGGATAGCCTGCCACAGGAAATTTAAATGCATTCAGCATCATTTAGACCTTCATAGCAAAGAGCTAAAAGACAGCAATTTATTTTAGGTTGGAGATGCATGGGTGCCTCATACCTATTCCTCTTCATCAAGGAATAATTGACCAAGTGGGTGGAAGAAGCAGAAAGTGTGTTAAATCATTGATTGAAAGGCACTGTCCAGCAGGGCCCTTTACAGATATTTTATTTCTAGTCCTACCATATATAATTAATCTCTGCATGGATTCAGCCATTCAAAGAGATAACAGCACACTTGAAAACTTTGTAAGCAGAATTATTATATAGCTCTATTCTGTTGTTTTCAGCCATAAATCTCAAAGAACAAAGCAGTTTTGTGGCTGGGGAGGCTGAAGCATAAAGATATTTGGGGCCAGACAAAGCTGACCTAGATGTCACAGGCAGATCAGAGTCGTAAGTTTTGCAGGTTTGATTCTATAGCTATAACTAGAACTATAATATGTACCATAGGTCACAGTAGCATTTGACAGTATGGTAGAGGAGGTGTGAAGTGGGCTATAATGATAAAATTTTAGAAGGGAATAATGAGGCAACAAGACAGTAGGAGTTTCATGAGACAGACTGCAGAGCTGTTGGCAGGGTGAAGACTAATAGTAAAGGATGATCAGAATCTTTGGAATTGTTTTAGTGACATTTTAACTAAGCATTTTTAATAAAGTATTTCTTGGGAAATACTTCAAGTAAGATGAAATCAAGAATAAGTATTTCTGCCCAAGTAGCCTTAAAATTGCTTCTCATGAGGGTGCTGTTTCAGAGCCTCAAATTTCATTGCAGCTTGTGAAGACTGATCCTAAGCAGGTACTGATTCCAGAAAGAAATCTGTAGTTGCATTCAAGTCAAGAGCTTGTGATGCTCAGGCAGTGTTTCTCAATTGAGCCAACTCATGTTGTTCTGCACTGAGGAAAGGGAGTAACTGTGTAAATTTTCTTGACAGAGGATATGCTTTTGCGGTTGTCATTTCTGAAAGGAGTTGCATGTGGGAGAGAAGACAGGAAAAGTAGTGGAGTACAGGGCTGGATATACAGCTGTAACATCACAGAGATATTTTTCTGTGGAAAGGCTCCTGCTGTCAATTTCCAGGGGAAAAGATGTTGGGAGCAAGTAAGTATAGTGATGCATTACCAATCCCTGTAAAAGTGCCAGGTAAACAGGGAGAATTTCACAGTCAACAGCTGGAGAGGGAGGCTGGGCCAGGAGAAGGAGTTGGTACTTGAGTCCTCTCAGAAAAAAAGGAGTTTCAGTTCTGTGAAAGGAGTAGGATCAGGTCATTCTGGGAATTCTTCAGAGAGATCTACTTGTTCCTAGCTGAGGAAAAATGTTTCTGTGATACAATTTAGAAGGCTTGGTTGGCTAATGGTTTCACAGCTGATATGGAGGGAGAGTCTCAGAATAATGCAAGGAAGTGAAATGATCATGTCTGTGGAATGTATCCTTTGAAGAGTCATCAATAATCAATCATTTGCTGGTTGAGGAAGTAGCTAAGGGATTTTTCATACTGCCCATCAGTGTTTCTTTGACTGTAAGTACAGTAATCAGAACTTTAACTCTCCTCCTTTTTGCTTGGTATTCTTGTGGATTTGCCAGAAATTATTTGTGATGAAATACTTAAAGGCCGCTGAAGCTTCTGAAATAGATAACAGAAGCTGTTCAGGCTAGCAGCTTGCTACTGCTACATCATGTCAGAATGATTTATCTGCAGAGAACAGAGATCATGTGTTGCACACAACAGACCAGCGTTCTGTACCACTCTTTACCTGAATAGCAGAAGCCCAGACAAAGGGAACAGACAACTGGCAAGCAGGCCAACAACAAGTGCATAATCTCTCCAGAGAAGTCAACACATCTCTCTCAGTAAAGACACTAAGCTCATCGTTTCACAGGCATTTCTGTCAGCAGCAGATTCTGCCTCTGCACCACCCTCTCAGTTAAACAAACAGATGTCCCTGAAGCCATAAAATGACCCACGTGCAAGAGCTGGGGCAGATGACTGCAATTTTAAGATAACTTTGATAATCATGCCCTATTTAATTAAAAAAAACTGTAAACATTTTCAGCCCAGCCTTAACCACAACCTTTAACCCCTTATTCAGATCACCACACACTCCTGCAAAAAGCTGTACCTGCGCAGCTGAGGGAGTGAGGCAAGGGAAGGGGTTTGAGCAGTGATGGCCAGGGCTGCTTACTGGATGTCAGATGGGCTCTGCTTGGGCTCCCATGGTCTGCAAGCCACACAAATGATGGAAAAATGGACCAAAAGAAAGCAACCACCAGTCAGGGCTCCTAGAAGGAGTACTGAAGAGTTACCCATGGCAATTGCTACAAAATGGAATCCATCTGTAAATACAATTGCTAGAAATCAGGAAAACATTTTTCAGAGCATCAGGTGGTATCAGTAAGGTAGAGAGCCTGCTGGATGAGTGCTCTGGGAGCTCTGAGGACTGCTTACAAAGTCATCTTTGGTATTCCACTAGACTGTGTGTTGTACGAGCACAGACTAAAAACACTGTTTCAATTCTAAAGATCAGTGTGAAATATATGCAGAGAACGCTAACAGGAATGTATTAATAGACTTTCAGAACGTTTTTGTAACATGCTTTATATAGGTTGAGGCTTTTAGACAAACATCAAAGGGAAAAAAACAGGAAAAAAATATTCTGTGGGAATGGGTATAAGACAGTAAACAAACTTTGCACCTTCACAGCTGAATGTGATCTTGACATAATCACAAAATATAATCCCCCCCACCCCATCTAGGCTGGGAGGTCTAGTTTGCCTACAAGGAGTGTTAAATGCAGTGCTTTCATGTATTCCATTTATACAATGAAGTTTTTAAGATCAGATTTAACATGAAGCAGTGTTCCAGAAGACTGGATTCATGTTCTTGCCTCGGTTCCCATTTGCAGGTTGATCAAAACCCTCACTCATGTGAGACTTCCTCCCAACTGAATTTCTAAAGCTAAGGCAAGATTAAGCCCTGGACTATATTTATTTTTTCTTGTAACTACCACGCTTGCTTATTTTATATTTTATTGGCCAGGAGCCAGACTATATTTATAACCTATTTGCCTCATATTTATCTCACCAGCCAACATATCCAATGCTGGAGCTTGGCTGAAACTGGCAAATTTAGGATCTGATATGTTGAAAAAAAAAAATGAATCCAAATTCAATGGTGCAGGTAGAGAGAGCAGCAATCTGGGTCATTTTAAAGAAACCTCATGTAGGACTAAAGGGCAATGTAAGAACTTTGTTCCCACCAGAGTGTTCCGCATCGCAGGACTCGGGCTTAGTTGCTACCAGTTGCTAAAGGCCATTGCATGGTGGGTTTGACCAGGTGTCAGACTTCATGTGTTCTTGAAGCACAGATGTTCTGAATGTCTAAATGATCCCTGGGATTCTGAGCAAGCCCTGAGGTGTCATAGCCATTCTTGAAGGAAAAGAGATCCAGTAAAGCAGTAGTTGTTTAATGCCAGTGCTGTGGAGGTAGCAGGAATGGAAAAACATTTGGTGTGATTGCATATTAAATTGTTCTGCAAAATATTTGTACATAAAATAGCATTGCTTAATGACTATTTTATGAGTTTGCCTTTGGAAAATCTAAACATTTACTACAATAATACATTGAAAAATAGCTCCCTGGGAAGCATTTAATTCTACAAATACTTTATTTTCCAGCCTGTTCTGAACATGGCTCTAGGGCTTATCTTTACTGTTATTTATCTCTGTAGAGAAAAAGAGACAGGTGGAAAAGTCTGGTATTAGTCTGCATAAAGCACATGTGGGTTTGGCGCTTACATCCAGTGTTGCCTCAGTATCTCAGTGATTTTGAAGTGCAGCTGTGAAATACAGAACCTTGCTTCCCTCTGAAGGCACTTGGACTGTGAAGCAATTCTATTCCAGAGGAGAGGAAGACAAGTTAGTTCACAGGCCATTTGACACTTGTTTTGTCCTACAGAAGACGCACAAACACACAACATTGTCAGTGGCAGTCTACATCCTAAGGAACTTGTCCCAAACATAAGTGAGAATAAGAGAATCTGGGTTCAGGAGATCCTGTGGGCAGCTCCTTAGCCATCCTGCAGCCCTGACCATCCTGTGTCTTTCTGTTACTAGCTGGTTCTTCAGTGCTCTATGATACAGGACAGAGACATTGTAAGGGAGTCTACAGCATGGACTTAACTGGTTTCACTGCACGTTTTTGTCCCCAGCCATAAAAGAAAGTGTGGAATAAAGAAGGAAAAGTGGAGGCTGCAATCAACAAAGTGAGGGTGGGTGGAAGGATAACAAATACCAGAACTGGTATGAGGCATGATTAAATTGTGGAAGGCTTTGAAAGTGAGAACAAGGAGTTTGCATTTGGAGCAGGAAAAGAGGAGAAATGACAGGAGAACTGCGGAAAAAGAGTGATGTGCCCATGTGAATGAACAGCTCCAGATGGTGTAGCCAGAGAGGAGATTACAAAAGGGGAGATGTACAAGCCTTGGCTAGGACTTTCAGCAGAGCAAGCTGAGATGAATTATGATACTTTGGAGATGCTGCATGAAACAAATCAGTCACATTTGAAGTACAGTAGCATCAACATCATCAGCAAAATTAGCACTAAAAGCTAAACTCCTCTCTGCATCCAGACTATGTATCAACACCTTAGACTGGGGCTCCCAGAGCTGCTGTAAGGTGTTGGCATGCAGAAACAGACTAGAATTCCGAAGCAGCACACAGGTAACACCTGCTTGGTGCTTGGTGGTCAGCAGAGTAGTTATATGTGTGCCCCTGTTACGTGCCTTGCTGGCTGTCCCTTCTCCAGTGAGACACTTTTGCTGTACATCAAACAGGAAAAGAGATTCATCTGCCTCAGTGAGTCAGCAGAACAGCATTAACTCTTTGTGGAAGTGTCAGTGCCAGCAAATGGGGCTGAGTCATCCAAGTATATACAGCTAGCCTGATGCCCACCCATTCCTTCAGCTGGGCAGCAATCCTGAACTGCCAAAGAGAAGGTGCTAATATTTCCCATTCCACTCGTCAGTACAGCATCTTGTCATTTGCAAAACAGCAGACAGTTTCTAATGTCATATTCAAAAAACTCTCAGCTCTTTCTAAGTTAGATAACAGCCAGATTAAAAAAAAAAAAAAAAGTATTATTAATTTCCAGGGAATTTGCTTGCTCATACAATTTATTTTCCCAGCAATGGCCACAATCTGGATGAGCCATAATTAGTCATTCCAGCCTCAAGACTTATACCTTTGCTCAACTGAAGTAGCTTCATGGAAGCCAAGGGAGCCAGAGCTTTAATTCCTAACTTTTAAAGAACTCCTGTTCCAGTCCAACAAAGTCAGCATATGAACAAGGTGGCTTTCAGCAGGACCCTGCACTCACAAATGCTGCTCTGCATGGTATTACAGACTCACCTCTAGTGCAGGGGTACCCAAGTAAGAACAAATTCCTGTAAGCCTGATGCGTTGAACGAGCAGCAGAGGAACACCAGCTATTCAGAAAAAAAAATTTTTCTATTTTCATGCAAATGTTCCCAATGTTCTGAAGCAGAAGGAGATGCTTAGAAAATGCATGCAGCACAAACTGCTTGTACTGTAAGATCTTCGTATTCACTCAGCACTACCTGCGCTTTCCATGAACTAATAATCACAAGACAAGTAGGAAATATAGCCTCTGATATTTTGTGCCTGGTTCTTTCCTGAACTGACCAGGTTTAGAAGGCGTGCCTGGATATTTATGATATCTTGGCTTGATTCTGTAAATTAAAGAGGAATACATCTCAGTTCTTAGATTTTTATCTAAAATTAGTTTGTGGGATTTCTTGCTTAAACCATCATGTCAAATGCTACTGTTTCTAGTATTTACAAGTCCATCACCCACATCATTTCAATTGCCCTTGGCTCTTTTTACTGTGTTGCTGTAAAGCACTAGAGCTGACAATTGGGTTTTTATCTTCTCATGAAGGCTGGTAAATGGTAATCTGTTGTGTATTCAGGCTCCTCTTCTCAAACTCTAGCTATGAATGAAGGCTTTGTTTCTCTTCTCACCTATACCCATACACTATGCTCTAATCCTGCTGCAGTCAACAAACTGTGCTGGTGGAACTGCTATGGCCCCCTGGTTTCCAGGCTCTGTTATACAAATCCCAGCTCGCAGTTATGAGAAGGTGGCATATGCATATTTGTGCTTTTGGTTACATCCGTTGTAGTTGGACAAAATCATAGCCATAAAAATAGGATTTAAAAATAATCCTCTGTATTCTTGTTGCAAGACAGGAAAATTTAATTAGTCTCCATGGGATTTCCATGTGCCATGATGGTCAGGGATGCTGACACCACTGGACCACTAGAATAAAGTGGATAATCTGAGAGAGAGTTTATAATACTTTAATTAGCCTAATGCCTTATGAGAATATGATTTCCATTGTGTTGTCTGCATATTTAAATATTGAATTAGCTTTCATCCCTGACATAAAATACTCATTGGCTACATTTGCTTCTTCCTGCCAGATCAATAGCCTCTGCAAGCAGTGGGTTAGATCAAAACCTGTTTTCCCAGCTTTACTGCACATGTACAAGTGCAATGCCAGAAGAGAAAGTATTATATTCCACAGGGAAACAGTTTGCTCAGAAATTTGATTCAGGATTACCTGACTATCCTGGTTTAGTTCCTCCATTTCCTTTCTGTTAACTTGTGTTCATGCTTTTGCGTTGGATTTTGATGCATATCTCTTGACACTGATGTCTGCCAATACACATATTCCTGCCTACAGTAAAACAGATGGCTTCTCTGTGCTACAAAGTGATAGATGTTAATCCACTGATCGTGACTTCTGAAGTATCTCTGAATGGATGTCAGAGCCTTTATGTGCAGAGCAGTATATAGTATGTACAATGTAACAATATAACTTTTTTTAAAACCCCATTATAATTCTTGGACTTTATGTTTCCAACTTTGCTGCGTTATCATCCCTGTAGAGATTTTGTTTTCTAATACACTGATGTCAAATCCAGGAGGCTGGACCCTGACTCACATGCTTAGAGGCTGCAGAAGTTTCCCCAGGCAGCACAGGATTTCTGCCTGCAGTATCTGAACCAATACTCCCAGCCCTTCTCTTCTATCACTTGTACCTACCAGTTTTGAGACAGCCTAACTGGGGCTCCAATTTAGCCATCTCTCTCTGGGTAAAGTGACAGGTTTTAGTTCATTTTTGCTTTCTGCCAGCAACTCTGCTTAAATGGGCCTACTGGGTGGCTGGTCCTAGGAGATGAGGAGCACAGTCTCAGTTTAGGGGCATTTTTATCTCACTTCTATTCTCCCTGATTCTAGCCTACAAATTGGAAGACAGATTTGATATGTCAGTGGTGATAAGAAGGAAGCTGCAGGAACATTAAGTAAAGGTAGTTTCTTGTTAAACTGGTAATTGCATAAGGGGAAAGTGCTGTATTTTAACAAAAAAATAAAGAAATCGTGCCTTGCAGAGAAAATCATAGGAACAAAATTAGAAAGAAGTATGGAGCATTGGTCTTAGTTTGACAGAATTTTTGGGTTTTATGTGGTTGGAGGAAGTGGTTATTAGGCTCTCCAGCTGTTTTCCCTGTTGTCATGTACACCAGTAGCTGGTTTTCTCTAGAGATTTTACAAATGCTGATGCTATTTTTGTCCCATAATTTTATACCTTTGAATACACACATGAGGAACAATCTGAGTTTAATGAACAGGACCCACTGAGGCTCTACTGATAAGTGAAAATTATGCGGTTAATTTTGTAGCATTATTTCCTTATTCAAAATAGTGTCTTTAAGCATCAAATATTGACATGATGTGGTACAAAGATTTCCCCAGTAGTAAAAGAAAATAATATAATTTAAGCAAAATTGTCCATATAACTTTCAATCTGAGACTTAACTGACACAGGTGGTCTTGTGACAGTCCTTGGAAAAAAATTTGACATGAGAACTGGGGGGGTTTTGTGTCATTCTTGAAAAGAGGAGCTTGAGATGTTTGAAAAAGGCATTTTTAAAGCAAAGAAAACCCACAGTTTCAAGGCAGTAGAGCTTCTTTTGTGAAAATTCTTGTTTACTATAATTAGAACTGGTTTAGGGTGAGGCCATTCTTCCACAGGCCATTCTGACCATAAATAAATGACTATAAAATCATTCTGAGGTAGAACTGAAAAATTAAATTCCTCAGGAAATTAAAATTCAAAACAAATTTGTTTCCAAGCTATGGAAATATGGATTTTAAGGAGCTGGCTTACTACTCTCATGTCAATAACAGAAACTGCTTTGTGCCAGCTGTACTATCTTGATTAATTTTGCATAGACTTTTCATCAAATTAATGTCTCAAATATCCCACATCTGCAATATCATGTTTATATATTATCTAATTATTTAATAAAAACCACAGAAGATAATACATACAAAAGCCAATGATCAAGCAATAACACCAAAAGCTTTTTATTAACCTAAGCATTTCTACAAGATCCAAACAGAACTGAAAAGGTGAGAGGCTTGGCTACATCACTGAAAACTGAACTAGAAAGTTGCAAGTTGTCATTAAATGGTTTGATTTCAACAAAGGCATATTTTGTACCAACTTTACAGGCCTTGCCTTTGGCTCATTTACACACCTAACACTGCCCTGATTATTAGCTTTGTTGGAAAAATCCTTTGTAGAGATTTTACATCTGGTAACTCACAGATAGTCAGATTCTTCTAGTCCTCATAGTATACTGGGTCCATTGTGCCAAGGCTACAAAAAGGTGTGGACAGGAATGCTAAACAATTTATTCCAAAGGCCAGATTACAAGGTTTACATTAACATCATCCTGTTGGTTTTGACACATTTCTGATTAAGACAAGAGAGTGGAGAGGTCTGAGACCATAAATTCATTTGCGATATGCCCAGGAACCTGCTGAAATAATGGTGTTCTCTGTGATTTCAGAAGTAATTTTTTGGGGCATGTTTTTCAGCTACTAGAAACTGCTTTTGAAGTCAAATCCCTTCAAAAAGTATTTGTTTCACAGAAAGTATTTACTCCTGTGTCCCACAGGGACTGTCAGCACTAAATGAGCATCTCCAGGAGCTCACCACTGATGTTGATCACTGTTTATATAAATGGTGTACTTGTAGTATGACTGTACATGGATCCATTTAGCTCTCTTCAAAGGATTTACAAGAAGTACTAGAAAAATATATGGATGATAACTTTGGCAGTGCTCTTATACATAGGTAGCCCACAAAACTATTCCAAAAGTTGAACGCTTATGCCTGAGGCAGGAGGACCCCATAAATACTCATACACTTATATCTGTGTTGTTTACAGATAATATTATGTTCATATGAAAGCTTATTTTCATTTTCCCTTGTGTTTTATATAAAAGCCAGGCTGAAATTGAGCAATGCACTGAGTAATTTTGAAGCTCACTGTAACAACTGAGCTCTGAATGGGAAGCAGTTCCTGGCCTTCTGTATTCTGTCCCCAATGTGGTCTGGTGAAAGACTCTAGAGAGGTCAGAAAAGGTCCTGGAGTGAATCTTAATCCTTTGAGCAACCTATCTGGTAACTGGGCAGAACAGGATGCTTCATTCTGCCACTTCTTCCTTCATCTTCAACCTGTGATGGCATACATCTGGGAATGCATTTTGCTCTATGTGAGCAAGAATAGCTAAGCACAGAATAGGTAAATTAGAAGGGACCACTGGACCACCTAGTCCAACCCTCTGCTCTAATCTGGGTCATCTAGAGCAGATTGTTCAGGGCCATGTCTGGTCAGGTCTTTCATGTCTCTGAGGATGGCGATTCCACAGCCTCTCTAGGCAACCTGTGCCACTCCTTTACCACCTATACTTAGATGGAATTTCCTTTATTTCAACACGTGCCTATTGCCTCTTGTCCTTTAACTGGGCTGCACTGAGCTACACCTCAGTGGATGTCACTGCAGCACTTACCACAAGGACAACTAGTTTTGTCTCCCCAACAATTCCCAGAGGGTTGCAGTGCTTTTTGATTAAATTGAATAAATAATTCATTTGACACCACAGACATTGCTCAGGATGAGCTCAGTGCTGATGGAGTGGGAGCTAGGTGCATCACCACAGGAGCAGTGTGAGTCTCCTTGGGTGCTGCAGCTCCTTCTGCTCAGCCAGAGGGGAGGCAGGGAGAGAAAGACAAAGGGAGCAACAATACATACCTTTGTGGGGCAGGAGACCTTCTGCTGGACACTTGCACCCCACTTTGGGAGCTGGAGGCCCTGCAGAGTGTGGAGGGGCAGGCTCAGTATTCTTCTTTCCCCATCCTCTGCCTGAAGTTTGCCACAAAGGTGAAACTGAGCCTCATTTGTCAGGAAAGAATGAAATGATCCCTAAGGTTACCAAAGCACTCAGAGACCCTTTGGGAAGAAAAGTGCTACGTAAATAGAAGCTGATTCCTACAGGTTATTAATAGATGTATCTGCAAAAGTAATGTGAAAACTACAAAGGAAAGATCATTCTGAATTAAATTACCATAATTTTTTTCATTGCTGCTTCTTTTCAGGAGACCTGGATTATACTGCCAACAATGACAGGTTTGAATAAGAGACAGGGTTTGTGTGGGCCAGAGGTGGGAACGGAGAAGGAGACTAATTATATCTTTTTTTAACCTTTGTATGCAGCTGGGCAGGATAAAAATGAATTATGCAACCAGCAGCTGAGCTGTTATCCCAGTGGAGGGCTGCAAAATGTTTCCCAGGTCATCTAGAAACATGATCTAACCTGTCCCATTTCTTCTGGAACTAACCACTTTACAAATCATTAAATAAAATTGGTATTTTCTGCATGCTTCACCTAAAGGTCATGTAATCATCCTATGGACAAACCAAAACAGATTTCTCTTACATGCTCTTACCTCAGCCATGCAGAGGGTGAAGAGCAAGCACTGCTGTGGTCTGGGAGAGCTAGAAGTAGCACTCTTCAGTGTACCTTTGGAACCCGAGTTTAACAGGCTAAAGATGATGGCACTGCTTTTACAGTCACTCAGATGTATAATTTGAATACTTTTGTGTGGCATTTATTCCAATTTTAATGCATGTTTGATGTGAAGCTTTGTTCAAAAGTGAGAAGTGAATAGGAAGGTGTAGAGGAGCCTTTAAGGCCTGAAATACTCAGCAAAGCAGCAGGTGCCTGACCAAACCTTCTTTGCAGGCAGAAATTATGGAGAAATGGAGGAATATGTCCCCATGAAATAAGAAGTCTTCTCTCTCTGCTCCTTGACTTTCCTGCCCAAAATTCAATTCAAATTACAATTTAATCTAACTGGTTTATTTCTCATATGTTGTAGCTTTACCACTTTAAAGGGGGTATAGCATGAACTGGAGTATATTCCAAGCAAAGAATGTGACCCTCTAGTCTGGAATTTTTGCAAACTCTATTCACACCATTTTGCAGCATCAAAACACTGGGTCTGTGCCCCACAACAAATTAAAACTGTTTGAAATAAAGGTCTTGTTATGAACAGAGCTTTTATGTGTTGCTCTGCAACACTTCAGCCTTATCAGACTTGAACTCTGAAGGCTGAATGAAGTGTCTTTGAGAATCTGAACCCAAATTTTGCTAAGTTTTGTACCAGTTTTCCTCGTTCTAATTTGGTCCAGTATAATATTTATTAAGAGTGATCCAGGACCCTAAAAGGCTTTAAAACTTGCAGCTTGAACCAATTTACCAAATTGGTAAATTTGAATTATTTAAATTCTTGAACCAAATTCAAGAATTTTGGCTACTTCTTTTTATTTACACTCTTTTTTCCCCTCAAGGAAATATCATCAATTATGGCTATGTTTTGAAAAGAGAGTAAAGAATATGATGCATTTGTTTATTATTGGCTTATAGAAAAGGGCAATATATCACAGGAATAGCTGTGTCTGATGATGTAGAAAAGACTCTGAAAGCTTAAATCTTCCTGTCAATAACCTGATACCTCAAAGATGAGTTCATGCCATTTCTTTGTCTTAAGTAGTGCAAAAAATGAAGTGGAAATGTTGTACTGAATAAGTTACAAGAAAAATTTGGTTCCTGGAAGCTTACATTTTACTGAACTGAGATTTCCCCCCATTCTTCCCTTATATAATTTGTGTCCTCTTTGGTATTTGCTGTCAAGACCCTGTGACTTTGCAACTATTTAAACTCTTAAATGCTAGGTGACATATTGGCACCTGAATGACTGAATGCATCCTCACTAAACTGCAAATAATGACCCAATTAAGCAGTAGCCTGTGCCAGTATCTGTAAAAAAGGCCAAGTCAGTTTTTGTACATCATCTCAGTGCAGCAGATCTGTTGATAATTTGGATACAGTGTATAACACCAATGCTTGTGTTAGCAAATCCCAGTCCTAATATCACTGTTGCTTCTCCAGGGGTATCTGTCATTCACTTGTCATCCCCTTGCTGACATGGCTTTCAGAAAACAGTCTTTTCTGGAGCTCTCATCTGTACACAGAAGCATCAATCACAGTGAGGAGCAGTCTGCAGCACCCACATATCCTGGATTTGGGCTCTAGTTCACAGAATTTGTGTCCTCCTAGCATGTTTAGTACAGTGAGATGAATATGAATGGAACTCCTGAGATTGTGGAGATCCAGCAGGTTAAATACCTATAGTTTATCTGTCAGGGCAAGCAAGTGAATATAATCTAGTGCTGCACTCTTTTATGACACCTCATGAGAAGTGAGGTCAGCATTTTAGTTCCTGTTTTCCAAACCCTCTATCAGGCTGTTCTTGCTTCATAATCAGCTTTGCAATGTTCTGCTGGATGTGGAACCAGTAAGCTTGAAGGGATGGGAGGGCTTGACAATACAACTACCTCCTCATGACATGAAGGGACTTGCAGGTTTGTGTGGCACATCTGTGGCCTCTAACACATTAATTCCCAGGCAAAGGAAGAACCCATGCAATAAGCACTTATCACAAACATAATCACGACTGCCCAAAAGGAGCAAACTTTATATGAGCAAAAGGAATCAATTTAGGAATCAGCATCCCATCTTGAATGCCCTGGAAAGTTATCAGCAATCCTGCCCCAGTAGAGAAGACTTGTGATGGTTTGCATGAGCTACGAAGAAGCAGATGGTAGCAGCAAAGCAGCTTTAAGACAGAAATCTCTGAAAACATTTTGAGGAACTAAGGAATTGGAATTGCATTTGGCATTCAAGAAAGAAAGAAAGAAAGCAACTGTTGCCTCACACACATTTATTTAATTTCTTCAGGGTCTTTTGGGTAAAAGTTTACTGTTGTCTCTATCAAAGCAACACTCATGGTGCTGCCCATTTTCCATACCCAGGAAGATGCTTGTATGTCCCAGAAATACCATCTCTATTCTAGATGAAGAAAATGATCCCCAAACAAAAAAAAATTAACAAAATGCATGTGTTTCACATGACTTCAAGAGGAAGTTACTCTGGAATTAAATCACTGGGTGCTCCTTCCAGCACAGGTGCCACCTCCAAAACCAGCTCATTCATCCCCAGGCCTGGGGTTTTCTTTGCCAGCCTGTCTCAAAAGGACAGTTTAGAATGCACAGGGACACGAGGCCTTGACTCCAGCTGCAAATAGCACTGTGGAGGAGGAGAAGGCCATGTAGGTGGAGCTGGATGTACTTGTGGGGAAGGGGAGGAATGTCTTGCAGCCTTGCCAACAGCCACCTGGTGATGTAGGAGCTGCTTGTGGACCAACACCACTTCTGCCAGCACCTGGAATGCTTGCCATGGCTGACAGACAGTGGGTGCTCCTTGGTTTTTCAGCAGGGTTTTTTTCCTCCCTGAATGGGAGGCACAATCTGAATTTCTGCTAAAACTAAATAAATATAACTCCATTTCACCATTCCAAATCAAGACAGAGAAAGCAGTACACAATCTACATGTGCACAGCTACTCTTTGAGGAGACAGACATTTTCCTTTTTGGGTACCAACAGAGGCTTTGCACTTCAGCCATCTTCCCAGGCAGCATTTTTAATTAAAGTTGTAACTTATCACAAGGAAGAATCCAGAAAATATCTGGATCATTCTTCCTTTTGTCAATCCTCTCCCCTAGGCAAGGAGATAATGAACTAGTCACTTCAAAATAGTGCTCACCGTGAGCTAATTTATTTTGTTATATTATTGAGCTTGAGGGTTAGTACAGACTGCAGATTTCTCCCAGAAATGACAGAATATTTTGAGCTGACTGATTTGAGACCTCAGTGGCTTTAGTTTTCTGCCTGCTTGAAGCTTTGCTCCTGCTGGAGAAACAAGTACAGTGAGTCACTGGGAAGGGCACTGCAGTAATGGATTGCATGAGGGGCACACATGGAGAGAGACATGAGGTCGGGGATGTGTTGGTCCATGAGCTGACGTGAGTCACAGCACTGCAGCTGGGATGTGTGTTTTAGCAAGGCTCCTGGGGCATGAAGCCCCACCAAGCAGCACCCTGTGCACTTGGAGCAGTGCTGCTGCATTTCTCTCTGCCTGCAATGCCAGAGCAGCTGCTGTGCCCAGCTCCAAAGAAACCAACCTGGACATGCAGTGCAGGGGATGGCAAAGGCAGGGAAAGGCTGTGCAGCTGTGGAGACACCTGAGCCTTCTGCAGAGAAGGGGGAACACATTGCGTGAGGACTGGTAATTCTGGAGCAAAGAAAATGAGGTAGAAGTAATCTGTTGTAAAGTGAAGATTGTGGCCTCATCACAGATCTGTTTGCTTGAAAATTATTCTTACAAAATGAGCTAAATAGAAATCTGTTTTGTTAGGAAACTCATCTAAAGTCTAGCTCCACTCACCTCACTTTTAGCTCCAGATTTACAGACAGCAGGAAACCTTTCTACTAATTGGAGTTTACCATCAGTTGGGGCTAGCAGAATTTTTATACAAAACCTTTCAAGGACCTTTCAAGGAAGGCCTGTGCCATTTTTACCAACCAGATTTTTTTGTGTGTTACTCTGAAGTAAGTGAAAGGCAAATGGTGAGAGTAAACAGCAGGTGTCATTTCTGATCAATTCACTTCCATTATTTAGACTTGGGCACTTGTGGAGCTGAAACTTCAAGTCAAGCTCATAAGGGGATGGAATCAAAGACATAAAAATGCCTGTAGGAATCTCAAGAACGAAGTGGCTTTGTGAAGTGTATTTTTGGTCTTGGAATATGGGAAGAGTTTGTGAAACCTAACACAGTCTTTACTGAACTAATATTGATGTCCAACCTCCTAATGAATTCAGGCTCTCATTTCCATTCACTGACATTTTTATTTAGACCCTTTCCTAAACTTTATGCCCTTTCTTCAGAGGAGGAAACAAATTCCTATCTACTGCTGGACACCCCTGCTTATATCCCATCAGAACCAGACACAGAGATAATCTAATTCTTTATTTAGATTTATGTAATCTAATGCCTATATTTGTGCATTTCTTGATGGACTTATCTAGATTTTCCTACATAGTGATTCTCCTGTGGTATATTTATATCAGATTATCCTGTTGTATATTTATATCACCCTGTAGAGTTTCCATTACAAACCAAATATTCAACCTTGAGCAGTTACAGTAACTGCACAGGACCTGGAAAGGAAGTGTCTCTATTTATAGTTTAGTAAATCAGAAATCTACATGGTAACACTTGTTGTAACTCAACAGTGGGTTTTTCAAAATGTAAACAGAAACCAGAGGAATCAAATCTAAAATAACATTGATTTTAGTTGAAGGGAAAATACATAAGGATGAGGAAATCAATGAAAACTTCCTGTTCACTGTAGGTAGACTTTATTTTTGAAAAAAAAAAAAATAGCCCATATCAAAAATTGTATGCCATTCTTTTTCCGAGTGGAGTATCATACTAATTATTGTCCTTTTTTATTCAGTAGTGGTAATGTTAATGCAAGTTCTCTGGCTGCCTTCATAGTTCAGCAGCTTGTTTAGTAGATCACTACAAACGCTCCAGGCTTGACTCAGGGATGTTTTCCAAACAGGCTCATTACTGTGGTGTATCAGGATGCTGTCAGCTGTACAGTGAGCTCCCAGTCTTCTTCTTGTGCCCATATCTGCCCATGGCTCTGGGCTGCTGCTCTTTCTTGGTTCCAGCAGTGCTGCCTGAGAACAGCCTTAGTTCTGCTCATGGCTGTCTGGAGACCCAGAGCTGCCCAGCACCTGGAAGTACCAGTTTGTCTGCCCCATGCTCTGCTTTGTCAGCTCTCTTTAATCTGTTGTGGCTGTTGGTTCATATTCCTCCTTAAAACCAAGATGACCCCACCAGAATTTTTTTCTGGAGGTGATGGATCATTCACAAGGCCCCTTCCTCTGGCAGAGCTGAAGCAGTGGCAACCAATACAAACAGAGTGACAGGCAGCTGGAATGGTACAGCAGTTTGCAAAGTGAATTTCTGTGTGTATATATGTGCCTATTAAGGTATATACATTTTATGATCTGATCATTTCTACTTCAGAAGAAAAATGGTTCACAGTCAGCAGGGAGCAGACTCACCTCTTTTATCTACTAAAGGGGCTGTTTCTGCCACAGTTAGTGAAAAACAATGTCCTTTTCTTTAAAGAACAGCTCTTTGAACCCAGTTCACCATGACTTTGCAGAAGGTTAAGGAGCTTATTCTGTTTCCTTAACCCAAAACAAAGACTTCCCTAACGAGTGACCCCGCACCCCAATGTTGTTCTTACGGGATATCTGAAGACTGAAAGAGGATTGAGTTTTTATTTTTAACATACCCATTTCCTTTGGCTGCACTGTGAGTTGAAAAACCTTCATTTGTGATGCCAATGCTTAGGGTAACCAGTTTCCTAAAATTCTCCAAAGGCAAGAGATTTGCAGTCATACCTTATTACGTGTTTATAACTATACTCCGGAAAACTGGCATGACCCAGAAATGCTTGCCAATATTTAAGGGGATTTGCTGAACATCAAATTGATCTCTCTTACCATTTAATGATGATTTTTTTTCACTCCAGATACTGCTTTTTATCTTGCTTCTTGCAATGAGACATCTATTCCCAAGTTCACCTGTTCTGTAGTACGCACAAACACTTACTTTCAGTATTACTGATTACTGAATGATTAAATTGCTAAGTTGGATGGATTCAGTAACAACTCATTGTACCATCAGATTAAGCCCTGCTTTTCCTTTCATACTGTATTCTAAGAGTACATGGTATACTTATTTTTGGCAGTACCCCGAAACCTAAGTCAGTGTTACTTATTTTATAGCATATCCTTGATATATGCTGGTCTGTTAAACAAAGGAATGTGTTCATAACCTCTTTCATAGACAAATTATAGCACAATTTGAATGTCTGCATTTGAAAAATTCCTTTGCTGTAGCCCACGTAGGACATTCAGTTCCTCTGGTCACACTCCCATGTGGGATTTGGGTAGCTGTGCTGCAATGGTAAACCCTGTGCTTGCTTTATGGAATAAGCTTGATTTTTAACTTTAACAAATGTAAGGTGATTTTTTTTCCCCTGTGCTTACAATTCTTATCTTTGGCTTGCAAAAGGAGAAACAACCAAGAAATTATGAAAGCAGAAAAATCTGCTGGATTCCAATGGTATTACTGCCAAGAACTTAAATACATAAAACACAGACAATGAATAGCCAAGGACATCTTTTCGTAACTCGCATAACTCCAAATTATTTCAAGTGTCTTTATTTTTCTATTATTAAGAGCTTGGCTTCTGCAAAATATTGTGAGATGAAAATATTGTTTCTAACAAATAACTATAGGACATATATAATTACCTAAAAAATCTTATTTTTTTGGTGAAAATGTGCAATAGCCATAACTACATATTGAGACATGTAAGTTCTTATCATGCATATAAATAAACTTAACTTTTGCTAGGAGATGAGGTATTTAATTCTATTTCCATTACTTTCCCAACAAACAGACATTTTCTCATTCAGTGCAGGCGTGTACAAACAGCATAATTTGGACTGATAGCTATTTGCATATTTGGTTAAAAAAACCTTGGCAGGGGGAAGAAAAAAGAAAGCAGGGGTGAGGAAAAGCAGAGAACAAGAGCAAAGAGTCTTGTAATTCCAGAGAAAAGGGAAGTCAATTCTTTGAGGATTGGAGAAAGCTGAAGAAGGAACAGGAAGAATCCCCAGACGTGGTAAAGAGAAGTTCTTACAAGACTAAAAACAAAATTTCAAATGTTAGCAATTACTTTCAAGGTGTTATCAGCCATCGCCGGTGTGTTGTCATGGGGAGAAAAAGGCGTTGCAGCATCAAAGGAAACAAGGAATCTAATGAAGAAAGAAATTAAAGGAGTAATTTGCATCTATTTGGTGGAACAATCTTCAGAGGCACTTTTGTTAATTAGAAGGTTTGAGCTGCTCATATTAGAGTACTGAGAGGCTGGTGGAAGTCTCCAGACATGTTTCAAGGCAGAAATTTGTATGGTCACGGAACATTTCTATAGCATTACAATTAATCAGTGAATTGAGTTATTTTTTTCTTCATCACTTGAAATTTGACAGTCAGAAGGGAAAATGACCAGCTGCTTGCAGGAGCCTGTCTCTCTGCGCAAACATAATACTTAAAAGCTCATATTTTCCTCCAGAACTTTTGATACTCCCCCTATCCACTGGGGTGTGACTATGAGTGTCCCTAGTCTTAATTGTGATCATTTGTTCTTCTTGTGTTGTGGGTTTTATTAATTTCTTATTATGGTTTTGTGAGCTTTTAGAGGTCTACATATCTGTTCTGAAAAAAAGGAAATAAATGAAATATACATAAAGGGAGAAAGAGACTAAATCCCTGATCCACTAAAACTAATGAAGACAGAACAGCAATCAAATTTAGGATACTTTCTGGTAGAGTTCAAGGCTTCAGATGTTAATCAGGTGGATTTTTTTATCATTAACATCTAAAACTTTAAATGATGGAAGCTGAGTTCTTAAATCCATATATATTTTATGAATCAAAAAAAAGGTCTTGATTTATCTAGGCTTCTTTACATATAACAGATTTGAATAAAACTGAATTTGTTATTCTACAGACTGTTTTTAACCATAGACACAGAACTTGTCATCCTTTGTACAGGAACTCCCTTGTCTGAATGCTTTTTCTTTCCTTTCTACCTCTTATTTCCTTCATCTGGGACTTTCTCTGGTCCCCACATTCTCTATTCCCTGGCTGTTTCTCCTGCTTCAGAATATATAATGTTCCTGCCCCTTTACTGTGCACCCAGCTCTGTTCCTGTGGTAGATAATTGCCTTCAACCATTTCACCCAAAAACAATTGCTTCTCATCCAGTCTCAGATCCTTGTTGGCGTCAAATTGATCGAGAGCTTAAAATTACTCCTGACATAAATACAGGGGATTTAACTCTATGTTTTCCTTTCTAACACAATTTTTAAAAATGTCAGTCTTATGTATGTTTTCAAAACATATTTTCATTGGAAAGCATGAAAGCAAAAGCTCATTCATTCCCTTTGAGTAAATACCTATTCTTTGCATCCAGAAGCTGTTGCAAATATAAAAATCTTTTTCTGAAATCAAAACAAGCACGCTGCTTTCACAGCTTACTTGCTTTTCCTCTCATTACCGATCTTTTGCTGTCACCATAGATCTATCTCTAATGACGTGTTTTGTGTGTACTAAACTTTGTATTGCTGAAAAAGCACTGACCAAACTTGCCTGGAAGACTCAGATGAAGATTGCTTAAAGGACGTGGCTGAAACAAAAAGGTGTTTCTACCATTCCATAAATAAATCCTCCTAAGTGTAAATTGTGACCATTCCTCTCTCCATCTGAACAATTCAGGTTTTTCAGAGAGCTGCTTTTATGTAAGATTAGAGAGCTGTCTCCATGACATGATGCTCTGCTTCTCTTCACCATTAGTTGGGCGTTAGTTGTTCTGGCTGTAAATAGACAGGCACAGATGGTACCACGACTCTCCGAGCCTCCACACATCTTGCACTGCAAGGATTTTTGTTATTCTTGCTATGTCTCTAGCAGCTCCTACTCTTTCCTAACAGTTTGTTGAGAAGAAAAATGGAAGGCTAAAGAACAATCAGTCCCTTTTCTCTCTAGGATTGCTGAAGTCTTTAGACAGGACAGCAGCATTCGTTTTTATTTTTTGTCTTTGTTAGGGGAACCCAGCCATGGGCTCATCAATGAAGCAAAATTTCTGCCATCTTCTTTAGGTGAAGTCGGTCATTCCCAAGACAACTGAGATGCCTGAGAGAGACTAGATGCCCCAAAAGCATTAAATTGTGAGACTCAAGTGGTACCTCCTCCCTCAGTTCCCAACAGCTCTGATCACCACAGTTAAAGCTCCATGACAGATAAAAGAGAAGCTGGTGTCTCAAAAGACTGCCTCAGTGCACAGGAATAGCTTTTGCAGGTAAACAAGCTGGAACAATTAGCAATGCTGAATTGGGAGAGAGTGTGGATAAGAAGGATGTGACAGATTCATATTCCCTGCTCCTTGTGTCCGCCATGGAGAAGGTAAAATGACCTTTCTTTATAGGTCATGAAACAGAAGAACAAGATGTTAATTTAACAGAAGAACAAGATGTTAACTTAAAGGCAACAAATTTGAAATCTGATAAAAGGAAGTCAGTTTTTTTGAAAGTATAGGTAACCTGATACAATAACTATTGAAACCAAGAACTTAGTGAAGCTGTAATAAGGATTAGATGTTTCTATATATTAATAAAATATCAATTTAATATTTTCTCTGTCCCATCTCATGTAAGGCTATAATCTTCTGTGTCTCTAGAGAACTCAATTTACTGACAAAAAGATAAAAAGTAGTCTTCCCTTCAATGAGCAGGCAAATCTCCTATTTGCTTTTCATCATCTCCTTTGGTTTTTCATCATCTTCCTCTACAGTCTTGTGAAATGGAAGAATCAGTGACATGGTAATGGGTGGACCACTCACCTGCTTCTTGACAGCAGTGCTTGAATTTTCACCTACGAAGCTACTAACAAGAAGAAAACTGATAAAGGTTAGTCGGTGTCTTCATGAATGGCTCATCTCACCCCTGGGCCTCATATTTTTTGTTTAAATCTGTGTGACATTTTTTGGGGGACTAAGATTTTTCAGACACACTAATGCCACTGAAATAGACAGAGGAGTAACAGCTGTAGATGGAGAGCAAATTTCTCTTTTCCCACCCTCCTTCCTCTAAAGAAAGACATTGCAATAGCAGCAATGCAGCTGTGAGCTTGGTGTGGTGAAATACAGACCCAGTCCACTGGGTTTCATGGCCAGGGGATGGTTTGCTCCCTCTTCATCCACTCTGTAATGATACAACTTATCTTTATCCAGGTACTGTGGCAAGAAAAAAAAAAAAAAGCCCTCCTTTCACAGGTAGGCACACCTGTGTACACCAGCCATGGTCTCTGGCTGGTCCCCAGAGACCTGTCGGGCAAGCAGGAGCAGTGTCAGAGCCTGGACCACCACATGCAGGGCTCCTCATACCTGTTGCTCTGGGAGTTTATCTACATATGTATTTATCACCCCATCAAAGCCCTGTCTTAATCAAGATGACAATATCCTCCTACAGGCTTGCAAGGGAGGAGAGTGTGATGCAAATATTGAGAGAAGGAACATCACGGCTCACCTCTTTTTAATGAAGGATTTTCTGAGAACAGTCCATCAAAAGGGCTAGACACCTAAGCGATAGGCTAGAATTTCAGTGTTTCAACAAGAAAAGGAAAAAGCACCTTACTATTGAATAGAAACTGTGACTGTCATGTAGAAATAAATCTATGACAATCTGCAGAGGAAGCAGTTGAAGGCATGAAAAGCCTGATGAGATTATAAATAATATCAGCTATTGCGTTACACCATGCTCACACAATTCGTGTTTCCTCAGCTACTCAGTACAGACTGCTATCAGTTCACCCCTTATCTGCTGCAGACTTCTGCAGTCTCTTGGCTCTCCTACAAACGAGACAATTTGGATACTGACATGTAGAAATAGGAGGTGTCTCATAGCAGATGCCAATGTAAGTGGCAAATCTGGGTGAAATCCTGACTGCGTGAATGGCTCAGGATATACCAGCATGTGTTGGAAAAGGCAAGTAGAGTTGCAGTTCTTTAAAAATGTGAAGACAAATAAATATATAATTCACTTGATGGAGTCACCAAGTGGTGAGAACTTTGAAGTCTGTGGAGCAGTTTTCCTGGTAGCTGGCTTGTTCAGGCTTTTCTGTGTTCTTTATCCCGGAGACTGTGCAGGCATTCCCAGGGAAGCTTGCAGACGTCCTGCTGCAGAATGCAGGATATGGTCGATTCACTGTGCTTGGTGCTTACTATTAAAACCTCCTGCCTTCCTAGAACATGTGCACTAACTGGCCACATGCAATTAGGATCAATACAGAACTGCAAAGGGAAATTTATGGGTGTTGGCATCAAGTGTCACCTAAAAGCAACGCTCGCAGATCTGCGAGACACTCATGAGCTCTCTTGCTTGGCTGTCTGTCTCACCAGCATGCCCGAGCTTGCCATTCAGAGATGGACAAAAAGCCTGGCATCTACCATGCAGCACCACAACAGGGTGAGCCCCCAAGCAGGTTTGCTTTGGAAGCTGCTATGGGGGTCTTTAATAATATTCCTGATTTTTTTTCTGATTTCTGCCAACCGAACACCGTGTTCTGACGATGAATAAAGTGGTTAGAGCCAGGTCCGTGTCTGCCACTTAAACCCTAATGCTTTGGTGCTGAAGCTTTGGAGCTGCTTGCAGGAGTTGCTAGGTAACTGTAACCTGCTCACAGCTTATGTGAGCCAGCGAGATACTTCTGATGATGTCATGATTCAGATTTGTATTTCGTCGCTTAAAAGAGTTTTCTCTCCATTTCTACAAGAACAGGTGCCTGGGGAAGGCAGAACTCCTCTGGCCCAGCATGCTTATGCAGCTTAATTTCACTCTTGCAAACACCGTAATAAGGCAATATTGACCTTGGATTCTCAAAGTGTGATTTTAGGGGAGAACCTACAGCTGTTCAGACCTCTTTAATCTTCTAGACACCAATTCAGTGAAAATACAGATATCTTCATTTGCTACTCTGCAGCCTGCATGTGAACAAAATGATGGCTTACTTTCTGTTATTAATAATATAGAACAGGAGTTTCATGATTATGCTTTTCAAGAACACAAAAATCCAAGTGTTACATGCCAGATATGGACTAAAGCTGGGAGTTATGGTCCTTCCAATACTAACTACGTGCCTAACTATAACATTTATTACAAGGAGTTTCTAGTTATGGCAATATGTGCCATTAAAGTGTGTGTAGCACATCACTAACAAGGCAGATGGGAAAAGCTTCTACACCACCATGCTTTGAATATGCTGTGGTGAGTATAGGGTTGATGAACAGGAAACCCCAGAACTGTGGGAGATCTAAAAACCAGGACTTGAGAGACTTCAGCCCTAAGCCTGGGCTGAACAAAGACTGCAAAGTGTGTGTGCTTCCTCATTCCTAAACCAAGAGGGGATCATGGGGAGCTTTTTCGTGGCTCTCTGCCTCTGAAGGCTTTTTAGTGGCTCTCTGCCCATATGGGAAGTCAGGGTATGAAGACTGATCATGTGTGTGTGTGTGTGTTTGACACCCACTGGGGCTCTGCAGATGCATTTTTCATTTCTCATGGTTTCTTCCCCCAGCCTATCAGTGAGAAACCTGTGTTTCTTCCTGAAACACATCCTCTGCTTAGAGATCTCCTTGGGTTGGAGAGTGTTCTGTAATCTCTGAACAGGCCAGTTTGCCAGGAGCATCAAACTGAAGCAGTAGTTGGTGCAAGCAAGGAGAAATCAAACCCTTTGTTTCCTGTCCTCTGCTTGTAACACTCATGCATCCTCTGTGAACCACTGCCTTCATCCCTGACACTCCTAACTCTGTCTATTGGTTTTTCTTTCCTGTTTGCCTGTCTGATTTGATCTTCTTTCTCTTTATTCTGTCTCTTGCTGTCATTCTCCCCATGTGTGCTGCTCTTCCCCACGTGTGTGAATCCCTAATCAGTGCAGAGCTCAGGTCCTGGGCATGTGCTGTGCCAGGCTGCTGCGACAATTAGCTAACATTTGGAGAGTGCTATGTCTCCAGCATGCTATTTTAAGATGCGCACTCTTGATCACATTTATGAGTCTACCTGGCAGAAAAGGAACTGAGAGAGAGCATGCAGCTGACATTCCCTAGGCTCTGGATGAGTGCCAGTGTTAAATGTACTGTTTAGCACAGGGAGGACCATTTTCTGCAGAGAGAGGTCTAGCAGGCACTCATTAGGACAGGCAGAGTCCAGTGGCAAGGATGATATATCTCACTGTTAGCAAGGACTTTCTTCACTATCCAGGGTGATCAGACAAGACCACCCCCCACCCCCCCCCTCACAGATGAACCACAGGAACCTATTCTTTGTGTCACTTCCACAGAAATCACTGGGAATATTTGCATAAATATGCATTTTTCTCCCCTGCTTCATGGTATGATACCTCTCCTGAAACATAATAGATTTACTGTCATGGCAAAAGAGCAGAGCAGAGTGGAGCTGCCAGTTCTCCAGTAACCATCTTGTTCTTCCACCTGCAATTTTTTACCTAGTTGAAAGCATTAAGTAAATGTGAACAATTAAAATTGCTGATCCCATTGGGAGACTTTTCATGCATATTTCACATACTGATACATTCTGCTAGATCTAATTTATGACCAAGAGTCTATGAAGAATTAAGTGACTGAGATTCCTCTTTCTTTACATTTTGATTTTGTTTTCTGCTTGATTCCCCGTGTATTCTGATGTTAAAACCAGAGATTAACACACACTGCACAAAGCTTCCTGGTATTTTATAGAAAGTACCCAAGGTTTTTGTACAGCTGCCCAGCAATGACAGAGCAGAGGGCTCCAGAGCTTAACAAAATGATCAAATATATAACTTGAGGCATGTCAGTTTGCATATCATTAAAACTTGGAACTAAAGATTTGATGATTTTCAGAAGTGAAGTAAATGAAGATAAGTGCAAGAAGTGAGCCAAAATGAGGATTAAAGTATATCCTTCTCTTAATTACCCAACATAATCCTGTCATTAATAAATGGCTTAAGTGCCAGGTAAAAAGATGTCAATTACTTAGAAAACTGGTAATCATCTATCGAGTTGTCTAAAAAACCAGCCATTTCCAGTAACACAGTGTAATATTTATGAGTTATGACTAGCAGTGATACTGTCTCAAGGCAGATGGTCAGACTATACATAAAATAAATCAGACAGCAGTACTTTAGGATGGTGTCATTAAAGTCCACCTTTAAAATCTCACAACTTTCCAATGCAATCATTTTGAGCAATGAAGTTTAGAGTGCTTAGTTCTTTCCCAAAGATGATTCCTTTCAAATGTTCATGATGATTCTAGCTTTGTATCTACATTTGAAGAACACATTATATAAGCATACTGTTTTGTATGATTAACAGAGGTATCTGCTGATGAAAAAGCATGGTGGTACAGGATAAGGGGCAGATTTAAGGGGACACATAACTCAACAAATGTTGTGGGCCAACAATAAATGCTTCACTGTACGAGTTGATGGTGGCAACCTGAGACATCCACCGGGGAAAAACATTTTTTGCTGAAGACCTTTTTTTACGCTATTTTGTTTTGAATAATCTGATTTTTCTAAACAAGAGACATGCTAAGAAATGTTCATTGAAACACTACAGAAATTGTAAGCAGTGTTTCAGTACCCTTTCTTGGTATTGAGGTTTTGAAATATCTCTCCCATGGTTTGTATTCTGTTCTCATCTCATTGTTCATAGCTTGCAGAAACAGTTATAATTTATTATGCTCCACAGAAAACAGCTTACCCAGATGAAGACATATTAAAATCAGCTGGGCTTTAATAGTTTAATTTGTGTTTGCATTGTGAAAGTTAGTTACATTTTTGGTTTTTAGGAAAAACCATGGTTGCCCTGGCCCATCAGGCATGATTTTCAGCATTTCTGTGGCAGTTGTCTCCCAGTGCTAAGAACTCAAGTCACATCTCCTTAGGCATGGAGCAGTTCAGCCCTGTTCTCTTCACTTATAACAAGGAGATTGGAAGCATGATACAAGGTGCTTCTCCCCAGCCTGCATGGACACTTCACACTTCCAGAAATGTCACCCTGTTCTTCTAAGCCTGCTGATGTCTATATTTTTGTAATGCATTTTCTCATGCACTTTTATATAAATAATGATTGTTTTTGCATTCCTTTCTGGAGGAGGAGAAATTTGACAGACTGTTAGTTTGACCAGTGTTAGAGAAGTGACAATTTCATCCTCCAATCCAAAGTCACTTTTGGAGATCTATATATATCAAAGTTGAGAAATAAACTTCTTCTTTTTACCTTTAGAAGTTCCAGCATGCATGTTGTTATTTCGTGTCCTATTGTGACACAGAAAAATTATTCTGTGTGATTAAAACAAAATTAGGTGCCTTTATACTAGCTCTAAAGGTTGTTTATGGCTGTTCATTCAATAGCAAAGCTCTTCCAAACAAAGGTTTTCCAAAGAGGTAGCTGTCCCCTAAAATAAATCCCTCCAGAGAGCTGAAAAGCAGTAACGACTTGGAGATCCCCCCAAAGATTCCAGCAGCCACTGCACAGGGCTGAGGCTTGCACTGCCAGGCACCCTCCACAAAGTCAGGGTGGGCTTGCCATGCTGCTGCCACTGCTCCTCCAGGCAAGGGCCACTGCTGAAGTTGGCTACTGCCTCTGAGGAAAACATCATCAGTTGCATTTTATTTTTATACCCTGAACTCTCATCTTTACATGGATAAGGGAACAGCTGCCTCTAATCTCGCTTCTAAATCCTGAGCCTGGTATGGCAACCTCTTGGGCATCATGGATGCTATCCTTAAGTTGCCAATGAGACACAAATGCCAGCTATTATCCTTATGGCAACTATGTGTGGCATTATTTGTGGGTCTTTTTCTGCTGCCTGCCTAATTTTCTCAGTAGCAGCTGGGTCACAGGAGTCAGAGAAAAACTCTGCAGTCACTTCTCTTGCTAAAGGCTGAGATTCACTGACCAGCATGCAGAGAGTTGTTTGGGGCTGCTTTGGCATTAAAAGTTTCATTTCCAGAGATTGTCACACAATGATGCAAACCGCCAGGGAAATGTAAGCACAGATGATAAATGCATAGTAAGGTAACCTGTGGACTAGCTGAGCTGCTGTTCCTCCAGAAAGGCTGCCTTGTAATAAGTCATTTAGATAAAAGCAGCAAGACACTCTGGTCTTGGAGGTGCCATGGTCTGAGTTCACCATGGCCATAAGAAATGTGAAGGGAGGCTTTCTGAGCAGGATAGGCAAAATGCAGCTTTCCCACTATGGATGAGACTCAGCAAAGACAGCAGAGGTGAGGCGGTGAGAAGATGTTCTGCTCTGTAGATCTGGTCCTGCAAAGAAAATAGCCTCCATACACATCACCCTCCTGGTATAATCTCCCTTCTGGAAAGTAAAGAGGGGACCTGCATCTCAAGTGATTGTAAATATGTAAAAATAGATTATCATGAGTAATTCCTCCTCTGTATATTGGGGAAAAGCTAAACACAGGTAAAAGAAAAATTATTTCCATCTTCCCTGAGATTGGTAGGTAAGTATTAAAAGGCATTCTCTCTTCTTTAACTAATTTTTGCTAAAAGAGAGGAATTCCAAAATCTTGCCCATCACATACTTTTTGTGTAGGTCAATGGAGGCAATAGTGAGCAAACCCAAATTCCTTTGATTGAAACAATGTCTGGAAAAGAGACGGGGAAATGTATAGAGCAAGGGAGGTACAAGAAACTGGGGAGAAATTATTTTCCTTTTTTGTCACAAAGAGGAGTTTCATAAAGGGCTATGCAGTTGGTGCTTGTAGGCAGATAAGATTTTATACACATTCTTTCTGATGGTGATAAATTTCCTGGTCAGAAGAGATTCTTTTCCATATATGCAATACAGAAGTCTTGGAAGGAATATTTTGGTTAAAATGGCTGGAGCAGTACTAAAGCTGCAAGCTGGCTGCATGTCTTCAGAGCTAGTGGTTCGTTGACTTAATGTTCCTCTTCCAGGAAAGCCTGTGTGCTGAACAAAGACCAGGCATTCTTTGTGTTCCTGGCTAGGGACTGTGTTTGCCCAGATATGGAGGGGTCATTCTCACGAGTCCCTTTGCCCACACTTCACCCCACAGAAAATACAGTATGTTAAAATGTGAGATATCTGAGTGATAGCAAACATCAAGAAGAGAGATTCAGGTTTAAAAAATAAATTCTTCTCCTGACTTAGATTCGCCATCCTTCTAGTCTGAGTCTACAGCCAGTTTACTGCTGCTGTTCAGCAGTTCATTTGAAGATGGTTCTTTTATTTAAACAAATATGTGCACAGGTATATGCAGGGAGACATCTACAAACATGTGCAATTCACTGTAGTGACAGAGGATATAATTCAAATGGCATGAGGGATGTTGAAATTATTTTGCAGAGAAAAGTGCCATAACTTCAGCCTCATAAAATTCCTACGTATTTCACATGGCTTCAGTGTTGTTTAGTAACTCACAATATGAACCCTTTTAAGAAGTTGCAAAGAAGCTATTTATCTTCTTTGTCAGAGTAGGTAACAGAAATTAAAGTAGCTTCCATCCCATGTATAAGCAGGGCACCAGTCCATTCCTGGCAGCATAACCCTGAGACTCCTAGTTTTCCTCAGGGCCATGCTCCAGTGATTCATCCACAGTGTTCAGTCCATCCTACCTCCCTGCTCTCCCAGAGTCATTAGCCATTCTGCTCTATTGTAGGCACAAAGGAGCTTTCCACCCACCTACACTAAACCTAAAAAAAGCCAACAGAGCCTTTGGGCCATGTATTTTCTGTGCTCAAGATACTGATTTGTATAAACATGTATTAGTTTTATCTCCTCTGCCAGCAGATTGCGTTGCTGAAAGTTTTTAATATTTATCATGCTTGTACTGGGAGTGGTTCTGCTCACCTGTGGTATCCCAAACACATCTTGCTTTCCAGAATAGGAAAGGATACACAGGAGAGCAACTCAGGGATAAATGTCACATGCCCTTTCCACTAAATGAAGGTTGGATTAAAAGGGAAAATGCCCAACTTGCTGAAATGGAGACAGGAAAAGAAGTGAGGTTTTCCTTCCATCACCCTGTCCTGAGCTCTGTAAGGGAAAAGATCGTAGTGATTGCTGCCAGAATTCTGGGGCTTCTGTCTCATCTTGACCTTCCCTTTATTACTGTATGCAGATTATTTTTCTTTAGATTTAAACAGTGAATGTGAGAAGGGTAAATGAAGAAGAAAAAAAGAAGCGTAGCAAAAAAAATTGAGTTTTATTATTCTTGCTCCTGGGCTTTGTCTATTATTCTTGAATCAGCTTGGGATTAAGTCTCTTTAGAGATATGAAGAATATCTTCCTCAGACAAAATTTAATAATTTTCCCCTTTCTACTATATGAGTGAATCCCCCCACATACCTCCCTCTGAAAAACAGATTACTCTGAAATACATCACCTGGGCTAATACTTTATTTTCAACTGCACTGGTCACACTTGGGTACTCTTGGTTCCTTCTAGTCACAAGTTTGTAGTTATCCAGAAATATCAAAACATAAATGCAAAAGCTTTTTAAATCAGCATTTTACTCCTGATCTCTTAGGACAGTCAAACCCTCAGTTTTATTTACCTGCTTCTGTCTTTTTTCCTCAACTTGTTTACACCATTCTTTTTCTATAATATACTTGCATAGCAAAGATTAATCTGAAATCAGATGTCTTCATCAAGCTTAGGCTTTCACTATAAGCATGTCCAGCTAGAGCTGTGGTGTCCCTCCGGTTATTTGATTGCCCACCTCTGAAAGCTTGTAGCTACTTCACTCAGCTTCAACAAGGAGAAAGTTGGCAGGAAGCCTTTCAAGACCCTGTTCTTCTGCTGGCCTGCAAGGTAGTTCTTGAGCTGTTATTTCTCTAAGAAGCAAAAGCTTTTATTTTGTCTCATTATTATAGTCATTCAAGGAAGAGAAACCAGAGGGCGTCAATGTGTGCCAGCAGAGAAACATCTCTCTGATTAGTAAGTAACTTGTTCATTAATTTCTATCTTGAAAGAATGTTTTCATTTCCCAATTTTGCTTCTGCCAGCTACAACTAAATTGAGAAAGATTGAGCTGTTTATATGCAACTTAAGATGGATGCCCAAGACAGTGCTTTCTTAAATAATTGTTTTGTATTGCTGACTGATTTTCTACTGAACAAGCACAGTTATTCGAAGCTGTGATATTTACACTTTGTCTTCTGTTCAGTTCCAGGAAATTTGTCTCAGGAGGGTTAGACATGCTACCATCTGCAATACAGACATTTCAATCAGAGGATATGGCCAGGAAAACCTACTGTTTGTAAGTAAAATAAGTACTGTCTCTTAAAAGTAAAATGGGAGAGTGACATGTAGCTCTAAAACTAATCTTCTAGTTAGTAGCAGAAAATAACCCACATCAGTGACTATCTGTAAGGCAAATAGCATGGGCATGAAGAGAGATGCTATTCCATTCCCAGCCCAAATGCAACTTTTGAACTTCTGTTCCACAACAGTGCTCAGACCATTGGCTGGGACCACTGGCTGCCGATTCTCAAATGCCCCCTTGAGGGTCTCCAGACAAAGGTTCCAACTCCACTCACCTGTGGTGGAGTGTGAATCTCCCCTTTGTTCACATGGCATAGAGAATGTGCAATTGCAAGGGGCCAGGGAAGGGCACAGACATCCAATCTACTCAAACGGGAAGGGCAAGACATTATGGGTCAGATTAAGGGTCAGGATCAGAGAGTTTCCTCATTCCACAGGAGCAACTTGGGAAGGCACTGAAGCTTTCACATGTGCCCCTGAATGAAGCACAGACCTTCTACAACAAACTGCTAACCAAGGCAGTAAAACAGAGATTATAATCTCTGTTTGACGCTCTTCTTGTGTCTCTCTTAGCACTAGAGCTTTTTATGCCACCAAGAGACAAACAAACTGACATCAACTCCGTAATATACTTGCTCTAATGACAGGGCTTTTGTCACTCCTAGCTGCACCCTTTCTTTAGCTTCAGGCAGGGTTGTAACCTTTGTAAATACTACTTGGGCAGTAATGCATTAGGCACAAACAGTAACTGCCAATTATCATCCTTTCCCACAAACCCACAAAGGGAGGAGAATGTTGTCCCCTCTGTCAGAGACAGGCCACTAAAAGATCACTGAGAGGGCAAGAGCCCTGTGGCCAGGAGGCTGGGGGCAGATCTAGGCCAGAAACCTCTTATAAAGGCAATAAAAAGTTCAACTACTTACAGTTTGGGAAAATGGTAAGGCAATAGACCACTTAACTCCCTACTTCTACTGCTTTATTGAGTCATTAAGTCTTAGTGTGACAAATGAATGAAAGCCTTTATTTGCAAAAATGCCCAGTATCTGGCTGGTCTGAGGGAAACAACCAGAGAGGTCTTTTTAAGGCTCTTGTCTGATTTTAAGGCAGGGGCAACCTTTTCACTAGAAATTGTGGCTTTTTAATGGGGCACCACTTAACTTCTGGCAATTTATACTTCTAGATCAGAGGAATAATAAGTACTGGCACTGAAAACAGAGAAAACATCTTCCCATGTCCATATTGGCAAAAACTCAAGGACAGTCCATTGTCTACCCTCAGTCAGTGGTCAGAGTGACGTTTCTAGAGTCTTGTGCTACAAAGTCCATGTAAGAAAAGCAATCCTCTTGTCTTAGCTAGTGGGAGAGCACAATGTAAAACACTCCCCTGCTTTCAGAGAGCAGTACACATATGGGCTGACTCAATTTCCATCTTCCACACTGTCATTCTTACACATATACAGCTGCTAGAGCCAGTTTTCATGCCAGGACTCAGAGCAAGCTCAGGGGAATCTGCTGAGCAGAGGCCACAGTGGAGCCATTCAAGGGGCACTGTCCTGCAGTGATATGAAACCAACAGGAACTTACCAGGACAATGTAATCTGGAGGGCACATGCATGATGACAGGAGAGAGCTGGGAGAAATTAGTGGGAGATTAGCAGAAGAAAACAATGATTTATTTTCAAAAATAATTTCTTTACACAGAAATGATAGGAACTTACCAGGACAATGTAATCTGGAGGGCACATGCATGATGACAGGAGAGAGCTGGGAGAAATTAGTGGGAGATTAGCAGAAGAAAACAATTTATTTTCAAAAATAATTTCTTTACAAAGAAATGAGCTAATCAAAGAAGGTGGTTAGAAATACTGGCTTCTTGAACCCAGCAATTACTCTGGGAGGGGAGAGAAACACTCTGCATTGGCTGAACCTGTTCTTTATCCTTCCAAAAAACAGAGCTCTGGGGCAGCTCTTTCATAAGTATTTCACTGTACAGCTTCCCATGCAGCCTGCAGGTTCAGGTCACTTGTGTGGCCATTCCTGTCCCTAATGGCCTGATTCACTACAGCCCATGTAAATCAATAAGAAATATTCTCGTGGAGAAAATGAGGTCTTGAAAAAGGCTCTGAATACAGCAGATAAATCAGCAGTAGTGTTGGCATTGCATAAAGGGCAGGGTGAATAATAATAGCAACAAAGAACTCCCAGCATCCTTAAAATGTGGCAGGGGTTAGGCTTTGCCACCAAGACAGTTGTTCAGGAGAGATTTAAATATTTTGAAGGAAAGCTCAGTAGGGCAATCATGCAGGAAGCTACTAAAAGGCTCTGTTTCAGCTGCAGCCCTGAGTGTTGTGCTCCGGCTGAGGATGCTGCCACAGAGCATGGCCTCTTCAGCACATCACTCATCTCCAAGCATACACATTCTGTATATACTCCACCACCCTGTTGCATGTGGTTCAATCCATACTGGTGGGCTGTGAAAACTGAAGTCTCCTCCTCAGCAGTTTGTAAAAGGCTGCCTCCAGCAACCTGCACTCTGGCCAGCTCTTGCTCCCCTCTCTGACAGCCACCTTGGCCATTTTCAGCTCAGTGAGTGACTAATTTTCCTATGAAAATTCAATACTGGAAGCTCCCACCATCCAACTTCACCCTCCACACTCATGTTGCAGCATGTTACCAGAACTTTCTTTGTAGACCCAGACATGTTCCTACTGGCCACTGTATTCCCAGCAAATTCTCCCTGTATCCCTTTAGGGAAGCCAGAGGAGAATGGATTACCACAGCCATCGTCACTGTGCACTGGCTCTTTGGAGTCTGGACAGACTGCAATATTCTCAAACGTCCTTGAATTATTTTTTAATTTCTTCAACAATTAATTCTTGGTCTGTATCCTGACTCACTGAGTGCTCTACATCTCTTAAGTCATTCATGCTAATGATCATCTCCTCTAGATTTTATAGCTAGTAGTGGTGAAAAATGAAAGCCCAATATTGCCTATTATACTGGGGCTACAGTCAGATATTGAAAGCAAAAAAAAAACCCTTCAGGATGACATCTGTTGTAGCCAAAGTTCATATATTCCTTCATGAAAATTCAGCTACATAAAAAAAAGACTTTGCAATAGATGGAGGATGATTCATAGTTAAATATACAGCTGAAAGCCAGTCAAAATTCTCTCTTTTCTCTACTTCCTGCTGTTTTGTGAGTCCAGCAAAAGAAGAACCACGTTCAGTAATAATAAATCTCCATTTTCTCACCTTGCCCTTCAGCATTTCATCAGAGAGAACAGTAAAATCTGGTGCTCTTTCGACATCACACAAATAGCACTCTGTGGCTCCCTTCTCTCTCCAGCCTGCTTTATCTTTCACTGCTCAGCAAATCTTCACACAAAACCAATGTTTAGCTGCATAAAAAGAAGGATATGGAGGATATGCATGAACACAGAAAGTAGGAACACTGCTGCTGAATGGCCCTTTTTGGAGAAATTGGCCCTGTTACAGTGGTTAGTGAACAGCTGCTTCCCAGCTGAGATTTATCAGCTAAAGACAAGGTGATACAAAATTTAGCAAAAGCTGTAGAGAGCTGTGAAAACTGGAGGGCTTCTTTCTATCTGTACATTGGAAGTGCATGAGCCTGGGCATTTACACCCCAGAAAAGGATGCCTGGGTGTCTGTGAGTAGCAGTCCTGCTCCCTGCAGCTCCCACTGGGAACAATCTCCCTGCCCTGAAGGGATGACACTAGTGAGTGCCAACTAGAAGAAAGCAAAGCAGAAGGCCTGAGGCAAGTGCCCAGATTGATGTCTAGCACAGTCTCCCATATCACTGAGCTGCAGAAGTAGGTTAGAAACTTGAGAGAGAGACTGTAGCATTTCTATCCAAAGTAGCAAGTGCTTCCTTGGATAATCCCTGATTTACAGCTGCTGTCTTCCCATTTCTCTTGGTCACTTCAGTCCCATGGTTACTTTGGCTAAAATTCAAAGCCAATCCCTGTCTCCTGCTCCAGCTATGCAATACCCTCAGGCTGAGATGCAAGCTGAAAAGATACTTGGATCACAGGAGAGTGTTGGGTGCTACTGAAGTGATCACTATCTTCCCTTTCAAAGGGCTGCAGCAGCAGACTGAGGTAGGACCACCCTTACATGAACTCATATCTTCATAAGGTCTTTCTTGGAATTTGCTGTAATTCAGAACGAAGTAACTGCAGTTTTGTGGGGGAAGATTAGCCTTCTAATACACCAACACACCTCCAAAGCAGCCATGACTGGGCTGGGTATGAATTGGTGGCATATGACAGCAGGTTGTAGGAATGAGGTGGGGAGTATCACATTCATGTGGTTATCCTATAGAAACCATGGAAGAGAAAAACTGGGGCTGGGACCCCGCAGACAGGAGTGCCAATGGAGAGAAGAACGAAGACATAAAAGATATTGCCCAGAATAATCTAGGACTAAGCTCTGTTTTGTGCAACACAAACATTTTGCTTACATTGCCAGTTGAAATGGGAGGTTTTGCCTGCTGAAAGCCAAGATGCACTACCAAATATATAGGGTTTTTTCTAATTATTATGCCATTCAGCTTTCATGTGCCCATGAGTTTAACATCAGGGTGAAATCGTAAGGGAGGATGCGAGATGGGGGTGCTGCCAGGCTCCATCCCAGGAATATGGTGGTGAGAGAAGCCAAATATATCACACCAAGCATGGGAAACAGGATGCCAGCCAGGAATCACGAAAACTACTTTGAAGTTAAGTCCAGGGGTTTTTTGTGCCTTTCTTTCATGTTGCAGAATCTTCTGGCTTCTGAGATTTTTATGATTGCTCTGATAATTGAATGATTCTTAGTGGAAATAAAAATGTTATTTACAAAAATTCTTTACAAAAAAAGGTGACAATTAACTGCCAGATTTTTTTTCTACATCATACACTGCAATCACAACTACCAGAGCACTGATTAAAACTAGAGGTCACCCCTGCAGAAACATGGGGAAAATCACTCCAGGTCTCTTGCAAATTGCAATTTCGCAAGCTGGCAACCCACCAAAGCACCCCAGCTCAAGTCTGGCCAATAAAAGCACAGAAGCAGCTTTTTTATGTTTCTCCACTAAAGTTTGGTGTTAATGGAACAGAACATTCCCATAACCTTTTAAAAGGTCGGAATAACTCAATTCTTTGGGTTGGAGAGAGCCAAGCTGCATTAATCTGGTTATTGGGCAATAAGTAATAGGTGAAAAGAGTGACATAGAAGGGAGAGAGGTGGTGTTTAAAGCGTTTTCATCTAGCAGTTGCTATAAAAAGACAGGGGAACTGAAAGGTGGGAGGTTTAGCTTGCTGACAGGGGACAGACACCCACAAAGTTGTTGTCTCTCCCTTGCATGACCAGCCCCTGAGCCAGGCTGCACCTGCGCAGCTCCAGCACTATCATCCTGGGATGAGAGGGATATGTGGGGATGAATAATTCAGCTGCAAATCAGCTCTCCAACTGCACTGCATTTTTTTTTCCTGGTTGCTATTTTTAATTTAGATACTCCCACGTGTGTGTTTGGTGGATTAGAGCCATATGAGAAATAGAAGAAGGTGGCTGACGCAGGCAGGTAGCAGAGCCTGGGGGTGGCAGGGGTTGAACCCACACTGGCCTACAGCAGGTCCAATGTCACCTTCCTGCTGAGGGCAGGCACCTCTGAGCCCAACTTTTTTGATGGGAGCTGAAAAAGCTCAGCACTGCTTGCTTGGATTTATACCCCTGTGTTGGCAATCACAAAGAAACAATGCATGTGCCTGCTCAGTTACAGGCACAGCTGTTTGTCAGGGTATCTGGGTTCAGTTTTGAGGTCTGCTACTTATCTCCTTTCCACAAATCTTGTAAATCCTCTCTCTTCTAGTTCCAGATTTGTCAGTGGTTCCAGATTTGTCACTTACCACTGTTTCCTTTTGTCTGCCTCACTTTCCTCTGGGGGAGAAACCATTGCTGCTTGTAGCTACAGAAGATAACTCAGGTGGGAACCTCTCCTGCTGTAAGGTGTCATCTTCCTATTGTATTTTTTAATCACAAACATCAAAAGGAGAGAGTACTCAAAATGGTTTAAGAGGGAGCAGGCAGGTTTTACCAGCAGCAGCTCAATGAGGAGATGAGGGACTGTAGGATACAAAAGGGTAGAAAAAGCTGCCTATTTGGGCAAAAAACTATTGTTACACGCTCGTCTTCGTGAGAATCCAGATTTCTGGAAGAGATGGCTGGCATTTTGGTTTGTTCACTAGTTCCTATACATAATAAAAACAAAGATCAATCTATAAAGAAAATCATCATGTCTGAGACTCTTTCCTTTTCCCCTTTCTGTGCATACAGTGTCCAGCTGATTACTAATAATAACTGCTTTTACAAAATCCAGAGTGCTTTGGCAAATTCCTGGCTGGTAAAGGCATTCATGTCTTCCTGTGGACTCAAGGAAAGTGATGTTTAGAATAGATCACTCCTTGTTAGGTTATACAGAGTCTCAACTCTTCAGCTGTAAATCACTGGATATGGGGAACTTCTTAAAAATGAGATAAGAGGGAAGTATTGGAAAACCAAAAATTAATTAACTATTGTGAGATTATTCCAGAGATTACTGCCAGGATTGTGGAAAGTGCCCATGCTTTCAAGGCGTGATGTACTGTGCTACCTCTTCTCAGTATCTAAATAAAGGTCTAATTTATAAAAAGCCCTTTCCTTCTTAGTTGATCTTGATCTTTGACAACAAGAAAACCCTGGACCATTGCTTAATTACTCAAATCTTTGTCAGCAAAATCAGATGCTGCACCCAGATTTTGGGGAAGCAACAGCAAACCAGAAAATATAGTGATGTGGTAGTGATGAAGAAGCCAACATCTTTCACAACAGTAATTTCATTATTAATGGTTCACAAAGCCTGGTGGTCAGTTTTAGCCATGTGATATCCAGGAGACTGGGATAAAAAGCATTCTCAGTTACACTCTGTTCAGAAAGTAATTAGCCAAACAGCTGAATGCCTAATAAGCTCCATTTATCACGGACATTTGGCCTCCTGACTTTTGGGAAAACAAGCACCAACAAGTACAGACCACATGGTGGCTTCTCACGCCAACATTTTACAAAGAGTATCTACAATTTTAAAACACAAAACAACATGCCAGACAAAGGTTTCTCTTTTTTTCCCAAAACATTAATTTAATCTCCAAAAACTACACTTGCTTGCAGCCTCCAAACAGCAAGTCTCCAAGCACTGAAACAGAATCTGGCTCGAGATTTGGAACCTCTGGATGCATTAAGGCAGGAATGAATTGCTTTATATCCTTAGAAAGCCAAGACTATCTACTTTCCCAGAGAATAAAAATCATTCTGTTTGCAGCTGGTACTTTACAAGACACTGAGCCATAGCACTCCTCCAGTGCAGTTCACATATGCACTAAGACCATTTTAGAGTTTCTAAATTATTACCAAAAACTTAATTATTTTTTCTCTGATGGCACATCTAAAGGCAGATCTTTACCTACCTAATTCTCCATCACATCTTCCAGATTTTTGGGAAGTTGCTGGCATATAAAATTTGCTTTCAAGTTATTCTTCTCCAGTTTTGTCAAAGCTCAGATCAATAGAGAGACAGCCATCAGCCAGCTCCCAAACTGTGGACTTGATAGACTTCTACCAGGACAGCGTGCTGTCAGGCACACCATGTCCTGCAGTGCAGAAACTGCTGCTGAATGATTGTCCACAGTGTCCTGTGGGAAGTGCCCTGTGTTGGATTAACACCTCAGCCTCAAGAAGGCAAGTACAGGTTGGAGTTTAAACAGGTTGGATAGGAGAGAAGTGAGAAGTACTTCAATGGAAGCCTGAAAGGATTAAGAATCCTCAATTCTTCTGTCACTCTTTATACAAGCAATGGGCTGTTTTCTATCCAGATACAACAAAACACTCTTATAAAGAACAGGCACTAAATATCCTGGACAGGCCTTAAGAAATCTTAGCATTATGTTCATGTAAAAGCAGTGCTAATGTGGGCTGGTGATGCTAGTTGTCAAGATATCTTTTAATCTTAACTCCTCTAGTGGGCTTTTGAATGTTAAAGAGTAGAAAACAATATTTAAATTAACATGAGGTTAACAGTGTAAGTATTTGGTTTGCAAAACATATGCAAAAACTGCAAACATTACATGCTATGCTTAGACTTGGGAATGTTGACAAGAAAAAAATATATCAAAAAAACCCTTTAGAAATAAGAATCAAAAGTAGGAATCTGACTGTATGAGTAATAGACAGAGTAGCTGAATGTTCTTTTGGTATTTTGTTCACTTCATGCAAAGTATTTTTCACAAATTCAAGCTGAACAAAAAAAACCCCAAACACTCCGCCCCCCCCCAAAAAAACCCCAAAAAACAAAAAAACCCCACCAAAAACAAACAAACAAACAAAAAACAAACAGAAACAAATCAAACAAAAAAATACCCACAACAAACAAAAAAAATAGTGGAATGCCAGCTACTGAAGCAGCCCTGTATTTCTCGTGAAGGACACAATGACAGGAAATACAAACAGGTGACCACAACATCCCTCTGGGTCTTGCATAACTAGAAGTGAAAATTTCCTTGCATTCCAGAATAAAACTTGGCAAAGTTGAGTTTATTTATGGCAATGGAATCTTTAATGAGCCATACTCTCCAAAGACACACTCTCAACTGTTAAAAGAAAAGTTGCACTCAGTTAAAAAGTCTTATATTGTTGAAATAGAACTGCTTAACATTTAAAATATATTTTCTAATTTTAGCTATATCATACAAATCTCAAATATCTTCTGTAAGAAGCAATATACTCTCCATTTTCTTATTCAGGTTTTGTGACATCTTTTCCTGTAATTTCAACTACAAAGAGAAAATCAGGTTAGACAGGTTTCACAACAACAAATCCTGAAAAGGAGGTGTTAATTGATATTTAAGAATTGCAGTCCAGAGCATTCAAAAGTCCTGTTCATTATCTAATCATTTAGAAGCAAGAGGATTTCTATCTAGTGCCAGTGGATTTGGATAGCACATGCATCATAGCTATCAACAAAGACCACTCTATATAATGGACATAATAACTGTGTAGTTTACATGGCATTAAATATATCTGTTGATAGTCACATACTAAATTAATGAAAAATTATTTTAAAAAGAAAAAGGAGAAAGGAAAAAGTTAAATCATAGTAGATGATCATTAGGAAAGATCGCCAAACATCAAACAGCATCCACAATGTTTTACCAATCCTGTTTTCCTTCCTTTGCAAAGGAAATTAAATTAAAAATTCCTTTAACTGGACTCCAAGATGCAAATAGTACTAATCAAGAACATAATCTGCAATCTGCAATTGCATGAGATAGCAGGGGAGCATAATAATAACATCATAACTCTCCCAGGTGTAATACTTGCAATACCCTAGAGCAGCAACACTCTCTGCTGGACTGTGAGCAAGCAGACCCCATGTGCATAATCCCTGACATAGTGGTTTGCTGGGTCCAGTATCTAGTTACTCTTGTGCTGATTTTTGGGCTCCTGCAGCTCAGTAGCCTTCACCATTCCTGGATCAGCAGCCAGGTTGGGAGAAAACATCGCACTCAATGTTTCATGAAATTTCTCATGCTCATTTGTCATGCACTGTTGGCTTTTCTGCCTGTCCATGCACCATGAGAAGAAGCAGATTGGTAAAGGAACATAAAATATTATTTTTAAAGTGCCAAGATGTCCTGCAGCTTTCACATCTTCACAACAGTCCATGATGGCCAGAGGGCACAAGTGAGTGAGGCTGACAAAAGCTACCCTTTGGGGAGGCCAGCTCCCTTCTTGGTCTCTTTCTGTATGGAAAGAGCAGGGTCTGACTTAGGTACACGGTGTTGCCACTGGATTAACTTTTTTCCCTTTGTGTAAAGCCCTCCTTAGCTAAAACAGGACCTGGTGAAAACTCCTCCAGCCTCATGCCCAGAGTGGGCTCCACAGGGCCCAAGGTGGGATTCCCACACGTGGCTCCTCACTGGCCTGGGACAGAGACACACACAATTTGGCTACCTTAGGTATAAAAAGGGCACAGTGTCCTAGCACAAGGAAACAGTTTATACCCTGAAGCACTACCTATTTCATTACGTTTATGACTGCAAGGAGATACCACGGCTCGATTGTAAAGAAATGGTAATACGGAACAGCATTGAGTCACCACCCATAACCATCATTCCCAGGCTTATCTCATTCTTGAGTAAACAAGTGATTTTCTTTCATCAATAAAGTATGAATCAAGGTATATCCTGTGCTGAAATTGCATGTCCTTTGCTTGAATTTTCTTTTGGAAGAGGAATGCATGGAACATCCCCTCCTGCCTGTCTCTAGCAAGTCATTTCAATGGGAGTAAGAAACGCTGAGCGAGCTTATCCGGTACATCTGGTATGCCCGCAAGCCATGCTGGCAGTTTTGCTGAAAAATGTGCAGAAGAGCCCTCCCCCTGTTGGAATGTAAATCTTCATTTTTATAAAAGCATAACAAGTTTTGAAGGGGTAGCAAGAAAGTGATTTACAGAAATGCCAACTTTGCGTTACATATCTATGAGACATTCAGGATTCCCACTGTACTGCAGGATGGATAGCATGGCTGTATCTGCCTTACTTTGTGATTCCAAGCTAAATCCTAGCAAGCAAGGCTCCCATTTAAATGTTATTTCTCAAAGTAATTTACAGTTTTTCCAGGGAAATAGGAACTTGGGTGACCGGTTATAGTGTTTCCAGAGACCATCTGCATTACCAAACCTAGACTAGGCCCTGGCTTGAGATTGTGATGTTAATGGGCTGAATTTTGCCCTAAAACTTGCTACAGTTATTGAAGGGAGGAAGCTGTTTCCAGCTGTAGTCCTCTAGAAGGTTAGAGGACTTCTGCGATCCAACAATGAGAACCTGTTCTTACTATCCAGTCTAAATGTGATATGGTTACTTGTGTTTTTTCTCCTTTTCCTTAAATAGGAAAAAGATGGCACTAGGCTAACCAATATCTTCTTAGAAAGAATTCAGTATCTTATCATAACCTTTATTTTTTGGACTAAGCAGCACTTCATGCCATCTCTCATATGACATGCTTTATGGTACCTCTGCACTTGTTGAAGATTAATTAATCTTTTTCAGAGAAACGTGGCAGCAATTGTGTTGCAGATCCACATTCACCCACACCTTCTACAATGGAGCTTTCACTTTCTGCTGGAAATACTTTGTCTGTTGTATGCTATGGCCACAAACACCTTCTTCATGGGTTCATCCCATGGTCAATTCACAGTCATAGCCACGCAGTCCTCTCTATCTGAGTCATCTCTTGTCCCCCTTAGACAAATTCCTCATTAAGCCTGAAGTGCACACACTGAAATTCTGTTCTAATCAAACATCTCTTACATTTATCTGTAAGAGTCAGAAAAGTTTTAATAAATGATAAGTCTTACATGTTAGCTATGCCCCTTCATCTTCAGATTTCAAGAGCCTGCTGACTTCATATGCTAATGCACTTCATGAAAATATTGCCAGCACTGGTCCTAAAATTGACCCTTGAAGAACTCATTGTGACTTCTTTCTTGACTCATTTCTTTCTCTTCCTCTGCCATTTCCCATTGGTCAGTTCTTTCCTACCTTTCATGTCATCTGTTAAACGCAGTCTTCTTTTGTTCCATTAGTACTTTCCAATATAGCGGCGTATCAACTACTTTGCAAAGGTGCAAATGAGGTTTACCACATTTTTTATTTTGGAAAATCCATATCTCATTTAGGGGAAGCTATCAGGTTATTCTGGCACCATGTCCACCTTGTAAAGCCAGGCTCCTTTCATTTGGTTTTATGCTTAACTAGAAAGAATAATTTAGTCATTCTTTCTCCATTGGTAATTTTACCATGTGTAGAAATACAGAAGAAAGTTGAGGGAGATCACATCCACTTCCATCTGGGGCATGTTGATGAGCTTATAGATAGAAAACATGAGTGTATATATATATATGTGTATGTACATATGAGTGTTACATATACACATGGGCAACACATACACGTAAATATTTGTATACAACAACTTCCAAGCTGCACTGAGCTTTTTAAGGAAATATTACCATTTTCACTTGCCTACACAATAAGGATTAATTAATACTCATTAATTTTGAGACTTGCAGATATTTTCCTCCTTTTCCACTTCTTCTGAATCCAGCTGACAGCCACCAAGACAAGCCCAGTGTGCAGGATGGTTTTACCCGGCACTCAAACTGTTTCCTGCTGATATCATTACAAAGTTCAAGTGCAATCTAGTAGTTGGATAATTGCAATGATGAAGTTGGTCCATTAGTACAAAAAGCTGTTTTAACAGTCACAGTGAATAGAAAATGTCCATTTGCCATCTATTTAAAATATGAGGGCCTGGTTCTTAATGAAAGAAAGGTCAACAGATGACAAGTGTTTCATTAACAAGTGCCTGTCTTGTTATTCTTTCTTGTCTGACATGGTAGCACACACTTATGTAATACAAGACTTCTTGTCGAGAGGAGGTGGAGGAAGAGAGGCACAGTGCCTCCCTGTAAGGTGGCTGTCCAGATGGATGATCCTCTCCCCCACACATGGGCAGAGGAGATGTACCACAGTAATGTGGCAGCCTTTGCTAAGGGCTTTGAGCAGCTGGATTACCTGCCTCTAGGCATACAACTGACTTACCATCTGCCATGACACACTTCAAAAAAGTCGGAAGAATAAAAACCCAGGTTTCCAAAACTTGCATTTCTATCTGTAATAAGGAGACAGAATATTCCTAGATGCCCCTGAGCTGTAAATAGTTTAATGACAATATGGTGTCACTGTGACCAGAGCTCGCCAGCTCACAAGGACTGAGCTCTTACTCCCTGTAAATAACTGTAAATTCAAAGTTTTAAACAGTCATTAAAAAAAATTCTTTTGAGATGAAAAGCAAGAAATGTGTAGCTTTGAAAGCTGCAAAGGGGTAGTTTTGCTTCCCACTGCATATAACTAGTTCCAGCCAACAGCAAAATTGTTCTAGTGCATTAGGAGATTGCCAAGACTAAAATACAGTACCAATCACTTTGTTTGAAAACTGAACTGTTGATGAAAGGCAAAAAAGTAAAGGTGCATTGATTCTGATAACTTCTCCCCAGCCACATGCAAGCACCTACTCACACACTGATTTTATTCTGAATCAGTAAGAAGCTGCTGACTGTCACTGGTCTAATGCCTTCACGTGGAACATGGAGAATGTGTGTTTTGGGTTAAATGCACCCTTCTGTAAATAAGACAATACAGGTGCTGTATAAGAGCCCTTCAGAATAAGGCTCACCTAGATCTGAAAAATTGGTCAGCCCCATGTCCCAGCTCCAGGTTCAGGGTACCAACATCAGCCTGATAAAACAGTGCTGGTAAATATGATTCCACTGAATCTGGATCTTGCATGTTTTCAAAATTCTTTCATAACATTTAGTGTTTTTATGAGTGACATAGGGACAGGCACAGATATTTTCCAACCAGATTAGGCTATCTTGGTCACTAGGCACTGGATGGGGCAGGGAGGTTTCATGTTTTGGGTTAAATGCACCCTTCTGTAAATAAGACAATACAGGTGCTGTATAAGACCCCTTCAGAATAAGGCTCACCTAGATGTGAAAAATAAGTCAGCCCCATGTCCCAGCTCCAGGCTCAGGGTACCAACACCAGCCTGCTAAAACAATGCTGGTAAATATGATTCCACTGAGTCTGGATCTTACATGTTTTCAAAACTCTTTCATAACATTCAGTGTTTTCATGAGTGTTATGGGGACAGGCACATATATTTTCCAACCAGACAGGGCTATCTTTGTCACCAGGCACTGGATGGGGCAGAGAGGTTTCTGACTTTTTACACAGCTGATCTTTTCTTCCACTGACGATTTGTGTGAGTTCTTCTTAATTCTGAAAAACCAAGGAATGACAAATCTTGTGTTGGTTTGGATGACAGGAACCTCCTCTGTCATCAAGGCCATTCTCCACCTAAAGTGGGCATCAAACAGTAATACCTGTAATACAAGTAATACCTTAGGAGTTACCAAAACTCACAATTTAAAGGCTAAGCTCCACCCCTGGTAATGTGACCAGTCTTGCCCAAATCCATTCCTTTCTATCCCAAAAGTCTAACTGCTTCTTCTAGCTCTTCCAAGCATTTATTCTTCCATTACCACAACACCTGAGTACTTTTAAAATAAAATCCACTGCAAAAGTGAAGTTTCTACTCATCTTTTTGGCCTCACTCAGAATTCTTTCCTTTGAGATCTGGGGTCAGATAGTAGAATGAGTTTGAAAGGATTTTTCTTAAATTTAGTCTATGAATTTCTCGCTTTTTTTATTCTCAAGTGATATTCTTCACCCCCCTGCAATCCAATCACCCCCATTTTTTATCTGACATTGTGTTTTAAAGCAAAATCACTAAATATGGGTATATGTAAACAACAGCAAATTGGAACTCAGTAGCAAAAGCCACATTCAAGAAATTGGATGGAAAAAAATAACCAAACAAATTCTTTAAGTACATTAAATGAGGCTGATGTTTAAAGTAGGTGGTAAAAATAATTTTGTATTTGAAAGACTGGGTTTTAATCCTCTTTTTTAGGAGGCTGAAAAAAATACTAGTCATGTTGTTGATGCAGGAGCAAAAGCAATGCCAGGAAGCACAAACATCAATTCTGGTAAGTATCGGCCAAAGCAAAATTATACTTGCACGGAAATCTGGGAACCATGTCTATTTAAGTGACAAACAACTGGGGCACTTCTGCACATTTCCCATAGAGGAACTAATGAATTACCCATTCACCCAATCAGCTCCAGGCTTTATGCGGACTAACATTTTATGTGGAAAATACTAACAAACACATTAGTGCAAAGTCTAAAAAAAGAAATCAGGGGACTATCAGCCTGATGGAAAATAGCTTATGATTATTAAAGCAAATACAAATATTTCTATATCAATTATTTCCCATAATTAAATGAGACTGAGAAAACAGACTAGGTTAGGAAGAAAAACTCCAGGTGGGGAAGGTGGGGATCATGGGAGAGTGGGATAGGTATCCTGTTTGGAAAAGTCTGAGTCCTTTTAGGGCTTGTGTCCCTGCTTGCTCTCTGCACTATGCATGGGTTTTGGCCCAGTAAGGAGAGACAGGTGAGTGGGTGGTGTCTCCAACCCTTGCCTGGGCTATCAAGGCATTGTTGGGTTTCATTTTCACTCATGTGGTGTGCTGTGTAGCTTACAGCTCTGATTCATGATTGCTACAGGATTTTGCTCAGGAACCTGAGAGGTTCCCACTTCCAAGGGGAAGTGACCTCATGTGGAGCAGCTGGTTTGCAAATGAAAACCTCTTTATTTCGTGTGTGTAGTGCTCTTCCCCTCAACTGGGGAAAACACCATGGAGCCTAGAGTGAGAAAAATTAGCAAAATAATGAGAAGTTTATTTTATGCTGTCTTGAAAACATTTTGAAATTCTAATTATTGATTCAAATTTAGATCTACAATGTTTAAAATACATTTAAATCTCTGGACTGTTGAAGTATCTAACGTTAAACACATTGACCTATATTTCTCACCCACTGCTATCAAGATTATAGCTGATTCAGTAGTTAGACCTTTGTCTTACCTTTTTAATCCATTCATTTCACTAAAACATTATTTTCTCATCCTGACAATCTACTTATGTATTTGATGCTCGAAGCTGAGGATAATCTGTTTAGATTAATACTAAATTAATCACAATCTTGAATGTTTCCTAGAAAGTTAGATGTATGCGATACACAAAAGCAGACCTGACACACCTGAGGAGCACTCACTTAGGTTTGGGCCCATGTGGCGCCTCCAGCTCTTCTCTGTTTACCATATTAACCAACAACCCAAACTGCATCTGGTTGAGCTCAAATCTGTCCTGGGATTCTGATAAAATGGCAACTACTGTACCAAGTCTTGGCTATAGTGCCATTTTGCAGACACTATTTAAAAAAAATTAAAATTTAATCAAACTCTGATTTTCTTCTGGAAGGACTTTACTGATATGACTTTTATTAGCTGTTAACAAAAACAAGTCAAGCAGGTTTGACACGGGTTTAAATTGTGCGTTACTTAGAAAGGTGACTTCTGTCAAGATACTACTGGAAACTTACCTGGAGAATATACTGCAATTTTGATTTGTGTCACTTTCTGTTGATCTTATTGGAGCTTATTGTGCAATCTGGATTCTAATAGTGAGGAAGGCAGACAATATCAAACCAAGCTAGAAAAGGTGTAAGATTTTCTATAAACAGAAACTGAAATTAGGTGAGAAAAACCAAGACCAACCAGAAACATTCTGAGAAGGAAAGAAGAAAGGTATTCTTCAAGGTATGATAATCCATGAGGGCCAAAACCAATCCAGACATACACTGTTATTTGGTATTTGGACTTTTTTATTGCCTTATTTATGGTAGGAGTTACTTATCTATTAAGCACTGACTGTTTGGCAGCACCATTTCAAAAACACTGTCAAGACCCCATATCAGCAGTGCCTAGAAATGGCAATGAATAATTGTTCCAGGGTGGCAAGAGGACAGCCAAAAGCCCACAAAAGCTCCAAAATCTTATACTGGCTTTTTTTCTGTGGTCTCACCCAGTCTGCTAACCTCTCTGAGATAATTTTCATCCATTCACTCAGATGTGAATCAGGAGAGTGCAGGAGTTAAGGGCAGTGTGAGGGGAAATCATCCTGTAAGTTGAAAACATGTCCCAGCTGGTCATGAGCTGTCATTTATCCTGGGAAAGGGACTCAGCCAGGGACTGCACTGTCTATCCCCACACACAACAAAATGCTTCATCCTCCCTCAGCCCAGGAACTCACACAGCAGCTCAGGGAGAAATTTGGGATGAAATTTGGGATGGAAGTCCTGTTAAAGCCAAATTGCCATCACCTGCTGATAGGGAGATCAACTGGAAAGCAAAATAAAATTATGCACAGAGTTATGGGGAAACTGTACTAGTTTTATCAGCAGGGTAACCATCAGAGCTGCTCTCTGTTGGTTTTTGTGGTGAAAAGGTTATAATTTAAGCACACTTGACAGGTACACACAACCAAGTGGAAAGCTTTTATTCAGTAAATACTTATTTTTAGTCACATAAGAATGTTGACTTTACTGTAGGCATTGCACTGCATAAACAGAATGTGTCTGTTTAAACTGTGTTGGAGACACAACTGTGAAGAAAAAGGTCTACAAGTGAAAAGAATCAACAGTTGCCAGCAGCAAAAGGGCACAAACATGAGGAATAAAAAAAAATATTATGTCTTGTTCCTTGGAGGTTACTACAAGTTACTTCCAGTAATTAAAACCAACTCTGAACTCCACAGTGTTGACAACAGGATGAGATGCTGCTTTCCAGGCAGAGGTAGAATTAATTATGCTGTGCTAGATTGCCTTTATTGACTTGTGCCATGTTGTCTAGCATGACCCTGTTGGAGCAGGGAGGTTAGATGACAGCGAGGGGCACACTGCACTAGAGCTGAGCCCATTCAAACACACGGAATTTCAGGACAAGAAAGAGAACTGCAGTGCTTTTCCTGCTCCCAGGTACCCATTTTGTGATCCTGTGCTGCTGTGACTTCTGCTTTTTACTCCCACTAGTCAAAAAGTCATCACCAAAAAACAAAACAAAACAAAACAAAAACAAACAAACAAACAAAAAAACCCCAAACAAACAAAAAAACAAAACAAAAAAAAAACAGCAGGTAAGTGAAATTATTGAAATTACTGAAATCTAGCCCTAACCTGTAAAGTCACTTTACAGGGCATCTGTATATGCTGTGGAGGGCAGCAAAACTAACCACACAGAAAAGGTCAGCTTGGAGAGGACCACAGCTACTCAAGCAGCATCATCCTACTGGTCCAACCTCCCTGCTCAAGCAGCATCATCCTGGAACACACGGCACAGGATTGCGTCCAGACGGATCTCCAATATCTCACATGAGGGAGACTCCACAACCTCTCTGGGCAATCTGTTCCAGTGCACGGTCACTGCACAGCAAAGAAGTTTTCCTCATGTTCAGCTGGAACTTCCTGCGCAGCAGTTTCTGCCTCCATCAGTTGTCTCATGTCACACTGCTTGGCACCACCGAGAAGAGCCTGGAAACGTCCCCTTGGCACCCCCTCTTTAGATATTTACAGACATTAATGAGGGCCCGTCTTCTCAAGGCCGAGCATGCTCTGCGCACTTTTTAGAGAGCTCAACCCGGGTTAATATTTTAATTATAATTTTTATTATTTACTATTGTTCTACTTTTCCACATCACGTTCGGGAAAGCGGGAAACCTTTTCCGCTCCCTCCCTGCGCGCAGCTCCCGCCCCGCCGGGCGGTGCCACGGGCGGAGGCGGCGCCTCGCCCCGACACCGACACGCCAAGATGGCGGCGCCCGCGGCCCGGCGGGGGAGCTGAGGGAGGGCGCGCGCAGGTAACTGTCCCCCCGCCCGGCCCCCGTCCGCCGGAGCCGCGCTAATCCCGCCGCCCGCGCCTGCCCAGGGCCCGCTCCTCTGGGCTTCTTGCCCGCGCCCAGCCGGCTCTCCCGGCGGTCCTGTGCCCATGGAGGTCCCCCCCTCCTCCGGCCTCCCTCTGTCACCGCTGCCCCGCTCTCTCTGTCCCGCCCGTGGAGCCGCCTGCTCCCCGTGCAAGCTTCTCCAGCGGCGGGACACCCCCCATCCCCCGGGGCTGAGTGGAATGTGCTGGGCCTCGTCAGGCAGTTTCCAGGACTTGAATTCAGTCTCCCGTGTGCTTACTACATCTTTCCAAATGTTTTCTGTGCCAGAGAGGTTTACATTGAGTATCAGGAAAAGGTTCTTCCCTTCGAGGGTAGTTGGGCACTGAACAGTCCCCCCAGGGAAGTGGTCACAGCAAAGCCTGACAGAGTTCAAGAAGTTCCTGGAAAATGCTCCTGAGCACATGGTGGGGCTCTTGGAGTGAGCTGTGTAGGGCCAGGAGTTGGAGTCAGCGATCCTTGTGCGTCCCTTGTAGTTCAGGACAGTTGATTTATTTCTCTGTCAGACCAGCCCCTTCCTCCTCGCTTGGCACACCTGCCCGAGTAAGATGGTTTTAGGCTCATAACCTGCTCCTTGAAAGAATCCCACAGCACTGGGCTGGAGTGCCCTTAAGTGGGGCAGGGAGAGGCTCTCTTCTGTCCTAGTCCCATGGACAGGAAAAACAGCTTAGTGCCGTGCTTTTTGGATTTGATTATCTTCTGTGCCATGCATCCTGGCTTGGCCCAACACACTGCTGGCTCACCATTGCGTCTTGTGCATGATGGTACCTGGGAGCAGGAAGGACACTGCAGTTCTCTTTCTCATCCGGAAATTCCATGTGTTGGAATGAGCTTAGCGCTAGTGCTGTGTGCCCTTGGCTGTGGCTGTTTTCTCACTCCCACCCACTGCTCTGACCCCTGCTTGGGTGACCTGTAAGGCCTGAGGTCACCCAAATGTGCCCTCTCAGGCATGACATCAGCTGGTGGGCTTCCTTGAGCTGTGCGCAGGCACAGAGTCTCTGTTCTTTCTGTCTCAGAATCACAGAATCAATTAGGTTGGAAAAGACCCCTGAGATGGCAGAGTCCAAGCCATGACCAAACACCACCCTTTCAACCAGGCCTTGGCACTGAGTGTCATGTCCAGTCATTCCTTAAACACTCCCAGGGGATGATGACTCCACCACCTCCCTGGGCAGCCTGTTCCAATATCTAATCACCCCTTCTGGGAGGAAATTCTTCCTTACATCCAACATAAACCTCCCCATGTGCAGCTTGAGACTGTCCTCTCATCCACTGGTCTCCCCTTCATGTGTAGCTCCTGGATTTGAAAATACTTGCTTTGTAAATGACCAGTGATGAAATTGGCTTGCGTAAGGAAACTCTCTGTTGTAAAACAAATCAATAGAAATAAGACTTAAGTAATAAGGAAATAATTAGTAAAAATAAGCAAAAAACTTTGAAGTACTGAAATGCTAATTTTGAGATGAGTGTGATGTTATGGAGGGGGGAAGTTGGAGTCTCCTGAGTGACTCATGTGCGCCTGAACTGGGAATCCTGAGCACAGTCCTGGATTTGTTTTTATTACAAATGAGAGAGATTTATGGAGGGTAGCAACAAGAAATCCAAAGCACTGATGTGGCATAAGTGGAAAAGTGTTTATAAGACCCTACTGGATAAGAGAGAAAAGGAGCAATTCTATAGATAGGTAATGAGACAGGCAGTGAGGGTTTGTGTATGCATGTATGGTGACTGTTAAAGGAAGCATAACTCCCACTAGCTTGCTGGGGATCTAATTTAGGTGCTATTATTTCTACTGGTAATGTTCCTACCTTATGGGAAATGCATAAGTAAAATCTTTTCTTATGCAGAGTTTCTCTATACTGGGATTTTACTGATGTAGTTCTGCAAGGAAAATTCTGAACTGGCTGAAAAAAGCTAGTTTGGTACAAGTGTATTGGGCAAAATTTAAAAAAAAAACCAACACCAAAACCAGCCATAGGAAATACTGATGTAAAAATGCCATTAAAACCAAAACGGCAGTCAAGATGAGGAAATCTCAGAGTAGAGGTTCTTTTATTGCCGTATTTCCTAGTGTAGGAAGTAAAATCAGCAAATATCTTGTTGAGACTGATCCCAAATACGGGAACTGTTTGATCTTTCTCCCATCTGAGTAGCTTTAGAGGACTCTCTCTAAAGGATTTGAGGAGTTAACCAGGTTTTTCGTTAAAAAAGAAAGCCTTAGCAAAATAGTTGGTTTAGAATATCTGGTTGAAATCTACTAATTATAGTCATCCTCCCCCATCTCTTTTCAGTGATGACAAATTCAGTATTTTTGCAGTATAATTTCATCCAACTTCCTCTTCTCTCTGTTTCATTCTGAATTTTTACTAACACCCTGTTAGCCATCTTCTCTTCAGGCAATGGAGCTTCTGGAACCTTCAATTGGCTGATTATGCCTTTATGGGAGACTGAATGCAAGAATTTTATTTTATTAGATAAGGCATCTAACACAATAGGTTTTGTTCTGTGCGAGGCCACAGTTAGTTCTCTTGACTAAAAAATACATACTTTTATAATTCAGACACAGAAATAAAATGCAAGTTCCATGAAAAGCAGCTGAGTAGTCTAAGTCAAGCTAAAATAGTTTAATAGCTACCACTTTTCAGTATAATCATAATAATAATTGAGTTCTTGTTATGTATTGTGGCATGAAATACATATTTTTGTCATTTCAGATACCATAACCTTAAGAATGCAGTCGGTTTATCACAGAGTTGGCCCGTGTTCCTCATGTGTGAAGAGACAACTAAATGGCTTTCTGGGATTAAATAAATGGCAGAGAAGAGTGGTTCCTGCTTGTGTGAGAACGATTTACAGTGAGACGGGGAAATGGGAAAAAAACTATGGGTTGGAGACAAGAAAACGAGTTGAAAATTGGTGGTTCCCAAGAATAAAGGATCAGTTCTGCAGAATTTCAGAAACTGATGTAAGCATTATGAAAAATGTGGAGATTACATGTTTATATTTTTGTTTTCTTAGAATGAAATTAATTGAAACTTACTTAGTACAGATGGCTTATAATGATTAGATGTGCATTACATTTCAGGGGAAAATACTTTCATGTAGATTATTAAAAACCATTAATGAAATAAGTAAACAAAAATACTTTTAAAGGTCCTGAGGAAAAATACAGTAATAGGCAAAGTATAAACTTGTAAATTTAGGAAGGCTTTAAGTAATCAATTCTTTCTTTGCATCTTATACAATATTTGGCACTTAATTATTTAAAGTATTAAAAGAAACATCGAATTGTAACTTTTGTAAACAATTTTCTCAAGGTTCTGTTCCCCATGTTATGACAAATCTATTACACTACACTAAAATCTGTGTTAAGGGAAGATGATTTTTTACTATTTTCTGGTTTACAGTCTCATAGGAATAGTAAGTGACTTAAAGAAAAAAACAGTTTTCCCATGCAATAAAAGATCTTGAAAACAGCTGTATCGCAGTCTCTGACTCTTTTTGCCTTCACAATTATTCTGTCACAATAGATAAAAAACACTTCTGTGGCTCTTTATGGTTTTTTGTTAATCTCCCTTAAAATTTGCCTTTTCTCTGACAAAAAAAAATAATTCTATCAAAATGTTGAAGTGAGAAAAGAGCTTGCTTTTTCTGGGGAAGAAAACTGAAATGATGTGCATGTATATCTGTAGCAGGGAAAGCATTCATTAGGACTTGTGCCTTTTATATGCATATGTACATAGGAGTCATATGTAGCATATGCTAAGTTCTAAATTGTATTTTTAGTGATATTTTTGTTTTATCCTTACAGTTGAAGTAGATTTAATAGCATATTAAGAGGCAAATAGTGTGTAGTGCTGCAGTGAAGTACTCAGATTATTTCTGATTTTGCTGTGATTGAACAAAAGTGATAAGGAAATATTGTTTGACAAATACTAATAGAGTTTTATTCAGAACAGTGAAAGCTGAAAGCTGCCTGTATTTTTTTTATTATTAACAATAAAAATAATATAAGAGCTTAACAAGTATCAGTGGTTCTTGATACTGTCAATGTATCAGTGATGAATTCAGTGGTAATCAAGATGTATAAGGAATAATTGATGTGCAAGAGGATTTCTGATTTCTTTGTAACTTTTGTCATTTTAATTAAACCTAAGTAAATGAAATTTTTCGTTTCCTTTCATTATGCAAAATCCTGCTTGTAAGATGTGTTTGGATCTGAGCATACATAGTGAAACTGAACAGTTTCCCTTTAGCAGATGTTCATGCAATTGCAAATGATGTAGTCACTCTGGGAGGTTCTGCAGTTCAGATGATGGAAAACAACTGGCCAGGAGTGAGCTCAGTGTTTATTGTAGATGCAAAGTAAAACATTAATTATTTAAACTGTTATGAGAGCAATTTAATCTGCTATGTTTTCATGTTTTTGTTGGGGCAGACTAAGAACACATAGATAATCAGTTGCAGATGCTACAGTGGCAATGCTGCTTTGTTAAGCTTCAGTTCTGTCAATATAGCTTTTTTGAGTAAAGGTTAATTAATTTTCATAACATTTAAGTGCCATGGAATTTTCAGTATAAATTGACGAGATGGCAGCAAAGTCTGGTAAAAAACCTCCATTTACAGCCCCAAAGAATTTGATCCAATGAACATTGTCAGTGCTCACTTGGATCAGTTCCAGCAGAACCGTGTTTCTTTATGGTGTCATGTAGTAGTTTATAATGTGCACGTGTACTTGTTCAAGTGAAATGCTAACTCATGTAGTTACTAGTTTCTAAAAATTTCTTTCTAGAAATCAAGACCAAAATTTTATGTGCTTTCTATGTTCCCATATCCTTCTGGGAAGCTTCACATGGGCCATGTTCGTGTCTACACCATCAGTGATGCAGTAGCTCGGTTCCAGAAAATGAGAGGGATGCAGGTAAGAATAGATCAGTGGTAGGACTGGGTGGGGGTTTTGTATATTTTAATATCATAATTGATCAGGAAATTAGTATTTTACAAAATCCGTGAAAGTGGAGTATGTGCTACAGGTGTGTGGATAATGACCCCTGAAGCTTTGAATATTGAAATTTGAGAGTTTTATTAAAGCCAGTGGTGTTCAGAGCTCGCTGTCAGAGTGGTTAGAAGCTGCCTCAGATGGATAACAGCTGTTGATGTATGAGGTGTCTGATTGTAATGATGTGTGGCACAGTGTCACTGAGACCTCTGGGCCACACAGTTTCTGTGAGAAGAGGCTGAAAACCCTCCTGCCAACTGGGTGGGACCAGGAGGAGGAAAATATGTGCCTGGCAAGAGAAAATAGGTACCACCAAAATCAGCTGCTTTCACTTCTGCTCCTGAGAACATGTCATTTGTCATTTGTCAGACACAGAGGGACAGCCTGTGTGCCTGCTGGGAGAGAAACCTCTTTTTTTTGTGACTGCTGCAAGTCAGACGAACAGGATCATGCCACACGTTACATCATGTGTGTGTAGCTGAAAGTTTCTGTTCTGTAGCATCTGACCCCTTGGCTTGCCTCTTGTTCCTATATACGTAAAATGTCTTCTGAGGGTGCAGGCCTACGAGGTAGGCTAAGTCTAACTTTCTTGCTACATCTGCAAGGAGAAATCCCATTTTCCCTTCCACATTTCTCTGTTTCCCTGTCTCCCACACGCCTGCCATAACTTTTCCTCACTCCCTTCTGTATCTCCATTAGGTTGAAGGGGTAGCTGAGAGCCTTGTCCCTGCAGTCTGCAGTGGGATCCTGGCTGGCATTTTGCTGTAAAGGCTGGCAAGGATAAAATTTGAAAGATGTAAGTAAGGTGTAGGAGAGCTGTGGCCTGAGTGACAGCCATATTACAGAGGAAAGACATTTGGTAGAGGGAAAATATGAAGAAGCTGGGAAAACAGGAAGGAGGAATATGGAAAGAGAAGGGAACAAAAAGAGAAAAATAGTATAGACAAGGAACTAGGAGGACAGGAAGGAGTCTTTCTATTGTTCAATAGAGAAGGAGCAGCTCAAGAATACAGGTATCAACCTCAAAAAAGTACTAAGAAGACAAAATTGAGGAAGAATTGTTAGTTGCTGGTTATGGTACTAAGTGCAATTTCCTTGCTACAAATGCTGAAGTGTAGCATTTCCTGGATTTATCACCATCCGTGAGACTCTGATAGGTATCGCCACTGCATTATTCAGCGTGCTGCCTTTCCAAATACTATGTGTTTTTTGCCAGTGATGAACACACTGAATACTTGCTGTTGCTTTACAGATATGCAATCTTAAGCTTCAAAATTGCAGGGAAAAGAAATAACCTTAGACTTTAAATGAGAAGAAACCTCAATGTCTCTTACAGCACCTACCTTTCCTGACTCCTCTGAACGACCAGAACTTGCATCTCAGTAAAAAAAATTGAGCTAACAGAGCATTTGAAGGGATGCTTGATTCTTGCTTGATGTTAAGACTATTGATGAAATGTCATTTCAGAATGTAGCCATCTCTTATCAATAGCAGACAAGGTAGCCAATAAATTGCTGTTCAGAAAGATGAAAACTTGTTTTTTCTTGTACTTGTGAAAGTAAAGTGAAAATAATTATCTACATCCAGTAGCATGCTCTAGTTGCAAATTTTTGAATACAAGGTAAGTAAGCACCTTTAATGGAAATACTTGGAGAAAAGTAAAAAGATAATACAATTCCAATGAAATACAAGAGCCACCATGCAAACAAGTTTTTATTTCCACATTTGCTTATATTTTTTCTAGAAAAATTTTTCCAGGCTTTTCAAGTTTTTACATCTTGCATTTCAGCATATTTTTATATTGCATGTAAAAATTACTTTGAAGAAGTGCCTGTAGAACATGCTGGATTTCTAAAAATACTTCTATCTTCTGTTATGTTAACCAGTTTGAACATCTATTCTTGACTAAAGGTGGGCAGCCAAAGAATTTAACTTTCATTTATGATTAAGAGACATTAAAAATCTCTTAGATGATTTTCTAGGTATGTCAGATTAATAGACATTGTGTTATTGATGTGCATTAACTTGCTGGAACTTACATTTACCTTAAAGAACTTTTGCTTTATTACCCATGCTAATTTCTCCATCACTTCAAATTAGAGTCTGTATAATTGATTTTTTCTTTGAGATTAATTTATCAGCTTCTAAAACCTCTCTGTGCCTTTTTTATGGTTGTGCAATCTGCCAGAGGTTATTATGATGTTTAAGATACTGTGATGATTGTAGGCTAAGACATGGTTATATCATAAAATTTTACATAATCCCTAGAAAAATTAATTTGTCCCTATATTCAAGGAATTACTGGAATTCTTCAGTATATAAAAAATAAAGAATGCTTTAGAAACAGAACTGTTAGTATGCATAATTTTGAAGTTATTCCATTGATCTTCTATTTTGTTCTCAAAAATTCAGCTTTAAAATTGCATGTTTCAAAGCTTAGGGACTGCTCATTTTTCTCCAATCAAAAATCTGAGTAGAAGTGAATCCATTTCAGACATTCAATGCAAGGTTAGGGTAAGATTTTTGAGTGGCAATGTTGCTTAAACTTTGAATCCATCATTTTCAAATTAAAAGTGTAAGGCAGTGAGAAATGATGGACTGTTAAAATGAAAATTACAGACAAAACCATTCAGATTTACAGTTCCCAGGGAAAGCTTCAGACTGCAATGTATATTTGTTATTTAAAAAACAGTGAGGGGAAATGTCTATCATGTGTATGTAGTTGACAAGAATATATGATTGAGTAAGAGATTAATTTATGTTGAATAAGGTGGAGGTATTTTTCATAAAGAATACCTTAATGAAAAAACAATAAATTAGTTACATATTGATTTACTCTGAACAGGCAAGAATTGGCCTATATTTGGTAATATTTTAGTGAGGACAGGCTGAAATGCATTTACAAAGGGATTAGAGGTCCTTTAGACCTTCTTTGGAATGCAGTTGTGTAATATCTTCATATTGTGGGTATTTTGAAATTTTAACTGGGAAAGTTTTTAATTATTTGGATTTTGTTGTTGTTTTGGTTTTCTAAATGTAACTTTAGTATTCAGTTTTTTCGGCTCCATAATGTCTGATTTTGTTTCAATTAAAATATTCTTGAGATAATACACACTGAACTCTACAGATATTTCCCAGAAACCTGTACTGCACCAGCACTTTAAGTGTGAAAATAAATATCTGTTGCTCTTTTCCCCACCTTGTTTCTGAAAGAAATACTGCTTCAATATAAAACTGTAGATGAAAGCATTGTAAAGCATTGTCTTGTTCCAGCACTCACTCCTCAAGGACCTGTAGGCAGTGCATGGGAAGCAAGCTGGAATGCACTTGGATTGGGCTGCTGGATAAATGATTTGTAGAGTACATGTGTTTTAAGATAACTTTTTTACATTTTGATTACTGAAGATGAGGTTTGAAGTCTCTGCATGGGAAATGTAAGCCATATAGATTACTTAGCATGACTGCACAGAGCTGGTCTTTCCAGAGTGTGTTAAGAGTGACATGTTTCTTGAAGTGCAATTAAAATGGTTTTTATATATGGAGAGTTCTACATCTTATTACAAACATCTTTATTATAAAATGCTATAAAAAAGTAATGTATATATTTTGAATTACAAATTTATAGCTATTAGTAAATCAATCCAGAACTATGATGTGTAGTTTCTGGTTGTGTTCAGTCTGTGAATTTACATGCATGTTGTGAATTCAAATGTAGGAGTTTTGTAAGAAGTGATTTCTTATTAGTTACTTGAGATTGCTGTGTAGAAATGATAGAGATATTCATGGTGATTTTCACTATGGCAGATATGCTCTGGGAAAAAGTATTTACCATTACTTTATCATGCTATCATTAACATGTCTTTGATAAATTCCGAAGTGGATAATTTGCGCCTCTCAGAGGACTGAGAATAATTCCCTTAGTGATCAGTAAACAGAGTGATTCAGTTCACTAGTTCTTGTGATATCTTGATAATGAAACTGGTACCAAAGCAAGGCAGTCACATGTGAGAGTTGTACAGAACTGAGAATAGTCCTTTCTGTAAGCAAATCAGGGTGAAATTGCTGCATGCTAGAATCACACTATACTAATTATTTCTTAATTTATACTTAAACTGGGATGGATGGGATTAGAATATAGTCAGTGATATTTCTGCAATACCCCTAAATTACTTGAAGAGCATTTTCTTTTTATCCATAACATACCTTCTTTTAAATTGGATGTGTTTTCATTAATTATTTTCCCTTTCAGCAGTGAATTTTAATACTCTTGAAATTGCAAAAGTGAATGGTATTGAATCCAGACAGGCAAGTTTAATTAAAACCCTGTAAGTAATCATCAGTAGGATGAATTATTTCAATACAGATCTGTTTTCTGATCATCACTAGCTGCTATAATTCACCTTTTTGGTTTTTTTTTTTGGTGAGGCTGTTGTGCCCTTTTGTCAGGTTATTTTATGTGGTATAAATCAAGTAGCAAATATTACAAATATTGTGTGTGAATTGAATCTTATTTAATTTCAGTTTTCCCACAGCCTGTACTGAAGGTGTTAATGAGCTCACTCAGTTTCGTTTTGAAAGAAAAAGACAAAATGAGATATAATTTTAAATATAATTATGTTAGACAAGAGTGTGTGAGATTAAGGAGGCAAAAGATAACTTTGTTCTCAAAATGTGTGTGGTACTCTGTGGATGTTGAGTAATTTCTCATATCTTATATTCTGTGAGAATAAAAATAAATGGGCATTTTATGTTTAGATAGAAATCTGTATGGTTTGTTTATTAGAGAGTGCCTTCTCTAATATGCAGCACTGTGTTGCAGAGAAGCATTGAAATAGTCATTTTTAGGATGTACACACTAGTCAAAAATTCCTTATTTTTATCTTTTTCCAGGTGTGTCTTATCTACCTGGGGGAGTTGTCTGTTTGTTTGTTTGTTTGATGGTAATTTCTACTTGTTGTGCAGTGATGTCTATTACCTGTAATGGTTAAAAGAGAATCTAGGCTTCACACAAGGGGAGGTCTTGTATTTAAAGTGTGCTGTAATATGTCAGTTTACATTAAATTTTCAACAACTTCAGCCCACTGTGGGCCACCAGTGGAAGGAGCAGCCCTCCTTTCTGTTCCCCTCTCCAACTGCAAGTCCTCGCTGTCTCACGTGTCTGCAATTGCACAATTGCAAGATCCATGGTGGAGCTAGGGGTCTTTTCTGGCAGCTGGAACTTGTAATCATGGATCTCCTGTTTTGCCAGCCTTTTTTGGTTAGTTCATGTCGAGTGTGTCATGGGGCTGCAAGTAGGGATAGGAATGTAGACTTTGGTGTATCAATTCAAACCACTAATTTATCAGCAAACCTCTTAATTTTCATTTCTGGTCATCTTCTTTTATTACACATTCTCCGAATAAAATATGTTTATTTGCAGACCTTTCTGACACTGAGTCTTGCCATCTTTCTTAAAATTTAGAATGCACTGATCTGGGTGTAAGAACAGTATGTCAGCTCCCTGGTCATAGTTCTGAAACACACTGAGTACATCAGGAGAGCAAACATGTTCTTTGTGTCCTTACAAACACCAAGGAAAATTCACTGAATCACCAGCCCTGGTTATGCTGATGGAGGCTTAGAGCTGAGTGTTATGAGATCATTGTCAGCTCTGTGTTATATAGCACACTGATCTCACCTACTGATGTCAGTGTGATGAGCTGATTGTTACAGCAGTGAACAGATGAGAATGCTCTGAGAGGAAGAGCTGAGATCTCAGCGTTGAATCAAGGGAGTTTCTGTGTCTTCCTCCCCTTGGTCCCAACTAAAACAAAGAGCTCTAGCCATTACCAGCAACAGGTGTTTGACCATCCTGTGGAATGATTCTTAGAAATGCTTCAAGCCAGAGTCTTTAGGATCTAAAATGTTTCAAGATGCAACTGTTTTAATTTTTAATAATTGGTTCCTAAAAAGACCATTCGGTGTGGTAGTTACTGAGCTCTTTGTTCCCTATGCACTATTTAATCACTTCCTTGTAACATTTTATGCACACCGTATTAAGTGGTAGAAAATGCCAGGGTTTTGTAGTTGATCTGCATGGTCATGTGAGCTTTTGAGGATCTGAAGTTATGCTATGTGTATTCAAGACTAACATGGGAGTTTTCAGCATGAGGAGTTCACCTGTCCACTTCATTGTGAGGATAAATGCACAGCTGCCTTTGGTGATAGCACCGCCTTCTGCCATTGTAAAATGGCTGAAACTACAGCCTGCCTTTTTTTACCTGGTGTAGGCACCCTTAACAGGAGTTATGCAGTCTCCTGTTTAAGAATATACAGTCATTATTTGTTTTTCTTTCTCCTTGAGGCTTAGAGAAGTGATGTGTGGAAGAATGGCCACTGCAGTGAGCAGAATGGATCCTCAGTTGCATAAGGTTTAGAGGTTGCTGTTGAAAGCAATCAAGTCAGCATTCAAGATGACTTTTCTTCTGTTCATCTGTGCTGCTAGAGAGAGCAGCCATGTTTCCTGCTAGTTAGAGCCAGTGACCAACCCATCAAAGAACTACAGGAATAACCCTTTCATCTTCAAAACTACTTTCCATTTTTTTCTTCGTATTTTTAATTTGTTTTGAACATTCAAACTGTTTCTTTTTCCTTTGTGCCAACTTTTGACATGTTAGTTGCATATTTTCTTCTCCTCTTCCATTTCTCTTCAGATTTTTATGTTGAATAACTAGAGTTAAGATGTAATGTCAAATGTTGTGTGGAGACTGTGGCATTTTTGGTGCAGACTACAGCCAGAAGGAGCTGACCTGTTGTTTAGACAAATGCATTTCACAAAAATTTCAAAGCCATTCATGGTAGAGAAGTAAAAGAGACAATAAACTTGAAATCATTTTCTAAACCACTGTGCATATTACATTCATCTCTATAGCAACTACATAAATAGATCTATCCTGGAGGCTAATTTGAGGATATTTTTAATGTCTCTTTAAATTCAGTTTTCTGATTGAAAGTTGAATTAGCATGCTTCTTCAGACCTTTAGCTTGGGGAATGTTATTGGTCGTTAAATTGAACTTTTGAATGTGAAGAGCGAATATGGTATTTTTGATAAATGCTAGAATTTTGAAGATCTGTGAGCACAGGTTGCTCCTTCCAGTGCTGATGGTACAATGTTAAAATGTCTGCACATGAACTGTCTAGAGCACCCATCAGCCCTTTTGGGGAGTCTGTAGCTGGTAGTGAAGTTGTTTTTCCCACACCCTTTTTCTCAGGAGCATGAGAAATGAGCTTGTGCCTTGCATTTGTCTGTATCCAGGAGATCATCAAAAGCCAAATTTTACAAAAAATTAACCAAGAGTGATTCTTTCTAATCTCACTTAATGTGCATCAACTTGTAGTAAGACAAGGCATTTGTAAGAATGTAAAGGCAGGACATTAGTCCAGGGCATTTAAATAGAGAAAACATGTATTATACGTGGAAAAAAAATCTGCTTTTTTCCATCACATCTGTCCAGAGATAGGTTGTCAGCAATACTAGTGGTCAAAAAGAACTGAGCTGCATAAATTAATATTTTAAGATGTCCATGAAAAATTCTGTTGATATTTATAGCTTATGTAAAGCATAACTCTTTTTTTTTCCATCTTTTTTTTTTTTTTTTCATACCAATAGTTTTGACTGGTGGGTGGATGGTCAGGGAGGGAAAGGGCTGGGCAGAGGTGTGCTTCAGTGGGGTGTTGAGAAGTGCTTTAGGCTCCAGCTGACATTTTCCATGTAAACTCCCCCTCTATATGTGAGGAGATAAGCAGTTAAGACTTACGATTTCTGATACTGTGGTGTGAGGAACAATAGCTTGTCTGATAGTTAAGGAAAGTTTGTAACATGGAATAGCATTCCAATTTCTGTTAGATTTAGACACCACAAATGTGCTGTGCATGGGCCCTTATTGGGCTGGCTTGGATCACAGATAGGTTAATACCTTTGGTTTTGTTGCTCCACCCATAATGATAGAGAGCAGGTTTAGTTTTAGATCAGTACTGAAAATGAGAGTGCTGAAGAGTCACATCTATTAAATCCTGTTGCTTTTACACTGTGTTGGTGCCTAGGGCATCTTTATAAACACATCTCTAAAATATTTTTTACAAAATATTGCATTAAGTCAGAAGATTGGAAAGCGGTGGCAAAGAAGAATAAAAATAATTCAAAGCAGTGACAAAAGTAGTTCTTATGCTCATAAAATGAGGAGATTTTGCACATGGAGATGTATTATGAGATTAGTATGGCTGGGATTGCTCTTTTATGGCTTGTTTGCTTACATGTTCTTTATATAAAGAGATATTTTAAGGGGTAAAAATTTTGATTTCTTACAACTTGTAAAATGTTAGTCATGTTTTGCTGTTGTTAAACGTGTGTAATTTTAATAATGATAATTGAATTTATAGCACATTTGTAGGTTAAGAAATAGAATTGGCTTTACCCTGTATCCAATATATATGTGTTTAATGACAGCATCTTAAGTAGTGGCCTTTCTTTTGTTGGTTATTAAACAGGTTTTTTGAATACTTACCATATTGCTAGATTATTTTTCTAAATAATGTGCATGTTAACAGGAAGAATACATCTCTATTTCAACAAAAATTATTTACTAAATTTTGTAGTAAACTTTTTTCCCCACCTTTGTTTATTTGTGGTCATGAAATAATAATTTGTCAGTCTGTAGTCTATATTTGCAAGAGATATTTCAGTAAAATTTGACGAAAACTGTTTTTTCCTCATCTTCTTAATTTTATTTGGTGAATTTAAAGTTATCATAGGGTATTTTTCTTTTATTTTGTTTTTCAACACAAAGTAAAAAATAGTAGTCTACACATCAGTTACAGTTATAAAACATGTTTCAACTGTTTTTACTTAACATCTTCTATTTTAGACTTAATATTTGGTTCTGTCCAGTGGCAGCATCAGCTGACTTTTACCATGACACAAACTCACAAAGAGTTGGGTTTTGTCATTGTCAACCTGATACTGAAATAGTCATGAGAATTTATTGCATAATACTTTGAACTCCCTCTAGCATCTCACTGTAGGTAACAAGTGTACTTCATAGTCATCTTTTAAAGCAAATCTGGCCATAGTTGGCAGGTTTGGAAGAAGTTCAGCTCAGACAAAGCAAATGCTGGAATGCCAAGCACCATTCATTATTCAGAGGCCTCTCAGTGTCTTGCCAATGGCCTTCCAGAAAGTTGTGTAACATTGTGGTTTTCTTTTTGCTGGCAGGTGATAAATCCAATGGGATGGGATGCATTTGGTTTACCAGCAGAAAATGCTGCAGTTGAACATGGCCTTCACCCTGCAAGCTGGACACAAAGGTGACATGAATTGAAATATGGCATTTTCACTGTGAATACCTGTACTGTGGCCCCCATGAATCAACGACACAGAGCAAAACTAGCATAGCAGGAAGATGGTACAGAAAGAAAGAAAGAATGGGGTTATCTGAGACCAGGGTTGACAACATTTTATGGGACTGTGCAGATGACTGTGCTTTGAAAGATAAATATGTTGGGATGATTTTCAAGGTTTTAATCTCAATGACTTGTAAATTGTAAAATGCTACAATATCAAAAGAGAAGCTTTTCCCAAACACCCAAACCAGCAGGTATAAATAAATCAAAATTTCATTATGGTGAGGTAAACCTTAGTATAGAGTACACAGTGGAAAATTACGAGTTACGTGGTTAGATTTATTAGCAGTTTTTTGTACCATGTGAGAGAGGAAGAATATAGTTGGGGTTTTCTGAGACTGGATCTTGGAAAGTACTAAGCAGCCATTATTGCTGCTGATTTCTGTGAACATTTTTAGGTTTAGACCACAGAATGGTCTATTATGTTATGTTCTCCTAATATTCTTTAAAATTAGTAAAATGTTATATAAGTAAACAGTTGCTGAAAATTTCTTGGAAACCAATCTTCCTAAGTGAAGTTGCTTGTTGTACTCTGGATGCAGTAATCTATCTGTGGTACCTTTATAGACCTTGATCAATTTCCTTCTTTGATAAAGCTGTTTCTTTGGGTTTTGTTCATGCATCTGGTCCCATCATAAGATTCTTGATAATTTTCCAACAAAAATATCACAATATTAAATACTTGCAGTACTCAATTATTCAGCACTGCAAGTTTTTTCTGGATCATAATTAAATGCTTGTTTTCCTAACTGTCAACTTATCCACTCTAGGAGGATAGATACTACTTTGTCTGACAGAATGTCTTTCAGTAGAAAGGTCAAAGTCCCTAAGAAATGTAATCAATTTTACAGTATATGAATGAATTCCCACTAGCTCCTAATTAATATTGTGTAATTGTGGGTATTTCGGCAAATTGTATTTAGTACATTTTCAAACTAAAGCTTCACTGTATATCCTGATGTATCTTACTTTACATTTGTAATACAATCCATTTAGGGCAGCATCTAACCTGACAATGTCAGAGGTGATTAATGTTTATCTATGGTGATGCTGCTAGCAGGAGTTTTGTAGTTCTTTGTCACCTCCCAGGATACAAGCTCTCATCACCTCCTTTGCACTGGCTCATTTGGTTTTGTGGGCCACAATTTTGATTTGATCAGCCTGTTGACCAGAGGGAAGAAAGAAATCTGGTGGGGTTTTGTTGGAGAATTTTTGGAGGGCATATCTTCAACTGGATGGGTAGGCTGATTCAGGTTACTCTACAGCCACACAATCACCAGAGCCACAGCAAAATACAGCCTGGAGAGCATTGCCAGAACAGAGCAGGATTAAGCTGAAAGTGGAAGTGTTCCCTACTGCACTGAGATTAAAGAGGGCCTTTTTACTGTAGTAAAGGTAATTAAAAATAGTAAGAAGTGGTGCTTGAGTAATGCTTCCTTCAAACTACAGTGCCATATTTACTTTTAAGTTGCATTCAAATATAGAGAAAAAAAAGTATTGCCTCATATAAATAGCCATGGGAATTGAGCCAGAATATATTGGGGGCTTTTAAAAATTATTATTTGAGTATTCTGACAATTCTGAGTTTTACTGCTAGTGAGATCATAGTGTCTAGGGGTTAACTAGTGCTTTTGATTTCTCAGAACTCTTTAAGCACCAGATTTTTTATATGATCATATGTTAGAAGTATCTTAAGCTAATAATTTTGCCTTTATTATTATTGTTTTGCAGTAACATTCAACACATGAGGAAACAGTTTGATGCACTAGGTCTGTCTTTTACATGGGAAAGGGTAAGATTTTCTTTTTAAAATGGATACTGCTTTATTTTGTTGTATGATGGAGCATTGAGACCCCTGGAATGTCACCATTTTATTATGATGATACAGCTGTCTTTGACTGTGACCAGTTTAAGTTGTTAAACTGTAAAATTGAGCTTTTATCAGATTTCACTAATTTTTGACATGCTGATATCATCTGATAGTATCAATGTGTAGGAGAATCTTTAAAGTAATTTCAACTTTGTATTTGCTTTTTCTCTCTTTGAAGTATCAATTTTCTGTGTTGGAAATAAGGTAATAAACAGATATTTATGAAACAGCAGTGCCTTTGTGCTAAGGTATGTGTTTTTTGAGGAGTGCTGTTTCCAATGCATATGTCAAGGGTTTAAAGATAGTAAATTGAAACAGTGGCTCGGTTATGTTATTCCAAATTTCAAAGTATAAGCCTGTATTTTCATAGATGTTCATATCAGGATCACTTTGGAAACCAGAAATTTTATTTAAAACACTAATGCTTGAGTATCTGGTGTTCACCTTAAAAAACTTACCAAACACAATCAGACATAAGCTAATGTCGTTCTCCAGATAAAAAATAAATTAGTGTTTGAAGCGATTGTGAGGTTATTGCATTTACCAGTGAATCAATTGGTCACTGCCTTTATATTCTCAGCAACAGCTGCTGCTTATCACCTTAATGTGATTTTGAATAGAGTGATGGAGATGCTAATCTTGGATTTTTATAGCAGTATTGTGGATCTGAAAAGGAAAAGCATTAGTTTTCTGACAGTCTGAGACATGCCATTTGTTTTCTTTAATCATGAAGGTGAAGTTTTTTAGTTGTATGTCTTGCATCCAAAAAACCATTTTGTCATGTCTCATATATGGAAGGATTTTTCAGTATAAACCTTTTGAATAAGATTTAAGTTTTCTTGGTAGCCAAAAAAATTGCTCAGAAAAGAAAAGATTTGTTGTGGAAGCTTCACTGCACACATTCTTGACATCTACTGTCTACAGCTGTTGGTATCTCAGAGGTTGTCTGTGTGTGTGGTGCAGCAGTACTGAAAGCAGTGGAATCCTGTGTGTAGGCTGTGTTGTGGAGCACACACATGCACACACACACACGAATTCAATGATGCAGGTTGCATTTCAAGAAAATTGTGAAAATTAATGTCTCTTGTATAAACTTCTGTTTAGCCCTTCCATCCTGAAAAACAGATGGAAAACTGGCAGTATTGAAAACCATGGCAAGAAGTATAAGTACCCAGGGAAAAGTAATTTGTCATCTCTGTGCCTGTTCTTCAGGAGTTACCTTCAGTTTGCTAGTAAACTGTGTTTTGGTTAATGAACTTTCAGGAGTCTCTGAATACTTGTGGAAAAGGCTTTGATACCCTATTACTAGCTCCATTTGAACTGCTGTGTAGTTGAAATGCTTTAGAGTGCTCTAGGGACACATAGTTGGTGCTTTTGAAAAGTGAGATTTCAAAACAGCTGAAAAACCTTTCTTGAAACACAACACATGTTGGAGTTTTCACTCCTTAGCTTATGAGTTAAGTTTTGTTTTGCTTGGAAAGCCTGACATACTAATTGGAGTAAGAGTAACCTGAATGGTAGCCATAGAAACAGATATGTTTATTAATTGCAAAAAAATTCATGAAGCTCAAAATATTATGTGACCTCCAAACACACAGATATTTGAGCTGGCCAAGAAAGAAGCACCTGTGGCAATGGAAGGGCTAAGCTGTAGCAGGGTGTTTTACAGGCTGATAAAGCCTGCTTCTCTGCAGGGCTCATTAGGCTGGGCAGAACACCTTACTGCCTCAGCTGTACTGCTCCTGGGCTAACTCAAGCATCTTTGCACAGAAAAGCACTGTGCTGTGCAAGTGCTTATCTTAAAAGTGAGCTATTTGAGGTAAGGAGTATTTTTTCATAGTATTCTGTACTTGTATGGCTCTAAATCAGTGGCTCACAAAATACTGTGACACTGCAAAAAACCCACTAGTATTAATGACTCCTATGAACAATCCAAGAAAAACATTTTATATGGGTTGGTCTCATTAACCAAGACCATTACACAAAGCAGGGACCTGTTTTAAATTTTATTTCATTGATGTAGCTTAAATCTGCTCCTTTATTATGCTACTGCATAGTACTTACCAAATAATGCTGGAGGTAACTCGTTCTCCTAACTTAGATCCATCCATATTTTGATGTGTGGTGAATTGCTTTTTTAACGTGTGAATTTATGTTAGCTGTGTCCTCTGCGGCCAGCTTAGAGTACATGCTTAGGTGATGGGAAGGAAACTTACATAAACTTCACCTTTTACATATAGTATGGGGAAAGAGAAGTGGATAAAAGAAAAAAAAATCCATTTTGAGAACCTAGTGCATATAGCTGTCCTAGAGAGTCTGCCTGCTTATAAAGTCACATGTGGTTGTCAAGAAATTTGTATCCAAGAATACAAAGACTAGTTAAATCTCATTGTTTGATAAAATTAGTATGAACAAATCCCAGTGCATTTGCAATACTAGAAATTTCCTTTTATTTTTCCATGTTTTTTTTTCCTTGTTCTCTTTGTATTACAAATCAAAATGTGCAGGTATTTCTGTCTTGTAGCTGTCAGTGAACTTACTTATCACGTAAGATATCATAAATAAGACATTTATTAAAAGCTAGATTAATTAGATTAGATTATTTCAGTCAGGTTACAATGACACTTTAAAATTGCTCTCCTAAACAGAAAATCTAAGCAAATGAAAAATGAAATTAAATTACTAAAATAGCTCTGTAAGTACTTTGCCTTAGAGTAGTTTTGAAAACAAATTATTATCTGATTTTTTAAAAATACCTCTGAAACATGGAGGTATTTTAAGTGCCTCAAGTTAGAAGTATTATATTTGTAAATCGCTTTGAAAATGGTGTGATTCTGGGGAGAGATATTTTTTTTAAAAATCAGTAAGTGGGATAATATTTCTATTCTGAACATTTATGTTCCATTCAGATGGAAGGTTGAAAAGCTGAAGTTTGAGCATGGAAGAAATGTCTCTAAGAGTCATTAAAAACACATGGAAAATTTAAAAAATCCCTAACATCATGTTTTGGTTTTAAGATAACTATAATCTGAGCATTCCTGATGATCAGATTTTTTGAAAATACCACCCCAGACAGCATAGCAAACTGCCTGTGACTTCTTTTGAACATGATTTTCAGGGGAATTAAGCAGTATCATTTTCAATGATTCATATCATCAGCAACAAAAGACGAAAAGCATACAATGTTTTTACTTTATTTTGTTCAAGAGTGTCATCAGACCAAATGCGTGTTCCCAGTAAGCCATCAGTTCACCACTATTATCAATCTGTAACTTTCTCCCTGGAAGTAGCTCTTTCTGTGAAGGTTTTTTAGTAATTTCATTTTCTGCATTCCAAGTGACATATTTTGTGCATGAGACTAATGTTCCCCGTCTGCTCTGTACATTATTTAAAAAATTAAATCTTTGGTAGATTTTCTTTGTGCAGATAATTTTCTATTTAGTTTTGAAGTTGTCGTCTGTGTGTACTGCCTGAGCATGCATAAAGCCAACAGTACATAGATTATTACCTATGAAATTTTCTTTTTATCCACATACCATTGATAATCAGTGACCCAATTATAATTTTTTTTTTTTTTAAAAAAAGAAACTGTTGATACAAGACTGCTTTTTTTCAGGAAATATATTCGTGTTCCAAAATGTAGGCACTGTATGACATTTTTATTGGTAGCTAATAAAGCATAAAACTAAAGGCCTTTGAAATACAAATACTCAAATTAATTTAGAAATGTAGGTTGGTGTAGCTCTAAACCTCTGAAAATCAAATAATTATACTTCTAGATGAGGTAGTGCATGCCCTTGAAAACCAAAATAGGCAGATAATTGATTAAAGACTGTTTTATCTTCCCAAATAGATTTTGAAAAAAATCCATCCCAACTTTTCTTCTTATCTCCCTTTAAAGAGGTGCAACATGCCTGTCTTCAGGACAGCATAAGACTGTGCTAAAAATAAATTTATTATTAATAAACTAGGAAATTGCTTATCTCCAGTCTAGTTACATGTGTTTCATGAAGTCTGGTGGATCTTAGAAAAAAATAAATCTTTTCATGCAGCCTATAAATATTACTTTTATTTTTTAAAATATAGCTATGGAAGTAGCTTGAAGTTGTAACCTTATTCTTAAAAATACAATCAAAAATTAATTACAGGGTCAGAGACTCATAATAGAAAATTGTAAGAAGGGAGCAGGTTTAGAACAAATCATGAATTTCAAAAGAAAGCATTTGAAAATTACTTTTTCTTATATTAAGCAAGAAAATCTTTCACCCAGATTTAGTTGTTGTTTTTTTGTTGTTTTTTTTATGCAGAATTCTTTACTATTGGTTACCCTTATTTTTATTGGTAGTTGAAAGGTACTCTTTAAATCAGATTTTTTAATAGTGAATGGCTTTTTGATCTTTACATGGATCCATTGCTTCCCACGTTGCAGTGATATCAAATCCAGATTGTAATACTACCCATTTAGTCTGTAACTGAGAATTTATTTGCAAAAATAAACATGTTACCAACCCCTCTGGTATGGTATTTTTTAGGAACAAATTACTGTGCTGCAATAATTAAGCAAGGTAGTTTTTGGTAAGGATAGGGGTCTTTCCTATGCCTTGCCAGTATCTGCTCTTTTAACCTGTGTAGGTGATTTATTTAAATTGTTGTAATGAATTCTGTTAATGAATGAGTGACATTCCTGTAGGAATAAGGAACAGTAACAGTAACCAAAGACAAAGATCCATTTTGGTGAGAGTATCTGTTTAAAGCTGACAAAAGTAGAAGGCAAAATGGATGGGTAGAAGAGGAAGAGGCTTTCCCTCTCATTTCATAATACTGCTGAATTGCTGAGGTGATGGGTGATCACTAAATCTCCCACAGAGCACTGAAGAGCACATGCAGTGGACAGCTGAGCAGCATCTTACATATTTTTAGAAGAGTTGGGATTTTTAGTAGGTATTTTATTTTTGTGGAAAATATGGTAATATCCTGTTATATATATTCACTGTACTGCTTTATGGTATGGGGTTCTATATGTATGCTGTTATGCCAGTGCTCAGATCACAAATGAGAAGCAGAAATGTACAGTTTTTGGCAGGCTGGAATGGCTCCAGCATGCTATTTTTCAAAGCCTTTTTTAAACTCTTTTGTGTATTTCTGAGTTAAGATAGTTCTGTTAATGTTCAGCAGATCTTTGTCATGCTTACAGAATATAAATAGAGATGTTAACATTCACCTTAATTTAAGCATGATGGCAGCCTAATGGAAACTTTTTACCAGACATCATTAATTTAATCAGGGTCAGTAACTGGAATACACAGAAAATTATTTATAACAGTAAATCTTACTGTGCTAAATGATAGGAAAAAACCACCAAAACACATTTCAAGATTGGCAGGAGTTTGCTGGCTTGTCTTCAGCACCTCATTTTACTTGTTAGTGATGTAATTTCTCTTTCTTCATTAACTTGAAATGTTACTCCAAACCTTCATGGTTATAAAGTTAAATTCTGAGCTCGAGTGGTCTTTTTGCATCTCAGTGACCGCACAGCAGATTTCTTTTTCAGTGATACAGTCTGCTGCATTTCTTTCAAAGAAATGTCTATTTACTTCTTGTGAGAGAGCGTGTACATGGGATTCTATTTGCAGAAATTAGCTTGTATCTTGTAGCTCAAGCTTGTGTGGCTTGTAACATGCTTGTTTAGATTAGAAAATGTCATCTTTTTGTTTCAGTTGAAACACATCTGCCTTTCAGTGCCAAAAGGACCAATCTCCACTCACTTTTCTGTTTTTATTTGGCAGCTCACTTTTGTTGTCCTACCTATTTGCCAATTGCTCACATAATCTTATATTGTACTTCTGAAAGGGATTGCACATCTTCTTTTGTGTGTCTGATACTCCAGTGATGAAACTCAGTTGCCTGTAGTGGCATCACACTGGCACAAGAACTGTTGTCAGTGTGTGAAGAAGCAGGGGGAGGAAAAAACTATTAAATGTGCTTAGTTGAAGACATGGAAATCAGATTTTTATCAAGTGGGGTTTTTTTCAGTGCAGAGAAAAGGGTTTTAATCAAGCAACTGTTTTTCATTACTAGGTTTTTACATGCTGAGCTGAAAACTTGCCATTAAATGTCTCTTTTTGATCTTGAAAGCCTCTTATACACACTTTTGAGGCACATTTATTCAAAGGTCATATTAATTGTTAAAAGCTATGTTTCAGCACTGACATATAAAGTTCAAAGCAACTAGAATATAAAATTGTAGAAAAAGAATAAAAATTTCCTGCTAGAGCATTTCAGATGTCATTTGAGTAGCAGATGATACTGCAGGAGTTGTGTGTAGTGGGAAGCTAGGATGATGGGAAAGCCCACGTGAAAGACATTTCACATGTAAAGCTATTTCTGATGCTTGATAACTACTCCAAATGGAATAAATTGTATCAGTGGCTTACTTTTTGTCTGTAACTTTAAAATCAAGAGACGTTCATATTAGTTTGAAGTTCGGTGTAGAAGCCATCTTCCACTTCAAGCAGGTACGTGGGTTTCCATTGCACCTGTGAAACCTGTGTTTGTGTTGAGAAAACAGGGAGTCTGTAATGATGGAATCCATTAGTTGTCTTTGCATATTAATGATTATTTTAAGTCAGTTTTTTAAGAACAAACATTTAAAATATGGAGCTTCGTAAGCAGTTGGTAAGCAGCTTGTTTTTTAATTATCAGAGTTCACTAAAAACTTGGCAAATGTTTTTGAGTTTTAAAAAAGCTATCCATTATATTGTACCTTGCTGTTGTCTTAACTCCCATTCCTCCTGCTTATGTTGTCTTTTATTTTTATCTGTCTTTATTTCCTTCATAACCATCCTCCTCTTTTGTGACTTGTATGACTCATTTTTTCCATACTTTAACCTAGATCATCCTCCTGACTTGAGCTCCCTTGCCTTTTGGAACAGTTGCTTATTTGACCTTTGAATGTGAGCTCCCCTTCCCGAGTCTTTCATCTTGAAGTTCAGAGTCTTACCCTGTGTTCCATCCTGTCTGCCCGGCACGGTCTGTGTGCCAACAGCCCGCGTTCCTCAGCGCTGTTCCGCTCTCCTCCTGCACCCACCGTTTCAGCTGTGAGCTCCTCGCTCTGCCTGCTTCACATCAGCCAGCTCCCTGCTGCCTCGGAGCATCCACAGCCTCTGCTCCTGCTTCCCATTGCTGAGCAACAGTGGAAAAGGCAGCCTGGCTAGGAGGGCTCTTTGAGAGAAGTCTGCTTTTTTTTCTAGTTTTGCTGTTTCCTTGATCAGGCAGCTGTGATCACTTCCATTCATCTTCTGTTCTTGTGTCTATCAGCTTTAATCTTGCAGAGTTTTATATCCCACGTTAACAGGGAAACTTTTCCTTCTGCGTTAAACCCACACAAAGCCCATGTTCTCTGGTTTTGTGTACAGGTGAATATCACTATTGTGATATTATACATTAATATTATAATTGTACATTAATCCCTGCATAAATGTTTACTCTGTGGAATATATTATACACTCCTGGGTTAATTCTTGAAGTTAAAACAGCATAGGAAAATACTGAGAATACTTTCAGAAATTTTTATTTTATTTCATTTCTACAGGAGGTAACCACTTGCTTACCAGAGTACTACAAATGGACACAATATCTCTTTCTTAAGCTTTTTGAAGCTGGGATAGTGTATCAAAAAGAGGTAGGTACAAACTTTGCCCTTCAACATTTTGCTGCTACACTAATTTAGATCACTCGTGTCAGTGGCACATTTCTGGGCTGTCCATTCACAGTCATAAAGTGATTGTGTTCTGTTAGTTTTAAATCACTCTAAAATAGAATTAATGTTTTATATAATTATGATTAATTTTATATATATTTTCTTTATATATATTTATAAGAATTTTCTATGTAGCAGTTTATAACTAGCTAACTAACACATGGCCAATGTAGCAAGTCACATCAGGGGTGTTTATTGTCAGAGATTTGCACTGAAGTGCAGGATCAGAATATAGCTTTTAGTTTTTTATTTCCCGGCTTTAATATTTTCTAGATTTTATTGTGCCTCATGGAAATACATGACATGGTGGTCATTAGGAGTCTCTTCACAAGTGAGATTATTTACCAGTCTAGCATTACTGTAATACTGTCTCAGAACTTATGGTTTTGGACAGCATAATTGAACCCTATTTGTGATCTTCAAAATATTAAAGAAGTATGGGGTGTCATAAGACTATCACAGCTGTTCATCAGTTACCACTACATTAAGAAATTATAATATTTTGTACATAACACGTGTCAGGCTCTATCTGAAAAGTGAAGGTTTCAGTTATTTCTTAAACACGAGATGAAACAAAGATGTTGAATGAGCAGTCCAGAGAACTCTCTGCATAGCCTTGGCAATGCAGTTCCAAAATACCTGAAGAGCTGCACTTTAACAAAACTGCAATTTAGTGAATGTTTCTAACTTAAAATGGAAACTAAGTTTTCTTAAATATGCTTTGATATTCCATTTGTATTCTGTAGAAACCAGGGAACCCCATAGGATATAATTAAGGACGTACTGCAATTATTCTCTGAACCTGGAAAAAGAGATTGATGGTGAAAGGTAGCATTTAGGATAGCAGGGTGTTACTGAGCTATTTCTCCTATTTGCATTTGTATTCAGAGATCTTAAATGACAACCAGCAAAACCCCTCAGTGTTTGATATATACTAGCATGCTGAATTGAGGTTTGGGGTTTTTTTTCCCTTCTGTAATTATTTTTTTTTCTATTAAAAAAAATTAACCCCCCAGCTTTGTTATAACAAACCTATTTTTATCTGTGAATTTTTTTGTTTGACAAGTGAACTCAGAGGAATCTGGAAAGTTTGCTGCTTCATTTAAAGCAGGGATGATGTATAAAATAAATTTTACATTCTGACTCCAAGTACTGTGGGATCCTGGAGGTGCTCAGTTACCAGTGATTGAATCTACTTCCAACTTCCATCTGCTTTCAAGTCAAGGATCAGTTTGAGGACTTAAATCAGCATCTGTCAATCTGTAGGGGATGTAATCTCTGGTGGATATGAACCAGTTGCATTTTGGCAGGAAACAGATGGCAGAGAGAGCCCATAACCCTGGGTCTCTTTGAACAGTCATATATACTTAAAGCATATATTTGTCTCATGTTGTCAGTGTATCTGCAATATGTATTAAACACAGCTTGAAGTCTCCTGTATTACAGTTTCATTTTAGCTACAAGAGATAATTCATAGCCTTACTGTGACAATAAGAATAAGGCAAGTAGATTGTTAGCCTAGTTAATGCTCTGTTCCAGGAGTGTGCATGTCTGACCAGAAATTATCCTGGCAGGGATATACAGGGATACACAGGATATGTCCAGGAGCTGCAATTATGGAGGATTAACAATGTCTGTGTGAGTGCTGCAGCATCCAGAGAGGGCACCTTTATTCATTGCAGCAAAATCATCCCTTTTTCCTGCAGTACTCACCTAGTCAATGTACTGTAGGGGTTGTTGACCTGGCCAGATGTGAGTGCCTCACTGAGGTTAATACCTGCTCTGGCTCTGCTGCTTTGATCAGATATCTGTAATCCATAGTGGACCCAGACACAGCAAGCCTGGGGATAGATACTTACACTTTGGAGACCTGAAGATAGACAGGATGAATCCTGTCTTAAAAGCATGTGGTCTGCATTGGCGTAGTGAGGAGAGCGAGATAATTGGTGTGCTCTGAGCACTCCTGCTCTGTGCTTTCTTTGTGTAGATGACTTTGAGCAGCTTCCTGGGGTCATCGTTGCAGAGGCTGTCATTGTCAAGAAGTTGCCTTTGTGAGGTACAAGCAGGAACTAAAGATTTCATTTATTAGCCAGGTTCTAGATATTGTCAAAAGTCTGCGTGAGATGGAAGGAATGTAACTTAAAAAATACAAAGACAAGACCTTTCTGCTAACGATTTCTTAAATGTACATTTGCTTTATTTAGATTTATTTAGATACAGCCTTATGAGTTGTAACAGCAGGATAATGTAACTTAAAAAATACAAAGACAAGACCTTTCTGCTAACGATTTCTTAAATGTACATTTGCTTTGTTTTGCAGGATTTATTTAGATACAGCCTCATGAGTTGTAACAGCAGGAGTTGTTATGCTAAATAGTTATGTAATCATTTCAGTTACCTTCCAAAATTTTCACCATAAATTTAGTATGTTATCATCAAAATAGAAATGGTATTTTTTCTCAACTTAAAGTCACAGCCAGCTTAATACCAGCTTATGCTAATATCACTTTATGGAACTGGAATTGTATTACTTCTCAATGTTGTTTGATTTATCTCTCTTTATCTCTCTTTATCTCTCACAAACTTCAACTTTGTGTGGCATTTTTTCAGAACTTTATAAATTGAAACGTCATTACTTTAGAGCCATATTCATAATGTCTTATATTATTACTGAAGAAGCTGTATTTTCTAGAATTCTGGAAAATAGGTTTGTAATAGTGGAATATATTGATTTCTTTTAATTTCACAATAAATTTTCATAAGCCTTTTATAAAGTCTGATGTGGTATTTTTGGTTGGTAACAGATAAAAAGCAATAACTAAAAAGTTATATTCAAGTCTGAATTCACAGGAGCTTCATTTGAAGGCATGTTTTAATTTATCAATGAATAACATACATTAATGCACTGATAATAATTTTTTTTTATAAATCAGTGTAGCCAGACTTTGAGCTCACACAGTTATGAGCAATATTTCTAAGAAAGAGGATGCCTGCATCTTGCTTTTAGCTCTCCTCATTATAAGATTTGTAAAGTGGTTGTGGTATTCACTATTTGTAAGAATATGTAGCATATTTAAAATGAAGCAATATTAGGTGTTTGGAAACTGGTCCGAAGGTGATAAGTGATAGATAAAACATAAAGTACAATGTAAGTGCAGTTACTAATTTTTGATTGAGATACAAGTCCTCCCCATACCCAAAGAAGTAATTCCAGTTTTTTTAATGTTTAATGTATTAGATCTCTATGGAACTGTAGCTACTGTTTTTCAGTCAGATTTAGCTTAAATACTAAATAACATTCAATATAATTATTGCTCTGATTATAGTTTTTTTTCTTTCTGTTCATTTTTTCAAGTCAGTGTATAGCATTTAATGCCACTTTTGGATAGGATTCTTTTGTGATCTTGGATCCTTTTTGATAAGTGACCAGTTAAATTTTTCAGCACTAGGGGAGGGTGAGTTTGATTTTTTCTCCTTTCCCAGTATGTTATGTCTTCTATTTCAGTTGACTCAAAAGCTCAAAATACAAAGTTTGTGGAGATGAACACCAACATTAATTTCACTTTATAGATTTTCACTTAATGCATGTGTATTGATAAGGAAAGAGGATTCCAAAAGTAATTCATGCAATTGACATGGGTTACGTACAGATAATATCAACTCTTTCACTTAAAATATAGTTGACTGCTGTAATACTTCTTTGTGATTCTGTCCTCTTGAGTTGGACATCCTTGTCTACTCATCCCCCTCAGTCTGACTCAACACTTATGGATTAGTAGTGAAGAACTTCTAAGCATCAGACTATTTTATTTGCAGTATAGTCAATTGGAACACTTATTACATATTACAGCCAAGCAGTAAGGTGTCTGCCTATCCTGCTAGCATGATCAGTCTAGACTAACCTTGCCAACTGCATTTTTGGGTCATCTGAGTTCTGAGAGATGAATGTTCAAAACTTTACCAGCTTAGTCCATGTTGCTGATTCAAATGGATGTTTTAAAAAATACAGAAAACTCAGGTAAACTTTGAAGGTATGCTTCTGGATAATTCATTTGGCATCTGTAAAGTAAAACTTTGGTTTTTAACTAGCTGATGAAAGTATTTTTTCTTCGTGCAACTTTTTTTTAGGCCTTGGTTAACTGGGATCCAGTGGATCAGACTGTTCTAGCTAATGAGCAGGTGGATGACAATGGTTGCTCTTGGCGCTCAGGAGCAAAAGTGGAGCAGAAATACCTCAAACAGTGGTTTATCAAGACAACTGCTTATGCAAAGGTATGAGAATACAGTTTTTGGAAATTATGGTAGTACTTCAAAGAGGAGACTTTTTGTCCAGAAATACTAAGCTGAATGTGGTCCTTTATAGATTCGTTTGAATAATATATAATTGTATAATAATATGTGTGATCTATCCCTGTGTATGTGTGTATATTAAAATTATTGCCCCTGAAGTCCCTCTGTTCACCTCTTTAAAAACTGTAGGTAACTGCTGTGGAATTAAGTTTTGATGAAATCAAAAGGCACAAATTAGTGGTGAATTATTGAGTTCTGCATTTGCACATTAGCATCCTGTATTCACCATCAAGTTCTTTTCTGCATATTTTGAGGGTAGAGCTGTGCAAAAAACTTTTTTGCTGACTGGCGGGCATTTTATAAGCAATGGAGTACAACCTGGCACCTAGAATCCAGTTCCACCTGTGTCTGCACCATAATTCTTTATATTTAACTTCTTTTTATTGACGATTCATTTTAATCTTCTACTTCACTTCATACTCTACTCTATTTGATAATCTGTTATTTTAAAAATGTTTTCAAGTTATTTAAACATCCTTTTTTTCTTATGAGATCCAGTTTTGATTGTGCTGGGACAAGCGAGATTCCACACTTCAGAATTCAGAACAAAAGTTCTGGCTTTATGCTCTCTGAAATGAAAGTATCAGCTTCCTGTTGTGTCTGGGTGAAGTTTTTATTCCCTCTGAGTGGTCTGTGTATTGAGACTTCAAGTACAGATTGAGAAAGTTGCTCCCAAGAAAATATTAAAAATTCATCTTTTATCCTTTTCTCAAGTCTCAGATTCAAGAAACCAAATTTCCACTATCATCCTAGGAGAAGTCTGTGTCTCTCTCCAGGTCTATTCATAACAAAGAGAAAAGCTTTAGATATCCTGCCTGATGCTTTGATTCTTCATACACAGAGAAGTGCTTGAGATACATATTTTCTGATTGTGCTGCCTGTTCTGGCAGTAAGGAGGGAACATTTGCAATAGCTGAAGGAAAAATGGAGTATGTCTGCAGCATCACAAAATAAACACAATGTTCTGAGCTTTTTTTCCCCCAGTTCCTTTGTCACCAGATTTCATTATGACCTTTGTGATATTTTAGGGTCTGCCCCAACTCACTGATTCCCCATCAGTGAAAGCTCCCCAATGGAGCTACATTAGAGTTTCTGTCTTTCCTGAAATGTCTTTTCTCCATTGCCTCTGTACAGGTTGTAGGAAGCAATGACTGGTATTTCTGGTCTGTATCCATGCTGGTACCCAATTACTTATATCCCTTTAAAAAGGGTGAATCAGCCATAAATTTTTACTCATCAAGACCGAAAGGCATGACTGCGGAGTTTCTCAGTAATCTTGAAAACACCCTTGGTTTATGGGATTATTACCTCTTGCTCAATATCCACCCTCTGCGAGGAAGGATTTATATTTTGTGTTTAGTCTCTTACCTGGAAATGCTGTTACAGTCTTTTGGGCAGATCACATCTCCATCATGTCATTCCCCAGTAAGCAGCCTTATCTTATGATAAGAAGAAACATTTACCTCCACAACACCCCTTCATCTTCCCCTCAAAAATGTCACCTTAGGACACTGCTATATTCCCTACCTACGTGAAGGGCCGGTGACCTTTTCTTCTTGAACATCTTAGTGACATAAGAGCTGCTTCTGCTCTTCATTTTGGGAAGACCATTTGTAGCAACTCCTACAAAACCTTAAAGCATTGCTGCAAAGGACAGTTGAGTACTGTACAGATTTCTGTGAGGGTTTTCCAAAATTTTGTTCTGTTTGTGATTGATATTCCAGAGGGTCTGCTAGCTGATACAACCAGATCAGTGAGTGATGCCATACTGCTTCCAGCTGAAGTGCTTTGGCAAGCATTACCTTCATGTTCTCCCACTTCTTGTACAGTGACAGATGCTACCAAGAATCAGCAGGTGGTTTGGATTTTCCTTTTTACTCACCCTCCACTCACTCCTATTTTTGTTGCTGTGGTTCTTTTTAAACAGTCTCACTCCACTTCTTTTGGCAAGACTTTTAAACATTTGGTTGTAGAGGGGGAAAAATAACTTCCCCCCCACCTTGAAATAAGAATAGCAGATTACCAGGCTCTGCTCTATGAAGTCCAGTATCTGACAGTTGATGGAGTTCATGCTTGGAAGATTAAGACAAATAAAGTCCTTTTTTTGGTAATTTTTTTTCTTTCAAGTTGCAAGAGACTACATAACATAGCATGTTGTGGTTTACTTTCTGAGGAGGACTGTTTTGGCCATACAGCTCTGAACAGCCCATGAACTGCAAGCCATAATTGAAGACATTCCACTGGATGGAGGCTGGATCTGAGCCTATAGTGGCCAAGTATTTCAGACTCTTAGAAACTCTGTGCACACACTGACATAATCAGGAAGCTTCACATTAGCATTTTGACAGGAGCCAAATTACAGATCTGAAATGCTACAACTTTGGCTTCTCTTTCTGAATAACTTGAGTAGTTATCCTCAAAACATCCTTGCACACATTTCTTCATTCCTTATGGTAGTCATGCCAGTACATCTCCAGGAGTGGTAAGAGCCATGAATCCTTCCTCCTAAGTCTATTTCTTTTGTCCCCTTTTTCTTTGGATTCAGGCTTTTGACAGTTCATCTGAATCCATATTGTCCTGCATTGTTGAACACCCTGGTTACACTAATCACTCTTCCTAGCCTATTCCTTAAACCTTCTTCCCCACCTCTTTTCAAAAGCTCTTGCCAGAAGAATGGGCTTTATTGAGAGGGAGACCTTCATTCATCTTTATCATTTACAGAGCCTTTCCTCTTGGAGTGGAGGGTCCAGATTTCTATGGAGTTAGTCCTTATAGTGCAGGATAAAGACATCTCTTTAAGAAGCTTAAGATCTTTAATTGCTAATACAATTTCAGGATGATAACTTTGGTGGTGATGATACCTTCAATTCAACAAGAGGGATTATTTCATGTCTCCTGATTTTGAACACACTTATTTCCATAAAGAGATTTTCCTGACTTATGTAACAGACCAGAAACACTACCAGTACAGCTTTGTTTTCCTGAAATTCTTTTCAGTTCAGAGCCTTCAGATATTTGTACCTCTAATGATAAATTAGTACAGCAATTCAGTTCTTTATGCATCTCACTTCCCTTTTTTGTCAGTTGTTTGATAATTCATATGCCAGACTTATGTAAAATGGAAATCTGTGAGGGCATTATAAAATGGGGAATTTCAAATCTGTGGTAAACTTGTTTTGCATTGGACACTAACAGAAGTAGAAACTTGCCCTTCCAGAACTTGTTTGGTCCTGAGTCCTTTATTCCCCATTTATGAGTCAGTTGCCTGTTGAACATCTTTTGTCCAATTCAGTTTTGTTTTAAAAAATGTGTCCAGAAGGTTAAGGCAAGATTATGTCAGGTTAGCATGGTCACAATCATTGGGATCTGAAGATCTGTGTTTTCTGTCAGTATAGAGCAGCATTTAGATCTTTGAGCTGTACTGCCAGAATTTGTATCCAAGCACACATAGCCCTTTATTTCCTCATAGCTTGGACAAGTTCACAGGCACAGAGCAGATTTAATCTGTCTTTGTGCAAGATGTTTTTCCTAGGTTTGGAAAAAGATAGAGAGCTAAGTGGATCAGGCTTTCAGCGAGCTGTGTGACTAGATTTCTGCTATCCACTGAGGTTCCACTCCTTCTTATTTTGAAATTTAAAAATTGGAAGGCACTAAGAGACTATCTGAGAGTAACTTAGTCCTTGCACCTTTGGAGAAGACTTGTTTTTTCTTCTGACTTGGGCAACTTTCAAACTTAGAGGGTTAGAATTCTATGAATGTCTCACTCACCTTTGTACAGTCAGGCCTTTATCTGGTTTTGGTGTATCATAGGGAAAGCCATTTGATTCTGGTCACCTTTTACTTGTGCCTTCAATGGTGACTAATACTTCTTCTGAAAAGTGTACAGAAATTCAAGATCGAATGTCAGAAGTACCACCTTTTTTCTGATTTTTTCTGAAAAATGGCTCTCTGCAAATCTGTTTCCTATTCCTTCCCCAAAGTTATACCTGAGTTTTCTCTAAATTGTCATACTGGGAAAGTATTTAAAAAAAAAAAAAGCTTTATTTCTGTTAACTTGCTCCATTCCTTTGTGGCTTAGAGGAAAATGTAAGTCTTTCCATAACCTTGTTTCATAGAAAAAGTTCCATTTAAAATACATTTAATTCATCTTCATTCCCTTAATTCTTCATGCAAATTACCAGCTAGCAATAATGGCTCAATATGTATGGATACAGCCTATTTTCTGCTTGTAGGATCCACAAATTATTTTGTTGTAGCTTTCAGCCTATTTATAGTGTATACTGATGATCTATTCTAGTCATCTGTGTTCCTCTATTTTGCTCATTTATCATTTTATGTTTTCCCTTGTATCTCACAACCTTAATGGAAATAAAAACTAATCAGGGTAATCTTCATCCACATCACCTACATTATGGGTCAAATGGCAGCCAGGAGTTACATGATTAGTAGTGGTCTGTGAAGCTGGGTATTACAGGAGTCAGTGCTTCATTCCTACACACCCTATTTTTCAGATTTCTCCTGTGTCCAGAGGAATCATCTCCTGTGGACTTGCTTTGATTTTTTTTTTTCATAGTTACTGCACCAGCTCCCTTTCTTTCTTGCAATAAAAATTGCAGACAAAGCAGTGTTGGCTCACATGGCAATTTACCATTGGTAATGAGTTTTGTTCAAAGGGCAAAGATTATTGACCATGCTTTTAATGCTTAGCAGAAAGCATTTTACTTATGTAAAGTGATAAAGTAATTGTGACCCATTTTTTAAACTGTGAAGTACATGTGAAATGGTCTAGCAGCTTTTTTTTTATTTTTAGAGAACATTTTAATTGTTATTTTTCTTTTGACGCATTTCTTTGATAAAAGTATAATGCCTTAACTGATGGCATTATTATTCAAATTGTTGTCTGTGCATTTAAGATGTTTAAGCTAAAACATTTAGTTGCTATGGTTACCCTGCTGAATTGGTAGGCAGATTCATTGGAAAAATCTATCTGTAAATGTTAGTATTTTCTCTGTGTACCTGTAAATTGCTTTTATGGAGGTTTTTATTCATGGTCAACTGTGTCCTCAAAACAGAATTGGCAAGGTTAGTCTTTTTATAGACACCATTCTTCCTAAATTAATTTTACACAATTCTTTTCCATATTTTACTGTACAAAAAATCATTCAAATAGCTGGAAAATAATCTTTCCTTGAATAAAATAAAACAGAAGCAACTTTAAAACCTCAAGTTTTACCTTAAATCATCTCCCTTTTTTGGACAGCAGTAGGGCGGTGTGTTTAATTCAAGTAATGGGGAATATAACCAACAAAATTCTACTGATGTAATTTACAGTTGCTACACAGATAAGTAGAACCCTTTCATAGTTAAGTTTTTTTATAAAGACATTTAGAGGTAAACCCTTCTCATTTTCTGTGGGTTTCAGGAACACAGATGTTGGGCATGGTGCTGACTCTGTGGAGGGAAAACAGCAAATGAACTACAGCTCTTCTCCACGTTTTCTCTGGCTTTGCACTGCATCTGACAGCCCTTTTTATCTCATCTGAATAGATTTGGAATTATTTCATGTAATTGTGTTTTGCTTGATTTTTTTATTTTGTATTTTATTTCTGAGATCTTAAACAGAATGGTAATGAAATGTAATGAAATTGAAGTACTGAATTTCAGGATGTTAAGAGTCTTGGTAGCACTTGGGATTTCATAGCAGGAGGTAATGCCTCATCACTGAGAACTGAAATGTTGGCTCTTTTTCATTCTTTATGTGTGATTTGTTTTGATTCCCACACTTGGAGTCTAGCTGATAGTTGTCTTCTCCCAACAGAGCAGGCCTGATAAAGCTCACTTGGAAACTCTTCTTCTTGAGCCAGGCTGAGAGCTTCTCCTGGACAGGGACCAAGAGCAATGCTCCCTCAGCTTGCTGAGCACTTTATTCCTAAGAAATGGCACCTGCTTTGTCAGTTTGGCAAGACAGAAAATTGTTTGTGGATATCCAGACCAGGCTGGTCTTTTCACTTTGTTTTAAACACAGCATGTCATTTGATGGTACAGCAATGTACATTTAAGTTCCTGTTGGCATAAGGTTAATCAAAACAGTGGATACTTAATACTACTAAAAATGATAACAAATGTTTTGAAGAGCTTTTCTATTTATGGATTCAGTTACTCATCACAAATATATACTTCATTATTTCAGAAAGGGAGTATCTTCTCTTCGGAAATTTAAGCAAGGAACAGCTCTGAAGAGCAAATCTGGAGAATAGTTCTGGATTTACTTTTTGCTTTTAAGGAAACATCAATTTGCCTCAACTCTGTGTAATCACACCAGAGGTGTTTGTTGACCATAAATTGTAGGTAAGAAAATGGGAAAACTGCTGACAGTTCAGACTTTTATGAGAAAGAATTTTCAGCATACTCAGTATCTGTGTTATTGCTCCTTTTTAATGTATGTTTTCAGTATTCTTCACACATGGGAAATAAAAGTCAAGAGTGACCTACAATAGTACAGACAGAAACCACTGAAGGAGAAGAAGAAATGGTAACACAAGAAGATATTAAATGCCAGCAGAAGCTGTACCATATAATCACAGTTGGAACACTGCAATAGAGTGCAAAATAAAACAGTGGGCAGCCTAGCTTTAATTTATTGAACTTCAATATATGTTAATATATTAAGTTGTATTAAATGATTTTGGGTAATCTTTAGTTTACATTTGGTTGCTCTTTTGGGAGTTTGCTCAAATGAAGTGAAGAATTTCATTTTAATCCAAACAGAGCTTGGATATTTATTTGACTCTTCCTCAGAAGCAAAGCTTTTAAATTTTATTGTAATTTAGTTTAATACAATTTTATTATGCTAATTAATTGAATTCTTCTGAAATGCAACCTTTTGCTGAATTTTTAGTCTGACCTTGTTGTTACCTTGCAGATCTCTCAAACTTCATTGAAGTATCTTTGTTTAAAAAAGAGTATACTTTTGACTATATAGCTTATATTTAGATTTTCCACTTTATTTCATTTTCTGTCATAGAGGAGTTAAATTACTCTCACAAAGTATGAAATTAGTAGCAGGTATTGATCTAATAAAACTTTTAGTTCATGAAGTCAGAGACTGAATTTTTTAGGGGTTCAGCAGAATCTTTCTTTGAACTACAAGCAGGAGACTTTTGGAGTTGAGATGCTCTTGGGAAATTGTAAAGCACTTATGTTCTTGGATTTTCTGGATCTTTCTTGCCTGAGAATTGCTTAACTGGAGTTCTGTTTCTGTCATGATCCTCAGCAGACTAAACAGCTAGAAATGTGAGATCAGCTTTGTACATACAGCGTGTTACTTCCAGTTTCAGGCTTGGTCATCATTGTCTTTGATGAATTTTCAGCAAACTCATCTTGATTTAGTTACTCTCTGATCATCTGAGGTAGTTGACTTTCATCTTCTAGCTGTGCCAGGATTTTCTGCGTGGTCTGAAAGCGTAAAGGAGTCCATAAAACATTGGTTTATCCTCAATCTCCAACTTCTTCAGGTGTAAGAGCCTTTAAATCATTCTCATCCCTGAACACAACTTTGATTTCTTTAGCTTTTCCCGAGTCTGTCTATCTTTAGATCTGAAAGACTGCCAAAATGTATTTATGCTATTCCTTGACTTATGTTTAATTAAGATGGGAGTAATTTCTCCTGTAATTAGATGTTTGCATTTGAAGTTTTCTTGTCTCTTCCCAAGTAATGAAAAATGAAAGCAGAAAGACTCTGCTACCTAAAGTTTCCAAATTTCTCACTATTAAGTTATCATCAGAAATTTGAAAATTTAGTTTATTTGATAATCTTATCACTTTCTGTTTACTGGATTGAAATGCTGCTGTTGTTCTTTGTCCCCTGCTGACGTGGTTTTATTTTTATTTGCCTGTGTGCTAGGAGTCTTCTTGGTGATTGTCTTCTCTGTGTTAAAAAAATTTGTGGCAGAAATAATGAGAAGTTATATACATATTTTCATATAAGGATCAGCATTTTTTAAAATGGAAATTATCAGTAATTACAGAATCATAGAATGTTAAGGTGTTGGAATGAACCTTAAAGATAATCTAGTCCCAATCCCCTTGGCCATGGGCAGGGACCCCTCCCACTAGACCCAGGCCTCATCTAGCCTGGCCTTGAACACTGCCAGGGTTGGCAAATTGCAAAATAAAAATTGGAGCAGAATTCATGTGACTAATAATTCAGAAAATGTTCTACTGATCATGGCAGTGTTTTTTAAAAAAGAACATGGAAGCAAAATTCATGGGAGTTAATATTTACCTTTCCAAATAGTAACTTTAAATATTCAGGGATTTCTATGCTAGCATTGGTTTAGACCCTAATAGTCTACATGTAATTTTTTTAATATTAATAATGGTTTTTGCATATATTTGTGGGCATGTATTTTGCAGGGTGTAGTGCAATTGAATTTGAAAATGAAAAGCTTTTTTAAAGGGTTTTCCTTAAGCCGTCATTTAAAAGGTCCTAGTTTGCACGGATGGATTTTGAATGTACAAGTACACTCATGTAACAATTGATGTTTCTCTACTTTTGTACATTTTGAATGTACAAGGGCATTCATGTAACAATTGAATGTTTCTCTACTTTCCTGCTAGTGAGTACCCTAGGTTAATTTACCATTCAGAAACACTAAAATGCTAGCAGTGTGAATATTCTATATTATTTGCCTTTGTAACACCAGGTAACTTGTTTGTGGTTTGCATGTTCATTTTCTGCTTCACCTGCTGTTCATAGACTTGATAACAAACCTAAGGAGTTTGTTGAGTACCAAGAACTGAGAAGCATAATTCCATTTTGAATATTTTTGAAGTTTTTTTGTTTGCTTGGGTTTTTTGTTTCATATCACTCTAAACTGTTTATGTATAAATTAAGTTATAGAGGGTTTATGTTTGCAAACCCTGCTAGGCTTCGTCATCATGCAGAGTGAGCTTAGTTATCTTCATTCACATGAAGTAAAGTTGGCTCTTCCTGTATTTAGTTCCATGAAGTAATTGCATTATCAAGAAAAGAACTGGGTTTAGTAAAACTGTAGCCTGTAGCTTCTAATAAGGCCAATGAATTACAGTAAAATCATTATCACATTGGTACTGACAATCTTGGTGTATGAATACTGCAGTGAAAAAACATCTAGGAAGCTTTGCTGGCAAGCAGTTACAGACTGTACAGTTTCAGTAGAAAACGTGCACAATTAGCTGCTTCTGGCAGCAAAATGTGATATAGATTAAAATGGATGTCTAATGTGAACAGCCAGTTCTGTGTGTACTGACACAATTTCATTCTTTTTAAAATATATAAAGTTATTACGAAGAATGTATCTAGGTAATGTGTGTGTGTATAGAGCTATACATAGATAGCATTGAGATATATTTTATATATCGCTAATTATTTCTTATTCTTTCATAATTATATAAGTACATAGATTGTTCATGGTAGCTAAAGCTTAGCTGTTTCCAGAATGGTGCAATTAATGAGAATACTCCAAACTTTGAATTCTCTGTGATATAGCATGCTTGCAATTGTGAGTTAAAACCAATTAAAGATATAGTGTAATAAAAACCTCTCCAAAAGCTTAGCACTCTTTTATTTATAAATCAATAAATTGGTTTGATTCTTAAAATTGTAGAAAGCAATAAAAATCCCAAATGGTGGTGTAATATTATGGTTTACAAAGGACATGGCTTTTGTTATATTTTGAATGACAGATATACAACAGAGCAGTAACTTAAAAAGTCATTCTTACAGTAACTTTTCACTTTGAAATTAGTTAAGTATGTCATTAAACCAGAACTTGAAATGCATTCTTGGAGAAAAATTAAGTGTGCATTCACTAATTATCCACCTACCTACTGTTTAGTTTGAACAGCACAGAGTAGCTACTGTCCATCCTTGCAGGTTGTCAGTAATTACTGAGATAATAAAGAGCTTGCACATTTGATGTTGAGAGTCACAGCTGAAGGAGAAATTATTCAACATGTTGCCTTATTCTTAAATTTTAACTGTAATTGTTCAGCTTATTCACCATCTGTCCAAATGACTCATGCCTCTGGCTGTACTTCTGCCAAAGTAAAGATTTTGGACAGTCACAGTATTCATAACAAAAATGTGAAGTGTTATGAAGTGAAAAATGAGATGAACTTTAAGTTATCTGTCTGTCTTCTTTACATTGTTATAGATGTAATTTATTAAAATCATGCTGTTCAAACTTTTTAGACAAATACTAATTGACTTGGAATAGACCTTCATGCTTCCATTCCATACATCAGAAAGCACATAAATAGATAGATTTATCTCTTGTTGAGTACAAATATACATATAAGTTACAAGTTGTCTGTTGGATGTTATGGCTAGTAAAGGACTAAATTTCTTCATTACTGCATAGTATAGAACCATTTAGGTTGGAAAAAACCTTTGAGATTCTCAAGTCCAGCCATCAAGCCAGCACTGCCAAGTCCATCAGTACACCCTGTCCCTAAGCACCACGTCTGTGGGTCTTGGATCTCTGGTCACCTCCAGAGATGATGACTCAAGCACTTCCCTGGGCAGTCTGTTCCAATGTTTGACAGCACTTTCCATGGTGAATTTTTTTGTAGTATCCTCCCCTGGTGCAACTTGAGACCATTTCCTCTGGTCCTGTCATTTGTTAACTGAGAGAAGAGACTGACCCCCACCTCACTACAGTCTCCTTTTGGGCAGTTGTGGAGAGTGATAAGGGGGGACCCTGAGCCTCCTTTTATCCAGGCTAAAGATCCCCAGGTGCATCAGCCACTCTTTGGAAGAGTGGCTCTAGACCCTTGACCCCTGTAGGCCCAGCTTCATTGCTGGTCACTTCAAAGAATGATATTATTATAGTATTATTTATAATTTTATTTTATACAAAGCTTTGTTATTATGTTATTATGTATCATCCAGGATGATACAACCTAAAGATCCCAATCAATTTTGCAGCCTGTAGTGCTTGGTAAAATATCAATACAAAATATGAAAAAATAGATAGCTAGAAACTATCATGCTATTTTAAGCAAGAGCTTGAAAATGTTAGGACATATTAACACCTTTTGTCTGACTTCAATCTCTGGGCTATTGTCTAAAACAACTAATACAAATATAGGCTTCATATCTGCAAGCACAACTGTTAAGTCTTGTTCACCTCAGTACGTCATCTACACTTCCCAGAAGTTACAACACTGGGAATCCTATGTTCGTTTTCATCTAAGTTTTTTCTTCCTGTATCTTGAGGTCTAGTCCATTCAAAAGAAAGACCTCTTTTAATAACAACAGGGGCTCTGTTAGCAGGGACATACCTCTGCCTTGTACCATGTTAGTTCTGTTCTCACAGAGATTAATTTGAGGTAGCAGAGGTATAAAACACCTCTTCCAATGTTTTTACCAGCACCTTGCCATTTTTCTGTTAGTTATAATTAAACTCATAGTATTAATTAATATGCTTAAAAAGCTGAATGTCCTCGTTCTTTCTTTTGTTGCTTAAGGCCATGTTTGATGCTTTATCTGATCTCCCTGAGTGGTATGGTATTAAAGAAATGCAAGCAAATTGGATAGGTGACTGTGTTGGGTGCTCTCTTGACTTCTTGCTAAAGGTAAGTCAGAAATTGCATTTGCTGCTCTCTTGGTTGGGCTAACTGCAACCCCTGAAATGTGTGATAGGAATGGATTTTCAGATCCTAAAAGCTTGAAACCTCCTAAAAAAGATGATTATTATTATTCATGCACAGACGAGCACAGATTCCTGAAGAACACTACTTGAGGGTTGAAGAGATACTTCCTGCTATCCTCCTTAGGAAAGGGTTTGTGTGTTCAAGTGGATGCAAATTGGCTGTGTATATTTATGCCAAAATACATGCCAGCTAATAAGCTTCCCTGAAAGCCAGATTATCTGTGCCAAGTGCACTATCAAGTGGCACTGCACATGTCAGCTAGGGTCTAGTTGGGCTTTTGCTTTTCTCTGCATGGCACCTTCTCTGTCAGACCCAGGCTGACCTCAGGCAAACTGCTTTGCTTACATTTGTCCATTATTTCACTTACTGTATTCCCATAAGTAAAATAATGGAAACAGCACTATTAGGTAGTAACAGAGCTACAGAGAAGTCTAGATAGAAAGAAAGGAAAAGAAGAAAAGGAAACCTGAAAAAAAAATTATCTACAGAAGGACTTCAGATTTCCCCTTTTTTGTCAAGATATGAGCAAGGCTCCGTGAAAATGATAGTGACAGAAGAGATTTTCAGAGATGCTGATCAGATTTCAGCCCTTGTACTTCAAAGCTTTATTGTGATTATTTACTCTGGTCTAACATTTTAAAAGTGACTTCTTATTTTAAAGTACTGAATTTTTCAGAACTTCAAATTGAGACAAATTAAACCTTTTAAATACCTCTGATTTACACCCTGCTAAAAGATGCAGTACTTGTATTTGTATATATAACTTCGTATTAAAGTTGTTTTTATCAATTGTTTCTGAAAATTTATATCAATACTTATTACAGAAAAAATCACCTTGCAAGACTCCCATATACTCCACAGTTAGTTGATCTAAGATATAAATCTTGTTGATAGTTACAGCTGGTAATTCTTTGAAAGTCTTTGAAGTTTATTATTTACATTTTATGTCCAGTTGTTTGTTGTACCACCTTTTATTATTTTATTTCTGTATGTAATTTGCAGTATTCACTTCATCAGAGAAATATGGTGTAAAGTCATATTGTAGCTGAGAAAATCCAAAATTCTCTTCAGGTTTCAAAGGCAACATCTCCCTCCAGTTTCTTGGAAGCAAGGCATGCATATTACAAGTGAATATAAGGATTCTGGGTGGCTTAGCCGGGGATTGAGTCTATCTCAGTGGCACAGTGCAATATTACATACGAGATTAGAATGATATTTTTATAGATATATTTTGTTAAACTAAGGCAAAACTGTAAAGCAACTTTATCAAGGCCTAAAAGTAAGTTTGATTCTGGAAAACATCTATAGTGGGAATGTGTCTGGCTTTGGTATTTGGATCTGTGTATTTCTGTAGGGTGATGTAGACTCATTAGCTGTATGAAAAGGAAGGGGAATCTATAACCACCGCACTGCCAGTGGGAATTTTTTTCTGCTTTTTTTCAGGTTAATGGCAAAGTCACAGAAGAGAAGCTAGCAGCTTACACCTATACACCTGAAGCCATTTATGGAGCTTCCCATTTATATATCTTACCAAATCACAGACTGCTGCATGGGAATAGCAGTCTCAAGGAAGTCTTTCAGAGGGAGTTCATCCCGGGGAAAGGTGGTATTTTTCTCATACTGCAATTTGTTGTGGAAGAGCAACAATTATAAAGAATGATCTTTAGAGAATGCGCATCAAGCTGAGCAGGAGCTGTTCCTGTTGAGAGCCTCCTATTGTTTGATTCTTGCTATGTCACACAGTGTCACATCAGCCTGTCCTGGCTTCAGATGTGGCAAGAGCAGCTCTGCTAGAATTCTTCTTTTTATAATAGTTGTTACACTTCATAGTATATAAAAGCAATGGAACAGATTCTTGTTTCCTCATCCACCAGAAATGAATAGTCCAAATTTGACTGTGTCAGCCCGTTGGAAAATCTCATGTCTGTATGGTAGGTTGTCATTAGCAGAAAGACAGTAGAAGTAATTCTTGCACCAGCAATGATTTCTTCCTGTCATAAGGAATCTAAAAAAGTCAATATATCACTAATTTTTTTTGTTTTAAAATTATTTTTAAATAAAAACAGATTCTTTGGTTTTATCACTAATACATAGCAAAGTGGAAAACTGATAGATAGTAAAATAATACTCTACTATGCAGATCCTTTGTAAATACAGGACTCTAATGGAGTAAATTCAGAGTATCCCTATGGCAGTTCATGAGTTGCACAGTCAACTGATAATGCTTTAAGTGTTGTTAGCTGCTTTCCTGAAGTCTCCAATTCTGCCTGTATTTAGCATCCATGGTCTAGTATTTTTTTATTGTTTGGAAAACCTGGAAATGACAAGAGTAAATATAATATGTTTTGTTTCTACTTCAGGCTGGTGTTCAATATTTTGTTTTTCCCTTACTGGTAAAGATGGGGCTTCATTATCTATATAACATCTGATTTCAACAGCATCTTGTGGAAAATTGTGTTGGTTGTAGAGAACCTGCTTTGTTAAGCACTTTATTTCTACCTTAAAAAAGTTTGCTTGCCAGTAGAAAGAAACATGGAGCCTGATTGTGTTGAGTACATAAAGTCCGTGTCTAAGAGATGAGAAAAGCTTGGGGAATTTTGGGGAACAAATTTGCAGTTCTTGCAGTTGAACCAAGTCAAAGCACTAACTGCACAAACACACATTCATGCATGTGCCTGTACCTTTGTTGGATCTTGTGCCTTAAGCCAAACCACAAAAGTGCAAAATTTGCTTTTAATAAGGACAATAGTACATTTTTATATTGGTTTTTAAGTGGAAATACTTGTAAAAGCTTTTGTGTGTGTCTGTTAACAATAAGCTTAAAACTTTTGTCTGAGTTAAATTACAAAACACTGAGTTGAAATAATGACAGCCAAAAGTACTCAAAAAAGAGGCACAATTTCACATATCTCTGCTATTGTGTACTCCTGCTACTTGTGAATATACTTACAGACATACTTCAGTTGAAATTAGCTGAGATTGTCATTTTACATATGAAAGGCCAACAATGGCATTTAAATAAAAAGAAATTTTGGATGGCCTTATATAGACCCTATTCTCACATTAACCAAGACTTTAAAAAAAAAATTCCTCAGTAACACTGAAATTTTAATTTAATTAAATGTAATTGTTTTCTTTTCAATGGGCATAGTCTTGCAATTCTCTTTCTTCACTGTGTTCTCATTCAAATAATTAGGAGGGTATGGTTTTATGTTTTCTAGGAGAGAAAAAAGAGTAATTGTATAGCAGAGTAACTGAAAGTTCTAAAACCTTTAGTCTTGAAGTACATGTCTGTATTTTAGGCTACTATTATTTAAATAAATGGAACAACCAGTTGTCAAACATTCAATTTAATTTTTTTTTTTGCCTAGAAAAATGTATGTTAATTTAGAATCTGGTAAGTCTAATGGTGTGGACAGCAGGAGGTGCCTGAGATAAAGATTTGACCATTATTAGTTCATTGTCTCATTATAATACTCTGCATACATTGTCTTACACTTGTACCTGTACCACTCTCTTTTTGGTTCTGATGATAATGTTGTGAGCAAATGAGCACAGGAAAGAGCACCTTCATAAACTGTAGTTATTATTTTGGGTTCCAGCATAAAATGAAAATTATTGCTGGGTGGAAGAGAGAAGTTATTTTTAAAAGCAGTGTCCTGCCCACTCAGCTTCCTGCTCATGACGCTTTGTGGTTAGTTGCTTTTAAAAAATGAAATTGTCCCTTTTGTGCTTTTTTTAAACAGAGGAAAACTGCGTGTGGTGGTTGGAATGTGGAAATTTTCTTTATAATAGGAATACCTCAGACACCTAAAATTTGGAAAAGTAGTAATCAGAAATAAATAAATGTATCATTTGTGTTAGGAAGCATGATGAGATACAGCAGCTCTGTTCTCAAAATTGCTGTTGCTTTACTTCAAGCAGTTTTTATGCATTGCAATGCAAGCCTTCATAGCCTCAGCTTAGCTATGAAGAAAGGTGAAAGGAAGCTCTTAGCAGCCCATATTTTAATGATTGTAATTATCATAAGCTTAAAGGCACTTAAAAAGTTAGAAATAGGCCCAAATTGAGATCTGGGGTTCAAATCCTCAAAATGTGAAGTATGCAGATTTGAATTTCTTCTTGCTGAGCCACCCAATCTGCACATGGTAAATCAATTTCAGCTTATTAGTTCTCTAATAAAACCCTTAATTCTCTTCTCTCCTATTTCCCCTTGCTTGGACATCAGGTTCCTCATCTGTAATTTGAATATGAATATTGATATTAATATTAATATCCTGTTTGGAAATCAGTGGGTTACTTAGATGGCTTTTTAGCCCAGGTTAGAAGAAAAGATGTCACATGCTTTGTAGTTCTTCTGTAAGAAATTAAATCATAAGGACATATGCTCCCCTGCAGTTTTATCTGATTTTGGTGGGATTTTGTAGCATTGTGTGCACTGTATGCTAGTACATAATTCAAGGCTTAATAAAACCAGTTTGTACAACTTTGCAGCAGCCTGTATTTTGATCAATGACTCAATTTTTTGTTATAATCCAAATCTTACTCTGTTTTTATAAAGGTGCTTGTTGTAAGTATATTTTCTAATCATGATAATTTATCAGTCTGACTTAGTGAGCATTTTAATACATCTGAGCTTTTTTGAAATGTGAATAGGTTTGTCACTTTCTTCTTTTTTAAAGAAAACTGTTATTTAAAATTCATATAAGTTTAAAATAAACTGCATTGTAATAGTAAGTGATGTTCTTAGCATATCTTCTGTTATATTTTACTTATTTTACTTATATCATTATATTTGTTTTCAGACTCCCTTACTTCAGTGACAGCTGTGAATTTGCTTACCAATCAGGAGATTCCTGTAGTCATCTCAGCAAAAACCAATTTTGATAATTATCTTGATACTAAAATAGGTATGTGACATTAGATATTTAAGTGGAGTAGTATGGTTTTCTGTTGCTGTGTTGGAGCACAGATACTGTTGTAGTAAATATTTGAACACAGAGGCTATCTCTTCTGGATTTTGGATTTCTGTTCTCCATTAGGGAAGAAGGAAGGGAAAAGGAGCTATGTGGAATCTATGTGGGTGAAGAGATTTACAGGATGATAATTTTAAATGGAAATATTATTACATTAGTTCATTTAATGAGCTAAGTTTGAGGATCTGCATGTCTTAAAAAAATTGGTTACCTGCAACATATGTGTTTGGCTGTCTCTCACCATCCTTAATCAAAACAGAACTGTACCATTTTTTGGCAAACACCCTAACTTTTGGCCTTTTTTGTGTGTCTTAAGTTTACATAAATTGTGTATATGCTTATAGAGAAATGCTTCAGATGGTAAATGTACAAAATTTCCAACTTTGACTTTTATCTAGTAATATTTGTTCTGAGGCCAGTAAAATAGTTCAGGATAGGTAATAATTGTTTTCAGGTAGTCTTGGGCAGTTATCTTAGATCCTTTATCTCTCAAGGTAGCATTCCCATAATTTAAGGCATCTGATTTAGAGTTGAGGATTGATTAGTGGAGGGGAAGGGTGTTGCTAGAGGATGCTGAATTGCCTGCAGTGAGCTTCTGTTCCCAAAGTTGTCCTATGAATCTGCCTGTCTTACTCCTTTCCTGGATATGGAACCTGGTCCCAAAACTGGGCAGCTAAGTACATCCTCTTAGATGACATGATTCTCCTAATAAATCAAAGTAGAAATTGTACTAAGTTTTAAAAACCATATCCATTTTAATCTGCACCTCCCCAGCTCTTTGTTTACTCTTGTGCTTTGCCATGGTCTCAGCTGCATTGAGAAGGCAATGTGCAGTGCCAGTCCTAATGGGAGATGGTTATGTCTTCTTCCCTTTTTCCAGTGCATTCCTTATCCCTTAACTCCTGCTGTTGCCTCCCTGATGCTGATCCTGTCCTGAGGCTGCTGCTTTCACTGCTGTCAATATTGCCATTTTTGCACAACTGGACTGAATTAAACCAGCTGACTGTGCAAAAATGTCTTGGATGACCCTCACAGGGCTGATGGAAATTACCCATTTGGGCTCTCTACCTTGCTTATAACATGCCCACATCTTACGCTTTAGATTTGAATCTGGTTTTGACAAAAAAAGTTTTTCCTCATATAGAAGAAGCCAAATGACTGAGATACCTAATCTTAATTTTCCTTAAAATCTTCCAGTTTGCTGGCACATACCTTGGCCTTATGTCTGCTGGAAACAGCCCAGCTCTTCATGGGAAGCTGGGGGTGCCAGCTGTTGAGCTTTGCCAGTGTACATTAATAGCATCATCTTTGCAAAAGGAAGCAGACCAAAAAGTGGGACCTGCTTTTTTCCACTTGTAGAGCATATTGTGAAGTCACCTGTTGCAGACTGCAGAGCTCTCTGACAAATTAAGATGCAAACATTGTTCTTGAAATGGCAAGAGTGTACATCTGCTGGGAAGATAAAATAGCAATTTTGTGTTTTTCTAGTTAAGGGGTTACTTGTCACAGGGGAGTTTTATTTGATTTTCTTTAGTCATCTGCTTCCAAACTTCCACATATTGGCAGAGTTAAAGTATAGCTGGCATTTCACTGCCTGAACTAAGACAATTGTTAAGCTGGTTTAGTTAATAATCCCAATGTGGTCAACAAATATTTTGAGAACTTTGTGTGTAGTTTTCACCAACTTAATGCTGGCATTGTCTTGTTAGAATAAGTTTCTTTGCATTTTAAAGATGACAGTAATTGCAAGATGGTTCAAATTATTAATTAAACTACTGAGGGAGAAAAATATGCAGAAAGATGTATCTCTGTGTAAATAATAAATCTGTTAGTATCTTAATATTGTTTGAGAATACATGTGATAATAAAGCAAGCTAAGAAATTTCTGAAGTCACTGTGAAACCCTCCAGAGCAGAATTAAAATGCATGACTGTCCCAAATAATAAAATGCAGAGGGAAGGAGAGCTTTGGGAACCTTAAATAGTGTGAGTTGTGTAACTCATCTGAATAGCTGTAGGAAGTGTTCTCACTAGTTATAGTCTGAATAGCAAACTGATGTTATTTTAATAGTTTCCCTGAGTTTATAAACAAATCATGTCTTTCATAGTAAGTTAAAGGAATAGTAATGTTTGAGACTGTTGCGTTATGGTGAAACTAGATGACTTCTAATTCTAATAATATTCTATTATTTCATAATTCTATGAAATTAGAGATAAATCAATATTGAAACAGGAAGACTCTGCTCTTTGTTGAGCCTTTGATTATCATATTAGCAAATAGAATTAAAATTCCTATTGTTTAAATATGTTATATTTAGATAATGTGGTTATATTGAAAATTCTATAATTCTATCCAAATTTTATGGCTTTATTTTTAGTTTTTTCAAAACCATAAAATGTTCAAACGTTTCTGAAAGAAGGACAGGACATTGATGAATGTTTGAATTACAGAGGAACTGAGAAATTACTGAGTTGCGATTATTTCTGTTTGAATTTCACTGCTTAAAGAATACAAAAACATTTTTACTGTTCTTAAACCATTTTCTTTAACTCTTTTGGGACAATGTAAGTCATTATAAAGAGAGTGCCACAGAAATGAAATGGTTTTTCATCCCTTCTAGGAATTCCTAGTACTAGTGCAGAAGATGCTGCAGTAGCTAAGAATCTGGGCATTTCTTTCACTGAAGTCATTGAGACATTGCCAGATGGTTTGGAGAAGGTCATTAATTCTGCAGAGGTAGGTATACAAGTATGGATTTCTTTCCAGCTTACAGTAACAATGCAAACTAAATCTCTTTTCTCAAGAATGCCAAATACTTTGTATGATTAAACAGATTTTTTTGTTTGTTTTTTTTAAATCAAGCCAAGCTTATTCTACCAAATTTCTGGGAGTAATTTAATGATGAGATATGTTGGCCCTGCTGTATCAATAAAATAACCTTTTTCCTTTTGTACAGGAGAGGAAGGTTGAACTTTCCTCTGTATTGGTTTCAGTTCTATAATGGAAACTGAACAATTTAACCTATGTTAAAAGTTGACTCTTATTTCATAACCTCGATAGAATTTTAACCTAAACATGAACATACTAATCCTTCTTTCACAAATTCATTGAAATGTGGCTTCAGCCTTTGTGGTATCATGGATGCCTCAAGAGACATAGGAATCTTATCTTGAGATATAGCTCTTGAAAATATGTGTTTTAATAGCAGACACTTTAATTCCCAGGTAGGGTCTAAGTGGTTAAAATGGTTATGAAAGCAAGAATAGAAAAACCTGAAATGAGCACAGGAGAAGGAAAGCAGTTTTCATTTGCATTTCCTCAGTCTCTACCTTATGTTTGTGATAGAATTCTGAAAGTTTTGGCATAAGGCAACTAGTAAAGATATCAGCTGTAAATGCAAATATCTACCAATAATGGCTGAAGGGGTCTACAAGACTCAGCCTTCTTCTGTTCAGATCATCAAGAAGATAATCCTTTAAGCAAGAAGGTTCAAATGAGCAGCTGGTATGTGAATAGTCTCTTGGATAGCAGGATGTTAACCAGTGGTAAGAGAGAAATTATGATTTTATTTGACTCTCAGAAAACTGACTGGTTTTGTTTGTTCTTTCACTGACAGCAACTATAATTTTTTCTTTCTTTTTCCACGTCTCATTTTTTGTTTCTCTTTCAATCAGATCACCGGCATGACTCGGCAGGAGGCTTTAAAAGCTATTACTCAGCAGGCCAAAAATAAAAGAATAGGTGGAGACCTAACAAGTGACAAATTGAGGGACTGGTTAATATCGCGACAGCGCTACTGGGGAACGCCCATTCCGATCATTCACTGCCAGGCATGTGGCGCTGTCCCCGTGCCCTACGAGCACCTACCTGTGGTGCTGCCCAACGTGACCACCTTCACAGGAAAGGGAGCCTCACCTTTGGAAAGCGTCCCAGAATGGGTGAACTGTTCCTGTCCAAGGTAAGTCAGTGCTGTGTTTGGTGGGAGAGATCACTTTGCACCTGCCTGTTTCTTGTGCGCTCTCCCAAAGTGTTGGTGAGTGATTGCTCTGAGACAGGATACTACTCCAAAATAAGGTTCAGTTTGACCCAGGACAGGGATTTTTTTCTTATACACTCTGTAAAACTCCTTCTTTTTGCAACACTCAATGCCTACTGCTGTTTTTACATAAACAAGCTGTAACAAAACTCACTGGTTTTAAGTTAGAGGAAAGAAAAAAAGACAGAATAATTTTCTCTGTTTTCCATTTCTTAACAGTATTTATCACTTCATTTACTAGTCATTTTAATTATCTTTCATAAGTGTTCATATAAAGCTTATAATGATTACTGAATTGGTCATCTTGTTAAGGAAACTAACATTGTGTTTATTTTTTTGCAATAGTCAACAATAAAGTGTTCCCTCAGCTATAGAAATCTTTATCATGAGGCTGTACCTTACAGATAGGATTTAATTCAGATTTGAAAGTAAATGCATCCTGTCGTCACTGTATTCCTTATTGTTTGTAGTCCATCTGTTCAAGAAATAAAAAGTCTAAATGATGTAGTGAGAGATGTGTTGTAAAAATCAGTTGTGTAATCTTGAGGACTGCATAGATACTCTGTACACTGAAGTTTGCCTATAGTTCTGTGGGAGGAGCTGGTAGAACATAAAGTATCCCAAAGAAGTTTTTCATCAGCAGTGCAATGCATCACTGCTCCTAGCAGCCTGACCAAACTAACGGGAAGCATGTTGTCAGGCTGCCTGGTAGGGAAATCAGACATAAATTGCCCAGTGGCAATAGGGCTCTCACTGATAATTCAGCAGATTCATACCATCTACATTTTTTTCCTATTAGCAGTTCCATGGTTCTCTGGAAACATGTATTTTGAACTTTGTTGATAACATGTAATTTTTTGTAAAACAGACCTTCACTCCCATGTTTCTGCATAGAAAATTTCGTCCCAGATGTGCCTATTGAAAGTGCACATAACAGTGTATTTTAAAGTGTAGCCTTTGCAGTGAAGCCTTACAGAATAAGATCCACAGGTTTAGTGAAGCCCCCAGAAATGCCTTGGTCTACAATTCCTAATTTCAATTGAAAAATTTTCCTGTTGTGACTGAAAGTCACTGTGTGCACTCTTGTCTTGCCCCACAACCTTAGTTAAAAATTAATTTGTTGTTTACCTGACAATAACATACTTTTGATGTATAGCAAATCCTTATGGTTTCTGGATAGTTACTGTGGCTGCTTGGCATAGAAGTTAATCAAAGGCATTTGTTTAGTCAGAAATAAAGTCACACAGGATTAGTTTCTTAGCCTAAAGTGTAGTAGCTTGCTGAAATTAACTTTTTTAATTCTCATCTTTTTTTGTCTTCCTAATTTTCACCTATCTGACAGCTATCATCAGTATTGCTCATCCATGTCTGCTGCAGTTTCAAATCATTTGAGCTGTTACTTCTGTGTGCAGTCATCCTTGCTTTTCCTTGGTCCAAGGAGTGACATCATTCCTTCCTTTAGTTCTTCTCTCCAGTAATAGGGTTTTATATTAGTTTCATTTAATATCTAGAATTAATAAGGAAAACCAGATGGAAAGCTACAAAAGTCTGAGCATTTGGGTGACAATAATGTTAACAATCATAAATGGGAGGAGATGCCCAAGTTATTCTGTTATACAAGTCCAGGTAATTGTGTTAGTCATCTGAAGATTGTCTAATGAGATTACTGTATTGTGCCTGTAATCACAATATTGATATAAATTGTATAAACTCTGAAAGATGCCCATGCTGTCTCTGTGTTGGTGAGCCATGTCCATTTAGAGCACAGAGGCATGAAGCAGATGTAATTATGGTTCAATGACTGTAAAGTATTCTTACTTTTGACAGAAAAGCCATTCTTTTACAATGGCCGAGTCTTTGTTTATGTGTACAATTTTTAAAAATTATTTTTCTATTCTAAAAAGCAGTTAGAACTAAAACTCGTTTATTACATTATTCTCATTGGAAGAAAAATTTGCATGTAGAGGAGGACCAGGTACAGAGACAGAATGAAGGAAAATGTTAAGTGGTGATGCTCTTGTAAACTTGCCTTGGCAAGCCAAGCTGAAGTATCAGACAGACAAGCAGAGATACATGTTGCAGCTCATTCATCAATACTGATCTGAGACTAAACATGCAGTTAGTAAATATGAAATAGCTAGTCTCTGTTCATTATGTGTACTTACTACTACTATATACATGCATTTAAACTGACATACAGTTATTAACTGTGTACATTTCTTACATATAAGCAGTGGCATTTATGTACAAGATTATGTCACAGATTGCAAAGTTTCATTGACTTTAGAATAATCCCATTGTTTTAACAGTAAGAGTTTTAAGAGGGATCATTTACAACAAATGGAAGTTTATTAAATGTGATTATTGGCCCCTACAAACAACGAATATTCAAGGAGAAATTAACAGAAAGTAACCTGAGCTCCTAAAATCTATTTTGAAACTGTTCCTTAGGGCTGCCAATATAATTATGAGCAAAAATCAATTTGCTGTAATCACAAATTAAAATTGTGCTACAAGGTCTAGAAGAGATTTGATCTCAGTGAAAGCTGAAATTAAACTAAGTTAATTTTTTCTAGAGATAATAAATGGAATCTGCAAAGACCATTTTGTACAGACAATCAGTGAGAGGCAACCACCTGACCTTTCTGCTAAATCTGCTGGTACCTAACGAGTGTGATCTATATTCAGTACCCATTAACTTCATGGCAAAGTAGGCTTGTCTGTGCTTTGTAGCTTTTAAAATGACAATTCTAAAAAATTCCAAGATTGAGAGGGCTGTCCAGTGCAGTGCCATCTTGTGCTGTTGCTGGATGTGATGGCTGCTCAGGCTTCTTTTCGGCTTGCTTTTGCTGTGTTTTGGGAGGGAGAGGGAAGAAGTCAGTCCTGTTACTGTTGTTGCACTTTTTCTGAACATGTCACTCTTCAGGCTGCTCAGTTTTCAATCTAAATATCTTTATGACCACTCTGTCCATGTTTGTTTGGGTTTTTTTCCAACCTTGTCACTTACCTAAAGAAAGCCTTTCTCCTCTCTTGCTCAGGTGCAAGGCAGCAGCACGGCGAGAAGTCGCTATATTCAGTACCCATTAACTTTATGGCAAAGTAGGCTTGTCTGTGCTTTGTAGCTTTTAAAATGGCAATTCTAAAAAATTCCAAGATTGAGAGGGCTGTCCAGTGCAGTGCCGTCTTGTGCTGTTGCTGGATCTGATGGCTGCTCAGGCTTCTTTTCGGCTTGCTTTTGCTGTGTTTTGGGAGGGAGAGGGAAGAAGTCAGTCCTGTTACTGTTGTTGCACTTTTTCTGAACATGTCACTCTTCAGGCTGCTCAGTTTTCAATCTAAATATCTTTATGACCACTCTGTCCATATTTGTTTGGGTTTTTTTCCAAGCTTGTCACTTATCTAAAGAAAGCTTTTCTCCTCTCTTGCTCAGGTGCAAGGCAGCAGCACGGCGAGAAGTCGATACCATGGATACATTTGTTGATTCTGCTTGGTACTACCTGAGGTACACTGACCCTCACAACACCGACAGGTGAGGGCTGCAGGCACAGCGCCACTGGGGGCAAGCCTGCTACACAGAACACAAGGGAACAAAAAGACCACACACTCAGCTGCTTCCAGCTCCTAGCTGCAGTCTACTGGCAGGGTAAATCCCTGTGTTGCCCTCATTATGTGCCTGCCCTTTGGGCCTGAGCACAGCACAGGGTTGGTGGTGTGCTTTAACCCCAGCTGGCATTTAAGTACCACACGGCTGCTTGCTCACACCCTGTGGGCTGGGGAGGATAGTTAGGAGGAGAAAAAAAAAAGTAAAAATCATGGCTTGAAAAGAACAGTTTAATAACTGAAACGAAGTATAATAATAATTATAATAAAAAGGGGAGGGAGAAAGAGAAAACTCATGAAAAATAAGTGATGCACTATATAATTGCTCACCATCTGCTGACTGCTGCCCAGCTCATCCCTTAGCAGAGATTGGCATCTCCCAGCCAGCTCCCCAGGTTTATCTACTGGGCATGACACTCCATGGTATGGAATATCCCTTTGGCCAGTCTGGGTCAGCCTTCCTGGCCTTGCTTCCTCCCAGCTTCTTTGTACACGTGCTCTCTGGCAGAGCATGAGAGACCAAGAAGTCCTTGATTTACGGTACACACTGCTCAGCAGCAACCAGAACATCTGTGTGTTATCAACGTTATTCTCATACTGAATTCAAAGCACAGCACTGTACCAGCTATTCAGAAGAAGAAGAAGTCTGTCGCAGCCAAAAGCAGGACAATATATGGAGCTGGTCTAAAAATGTGGTCTTTGATTGCTCCTATGTCAGGAGATCTAGAAGAGCAGGATGTGTAAGCACAACTGTGTAAGCACAGGAGCTGCAGGGCAAGGGCAGAAATTTGCATGAATGGGAATTATGGGGAAGGGCACAGAGAAAATGTTCAGCTGAGGAGCTGAAGTCCTTAGTGGGGGGTGCCATCAGGAATGACAGCCTGCCATGGTAAATTGCTTGGCCTGTACCCTCCCTGGCAATGCACTGAGTAGTCCAGTGTGTGGACAGGCAGTGCTGATCCACTGGTAAGAAGAGGAATAGTCCAGTGAAACATCCAGCTGCCAAACCTGGAACCTTCTCTTCTCTCCTTTTAAATTCTGGTGACTCTTGCCATTCTTGACTCTTGCCATTTCCTTGTGTGCAGACCTCAAGTGAAAAGGCATCACAGCAATGCCCTGCTGTGTCAGCACTTCCACTACTGCATAATTAATGAAAGGAGATTTTTCATGTGCTGTGGACTAGTGTCTGCAGCATGGAGAGTGTGGGAAGACAGATGTAGTTATTTAGCTGTTTTTCAGCTTCATAGTCTGGCTGTAGTAGCGCTGCTTGATAGCACCCTTTTTTTCCAAAGAAGAATGAGTGCAACATCCCTACTCTGCAGTCTGAGGAAGACAGGAAGAATCACATTTTAAAACATTGGTACCACATGATGGGCTGTTTGGGCAAGTATTTGTTTATTTATTATGCAGAGCAGTGACTGGGAACATACTACATATACTCAGTGACTTAGTATTTCTGGGCTGATAATTTCTTTTTGTATTGGCAGCACTAGTTTGGTTAAACTAGAGAAAAATCTTCTGTGAACTCTTTTATTTCATGCCAGTTTTAATTATTTTCTAGTGATAGCATGAATATATTACTGCTATTACTGAGTTAGGCAGATTGCTTCCTCTCCATTACAGTTTGAAGTATTTTTTGTGTGTGGGCAAGAGGGACTTTTCCAGAAGCTGAAGAATAAATAGTCAGCTGTAACATCTAACTGTCAAAGTAACAGCTTAGTGTAGTCTAATCTGTTTTACACTCAAATGAGAACATTTATATGGACTTGTGCACTAAATTGCTGCCTGCATTTGATTTATTTAGTTAGTTCTTTTAACTAAGCTGTGCATATGTAAACCCTTCATTTCCATAAACCATATTTCACTGGTCTACAGTTCAGGAGAATTACTCTGTTGATTCTGGTACCATATGAACAAGTTAGGTTTGATGTATTCCACCAAAGACATGATCCCAGATCCATTATTTGCTTCTGGGCTCATCTGTGAGGAAGGAAGTGTCACTGTAACAAAAATTACAGATGGAATAATCAGACAGACAAAATAAATAAATTTGTTAGAGCAGGGGCTTGAAGCCTACATTAGAGAAAAACTTTTGTACAAATTGTATTTTGTGGGTCCACTACGGAAGACGTGGAAATAGGGAATGAAGCAGTAAGCAATGCTGGGAAACCATTTAGGTGACCTCCAACGATATGCAAATATGCTGTAAATAGCAAATTTACTGTCACTTCATCCAGCATACTTCACTTGGAGTGCTGTGACCCATCTCACTCTACAGAGGGTTCTGCAGCCTTGAACTACATCATTGCCCCCTAATGGCAACAATGCAAACCGTCAATTTGAAAAACTGGTTTTAAGTGGTCATGTCTTTTGTCTTTCATTCTAATATATTTGTATATAAAGCTTGATAAATACTAAAAAATTTAAAGCCAGCCACAGGGTATTTACAAAAAATCATTTAAAGAGCAGTCAAGCATTTTCATTGCTTTCTCAGGTAATTGCTTGCCTGAAATATAGGAGAATAATCTTTTTGTGGATCTACATCTCAGCGGAAATTAAATTTTTGTCTATAATAAGCATTTTATGTCTTAAAAAAATAAAAATATCTGATAGCAAACTGAAAGTTTTATTACACATGTATTGCTCAGAGTAAACAGTGTTGCCCAGTTAAGGATGATGAGCTACTTGAGTAGTGCTGATCTTTCTTTTTAACACTGGATTTTTTCCTATAATTGTGTTTTCTCAGGCCCTTTAATAGTGACTTAGCAGACTACTGGATGCCTGTGGATTTGTACATCGGAGGAAAGGAACATGCAGTTATGCACTTATTCTATGCAAGGTTCTTCAGCCATTTTTGCCATGATCTAAAGATGACTAAACACAAGTAAGCTTTATATATATTTCTATTAAAATCTTTCATATTTCATTTGACTCACAAGAGTATTAGTGGAAATTGTTGTGACAGTGGAACATTACATTGAATAAGCCTGAATTTTCCTGCTTTGTCAGTACTTGGTTTCTCACAGTGAATTGCACTTCCTGTATGTGTTCATACAAAGGTTTTTATTGCATGAGTATTAACTGGCTCAGAGCGAGTGATAAAGAGCTGCTGTAGATTTCCAGCCTGCAAAAGCATGCACAAATGAGTAACTTCAGGCATTCTGTATAGTGCTATTATTTCAAATTAGGTAACTTCCTACCAGTAATAGCATTAATTTCAGTGGAACCATGCATATGTAAAAAACAAAGCACTCTTATAAGTCACTGTATAATTGGAGCTGAGCAGTACAAAACACTTCTTGATAGGCAAAAGCAATATATTTATCTCATGTCAATTTATTTTTTATTTAATTAATTTTATATAATTACTTTTAATTCTTCTTGTTGATGCTGCTGCTATAGCCTAATTCACTGTTCTCTGTTTTGGTTAGAGGTAAAGTGTGATGGAAGAAGGTGAGTCATATGTTGTTCTGTTCTTTGTCCTCTTAGATAGGTTCTGAGCTTGACATCCCCATTTCCACTGAAATTCAGCTCTTTTCTACCCTAAAATGCCATCCTCAGCTTGAAGAATACTAGTGGCAGAACAATGAAATTCTGGTCCATGCTCTGTTCTGTTCTCCCATCAACAGAGATGACTGAATAGATTGAGTCAAAATGAGTGGCCCCATGAGAAGAACTGCTCAGTGATTTCTCAGCCACAACTCCTATAAATAAATTCATTCCTTACAAGTATTCCCTCTAAAACCTTGATGTTAAAGAGGAGTCTAAATATATATATCACTAAACTCACTCAAATACTGTCGTTTTGCTACAAAACTGGAATTTAAGTAGTTGTGTGCCAGAAAAAGATGGACAAGTTGCTGCAGCTAGCAGAATGTTTCCCAAGGTATTTCTTATTTTTGATGAAAATAGGCAATGTGTTTTAATAACTCATTCTTGGCTGTGCAATAGTTTGCTTGAAATATTGGATGTAGATGATTTGTGTACCTGTTTCACTCTTGTCTGCAGCGTTTGTAGCTGCAGCAGGAAGGCTGTTTCTTCTCTCTGAGTGGACCTTTCAAAGCAGACCCTTCCTCTCAGAGGTGCTATGCCTTCAAGCAGAGAATTTTAAAGCTTTCCCTTGCAAGCAATTTTAGGCTTATTAATTTCGCAAAAGATTTTACAATCCTATCCCATCAGCCATCTAGTGGAGCTGTAACACACAGCAGCAAAATGTTCTTTTACCAGTCAAATTCTTCAGCCTTCCAAAATAACATTAACCACATTAGTGGCTGAAGTGTTATCAAAATAAAGTGAGATCACAGGGCAGGGGAGATTTTCTTGCAAAGTGAGTGGTGTGCTAGAAAAAAAGGCATGGAAAGAGGCCAGCTGGAAATGGGACCTCCTGTGTGACTTTAAGAAGACCAAAATAAGTGCAAGGAAAGTAAGGAGGGGCTACCCCTGGAGGAATGTAGAAGCCTTTAGTGGATAGGCAATATGGATTATGGAAAGGTCGTAGCTCATCAGATATTGAAGCTGGTGAAGAATGTGAAGGTAGTAAGAAGAGCTTCTGGACATACATTGAAAAGAGCAGCAAGGAAGACATTGGCCTGATGCAAAATCCAACAAAGAGCCTAAGTAGAAAGAAAAGTCTTTGCCTTGGCCTTTGCTGTCAAGGTCTGTGCTTAGTAGGAAAGTTTGAAGGCAAGAGATACTGCCCATTGTAGAGTAGGATTGAGTTAGGGTTCGCTTAAGTGAATCAGACACATACAAGTTCCAGGCATGAAAGGCAAGGTGACTGGAGCAGCCACCAAGGATTTACCAAGAAGAAATTTTGCCCAACTTAATCTGCTTTTCTTCTGTGGTGAGGTGATTCCATCTGTGGATGAGGAGAGAGCTGTGCATATCTTTTACCATGACTTCAACAGAACATTGGGGGCTGTGCCATCTGTGTGGGGAGGATTACAACAGAGAAGGGCTTAGGAGTCCTGATGAACAGCAAGTTAGAGGCAGGTCAGCAGCTGGCATGACAATATACTCTGCTAGCAAAACCATGTCCAGCTTTGGTTATCTCTGCTCATCATTCAGGAAAAACTGGAATACTGTGTCTAGTTTTGAGGCCCTCACCCCAGTGTGAGGAACTGAAGAGGGTCTAGAGGAGGAGCACCACCACAGTCAGGGTTGGAGCATAGGACACACAAGAAGAGGCTAAGGGAGTTGAGTGTGTTCCCCATGGAGAAGAGAATGTTAAGGAGGGAATGTAATTGCTATCTTCTACTACTTAAAGGAGGTTTTTTAGAGAAGGTAGAGCCAGACTCTTCTCAGAGATGTACAGAGAAGGGAAAGGAGTAACAGTCACAGATTGCAGCAAGGTTCAGCTGGACAGAAGGAATACAGTTTTGGCAGGGGAGGTGATGAGACTGGAACCATTTGACTTGAGACATTGTGGCATCTCCATCATCACATATTTTCATAATGCAGTTGGACAGGGCCCAGAACAACCTGAAGTTAGGTCTGATATGAGAAAAGAGTTGCACCAAATGACTTGCAAAAGTCCTTCCAACCTGCATTATTCTAAGGAGTCTGTGATTCTGTACCTGCATTACATTGGAATGTGTTTTGTTCACACTCTGGTGTGACAGAGAGGTAGCACAAAAACTGTGTAGTGTAGCCTGGTCTAAATGTGGTAAATTACAGAAGAAAACTCTACCTTCAGTGAAGAAAAATCCTTAAGAAGCACTGACTACGTCTAGTGACAATGGCAGAAGAAAACAGAAGTTGTTTTCTGCAGAAGCAGTTTGCAAGATTGTGGAGAATTCCTTTGGCATTGTATACAATCTCAAGAACTGTTGCACATGTGAAGTTGTGTTAGAGCTTTGCCCTGAGGGCTGGGTGTATGAAATGCTTAGGCGTGTGCTTAGGCATGTGCTCAGACTGCAAGATGACTGTAACAAATTCATCATCATGCACAAAATTGTTCAATTGCTTTAGCTCTATGCAAGGTAAAGCATTTGGTGCTTTGAAGCCATTAAGTCAAATGAGGATTTTGGTTTCTTATGGAAATCATAACTCCTTTATAAATATTACCATGTATTTTAAATGTTTTAGTGTTAATCAGAAGCCACTTTTGCTCAGTCTTCTGTTTGAACTGCTCAAGGCTGGTCTGAAAGATTTGAAAAGTGTAATTAGAAACAACAGGCTTATTGTTAGGAAGCTCAAAGTCATGATGTCAGAACCTACAGATCTGAGGGAAAACACTAAAATGTTAAAAAACACTGCCCTCTTGTGCATTTTCAATCTCTCTCTAGTAGCTTAGGTCTTTTTCACTGATTAAATAAATAAAACTGTTATATCTCAGTTAACAAGAGCTTCCACATTTAAAGTGTCATCTAGCGTCCTTAAAAATTTTTATTATTCCCCTACTTGTCTGTAGTAGTTTTTCATTTTTATATGTTTTCTTTATGGAAATTTTCATTGTTTAACTCTATCCTGTGATGTTCAAATCCATTGAAATACTTCTGGGTAGTCTTTAATTATGGGTAGTCTTTAACTGGTTATTTATATAGTAATGTGGTTGAAAACAGAAATTAAAATTCCTGTAGTTTGGATTTTCAAAGCAATCTTTCCAAATATGATGTAATGATTATTACAGAAATATTACAGGCAACATGTATGAAATAGGCATTTACAGACACACATACCTGCAGTGAAAATGTAGTGTTTAAATGTAGACATTTAGAATTAGAATTTAGAATTGTAAAGGTGTCAGTATAGCTTAAATATTCCCTCAAGATGAGGCATGGTCTTTTATTTTTTAATGCATTGGACTGGAGACGGTGGGAAAGAAATGCTGCTCAATTTCTCAGTAATGACAAGGCAGAATAAGTGGTACCCTCTGGGTATTCATACATGTGATATCAGATTAAGCCCAAATTGATGTCAATTTGTTCTAGCAGTCTGGTCTGTAAAATGCATTGGTTCTATAAATAATTCACAAGGCAGCAAGCCCTCCCAGCTGTGACCGCTGCTGGGAGAGGGGCCAGGTAGGCAGCTGGGGCCAGAAAACTCCTCCTCTGTTCCAGCTTAATCCACCCTGGCAGGCGTGTGCTGACACTCTCCATTGCACCTGCTCAGCTGTGCAAGTACAAGTTACACAGAATTTGGTTCTGCCCTAGACTTCAGTAATCAGTTCTGTCTGATGAATAATTGGAAATGGAATCTAGCACATTCTCCCCGAAGAGTTACAAAGCAATAAAAAAATTTTATTGTTGCTGTTAAATCAGCAGATTTGACTCTTATAGAGGGCAAATCTGCTGAGTAAGAAGGCACTATTTTTCACATACCTGAGTTACAGAATAAAAGAAGATGTGTGTGTGACAGAAATAGCTTGTTCTGTGAAGGAACGATGCTTCAGCTTCTCTGCATTCATTTAGGACCTTATCTCTAGTGCTGATTTTAAGCCAAATTTCTCAGTTGTTAAATATGTGGAATCTTGAACATTCAGTATTGTTTTTTGTTGTTGGTGGTGGTGTTTTTTTTGTTTTGTTTTGGTTTGGTTTTTTTTTCCCTAAGATTATCGGTTTCCACATTCTTCAGTCACCTCCACAAGGCTGCAGAGCTGTATCTTACAGCAGGTTTCACAGACTCCTGGACTCAGCCAATAGTGACTGACCTGCTCTTGTCTTCACTCCAGGACACAGCAGTCAGGCTCCCTCAGCCTTTCTAAAGGTGCAGGGTACAAATACATGCAGTGAGCTCCCTTGCTAGGGCCATCCCTTCTTCTGAATTCACTGTTTTATCACTGTGGCAGGCTGCACAGAGTTCTTCCAGCCAGGTCATTTGTACTAGGATTGAAAATTCTGCTGCTCACCCTGAACAGAGCAAAGCAAAGAGCATGAGAACATGGCACTGAGCAGGAATTCCGGATCTGTCTGTCTGTCATGCTTGCCCTACCATCCATTGCATGGTCCTAGATTGGTCTCATAGAGATGAACCTGTATATGAACATTAGAGAAAGGAAAAGATGGATTACAGACTTCATGGCTAGCTGATCCTTCTCAGAGGTGTCAGGCACACTTTGCAGGTGGGATGTACAACATGATCAAAAGCTGTAATACGGGCAAGGTCTCAGTGCAGACACCCCAGCATGAGCACAAACAAACTTCACAGGCAGGTGAAAGCCTATCCCATTCCATTATACCTACAGTCTGAAACACAACCAAGCATTCAGAGGAACTCCAGACTCCTCCTCTGTGCCAGAAATGTCAGTGTGTCTGAAAATGGGTTAATTTCATTATTCTTGGTGTTTTGGATCAGGAGGTATTTATGATGCCCTGACCGGGTGCTGCAGTATTGAGGTCAGAAAGGCATCATCCCTGCTGTGCTTCAGCCCCTTGGCAGTTCCCTTACACAGCCAAGAAGTGCATCCCTGCCTTTGAAGGGGCTTGTTTGAGGTGTGCAGTTTTATTAACATGAATTCAGGTGTAACTCTGCATGTGAACATCAGAGGGAGCCACCAGAACATTGCCAAAATCACTGTGCATGCAGTGCAGGGCTCAGTTTGGTTCAGAGCCCTGTGTTTAGCAGATGGGCTCTGGCTTTCTCGTTTTGGGCATGCCTCCATACTCCTGCGGTCTCCCACTAGGGACACATGGTTGGGGTTTGTTTTCCCCATACTTGGTAATGTATTTTGTGTTGCATTTTTGTAGCCTCTGTCAGCATAAACAAAAATAAGAAATGCTTGTTCCTGCATTCAGTTTTTAGTAACTTGGCGTATGATCTGAGCTAAATCTTTGTCATTAAAAATAAGTGTTCCTTGAAAAATCACTTCCAGTGGAGAGTCCTATCTGATTTGGATGATCTGGCTACCTCATTAGCTTTACTTTAGATAGCAGGAAGTGTAGCTATATTTAATAACTGTTTGAGATCTTAAACAGACTGAAGTACTGAATGATAGGGAGGGAATTTTTTTTTCCTGTGGCGTTATGTCTCTAGTTTGCACAGACAGAAGAAATGTATCGTAACCTGATTTATCCTGAGGTGTTTTCCCACCATTGTTGTTGATAGGATAAGAAAGTTTTTGTTCCAAATTTTTACCTTCTAGTTCACTTGGATAATTTATAATAATCTTTTGTCATTTTAGATTATTTTTGCATCCTGTTTTTGAATTAGTTTTTCTTCATTTTACTCTAAATTTTTACTCTAAATTTGACTTCAGTTCTCATTCCCTTAAGTTCCTTTACTTCTAAACAACAAGATTTTTCATCAACCTCTGAAGTATCATCTACAAAATATTTATAGAGATGCTTGAGTTGCTCTTAGTTAACATTGTGATAAAACCAGGTAGCGTGGCAGAGACTCATACTTCTTTGTGACTGAGTGATACATCAATATGTGCCAGTACTTGCACAATATTTATAAGTATACAAAATATGCAAGGAAGGAAACTCATGTTCAAACTTGAGCATACTGAAGATAAAGTATGAAGCCTGTCACTTTCTTTCCCAGTTTATAGTTTTGTTTTCAAATATGTTCTTACTTCAGAGTCATCAAAAGTGTTTAAGGACTAGTACTTGGAATATACCTGCTTTTGTATGATAGAAACATGCCTAATGGTTCTATAATTAAATAATACTTTAATTGTTTCATTAAATTACTTCATTTTAAATTATGAGATAAATTGTCATGTAATTTATATTTCTTAATTATTTAAAATTCTATATTTACTCCTTAACAGTGAATCATGTTTTGGATTATGACTTTTTTGTACACATAATAAATAAAATGTGGAAGTCTGGTTTTGTTACTTCGTTTTAGATGGGTACACTCTGGCTTTTTAAAGAAAAGTTTATAGAAATAATGCGTCCTTTTTACATAAGTTTTTTTTATACACATTTGAGGTTTCATTAGGTAAAAACTGTAGAAAATTCAGATTGTTTAATGTTGCACACACATGTCAGCATTAGGAGGTGCAAGTCAGTATTAACCAGTGCTGATGATCATGTCCTCCAGAGTGATGGTCACTGATGTCCCTGTGCTGGAGGGTCCATGAGGAGGATTCCAGACTCTGTGCTTTCTGGGACTGGCTCCATGCCTCCTTCCCTGGCCCCTACTGTTCTTAAAACTGTGTTAAAACTGTTTCCTGTTCTACTGAGTGGGAACCAAAAGCTTTAGAGATTAATTTTGTTGCCTTTTTTTCAGTGAAAACAGTGACAGACATGTGACTGAATGCATTAGAAATGCAAGATCATTAAAGGAGGGGGCCGCAATAGTGTGTCAACCAGAGAAGTGTTTACTTAGAGTTTATTTCTTGCTGAGTGCACTACTGCCTTTCAAGGCTCTTTTTAGCCCTGTCATATATTAATTCCATGTGAGTTTACTCTCCCTGATGTAAATTTTTGCTAGAAAAGTAAGGTGCTAAAAAATTGATACACTGAGATATGAACTTTTCAGCATTGGCCTTTTTCTAGTACACTTTTTCATACAGCCAGGCCTTCCTGGCTAGTTCTGCAAAGGGCCAAGGCATGTGGGTGCTTATGTTAGAGAAACTGTCTTATCTGTTTATAGCAAGAAATGTGCAACAGCATTTTGATTTATTTCAAATTCTGTACTCCTCAGAGAGAAGCTAGAACTAAATATTTGTAAGACAATGAGGCCAGGTACTTGAATGCTTTCACGCAAGAGATTTAGCTTGAAGTTAGGGGAATTGTACTGTTGGCCAAGAAACTTCTGTGTGTTATCCATATGCTAATTTGAAAAGTGATGTTAGAATAACTTAGAAGTAAATTAGGGTACAAGAATGTGAGCAGAATGCATATAAATACTTGCCAGCCAACCACCATTAATCAATGCACAAAATACTCTAAGGTGACAACTATTTATGTATAGTCAATTTGAAATTCTTGTTTCGTTAAAAAATTGTGCCTGATTGGCTCAACACCTGAGGCTTACCATAAAGTATGCTTTTGACAGCTCTTTTCAACAGAGAAGTTTCTTTTTCCTTCCATCCGTAGGGAGCCTTTCCATAAGCTCTTGGTTCAAGGTCTTATCAAGAATCAGACATTCAGACTAACAACAACAGGCCAGTGTTTGAAGAGAGAGGAGGTTGATCTCACTGGTAAGAGAAACTGCATGGGAAAATCAGCATAGATGCATCCCTAAAGCCAGGGACTGCTTCAGTGCTGGGAAAATTTGGAAGAGAAAATGAAGCTAATATTTAAACTGGAGAGCAATTTCTGTGAGTTTTGGATTTCCACGTACTGCTGAGTACACAGAGATCCTACTAATACAGCAGCTTTTAATTGCATCCAAACATAGAAGCAGTGCTGTGGTATTATTTTGGCTCCAGTGTAGTCCAAAAGATCAAAAGTCAGTTTTGTTAAGACAGTGCTCAGCAGCCTGCTGAATGGAGCCAGTTAGTCCCAGCAAACAGGCAACCTACAAGAACATTACAGCAAAACTAACACAGGTGCAGGCGTATTCAGTAGATATGAGGAGTGTAAAACTTTAAGGAAACAGTGCTCATTCTCAAGTTCTTTGCAGAGCCTTCACTGCGTTAGCTGGACCAGTCATTCCTCTGGCACCTGTATTAACAAAAATGGTTTGGTTGTATTTGCCTCTCTTAAGCATTCCTCTCATACATCCTTGTTTTCACTGGATACAAACCCTGCAAGACAGTTAAAAATCAACCAACCAACCCCACCCTCTTAAGTTTTGCCACTTTCTGCTACCCCATTTTCTTCTAGAAAAGATGGGGGTTTTTTAGCAGAGGGTTTTACTCACTTGCACTTTTTTCAGTGTTGATGTCCCACTGTCTCTAAATTCATGCAAGAGAAAACACTCTTTTCAGGATAACTTACTGCAATTGGAACCTATAACTCTGGTATTTGCAAAAGCTAAGTACAGGTCAGAATTGTATCAAATCAATATACCTATCTAGGAAGTTTTAAATGTCATGGTTATAAAAAAGTTTACATATCAAGAGCTCTCAAGGCAGCACTTAGAATGCATGCCAGATACAGCTTCCAAATGGTAGGAGACTTTTTGTCATGATGTGGTGGAAACTTTAGGATATTACTGGTGTTAAAAACATTAACACAGGAGAAATTTGGGAAGGAAAAGAGTGTTTGGAATGGGTGGTATTCTTCTTTAAGCTATTTTGGAAAAATAAAACCAAAACGCTAGCAACAGTTGTTTCTTCTCATGCTCAGGGAACAAAATTAATTGCTGTTACAAGTGAGCAAAATTTGTTTCAGTAGTTTTTGTATGTCTTAATATTTAGGAAGTGAACCGGTTCACCTAAAAACTGGTGAGAAGCTCCAAGTTGCTTGGGAAAAAATGAGCAAATCTAAGTACAATGGAATAGACCCTGAGGAAATAGTGAAAGAGTATGGCATCGACACCCTGCGTCTTTACATTCTGTTTGCTGCTCCTCCAGAGCAAGACATTTTGTGGGATGCTAAAAGTAAGTCACATTATTTCTGTAGTTTGTTTTCTTGCGGATTTGTTTCTTTTTTCTCAAATAGTATATTTTAAACACAAAATTAATACAGTTCTTGATGTCCAAGTTTTGGAAAAATGAATCAAAAAAGTATCTTAAACAGGTTTTATTGTTTGTTTCCTTTAAAGGAGGGAGGGTCACAAAGCTGTCACTAAGAGGCAAACTTACAAGATTATTGCAAGCAGCTTATCTCTCATAAGCTAAAAGCACATAAGAAAACTACTTCTTAAGTTGTATTTTCTTCTGAAAACTTGGACCTCATTATCTTCTTTTAAATTAGCAGTAATTGGTTAACTGAAAATTATTTTTCTTTATAATCTGTTTTTTTCCTCATCATATCAGATCAGAGATACAACTTCACAATATTTTGCTATTTCTGTTTATTAACACATATGCAATGGCTTTTTTAAGATGGACTATGAAATAGTTCTCAGAAAGAATCTCATTAGAAGATAATCAGAGTTCCTAGTAATTGATATTTCTAGATACAACATTTTTATGAGCTTACTTTTTGAATAAGTTAAGAATTACTCTCCTGTGCACTTATTTACTCCTGTCATGCAATTCCTTATACTGACAGGTCTTAATTTCATCTACTGTGGTTCATACATTTTAATGTAGTCTTATACATTCATTTACATTTCACCTTCCTGTTGCATAAGGCTTTAATAAAACACTCCATTCCTGATCTCAAAAAGTGTACTTCTTCATTCTTTCACATGTTAAGTTCTTGCCACTTTGTTCAGCCTGCACTAAACTTTATTTCAGTTGTGTCTGTCATGCTTTATATTCATTTGTGTTTCTTTATATATTCTTGCACTACTGTATGTACTGGAGGAATGGGCTTTATGAGTTCTCAGCTGGCTTTCTGTCACCACCTAATCACAGCAATAGAGAGCTAGGCATTTGAAAAGGTCTTAAAAAAATGAGTCACTTAGAATCAAGCCTTAACAGCTGCATCCCAAACACTACACAGGTACACAGTTCCCTCTGAGGCAGCTAATTTGGTGATGCACACTCTTTTTGCTGTATTTTCTGATATTGAAGATGGAATAATTAAATTACTGTGAGGATGGTGTGTACCAAATCTTAGTTGCAAAGTATACGAGTTTGGTGATTAAACATTTTTGTAAGAAAGCTAATTACATGCAGTTATAATGCTAGCAAAAATGTATTGTGTCATTCAAGCCAACCTGTTTACCACTTGAGAAATACAAAGGAAGATTTTGGCATCATCTCATGTTAAAAGGATTGGAAAATGTGAACAGAAGGAGATTTTAGCTGCCTAAAGATATTTCCAGGGGAGAAGAAAATAGAAAGTTAGGTGAAAAGCATCTCTTTAATATCTTTGCACTTTGTTCTGAATTTTTTAATTATAACAACATTATGAATGTTTAAATGAAAGAAATTAAGCAGTTTGTGTTGGCTTTGACCTTGGGCTGGATGTCAGGTGCCCACCAAGCTGCTTTGTCTCTCCTTGCTTTTTAGTTGGATAGGGGGAAAAAACTACAACAAAAGGCTCGTGGGTTGAGGTAAGGGCAAGGAGATCACTCAGCATTTGCCATCATGGACAAAACAGACTCGACTGAGAAACTGATTTAATGTAATACCAATTAAAATTAGAGTAATGAGAAGTAAAACCAAAGTTATACCTTCCCTTCATCCCTCCCTTTTTCCTGTGCTCAACTGGGTCTGTCAGACATGGGGGAAGCTCCTAGAAGCTTCCCAGAGAAGTCATCCTTGTAGCCCCTCCCTACCAAAACTTTGCCATGCAAAGCCATTACAGGAATTTTTCTTTCAGAGAGTGTTAAATAGTGGTTCTCAGTTATCATGATCCTTCTCTCCTCTGGATGTAATAGCCTTTGGATGATTGCCCTTCAGAGTAGATTCCTTGTCCTTTCAGTGGAGGACATCAAGGCAGGGCTTACATCATTCTCTCCTGTGGTGTGAGCAGCCATGGAGTAGGAGTGATGCTGTTGCAGGGTCAAGGTCAACAGCTTCATAGTCTCCCCATCCCAAACTAAGCTGAGTCAAAAGAGAGTACCAAGGGGCAGAGCCTATACCCATTAGCACAATAGCATCTCTAGCAACCAAAGTATACATACTTGCTAAAATCAAATTTGAAAAGAAACTTCTCAGTTTGAAAAAATATGTGTATGTGTTTATATTCTGCCATGAGTTCAAAAAATGAGAGCACCTACAACTCCTTTGTGAAGTCATTTAAACAGATGAGCATTCTAGCATTGACATAATGTTGGGTTATTTTACAGATTTTAGTCTATGCTGTATTCTTGGTATATATATATATATATCTGTTTTAAAGTCATTACAGAAAAATACTGATTTTCCTAATTAAAGCAACTCAGCATTACTTGTAAAGACATTTTTAATTTTATTGATGTCTTTCATTTAAAATAGAGAGTTTGGGGTTTTTTTTAATGTTTAACTCCAATGTTCTGTTCCTGCTTTTCTTTAAAGTTTTGAATTCTTTACTTGCAACTGACATTTGTTTCTGAAATTTTTCATTAATCTCAGCTGATGCCATGCCCGGCGTTCAGAGATGGCAGGTGCGCCTCTGGGCACTTGTAACCAAACTCATTGAAGCAAGGACTTCAGGAACCATGCCCAATCCTGAGCTTCTGAATAAGAAAGAGAAGGCTGAAGCCAGAAAGATCTGGGAGCAGAAGAATCTGGTCATTTCTGAGGTTAAAAGATACACTTACATAGTTTCTAAATTACTAAATAAGTTGCTTCTTATGCTAAAACCATAGGTTTGACGTAGAGAGCCAAAAGCTTTTTTCCAAGATGAGTAGCTAATTTTCTACATGAATTATTCTCTATGTAAATAATTTTATCTACCTACAAATTTTGTGGGACAGAAATTATTTAAAGGATGTATGCCTCATGTAAGGAATGAAATGTTATGACATTGAAGTTTTATCAATCTGGAATTCAGATAACTCCATTTCAAGTAACAAAACAGTTGGTGAGTTCTGTAGGTTACCCTAACAAAAGCTTTGGTCTGTTTGTTTCATTCCTCATTATCATGCCTGCTGTTTCATATAGAATGAAAAAAGCCACTGGTGAAAATATATTAGCATAGCCTTGAAAAAAATACTGAAGTGGTTGTTCATCTCTTGTTATCTCCTGCTGTGATTAGTATCAGTTCAGTTATCCAAGACTCGAAGGAAACATAAATACGTGCAAAATTAACTTCAAGTAATTTTCTGTGGATAAAAACTTTTGCCAGTTTAAACCCTGCTGTGAGGGATATTCCAGATCATTTAACAGACTTTATAATTCTAATCTTGTAATCTATGAACAAGTTTTCACCAGTATAAATCGAGTTACAAGAGAGAAGGCACTTGTAGGGGCAAAGGGAAGATATTATATTGAAGGAAATAAAGGGTGACTAATGCACATTTTTCATAGCATTGGTTGAAGCTTTTTAAATCCTGAAACAGAAGGGAAGCTAATCAGTCAAATTTTTATATGATTGCTATTTTCCCCTCAACACATGTGATTGTACATATGATGTGTTTGCATACCAAAGTAATTTCCATATAAGAGGTAAGATGCACATATTTCACCAATTGAAATTGATTACCAGTAATTGTTTTCCATTTAAAAACCCAGTATTCTGAGTTGGAGAATTTTAAGTAATTAATGACAGACCTTTTCTTCTAATACAAGGTAACCGAGTACTTCACAAAGGATCATTTGTTCAATGCAGCTATTTCCCGATTGATGAGCCTCACAAATGTACTCCATGTAAGTATGTGATATTAATGAAGGTATTTTTCTCTCAGACACTGCTCCTGTCAGTCTTTCTACAAAGCAGGAACTACCCGAACTCTAGGTCCAGCTTTCTGTAAGTCATTAACTTCATAAACAGTATTACTAAGTCAAGAGCCTTGCTGAGTTACACTCAGTTCAAAAGCATTGAAAAAATATGTTCTGGTATCACTGTAACCCTGAATTATAAACAGTTTTGCAGGAGGAGCTTGATGGTATTAGATCCACCAGATTCTGATGTTTATGTCTGCATCCTGTAATTTGAAGAGGATACATTTTGTTTAGTTCTGTTCGTCTCTTGATTTTAGCCAAGTTGCAAAAGCAGCTAGGTATAGTAGTACATTATAGAATTACCAAACATTCTGATTTTAAAACGGTTGTTCTTTGCAAGGAAAATCACACATAGTCAGTCCTCAAAGACAGCTTACACTGCTGAACTTAAGTTTTAAGATTTTTAATTTAGATTATGTTGTTTATCAGCCAGCGGTGATAGATGAAATATAATAAACTATTAGTATTATTTTCATTACTACTCTTAGATCTGGTTGAGCAATCCTTCAGGCATATAATGGTAACCTGATATAGACCAAAAATTAAATATAATTTTGAAAGCTTTAGCTTCTTTATTGAAATACCATTTTATACATTATGGATTCCAAGGTGCTTATTAGCACAATCAAGGAACTTAACAAAAAGTGAAGTACGTTGTGCACAGGTTCTGTATTGAGACAACTTAAGTCTGGCATCCTGTATGGTGTTGGAAAGGTTACAGACAGTTCTTCAACTCAATGACTCATAGGCATTTGGGGTTAATGGAAGGTGGAATGAATGTTAAAAAAAAATAAAATTCAGGGTCCTACAGACAGCCAGATACTTGAACTCTGATATATTTCTTGAGCAGTGAAGAAGACAGTGCAGTGTCTTTGAAGAATGAATTTCCACATAGCATGCTGACACTTCCTCTTTTGCTCCCAGTTAGAAGGAGGAAGTGGAGAGGTGGGCAAGGATTAAACATTGCAAGTGGGTAGTAGTTGCTAAAACTTACTCAAATATAGTTTGCACTATAAGTGGTAAGATGCCCTCTGACAACATCTGCAGTCAAGCAAATCACTGGTTTTGGACAATTTTCTAGTTGATGAGAATGGGTTTTCTTCACATCAAATAATTCTCATAAGTTGACATGTATTGACCTTTTTTTATGCTATTTCATTAGAGAGATTACAAAATAAATGCACCAGCTGAATTTGCCATGGGATGTAATCTCTTAGGCAAAGAAACAAAAGTTCATCTGATTACTTTTAGTGCTGCATCTTTTCTATTAAGTTTTCCCTAAGTTAAGCTAAATGGGGAAATTAAGTTCAAATTTTGTCAGTCAAGTTACCTTTTTCCAGAAATTGCACATTTTCTATACTAAAGAAGCCAGACACTCTACTAAAATAATAAGAATATAAAACTGTAAAAGACTTTTATGTGCTTTTCATTCCCAAAGCTTCCTTCAGCTGTAAAACCTCACTTTGTCACTAAATTCAGCTTTACTGAAGCCACTCTATGATCCTGTCGAATGGAACCTTGTCCAAACAAAACGTGTGTTGCATTCAGCACAGTTTGACTGTCATATACAAGTGCTTCACCTCTTCTCAGATAGCTCTGGTTTTGCCTAAGATTGCACTTCTAGAAAAGGCAGCACTCAAAATGGTTTTCTGGGCCACTCTTGTCCACATGTGTGTGTGTTCAGAGTTCTGTGCTAGAGCAGATCCCCAAGGGTCTTCATCAGCCACTTCAGGATTAGCTTCTAAGTGTTAGAGAGCACTCTGTGACCAAGAGTTGTGATTTTAATTATCCATTTTTGTACGTTTCCAATTTGTTGTGAAATTGCACTTTCCTTAGCATAGACATTGATTGTAGGTTTTATTACTGCATTTTCTTCTTAATTAAACTACTTTCCTCCCCACCTCAGAATGTTCATAGTTTGTTTATTTTTTCTTGTTTTTTTTTTACTCAGCATGCTCCTCAGCCCCTTGTTCTCCACAGCAAAGAATTTGAAGATGCTTTGGCTTCACTCTGCATTATGGTCGCACCTATGGCTCCCCACATTGCGTCAGAGATGTGGAAAGGTATTTATAAACTTCATGCAGCTGTTCTAGGAAAAAGGACAAGAAATTTGCAAAAATGTCTGTAACTCAGCACATGTGTCACTTACCTCTGAATTCTTTATCTAGCTTGTCGCCTTCCATCATAATTGTTAAACAAGCTTGAACTTTGTGTCATTCCCACATCCCTCTTTTCTGCCTTTGGTTTCTTTTTCCTTGCATAGAGAGGTGGATTTCTTGAAACTAGGTGGAGAAAGGCAGCTAGAAGAAAAATTCAAGACAGGACTTGCATGAGGAATTCATATGTCAGCTGCTAACTGCTCCTGAATATGGGTGGTATTATTAAGATCTGAACACGAGGGCAGAACCAGCCTTTTTTTAAATAACTCTGTCAGAGCCTTTGGATTATAAATATTTTCTTTCAGGAATTCAGACAAAGCAAACCATATCAGAGAGCTGGGTACTAAAAAGGCTAAAGGAATGTTCGATAAAAATCCTGCCCTTTTAGGATGCTCCAGAGACTGAGGGACACTATGCTTTAAATTAACCTGCCATGGAGAATGGGAGTTGTAGACAGGGTATCTTTTCTAAGACCTGTCACAGTTGTACAGGTCTGAATACCAAATGGGCTAAGTTGCATGGTGCTGATACAGTTAAAGCCTATGAAATAAGGGATATGCATGCCAGAGTTTACAACTGATTGTAAGGCTTATTGGGAAAAATCCCAAGATGCATGTGGGAAGATAGGAATATATTCTGCATCATGGCTGGCCACAAACTGCTGTGTGGTTTTGGACCTAATGTTAGCTTTTGGATGGTGTTTTAATGGTTTTACTTTCAGTAGTTGTCCCAAAAAGCATTGTGCATTCAAGTGTTTGCAGAGCTACTAAACTGAAGGTATTTCAGTGTTGTGCATGGCCTGTAATGTTAATTGCCAAGGAAAGACCACTCTTGTTCAAAGCAGTAACAAAAGAAGGAAAGCCTGTGGAAACAACAAGATATGGTGGGGAGAGTGGGTTGGGTTTATTGCATGTGTTTTCATTTCAAGTGATTTAAAAATGTCTTAATAGAGGTTTAACTGTCTGGAATAAAGAGTGGCATCAGACATGATCCATCTGGTCTTATACTATGATGTGCCATCTAATTAAAATAATGCTAAATAAAAGCAATAAGCATGACTTTTCTACAGTGGTTGAGATGGAGACGGAAGAGATTCAGGATAATTACTTATACATACAGTGTCTTCTGAACTTAAAATTCTAATATATGTTAGGAAAAAAAGAATTATCAGCCATGGTTGATAAAATGACAAAGAGCACTAGGGTAATTAAGAACTTGTTTAACATGAATCCTAATCCTGTAGCATTTTGAATGTTAGATAAGGAAGTCTTTTCTTGCTACTAAAATCACTGGAGAATGAGAATGATAAGCATTTTCTGGATCTCTCTCTGATGTAAGAATCAAAAGGAAGCATATAAAAATTGAAAGTGTATTGTCCTCAGCCTCTGTCTGCATTTAAAGATAAAATTTTACTTGTGTGGTCCAAAGACATGTGCACTGTAATTCATTGCAGCAATCATAAAAAAAAATTGTATGTTGATTATTGCCTGAAGAATTTTATTACTAAATTTAAAAATGACAGTATCTTTTAGCATGGCAATCATTGCATTATACTGAAGTTATTGAACAATTTTATCAGGAGAATGTGCATACATTTAACTACTGCATTGTGGTAAGAATACGGTATTATTTTGAAATAGCCAACATCTATCAGTTCTGTCCTGGGACTGAGATTTCAGATTAAAGATTCCCCAAGTTTTAAATTGCACTCTAGTTCCACCAAGTCCTGCTGCTCTTCTAATGTAACCGATTTCTCAAACTCTGTTGTGTATAAGTGATGATGCTTTACTATTTTAAATAATTTCAATATGAAAATTAAGGTTTCTAAATACTCTGTTTAGTTTTCTCTATGCTTTAGTTCTCCATACTCAGAGAGAATAAGTTTCTCCTTTTGTACCTTGGCTTTGCATCAGAATGTCAGGATAATGCTACTTCCTCTTTCGTAAATCGGTCAGGAAAAGGAGTTTGTATATTGTTAGTTCTATAAATTGCACCTATAGCACTGGACCCCACTCTGATGGAAGCTGGTTGAGTGCTGTTCTGTAAGTGCCTCACCTTTCAGCAGCTGAACAACAGCAACCCTTGGTACTGTGTGTGTGAAGAAGCCCTTCTGCCCCCTTAGGGGACGAGCAGTTTTTGGTGTTTTGGTGTGCCAGCCTGACGGTGTTAATCGTGCAGAGAACGCGCTGCTTTATCGCTCAATAACATAAAAAGCAGCCGTAGCCCCTCAGTGTGGGAAGAGTTCATCCGGCTGATATCTTGGCAGTTTATGAACACTAACAGGATGAGGAAATCTGTTTCCTTCCTGAAACCTTGTATCTAAGGAATATACAGACACCATTTGAGACTTTTTTTTTTAGTTTGTTTGTAGTAGTACAGTGTTTTGCTGTTCAGACAAGGATATGAAACTGCTTATTGTGAGTTGCTAAATTTTTATTAGAGATGGCACATGAAAGATATGTACACCTTTGATAAACACATCTTAGGAAATACTGAAATTAAACTTTTTTTTTAATTTTTAATGGTATCATTGTCTTAGCAATATTTTAACTGTAATTACAATAGCTCTGTTGCAAGAATTTTTCTGAATTCAGCCCTTGCTCAAAAAGGCTTCTGAAAATAATGGAGTTGAATGAAAGCTAATTGATGTTGCAGGTTTTAATTGAAAATCTGAATGAAGAGATCCCCCTTCACAAATCCAATAAGAAACGTGATTTGGAGTTTCAATTTTTTTTTTTTCTCCAAGAGTAATAGCATAAAAGGAAGGAGAGAAAGTTTTTTCAAATCGAGGAAGACAGATTGTTTTAAGAAAGTTAAAAGGATTTGGTTGGAGTTTGCTGGATTGCAAGCACATCCTAGAGTAAGCTTACAGTAACCCAGGCTTTTCACATCCTAGTTCTGTACTACTATACCAATGGTATAATACAGCTTTTTTCAGAGCTGTCTGGAAACAGCTGTTACCATTTCTTTGAGATTGCAAATTGTTTCACATATGACTGACAGACATATTCTTCCTGAGCTGCAGAAAGAAATTTCAGATATGAAACTTGCCCAAATCTATCAAATAGGGAGATTCATTAAATAGTAAAGAGAATATCAAGAACAAAGTAACATGGTAACAATGCCAGAAAGAGGCTGCACAGGCAAGTTGATAATCACCCAAAATGTCTCTCCACTTGCCCTTACACACTCCTGATCTGAGTTTTTTAATTAAATTAGCAGTGTTTGGATATTCACCCTCAGAGGCATCTTGTACTTCCTCCTCTGATATTCTTATACCTTCTGTTTGAAAATCCCTAGTCCTAAACTCTGATACTGCCATTGTTTCAGATGCTTTCATTAGCTTCCTTTTATCACCCATTAAGACTTCCATCTTCATTTCCTTCTCTGCTTTAACTTCTCTGTTCCAGGGCTTGTCACAAGCCAGCTCTTTCTCAATTTACTTCATAATCACAACTTTTCCTCTGGCCTACATAACTTTGTGTCTAAATTATGCAGCTGCACAATTACTGGAATTTTACAGATCATTTTTTTCCAGTGCTTTTTTTCTGTAAGACTCATTACCTTTCCATCCTAACACCTTGTTGATACATGACTGCTCCCACGTCTTCCTTCTTAAATCTGTTTAAAATGAGAATCTGCTCTGCCCTGTCAAATAGGACCTTAAGGAAAATATTATGCTTATGAAATACTCCTGTAATGCGAGTAAAACATTGCCCTGAGCTAAAAAGTTGTTAGACTGGTCCTGTCCCCTCTTTCTCTCAACACACTAATTTACAGTACTATAGGACTCGTTTAACTTGGTGTTTTAAAATGGATTCCAATGCTGTGAGTTACTGGTTAGGGAAAACTTGCTCTAATATTTGCTTGCTAGTCAGTAGAAGTCCATTGAAGCAGATCCAACAGCAAGATCAGGACTTCAGACTGAGCACAAGTATTGTCTTTGATCTGTCCTGTATGGATGGATACATATAAGTAAAAAGCTTACAGTAAGTAAAAAATATACTGTTAGCTTTCTGTCGTGGATCTGCAAGAGAATCTATAGCCATAAAAGCAAAATACATAAAAAAATATGATGCAAAATGCACACCACTTCATCAAATGCACTTCACTAGGTGCTTTCCTGTGCAGTAAAACAATAAAAGATGTTTTTCATGTTTTCACAATCAAAGTTTCAGAAAAGGTCCATTTTTAATGTATCAATCACTATTCTGGATCAGGGTGATGACGTTTCTTGTTTAGCATGTTGAATTTTGAAAATACAAACCAAATCATTATGTTTTCTGTGTTCTTCAGCTTACAAAATGTGAATTAAGGCAGGAAGCCAAATGAGCAACATAACTAAAACCTTCATTTTGGTTTCCTGTCAAACTGTTTTCTCAAACTAGTTCTGTTGACTTTTCTACTCTGTTTTTCTATGGATGAGCTCATAACTCATTTTGCAGCAAGAAAATGAACCAAAGGATTGACACTGGGCTTACTCACACTTCGCTTCATAATTAAATTCATATTTTAATTATTTTTTATTGGTCGGTTTATTAGGACTGACAGCCTCCACAGGAATTAAAAGGGACCCTGGTTTGCTGTTGTAGATAGAAACTCATATATCAGAAAGTGGGTTTTAAATAGTTTGAAGAATTCTTTTCAACAGTAAAATAAGGAATGGCCAGCATTCATGCTTCTGCCACAAGGCGTGTGATCAGTTGGAAAGAAATGAGGTCATCTGGACGTTCAAAAGCCAAAAAGGAAAGAATCTAACAGCTGTTTTCTTTACAGTCAATGTGATAATGAATCATCAATATGAAGATTATTTTCTGCTTGAGTTCCTATTTTTTGCTCTTTCAGTTTCTGAGCTGTTGCTGCAAAAGAAAAAATACACAAAATCAGAGCCACTGATATTAAATTATTTGCCTGACAAATAGTTGTTGTCATTAGGAAATGTGCATGTTCTTGCTTGCCATTAGAAATAGCTCCCATCAGTCCTTCCCACTGTCCCTCTCTGAGTCATTCAGCAAATAGCAGAGCTGTGTGTCATTTTACCGAAGCACTTTGTCTGAAAAAGCACTGACAAAAATGTGGTGGACTTTTCTGGAGGGAGCTGCATGGTCTTTATGCCCCTGTTTGCTGTTACTCACCGTATTAGTCTAAACAATCCAGCGAGCTGAATTGATGTGTGCACTGTGCATGGGTTGGGTGAATGCCTGTGGCTGCTGTCGTGCTGTTTTGAACAGCTTCAGTGCCTCAGTCTCACCAGTGAGTCTTGTGTGGATGTGTTTTCTTTATGCTTTTGATGGAGTTTCCCTAAACTAGAAGAGATTTCACATGCAGAAGAGATTTCATTTTGCAGTCCTGAATGAAGCATGTGCTTATAAAAAGTTTTAGTCTGTGTTCTTATTCACATGCAGAGAATTATTTTAATTTAAAAATCTCCTGGCTCTGTGAGAATCACAAGAGCAGTCATCATTAGTATTGGTTATATTTGACAGCATCTTGTTAAAAGAAATCTTTGTATTTTGTCATAGAGCTGCAGTAAACAGCAACATAAATCCCACTCAGGAGTTTCTATTCAGTTATAGAATGCAGCTTCAGAATGACTTGCATCCTATTCTCCTATGACTTAAACAAATCAGGAATTAATTATCTTGAGAAGACCAGTTTAATAAAAGGAGATCACTTATAGCCATTTTAGAAATTTTTTTAAAATAAAATCGAAGGATAAAATGTTTCAGAATGTAAAAATCATAAGGAGAGAAAGATCTGCAAGGCATTCCTTTGTATCACCTTTAATTTGTGAGAAAATATACACAAAATAGAGAAAATCTTGCAAGTAGCTTGACTTGCAAATTTAGAAACTACCCAGCATATTATAGGTGGTAAAATAAGGCATAATCATTTGTCATTCTCAGTTGTTAGTAAAATTCTAATCAAACTGGTGGCATTACTGAAAATAAATGCAGTATTATGGTTGACTTTTAGAAGCAGAGGTCAGCTTATGTTGTAGGATTACAATTTAAAATAATAAGCAGCAATCTTCTGTGCTCTTGGCAAAGTTATAGAGTGTTAATTTAAATCTAAAGTGTGCCCACATTGTTAATATCCTTACTCATGGTATAAAACAAATGCTTCAAAGATGTAAATCTTTCTGTTTATAATGTGTTGTATGCTAATCTAAACAATGTTATTTCCTCCTATGGCACTTGCTTTTAAAGTCAACTTTATCCTGATCTAATTTGTCAAACAAATTCCAGAGACCAAATGTTCTGGTTACCATACAGATGAATGTTTTACTGTTTTCATTTTCTAGGTTTGGCACATACACAGAATAAACTTTGTACTCATCATCACTGGGATGTTGATGTTCTGCATCAGTCCTGGCCCAAAGTAGACCCAGATTACCTTCAGCCATCAGATGTTGTGGAGATGTCTGTACTGGTAAGAGCATTTTGATTTATTTTCAGTAGTGGCCAAGTAATGTGTTATGAGCCTGGAGCATGATGGAATTTCTTCTCTTGTGGAAGTCTGTGCCCATAGTAGATGATCCAGTGAAAGTTCAAAATAGAAGCTGCTATTACAGTTGTGCTGAGTAATTAAAATTATTTCCTAAACAAAAAGATACAGTGAGTCTGGAAGAGAGGTGCCCTAAATATAAACCTTTCAGAGTGACTGCATATTAGTACCTGTGGGGATTTGACCAATGAACAGCCATGGCAAGGATGATACAGTCAAAACTAGGATCACAATACGGATGTTTTGCCTGACAGTGCATTTATTCACCCAGCCCTGTACACAAATGTGTAATTAAGTGATATTTCTTGTGGTACCAGTAGTGCTATGGCTCCCTAACAGAGCCAACCATAAACTCAGTTAAGTTGTGATTTTTGCCAAATGATGTTTCCCATCTGCCTTGGGCTGAATTTCTGGCACATGTCAGGAGAGTCCATTTGCAGGAGTGGAGTTGAGAAAATCAGCTATCTTTGGAAATGTTATAACTTCCAATTTCTCTTTGGGCTCAAAGCCCTTTATGGCCCAGGGAAGGAGCTGGCTGTTCAGTGGAAGAGTGCACATGGAGCTACCTTTAGTTAACCTCCAGTTTCCCAGCATGTGCACGGCGTAGTTTACTGTCTTCTTTCCTCTGGCTCTAGTGTGTGTTCAGGATGCTCCCAGGCATCCTAAAGCTTGGTCATTAGGCAGGCCACAGAGGGAATGAGTGCCTGGAGCCAGAGGTGTGGGATCCCTGAGCAATGACTCAGCTCTTCCACTGGCTGACTCCTGCTCCACCTGCCTTCAAGTTCCTCATGCTCAGGCACTGTGATAGTCGGTAATTAACTAGATCTGAGGACTCCTGCCTTTTTCACTGTTGCCCAAAGGATAATCTTCAATGCTAACATTCTGAATTTTAATGTTCTAAATTAAAATTAACGCTTCAACTTAAACACTTTCTGTGTTTCTGGATATTCAGTGAAAATGGAGCCTGTAGAAGAAATGTCATTTGGTCATGTAAAACTGTATGTTCTGTGTGTGTAAAAGAAACAGAAGCAATGCATTTTGGTTGTATTTTTTTCTGTTCTCCCCTTTGGGTGAGGGAGCAAAGCAGTTGGGTTGTTTTTGTTGAGTTTTTTGAGGAGGGAGGAGATTGGTTGAATTTAGGGGAAGCCATTTTGCTGTAGATTTCCTTAATCAAAGTATCTTTGCAAATAATTTCATATCTCACCCAATCTCTCAGTCAGTTTATTTGAACAGAATGAGAAATAATGTTAAAGCACTAGTTTTTCCAACATTAAACATACGCACTTAAGAAAGACCAAGGAGTATGTCTTTTTTAAGGAAATTTTCAATTGTCATCTTTCCAAGCCAAGAAGGACTCAGTTGCCAGCTGGGGTTAATAGAAGACTTGGCCTAATAGTCATTGTGGGTGAATTGCTTTTTTCCTCTTTCTTGCCCTCTCTTTCTTTCTTTAAGTGATAAGCATTTTGTTCTCTGAAGCCCAAAATAAGCCTTCACATCCAAGCACAGCTAGCAAACATCTTGAATTCCAGTGTTCAGTTTATAAGGAAGTCATGAATGAGAAATTGTGTAATTATAGAAACATCTTCGCAGTTGTGGTAAAAGCAAACATGTTATTAAATATATCTTTGAAATAACAACTTCAGCAACACAGGGAAAGCGCTGGACACAATGTTTTTAAGACTACACAACCAAACATGAAAATGCCTAAATATTTCACTGATATTTTTCTGCTGACATGAAAATTTCCTTCTCATAAAAAGGAACAAGAAAAAAATTAATTTAATTAATTTAATTTATTAAAATTATTTTTGTTTCTTTTCCTGGTTGGCTTTGTCAAAGCCATAGCCTTGTGTAAGTCTTGTTGTAATAAGAGAAAAAAACATCCCCTGGGTTCTTAGTCATATATTCATGGAAATATGTATGTAAACACCTTCCTCCTGAGAAAGCAAGTGACTGGAGAACCAGAGAGACAAGTTGTTTCTTTGAACTGGAGATAATTCTCATCAGTAGTGCCTTCAGAGTGTATCTGGCTTTCTACTGTAAGAGTAAAGCAAAAGGGAAATATGGGGGAGCAGGGAATGTGAATGTGCACGGAATGTGGGAAGTTTTGCGGACACTGAAGGTTTTTGTATGGCTGCAAAAATAAATTGCCCTCATTAAACCAAGAAACACTCACCATACAGAGGAATTGGTTTTGCAAAGAGTCAGTGTCTCTTCACAAGGCTGTACAGTCAAAGCAAGTCTTTGGGCCACAACCCTATTCTTCTCAAGCCATCAAACTGCCTCAGGCTGCCAGGGATTTGTCTGCTGAGACATTCTGGGTTTATTTCTCTTCACACAAATGCTTCATTATTTCCTGTCTGTGCTGGAGTTATGTCTTTTCATATTTAACCCAAAGCAACAAAAGCAACCAGCTCACTGTATCCTTGGCTGAAACAATATAAATTGCCTACAAGAAAGACATTTAAATTCACTGGGTATGCACAGTATCTGTTCCTCTAAATATTATTGCAAAGTTGAGTATTTTTAATAATACTGTATATTATTAATGCTCTGAAAAATCTGACCTGAATGTAGTGTGCATTTCATCCTGTAAATACTTCTGACTAGCATTCCTCACATTTTCTAAGTGGTGCAGAACTGTTAGCAGATGTGGTCTTATAACTGATGTTTTTATAAATAAAAAAAAATTTGGTGTCATTTTCCTTGCTTTGGCATATGAGAGAGGCCTAACAGTGCACAGATATTTATTTTCTTTCTAGCTTCTCAGAAGGATTATGCATCAGTGGTAAAAAAATATTTGAGTTGAATTAAAAATTCCTCTCTGCAGCCTCAAGGTGCTTATTTTTCAGTCTTTTGTGATTTCATTTCAACTTTTATAACTTCTGTAGTTACCACTGGCTCCCTGTAGATCTGGAATAGTGTAAAATGTCAAATGTTTTTCAGAAAAAAAAAAAAGAAATTAAGGAAGAGAAGAAAAAAGCAACAGCTTCCTTCCTCGGGGAAAGAAAGGACCCAAGACTTGTGTATTTCTCCTCTTGCAGTTTGCCATGGTTTTCCAAAGAAACAAGGCTGCCAGTACCCAGTTTTCTTGTGTGGCACTTCTACCTGGAAATGCCAAGAGTTATGCTGGTCTAGTGAGATACAGAAAGAGAGATGGAGGAATAGCAGAAGGCAATTCTCCTGCTGAGAAACTAAGCCCTGGGCTAAAAGGATATGAGAATAGGATGCTTGTTACACACAGCATGTGATGAAATCTGCAGCTGCCTGTTTTAAGAATAGTGTTAAAATGCTTGATGATACCTACAGTATAATGAAAGCCATGCTCAAACACGTGCTGAAACCATAACCAATCTGCTGTTTGATAAAAGTTATGGTCCCAGCTCAGAGCATAGTGTGGGAAGATCAGGAGACATGCTGTGGGAAGGTGGAGATGTGCTGTGGGAAGGTACACAGTGCCAGGTCGCCCAGGCTTCTCAGCCTTTCTAGGAAAACACAACCACTAGCAGGCATTTATTTACCAAGTTGATTTAGACTGCTTGGCTTTTCTGTTGAGAACAGCACCAAATAGGCTAGTTGTGGAAAATTTCCCCCTGCCAACATCGATCCACTGGGACATATTAATTTGCATGATGGAGGACAGTGAATGACATTTTAACTAGGCAGGCATAGCTTTGAACTGCAGGCTGCGTGTCCTAGCAGCAAGCTGAGAGGCTTGCTTTATATTCCCACTAAAAGTGTATCTGTTTGAATTTTACTGTTTTCTTCTTCCTGTGGAATGCATTTTTTCTCTGAAGTGTCCTGTCAAAAAGAACTGTTTGGATTTATTTTTCATGAAAACTTTAAAAATTAACTCCTATGTGTTTTTCAAGGATTTTTACTTTACATGAGATGCTAAAGGCAAAGTTTAACACAGCCAGCCTTTTATGACGCCACGTTATGGATGCGTGTAGGAGTAATTAAAAGCCTACTGACATAATCACTGCAAATTATTGTCAAGACTAGTCAAAAAACAGAAGTGGCTCATCCTTCCTGCATTTGAGACTCCATTTTGTTCCTTAAAAATCTGTCCCAACTTCCTCTCTCAGAGAATTGCACAAATTATTTTATTTTCAATAAAACAAAATACAAACTAGGTAAGTGAACTAGGTCTTTCTCATTTGTCATATATATCCAGATATCCTGGATAAAATCCAGGTGAAAACCAAGTCATGAACATTTTTATGTCCAAACTGCATGAAGCAATGTGTGTTTCTTTTAGATGATTGAAATCTCCTTGAAATGATGCCTAGAAATCTGCAGTACCTATACAGATTATTATGCAAGTAATGCAATCAACTGCATTAAAAAATTTGAATTGTTTCATTTTCTAAAATATGTGATTGACCTTCTTCTCATTAAGCCACTAAAAATAGTCCATATAAATCTGAAAACCTTTGTAATAATTAATTTCATGCCAGCTCCAGAAAGGTACTCAGTCAGGCTCTATAGTCTGTCTCCGTTATCTACTCTTATTAGATGACAGAAAGGATTTATAAAACCATTTTATAGGCTAAGGTGATTCCCACCAAAGGACTTACTCAGTTTTACTTACATGATTCTGCCCTACTGAAGCAAAACCAGCATGGGGGCTGCACTGAAAACCAGCCACACACAGGAAAATGTTACTTAGTGAGTAGCTGACGTCTTTGTGGTCAGTGTTGGATTAATGAGCCATGGGTTGGGTGCAACATATAACAATGAGTGCAACATACACTAAGTTAAAGCCTATTTTTCTAAAAATAATAAATCTTCCATTTGAATGTCTGCAAGACATTGCTTAGCTGTAAAGAATCCAAGTTGCTGCCCAGAAGTATGTACAAACCAAGACTCCCACCAGACATTTTATGCAGCTTATGTGACTGTCATGTTTTTAAAATTAAAAGATCACTGCATTGCATAGTCACATGCTGCTTGCTGTCTTCAAAACTGAGACTTCCTGTGGCCACTTCTCCAATTTTTTTTTTGAGCATCATGAATCAGAGTTTTATCTTATGGTGGACAGGAGATAGGAAGAATTTTATCCTCTGCTTAGAAAGTGTGGGTTTGGAGAAAAGAGAGTTTATTCCACTTTCCCCCTTTCCTTTTGTGAAAAGATGGGTTGGATACAGGAAATTAAGTGGTAGGAAACAGTCTAGTTAAACTTCTGATTTTTTCTTGTTTTCGTGTCTCTCTTTCAGATCAATAACAAAGCTTGTGGCAAAGTTTTTGTGCCTCAGCAAGCAGCCCGCAATTTTGAAGAAGTCCATGAGCTCGTTCTTCAGAGTGAACTTGGAGTCAAGCATCTCCAGGGACGAGCCATTAAAAAGGCCTTTCTGTCTCCCAGAACTGCCCTTATCAACTTCTTAGTGCAAGAATAGTAAAGGCTCTACTGGGCTGCAGAAGGGATCTGGAATCTTTTGAGGTGGAAACCAATGCAAAAAGAGCAATTATGGTTATTTCACTTCATGTAAAGGTGGGAAACAAATCTTATTAAAATCAGGTTACTGCTAAATCTTCCTTTCAGTATGGAGAAATGTGCAGAATTAAAGTTTCTTACTGAGTCACAGTAAGATGCTGCTTGTCCTTATTCTTTGGGAGAATGAGAGGGAAGCACAGAACTAAACAATTGTAAGAGAATGTAACTGAAGAAAGCACATGGAGCTTAGTGTCAGCCTCAGGAATATATCCTGTTGGAAAGTTAGCTTGGCTAATTTCAGATGCATAAATGTGATTCCAGGACTAAACAACTGTCCTGAGTATGTGCTACCCCAAATGGTGTGCTTTTCTCCCTGGATTTCATGTTTGGGTACCCTACCATTAACTAGCATTTAAAGTTATAAGGAAACACTACAAAACACTATAAAATACTAGAGTGTTAATTTAAAAAATAATTTCTTTGTGCTGACCAATGGCCTTGGGCACAGCAGGTAACCAGAATGGGGTGGTTTGATATATTTCACATAAATTTCAGAGCCAAGCCAAGAAAAAGGTCAGATTATTTAGCCAAGCCCTGCCTTAGCCAGGGTTCTCCTTCCTAGCTGATGTATTTGTGTTGGCACATGCATGAGAGGTGCAACTTCAGCAAAGTATTGATGATTGTTTCTGCATGGAACAGCAGGGAAGTTACTTCCTATGCATGAGCCATCTCAGAGACTTTCAGGGCACTCAAGAGAGGAATCAGTCAGCTGCTAGAAATGCAGCAGTGGGGAAGGCTCTTGTAGTGAAACTTGAATTGACTTTTTTTTTTTTTTTGAGGGGTTTATTAAGTGAAAATAGCCATCATGTTCCTAAAAATCAATCAGACATTCCTAAAACATAAAGCCATTCTCATGCCTGATTCCAGACAGGGTTATTTGTACACTGCATTGCTGATATGTCCACATGGAAATATTTATTGTCTTCAGCACATGGCTTGAAAAAGAGTTTCCAAGGAAACAGTTGCAGGGTTCATTGTGAAATAATGTTTTTTTCTTTAACAGTCATCCAACTAACTAGTCCAATCAGCCAGCCATTTCTGAGCCATTCTGACAGTTAAGAAATCAGCAGTAACAACCAGCGAGGCAAATACAGAGGTCTGCAGTAACCTTCCAGCCCAGCAGGCATCCAAACTCTGTACTGAATTGAAAGGAAACCAAGAAAAATATCCCACATAACAGTAAATAAGTCTCACAGATCCTCAGCAACCAGGCCCAAGACAGATCACATTGCCATGTGGGCACTAGCTAAGCAATGCCAATATTCATTTGGGGTTTTTGCATTTTTGGTACCGAATATCCAGATGCATAACAGAGATGCCAGGCTTAGCAAGTATGTTTGGCTCTACACATCTCCACCCCTGCAATAAAACTCTTCTGATTCCTGCTTCCTCCTGGACCACACTTGTGCAGATTTTCTCTCCAGCAGTCCTTTGACAGCAGAATGACTAAGAAATGGAATATTTACAATTAAGATATGGTATTTGCAGTTTTAAGACTCCAGAAATCTGAGCCACAAAGGAATCCATTCAGACATTTGAACACAGGCCTTTAGTTGGAGTTAAAATAATTTGAATTCCAGTGCCTGCCTGACATATATGTTGTTATAAATTTATAAAACTCCTGTTCTGAAGCCCCTAAAAGGACTGTGAAAGAGATCCTTTGAAGTAAAATCTGTGGCACAGCCCAGTTCTGCTTTTTTTGTCTTCTTTTTTTTCTTTTTTTTCTTCTTTTTTTCTTTTTTTTTTTAATTTATGTACAAGGCTTACCACACCCTGTGGAACCATTTTTACAGAGTTTTTCTTTGGGGGAAAGGTGACATGTTTGATGTAAATAAAAACTTTATAAATTCTCAAGGATGAAGAAAGATGTTGTAAGGCCAGCAACCCCGTGGTGCCTTTAAACAAAAGCTGCAGTCACTGCAGGGCCAGGCAGCAGCCCACAGTGTTTATTGCTGTTAGCACTTGAAGATATTTGCTCTTGCCTGAGGAAGTGAATTGTAGATGTCACTTGGTGATTCAGGCAAAAATCAAAATAGGGAATGGCTTTCTACAGGCTAAAAAAGGAAAGGTAGTGAACAGCAGACTCAGAAAAAGCGTAAGGTCAGAAGTCCCGCCAGTGTGTTTACAGTAAGTTGTAATTCAGTGTGGTCCAGAGGATACAAAAAAGGTGGTGAAAGAGTGAGTGAGAGAGATGATGCAGACAGTGTGACAGAGCCTAATCCCCTGCTAAGTGTATGTTTGAAGGCTGGCAGAGGTGCCAGCTGCGGAGCTTTGCTGTGTGCTGACATTTCTTACAAGGGTGAGCTGCTCTGCAGCACAGTTACCGTTTGTCCTACAGTAATTGTGACTCACAGGTTCGGTCTGTGCCTAGATGGGTCTGATAATGATTCACAGGCTGCAGCCTGTTACCAAGCCTTTGTAAAATAACTCAGCACAGAAGTGTTAATTATTTGGCAGTTGTTATTTGTGCCACAGTAGAGAAGCATCTTGATGCTGAAGGTGGTACATATAGATTGTGCCCCCTTGGAGAGCTCAGTGGGTGAATAGTGCTGGAGTCTGGGCAGGGGACTCTTGAGAAGTGAGAAGGAAAGGTGCTGGCAGGTGATCAGTCAAATTGCACTGCATTCACACACGTTAATAATGACATGGTGCCACTGTCCTTATTCCATGAAGTGAGATCCAGAGATGATGTGGGAGGTTTGCTAAACCCAGTGGGATAGACCCAAGACAAGCTGCTCCAAGAAACAAATCCATGACACAGAAAGGGCATTTTCAGCATCCTGTCCATCTAAGGGATAGAGGATTGGTTGTTGCACTGATCCAATGTATACTAAATTTCTATTTTAAGTAATGTCAGATTTAAAGAATAATTACCGCCACACTTTCCACTCAAAATTGTTCATGTAACTAAACTTAAAAAAAATCCAGCCCCCAAACATTGATTCCGGAAAAATAAAAACTAGCAAAGTCCTGAAAGGTCACCAAGTAGTTTTCCTATTCCATTGATTTCATGAGAAAGGATCTCAGATGCTGGAACGACGGGGGCACTGAAATGTGCTGGAAGACACCACTGTGTAGAAAAATGTGTTATTTGGTGTGGGTGAGAACGGAGGTGACATGGACACACCCGTGGTGCTCTGCAGCAAGGCAACAGGGCTTTTTCTATCACATTAAAGGACACTGCTGCAGGTTAGGTCACTAGCTAAGAGATCTCTATCCAGCTTGTTCTTTGGAAAAAAACCCTGTTCAGGGGCATTGCTGGACAAGCATTTATATTTTCATGATCTTTATCAGAACCCAAACATGGAGATTTGGTGCAGAATAAAAACTCTGTGCTCTCTTACCAGACTAAAGTAATGCTCCAGAACTGAAATCAGGTTAATAATGGCATTTTCTGATGTGACTTTGTAAAGCCTGCTTGTTTATTTTGGAGGGAGAATTTCCACAGATAAGGCAGGTCCTACAGTCTCTCCTCTTTGTCTCTCCTTCTGTGTAAAGCCTCACAGAAAGCTTTTCCTATTCTATAAACCTTTCATAACCAACATGCACTAGAAAGAATGTTAACTAATGCACTGCTGGTTCCTTCCTAGGGAGGTTTGCAGTATGGGAGATTTTTCTAAAAGCTTGCTATAAATGAAGAATTTGGGCTGGTTGGTGTGTTGGCGTTTTGGTTTTGATTTTTTTTTTTGTAGTTTTGCAATACTTACTACAGTTTACAGATGGGATTACAGATGGGATACAGTTTACAATGGGATTGGTTTTATTCATATTTATTTACCCACTTGGAAGAGTATATATGCTGGCTTTGCTGGATGCTTTTTCTGCTTCCATGTTTCATCAGTCCTCTCCTTCAATGATCTGAGCTGATTTTGTACCCAAGGACTGAGCTGGACAAGTGTTCAGTGTTAAACCAGGTCTATGACCACAGAACCTGAGTGGTGAATATACATACTATCAGTCTGCTTTTGACCTTAAAAAATGTTGTTGGAACTACACCGTGGTTAGTTTTGGGGTTTTTTCATGGAAATGGGGTTCATGTCTCAAAGAAGGATGAAGCTGATCACAGTCAATCAGAGGGAGTTTTAAGCATCTCCCAGCCCTAGCAGCAGGAGAAATGAGCTGAAGCATTATCTCAGTGTAGGAGGGGAGAGGATCAGAGCTCTCATCTGCAGTCCAGATGATAAAAGAGATCTTGCCTGACATGTGGAGGAAAGGTGGGAATTTTTTTCCCTTTCCTGAATAATGTGGCTTTCCGGTATCACAAAGCAGTCTTCAGTGCACTAACCCTGTCTGTCCCAGGAGGCCCCCAGTCACACACCACCTTTGTGACTCGTGGCACTTCTCTCACTCAGGTAAGCCTCGGGCTGGAAAACTTCAGGTCTGGTTTGAAGCCCTGGGGAGTTGCCATCCATCACCATCTTCCATACAAAGTTATCCAGGACATTTCCTGGCATGCTCATCTGCCTGGGCCACACCAATTTGCTCTCTCTGCTGAGCTGCTGCGTTTCTCACTAAGCAAAGGAATGTGTAAATGGGGCAGGCTTAAGTACAATGAGTTGAATATTCACACACTGCTTGTACTAGTGGTGCTCAGCCTGGGCAAAAGAAATTCTTTTATATGAGGAGCCTGGTCTTCTTCACTATAACTAAACAAAACCTGTGCATTTACGTGAGCAGAAATGTGTGCTTTGTGCTTGCTCTCTGGGCTGGCTGCAGGGGAGGGGCCCACACTCACATACAAGGCTCTGAACTTCCTCATCTGCCAGTAGTTTTTTACACGTGCCAAAACCAAGCGTAAGAGGTCCGGGGTTGTCCCTACACCCGTGTCCCACTGCCAAAGGAGACACGCAAGCTGCTGAGCAAAGGGAGTTGCTTTTCAGTAACTCTGCCTGGTGCCAGCAATACATGAAGCAAAATACATACAAGTCATAACATAATCCACTGATCAGGAGTAATAAACACAGGACACATAACTGGGGCAGAAAAAGAGAGTGATTTAATAAAGGAACGTGACACATTACTGGCAGTGGCAGCCTGGGTTTGTTTCTGATGAAGATTAAGAGAATTGGCATAACAGGAAATTGTTTTCTGCTACAAAGGAAAATCAATTGTCTTTAAGCACATAGCGGTGTAATTAGCAAATCTTACTAATTGCCACAAAACAGAAACACAAGTGTGTGTTGCTGGGCTGGTTAAGCCAAGGAAAAGATCTGTAGAAGCTTTTAGAAGTGAATATTTTCCTTAAGTACGTCTCCATCCCTGGAGAGCCACATCGCTGGATGAAATAGCAAGGGTACAACAAAAACATGTAATTCCCAATTTTCCCATGTGAAAGAGCATGTAAAAACATCTGTTAGTCAGAGAGCTTCTCCTAGGACATGCACGGAAGAACAGAGTGGATGCACTGACTGCATCTGGCAAATCCACTCGAAGTCCAGCAGGCCACGTGAGGCCGATGACTGATGGCAGGATGTCGTCTGACCTGTGGAGTGCTTCCAGCCCAGCATTACTGGAGGCCACGTCTGTTGGTTAAAAAGGTCACGGTGCTGTTTGTGTTAATGCACTGATAAAGAGGCAGGGAAACAGAGCTGGAAAATTCTTCAGGCGAGCTCTTGTTCTGATAAAAGGCTCTTTTCAGTAGAAAATGGAGAAAACAAACTATTCCACATTCTTTTGAGCAGGGGTAGGAAAACCGACAGAGCTGTCTGCATCAGTTGGTGTAAATCCGCAGCCACTGAAAGGAAGCGTTCTGGCCCCATGACAGCAGAGGGAGACCAATGACTCCAACACCACTGGCACCTGGGGAAACTGAGGAGAGGAAGGTAAAGGTTCTTGTCTGCCCCAGAGCAGCAGCCTGGCACCCAGCTCTGGCCTTCCTCACAGAGAGCGAGCTGCTGCAGCTCGGGGATCTACAGCTTCTCTCTCTGCTGCTTCCTGGGTTCCTGTTTGGATCTTGGTCATTCCCCATGGCTTCTCTAACCTTCCCAAGGTGTGGCCTGCCAAGTAACCCTCCCTGCCTCAGTTTACCCACCTGTAGGCAGGGCCCACAGCATCCCTGCTGAACTGATGCTGCAGGTGCAGCTAAGAAGGAACTGCCTCTCCTGAAAGGCAGTGTGCAAAGGTGTGCCTGTACTGCCCTGGCCTTTATCTCCCATTAGTGTTAATTACATTCGTGTTAATTAATACTCCTAGCATAATTCCCTGCCAGAGATAATGCCCTGTGGTAAGCACTTGTAGCACAGCAGGATCCAGCAGAAATGTCTGGATCCATTTCTGCCCTGATCCCAAGGGCATGGGATGCACCCACCCAGGCTGCATGGTGGGCACCTGTGCTGTCCCAGTGCCCAGGCTGCCCCTGCAGCTTGGGGGTTCAGGGTGCAGGCAGCAGGCACGGCAGGCTGCAGGCAGGGCTGGCAGAGCCGGCTGCAGGCAGGACAGGCCTCCTGGAGGAATGCAGGGGCCCCTGGGGCAGCTGTGAGGAGGAACAGCATGGCCCTGCCCTGCCCTGCCCTGCTGCCTTCCTGAAAACCTCCGGGAAGGCAGAGGCTGAGGTTTGGCCTCCTCACCTCCGCAGTGCCCCATCCAGCAGTCTGGCACCTGGCTTGAGCCTAACCTTCCCATCCACAGCAGCCCCCAGGCTCACCTCTGCAGCCACCTTGCTTCATCCCTCCCTCCTCCTCCTCCTCCTCCACCCTCCTATTTGCCCAACAGTGCTGTGCATCATCTTCCTAGTATAAAGCATCTGGCAGGTGCAGATAAATAGCACATTTAATGAAAACCTCTATTAGAAAGCTGCAAGGAAAGTCCATCATTTCCCCCTGCTATTCAGCCAGGAGTTCACAGATGCCGTGGCACTGCCTGGCAAGAAGCTGAGAAACACATTTGCTCCTGCAAGAGCCACGCCAGGCTCTATCCTGGAAATACTTCTGCCTTATAAATGACTCGCTCTGTTTATACTCTAGCACTGAAGCCTTTATTACCTTGCTAAGACACACCAGAGCACGACATATCTCAGGCCCTGCAGAGCGGTGTGTGTAGTCCTGTGGGGAATGAGCTGCCTGGGACAGCTACAGCCCTGGGGAGGGGACCAGCCCTGGACATGTCCACAGCCAACCTGGTGTGCTGCCAGCCACGGGTTCCTCACACTCGTTTGGTTGCAAATAGGCAGTGTGAGCATGCAATAGTTGCTTCTGGAGAGAGATCTGGCTATAAATTGGCACCCAGACTCCTCCTAATCATGTTTTTCCATAAAACTATACAGCCGCGGGCTGTTGTCATGCTTTAAAATATGAGGGCGTTTTCTCCCAGATAGAAAAAAAGATCGGGGCGGGGGGAGGGCAGGGGAGAGAAACTTGTGAACTTGTGGTGGAGAATTTCTTCACATTTTCTCCATCTCTCTGCAATGTGAGCCCAGACACCAACGTGGCAGCGAGAAACAAAGACAGATGATCCCCTTCCTGCTCTCATCGGCGACTTCCCTGTCCAGCCAGGCAGGCAGAGCTGTGTCCCGGCCCTGGAGGGCCCTGCTGCCCCAGCACAAGGCTGCCGTGGTGCCCCCAGCGCTCCCACCGAGGCGGAGCCAAGGGCTGGGAACACCACTGGGGGCTGCGTCCCCCCAGATCACGGCCTCCCTCCAGCCCCCGGGCAGTGAGATTGCCACGTGGAGCGGGGCTGAGTTACAGGCTGTCAGCATTATTTTGCATGAATAAATGCAGTGTGTAAGCCTTGCCCACAGGAACAAAAACAGATTGATGCAATGTTTTGGTTTTTGGTTTGGTGGGGGTTTTTTTTGGGTGGGTTCCCCCCCCCCCCCCCACAAGGGGTAGGGTTTAGAATAAGTTAATTCCAATTGGCACATAGATTTTGGTCCTGTGCTACAACAGCAATCGTGGACCCCTTGATTTCTTAATAGGCATGGGCTGTAAAAGTCACAGGAACTGTAAACATGTGGGACCATATCTAATCACAGCAGAAGGGTCTGCAAGTCAGTGTAGTATTACATCTCCAGTCTAGTAGAAAGTTCAAGTTAATCATCTGCTCACTTGGGAATACCCCTAGCCCAAATCTCACAGAAAGAATAAATCCGAGCAGGAAACTTCAAAGGTATTTTGCTGCCTAATGTTCGCTGAAACCGTTGCAAATTCAACTCCAAAATGCCTTTGAATGGCTTGGCGGAGATCCCCCCTCGAAGGCGCTTGCCATCAAAGTGTCTGCTCATGCATGCGGAGCCTGGCAGGAGGCCAAGCCCAGAGCGAGGGGTTCCCTATCCAAAGGGCTTCAGCAGCCTTTTCCACGTCCATGTAAGCATTGTTCTGCAGACAGCTGATTTGATCCTCTGGCATAGGAAGGAAATGTACTTTACATAGCTGGTGAAGGTCAGCAGCATCCAGAGCGGCCATTTGGCAAGAAGACTGCTTCCCCCCACTCCTTCCCTCTGCAAAGTGGTGAGCTCCTGCAGGTCCGACTGTAAAAGGCCTTACAGATGTTAGATAAAAAGTAACAGCAGAAAATGTATGCATGACCTAAAAAAGAAAGACAAAAAAAAATATGTGATCTGATGGAAGTTACATTCTTCCTTGGTTTGTGTGTTGAAAGCTGAAAATAGAGACATCTACTCCCAAATCCTTCTGCTCCACCAAATAGTTTGTTTTTTAGAGGGATGGAAGAGCCTCATCTCAGTGTGTTGGAATAAAAAAACTCCAGTAGACACAAGTCTGAGTCTCTGATGTGCTGGATAGGAGCATGGCCTCCCCTGATTAACTTCACATCCTTTGGGGAGAAGGAGGCAAGGTGCACGATGTGTAATTTCCTTTCCAAGTGCTCTTTGTCCACGTTGCATATTCCTCCAGCGAGTAAAGCAGTGCTGGGGCTCACGCTCCCATCCTTATCTACCTGATGCTCTGTTTCCTTTCTGTCATTCTCCATACAAATATGAATTCAATATGTGCTTCAGTACCAACTTTGTTGTTATTTATTGTTTTAACATTGAAGCTTGTCCATTTTAGATAAAAGTGGTCATACTGAAAGCTAAGCATCTCAGCTAAGCCCATCTCCAAAAGCATCCTGAAGGCAGCAATGAGGAGGAGGCGTCCCATGCCTCAGTCACTTGCTCTGGTTCTCCTGGTCAGCCTAGGGTGTTGCCAAATACAGACTTCCAGGAGCCCTTTCTGAGGATGCTCTTTAGACACTGAAACTGTTTGGGCTTTCATTGCCCCAGCTGAGCTTTACCTCAAACTTGACAGTTTTAGCCAAGACCCACAAAAGAGGTAGTCATTCTTGCTCTTGGTAACTGGTGGCCTGAGCCTACACCTGCCTGGCACAAAGCAGCTGATGGGGCCACTGTGGCCTCTCCCAGCCACAAAAATGGGAGGCAAACCCCTTCCACTCCAGCCAAAAGAGCCCTGGCACAGGCAGGGGTTTGTTGTCTTTGCATGATGGACATGCAGATGGAGGCTAAACCCTCCTCCTGAACTTGTGGGGCTTGTGCAAAGTGGGGTTTAGCCCCCAGGGACTCAGCTTCTCTCAAAGTGAAACAGGGCTTGTGGGGATCAGCCTGAGAGAGCTGTGAGACCCCTCCTTCCCTCATCCCCACAGCAGAGGAGGGCTTGGAAAGGTCTGATAGATGGGATTGCTTGATAGTTGGGACGTTTCCCTGATATTGTGAAAAGCTCCAGCACTATCAATCTCTTTAAAAAGTGGCAGGCCATGGTTAGTAGCAATATGTGCTGGGGTGCCACTTCTCCAGATCCTGAGGACTGGGGGAGCTCCACTGCTGTGCTTTGCCCTGTGCTGGGATTCCCATCCGCCTGTCTTCCCTAGAAACCATAAACCCCCTTATCTAAAGCTGTGCTATGGCTGGGCTAACTTTTGTGAGTCCAGAGTTCGTCATTTATCAGCTCAAGCTCCACCCTGCTGCTGCAGAGACAAGCCTCCAGCCCCTCAGTCCTGCTCGGAGCCTCTTCGGAGATGCCACAGCAGTTCCAAGGTTGCCTTGAAGAAGACAAGGCACCTTTTCCAGGGGCTCACAGTGCCATCATTTGTAAGCACATTGGGCCAAATCTCACAGGAACAGGCAGGATATTTTAGGTCTGGCCTCAGTTGCTCAGGAGTGTTTTTATAAGGGAATGGGTCAAAGAGGGGAGGGGATTTTTTTTTTTATTTTTTAATTGCTGACATGTTTTGGTCACAGCCCAATTCACTGTTATTAAAGGCAGAGAATTTCCACATTCCTTAACATTTGGCCCTCCCTCCTGGAGCCCGGGGGAGAATTACAATAACAAGTCATGGGAATGCCGGACACGTGCCTGGGCCCGCAGGATCAGCTGCACCAGTAGGTTTACTGAGAGGTACCAGAGCTCCCTTACCAACCAGCCTCTCCCACAAGCCCAGCAGAGTTCCCACTGCAGCCCTCCAGCCTCTGGGCAGCCCCAGGCTGTGTTTTGCCGTCAAAATTTTGCAACTGGCCCAGGCTGACAGAGGAGGGAGACTGGGATGTAAAGTGTAGATTCACATGGGTAAGTCTTTAATCGTGGGCATGATCACAGACACAGCTTTACACACAGCTCCTATACCTTCTAAGCATTTGGGAACAACATGATTCACACAGTCCCTATGTATCACACATCATACGCTACCAAATTCCAAAGAAACAAAAATTTTATGATGTCATGATCCATCTGCTTCTTTCCTCATCTAAATGTCTCTGGAGTTGGTCTTGCTGCAGGTACATGTATGATGCTGGATAATGGGCTGGGGGGTTCCCAAAGGTGTCCGGAAGGCTGGGATGCTGATGTTATCTTGGGCATCCAGAGGTATCCTTTATTCTTCAGGCAAGGGGGTCTTTAGCCATGCTTACTTAAGCGTGACTATCCAGCACAGAATGTCTATCTACACCAAGAAAGTTCATACTATTTCCTACTATACAGACTAATCGCTCCAACAGTTATGGAGTGAGATTTTCCTCGCAGTTTTTCATGGGGGAGTAGGGCTATTTTGTTTTTTTCTTCCCCGACGGGCGTCTGTGATTTTTCACAAGGCTTCTTCAGGAAGGTTTCCGGGCTGCAGGGTGAAAAAGAGGAATATTATCCAGCGGGGAGACGAGGCAAAACCGCCTTCCTTGCATCACCCGGGTGACTTTAAGCACCGTGCGCACGCCCTTCCCAGCTGGGCTGCCTGACCCGAGCCCTTCCCGAGCCGGTCCGGACACCGCGGGACATTCCCGGAACCGCGCGCGACCCCTGGGGACGGACCGCGGGCGCGCGCACGGCGGGTGGGCGTGGCTTGGGGCGCGGTCAGCGGGGACGGCCGGGGCG